>NC_138061.1:58056961-58676932 GCF_964194185.1 Rhinolophus hipposideros | reverse complement strand
TATCATTATGGCAGGCTGAACAATTGACAGCATGGGTTCTGACATACCCCATGCAGGAGTATAGATAGAATAGATCTTCAGTGAGGAGTGGGGAAATAAATGAAACTCAAATGACTAAAAAAATTTAACCACAGCAATGACCAGGCGAATCTCAGCACATCTCACCACCAAAGAAGAACCTGTTCCTTTTTCTATATTATCTATTTTAATTTTCTAAGCAAGAAAAATAGGAGTTATCTTTATTCTGTATTTTTCTTACTATCAAGTCTGTCTCATCTACTGATTGCTCACAAATAATCTATTGATATTTAACATATGGAAACATTTTCCCACTTGGTCATTGTGTAGAATGAAAATGGTGTGCAACTTTAGTAAGAGGGGGATAGCCTGGGTTATATTTTAGTAATCAAGTTTTAAAGAGAGATGCCATAAGTCATCGAAAGATGCTCAAATGTATTAGTAATTAGGAAAATGTAAATGTAAATATGAGATATTATTTTAGTATTAATAGTTTGACAAAAATTATCATATTGGCTACTGCCTTCTGGGATGAGGAGGCATAAAAACCCTCATGCATGTTTGGTGGTCAGGAAGTCCAATACAGACAGTTAGAGGCATAATCAAGTTAGACACTTTATGTAAAGTAAATAATATATGCTCACTGTGTATCTGCAGTTCTACCCCTGGATATGTAGCTTATTATATATCTTATAGACAGGGACCTATTAGTGAACATGGATAAGGATATTCACTTTTCCTTTGTCGCTGATGGCAGAAATTTGGAGGCCATCTAGGGGTGCATATGGAGAATGAACATAATACTATATTATTCCATAATCAACACGATATGTGCACAGACACCAGTGTGGATAGACCTAGAAATCACAGTGCTGATTGAAAAATGTAGTAAGGAAAATAGGTCTATCGTCCGATGTCATTTATGTGCCTGTCATGTGGGGCGGCCTGCGGGGTCTCTGCTCCCACTCCCCACATAAGAACGCAGGATGTGGCTAGGCCAAAATGGAGGAACACCCACGGAGCCAGAGGTAAGGGAGTCATACCACTATAGTCTCACTGGAGGCTGGATTCACACAACATGCGACCTGCCGTCCACTTCTATCTGCCAACCGACCGGCTGGCTAACTGCAATCTGCGCTTGCCAGCCACCATCTTCTTGCTAGCGTAGCCTCGGCAGTTATATTAATGGCCATGGCTCACTGGTTACAGCTGATGGCCAACTAGTCACAGCTGATGGCCATTCAATCACAGTTGATGGCCATTTACTACCTGAGCCAGCACCTTTCCACGTGAGGCCGAGAGCCTGGAAACTGCACTCCTGGCTCTGTCCCCACAGTACCTATGTTTGCCTCCCTCCCTCTCCTCATTCATAGGTTAGAATAATGATAGTGCCTGTCTCCCAGGCTTGCTTTGAGCATAAAATGAGTCAATGCATGAAAAGCACTTAGCTAAATGCCTGGGACGTAGTAAATGCTATACACTATAGTTATTAATCATTTTGTTTTTATTATTCAAAGTAGTGACGCATGCAAACAAAATACTACTTGACATTTGAAATAAATGCATACTAGTAAAAAATATATACATCAAATGCTTCAGATTTGTTGCTTGTGGAGAATGGGAGTAGGAAATGGGGATAACAAGGAAGACAGACACAGCTATTACAAGAGGGAGTGATGTGTCAGGAACTGAGCAATATGATTCTGCCCCTGAGTTCCAAAACAAGATAACAGATATCCAAAGGGCCTGCTGGTTGAGAGCACGTAAGTTAAGGTGATTTCAGCTGCAAGTGAAATGATGACTTCATTGATAGGAGGCATTATTGCTGAAAACAGAAGTTTGGAGGTAGTTAGTCCCAGGGTCAGTTTGGTTCTCAGTGATAAGATTCTTCTGCCCCCAGTCTTAAAGCCTTGGTTTTCACACTGACTTTGCTGTCATGGTCATAATACATGCCATTTTTCTGAGTCCAAATGGTAGGGAAATGAGAGGATTCACTTAGAACATCTCTCTTTTTCAACCAAGAGGAAATTTCTTCCAGAATGTCTACCACCAGTAACCATATGACCACCTCAGAACAAACCCATTACATTCAGGGTGGATCAGTGACTTATTGGCCAGCTGTGAGGGAAGGGAAATCTAGTATCTAATATCGACAGACCCTCTGATGGAATGTTGGCTCTTCCTAAAAGTCAGAATGGGTGGGAATGGCTGCTGGGTAGGTCACTAAAAGTGTCTGCCACATGAGGAGGAGAAAGTGAGGTATATAAATATGGGTTAACCTCATACTGAATTAAAATCATTACTACTTCACCATTTATAAGCCTTCAACCTTATGGAAATGATTCAAACTTTCTGTGCCTCATTTTCCCCATCTGTGAAAAAAATTCACCTTGTAAAGATATACTCATAAATGCTAACTATAATTATTATTTGTTAGCAATTATTAAAGTATTGAAGGGATTTGCATTCTTTTGCATCTTCATTAGAACCCCAGGATTGTCACTTGCTTGCTGCAATGGCTATCCTTATGTGTCAGTGCTCTTATACAGGGGTGATTTTGCCGCGTAGGGGACATCTGGCAATGTTTTTTTTGCTGTTGTTGTCCCCGTTGTTTGGAGTGCAAGGGGGGTGGTCTGAGCATCTAGTACCAGTAGAGGCCAGGGGCTACTAAACATCCTACAACGCACAGGACAGCCTCCTCAATAGAGAAGTATTCAGTCCATAACGTTAACACTGTCAAGAAAAACCCTTTAGTATATGTAACTGAGACTCAAATAGGTCAAAAATGAACACCTTAAACCATCTATATCAACCATATTGTTTTGTCTACAAAATAGAGATAATGATCCCTTTTTTATAGCATTGTTGAGAAGACAAAAATCCAATGTGTACAACATTCCAAACGAGTGTGCAAACAGTTCACATCACTGTGGCTCAGTTTATTCAACTATAAAATGTGATGATAATGCTTCTTTGTGATGTCATTGTGAACATTGGAGAAAATATGCTTAAGGTTCCCAGCACACAGTAGGTAATGTTAAGTGTCAGTTGCTTTCTTTCTCATCTTCTCCTTAATCTCCAAAAGATAGAACTTTGATTTTTTCTGGTGATTAGGTTTTGAAGGAACTACTCAGAAAACAATCTATAATAATGCAACTTAAAGCAAAACTTGGATACCTACAGTTGAGAAGTTCTTTCACTAGCCATAAGGTATCTCTTCTAAATTGTATATTAGATCAGTCAGGCTGTAATAAAAATTTGTACATTCAGTTCCAGAGTCAGAGCACGAATTAGGAGAAAAGAAAAAAATCGGTACTTATTCTATTTTCTATTTTACAAGGTCATTACTTCTTTAATGGCATAACGACAGTGTGTAGCACAGAAGTCCCACAGCTTACCAGTCAACTCCCTGTAAACACCATTGTGCGTATTTACCATAAAAGCCCCTGTTATTCGTGTAATGAGTCTTGGTAATAAAATAGCAGCCAGTGATTTCTCCGTGTTATTTCAAGCAGTACACTTCTGAGTTCTGAAATTCAGAAAGCATCTTCTTTCTAAAGGAAATATCACGGAGAAGAAGGGCACTTTCGGTGTGTGTGTTGAAACCAAATGAGACCTGAGGCTAATAAAAGCTCTGAAGCTTAACACTGCACACATCCCTGAACTCTGTTCAGTTTCCAACTTAGACAAGGTGTAATGGCCAACATAAACCATGCTTAAATTCTATTACCACTTAAACATTTCAAATTGCCAACCAATAAAATGTAAGAGGACCTAGGCATCCACATGTAGGAAATTGAGATAAAAATTGGGTGAAAATGTGATAATTAGCATAATTAGCTTTGGGAGGAGAGAATAGGAGTCTCCAGATACCAGCAGTGAAATGGAAAAGTAAAGCTCACTGTGGCCGTCTAATTGCCACGGAATCAAGCCAATAGGGTTAATGAAACCAGCCTGGCCTTTTAGTGTTTCATCCTTTGCTGTTTGCACTATGTTTTGTTTGCTTTTTATCTTCTGTAATGATTATGAAGGCAGACATCCAGTAAAATGGAAAACATACAAAACACAATGACGGAACTGGCTCGTATTAGTTGAAAAAATAATTAGTAATGGATTTCTTCTTTCCTTCGTTTTCTGTTTATCTCTAGTGTTAGAGAATTTATAGATTCTACCACAATCATCTCCTTTAAATACTTAGATACATTTTTTTTAGGAATTCTGCTTTATATTGAGCTGAAGTCCATTTCTTGTTTTTGTTTTATTCATTTGTTCTAGTTTTAATGCTTGAGTTTACAAGACTGATCTTGAGCAGTTTGAAGAAAAAAAGCCATATTCTTTGTACATTATCCTTTCTCTTGGGTAAATATTTCTGTTTCTTGTGATATGTCAAGAGCGTACTGTCCTCAAAACTTTCCAGGTGGTTCAGATTTCTTAAGAGAGTCATACTCTGAAGCAAAACCATGAATTTCAGGGCAGCCAAGAGCGGTGTTTCTTAATTTTAACACTCATTTCAATCACTGGGAATCTTGTTGAGGTCTTGTTGAGACACAGATTCTGATTGATTAGGTAGTATGAGGCCCTAGATTCTTCATTTCTAGCAAGCTGCCCTAGCTAAGGCTGCAAGTTAGCCAACAGCTATTTGAGTAGCAATGGTCTAAGAATGCAGAGTAGAATACATTAATTTCAGAACTCGTTCTGAATACTATTCATCTGTCAATGCAGTGTAGGACAAAACTTGATTTATGCATGTGAAAGAGCCCCTCACTTTTCCTAGACTGTGTGAAGACAGCAGGTTTTCATTTACTCATCCCTTCTGTTAGTCATATTCTCTCTTCTCAGGAACACAAACCTCACTACTCAGGAAAATAGATCTCACCATCCTTCATTACTCAGGGCAACCTTTAAACCTTTTTTTTTTTTTTTGTAGGTAGCTGACAGCTACCTACACAACTGCTTCCTTTGCCATTGGTGTCAATTAGTCTTTAAATTTTAAAGCAAAATTCACTCTCTTCCTGCTCTGAACTGTCATCTCTAAGAAATAGCAACATCGTACAGCCCAGTACCCAAGATAGGAACCTTGGAATTACTTTATATTTCTCTCCATATCATCTTAGTCGATGAAGTTATTGCCAAGACCTGATGATGAGACCTCTTAAATAGCTTGTAGTTTACACATGCTGCAGATATTAGGTTAAAGATTGCTTTCTCCAAGATTCCCTTTCTCTCCTACCATCCACATCTGTAATCACAGCTACACCCAACCAGCTACCTCCTTCTGCTCAATTTCCTCAGAGCTACCTATGCTTCTCTCTTAATCGTAGCATATTTATGAGTATAGAGGCTTTATATGTTTTTATTTTCCACAGTCATGCCCAAGCCCAGAGGAGAGTCTAGAACTGCCAAAAGGTCTAATGAGAATTTGTTGAATGTTTAATAAACATCTGTGCTTGAAAAATATCTGTGCTTGATTTAACACTGCCTGTCTGTATCTAGGTGAATTGTACTGACATTCATTTGAAATGAAGCCCAACTTTAGTGGCTTATCACAGCTTTATTTTGCAATTATAAATGCTTTTCATATAAGTGGAGATCATTAAAAATGACTTTTTCTATTAATATGTAAAATATTTTTAAATGGTGCTTTCACCTGAATAATGCTAGAGGACAGCATTCATATATAAAAATCTTTTACTTGCTCTTAATTACAAAAATAAAACAATAATCACAGACCAGCACATTCTAGATTTTTAAAAGCTGGTAATGAAGCCTAGTTTCTATTGATGCATGGAGGGTGACATACATGCTTTTCTGGAACTCCTTTACTTTTATTCTCACACACACACACACACACACACACACACAAATGTGGTGAATGCTGGCACCAGCTGTCTACGAAGACTGTGAACCAGGAGTAAAGTGATCAACAATTCCCGTTTGCCCAGGACATAGGGGCTTCTTACGATGTGGGACTTTCAGTGCTAAAATCAGGACAGTCTTGGGAAAATTGGGATGATTGGTTATAATAGCCAGTGTTGGCTCTATCTGGGGTATCATCTACCCATAACGCCTACCTAACTCCAAAGTTCATAACAGACACCCCTGTTAAAGGAGTCACCATAGCTGGGGTAGCTGCTTTGTAGAGACAAAGAGGAAGTTTTGTATGGCAGGCTTTCCTGGCCAATCTGGACCTTCAAACAGATTGATTCCTTATTACCTTATATTGGGGTTATTGCCATCAAAGCCTAGTCATAGTGGAAAGACGCTCTTTTTTATTTAAGCTAAAGAACTTTTTCTACTATTTATAAAAAAACAGGTTCTCTCCTTTTCTGTAATATCAGCCATGGCAGCCATCTGATGGTAATAATTTAACCATCTGCAACGGCAACCATTTAGTAAACTGTTTGCAAAAAATAAACCATAAAATGAAATGCAAATTGGATGAATTCAGAGGCACATATTTCTCTAATTAATATTGCTTCCTTAGGGAATTATAGGTTCCTTTTGGCAACATTCATTTTACTGAAATCTTCTCTGGAAATGCAGTTTAAAGAGCAGAGCTTTCATTTTTTTAGAAGGAAAATACATGGTTTCTTCGGAAATGTATCCACCTTAAGTCTGTAGTCTCAAAACAGGGCTCTTTTAAGAGTAGAAGTTTAGGTACTTAGTCTGGTCTTCAAAGGCTTCTTGAGATGGTCTGAAAATAACCATCCCAAAGTCTTTTTACAATCTCCCTGGAAACTTTCACCTGCCAGGTTGGTCAACTGCTTTTTTTCAGACACTATTAGAACAGTGTCTTACGCATAGTAGGGACTCAATAAATGTAGATTGGATGGATGAATACATGATGGGGAAATGAAATATGGCAGGATATTTAGAACCTTTATCTAGGAACTAGCACACATTATTATTGCCAAGATGATATCTTGTCTCTGCTTCTCTCCTTCCCATGAGCAACTCTGACTGGAGCTCATCCTCTTTTCCCTGATTTACAGATACCCAAAAAGAGGTCTCCCCTTGCACAAAACACTATATGCTGAAAACTCACCTCTCTCTCCTCTTCTTTAGCCTGTGCTACTTCCTCACCCCAAATCCCATTTCAATACCTAATTGCTACTACAAAAGTAGAAGCAAAATAATTTGATTGAATTATCAAAGTTCACACCAAGGTTAATGACATACCTGGAAGTATTTTAATTTTTCAAAGGCCATTGTTAAACCAAATGTATGCCTACGTAGTAAATTTTCAAGTACTGGAAGTTGATAGTTTTCACACAGTTTGAGGAGGTAGAGGAGCAAACATGCGCCCAAGTGCATGTGCACAGCCCACACACTCCCCAGGGAGACAGGTACTTCTCTTCTGCCACAGAAAAGTCTAAAACAGGAATAAGAATAAGGATCCAGGGGTGGTGAGAGGGCATGGGCAAATAATGATTGGTAATAGAGAAAAATCTTAACTGAACTTTCAATTAACTGGATTGCTAGGGGTAAGAAGTAAGATTTGCTATATCTTGCTTTTATTATAAAATAAGAAAAAATTAAAGGAACAAAATAATCACAGGATGATTAATAAAATAAAATTCTTGAGAGTGCTCTACTGAGATCATAATAATAAATTCACTTAATTGTCTACATTTTCTATTTCCCAAGTTCTGACAATTGGAATAAATGTCATAAATGATGACCCTGAGTCACAACATGGGTTGTAATGATGAGACAATGAGATAATGTGGGTGAAAGCATTTTGTGAATTACACTGCATTGTGCAAATATCAGGAAGACCTTTTAATGCATACTTACCCTAAAAATTAGTATTTCTTTGGAAAATCATGACTCCCTTTTTATGGAATTACTTAATTTAGCTATGGCCATGTTTTAAGACTGCGATAGGAAAAGAAAAGTTTCTTAAAAGGGGGTCAGAGGTCTGCCTAAATCACTTCCATTATTCCTTCCACCTGTGATATTTCATAATAAATTGTAACATGAGTGAAAAAAATACGAGTATTTCAAGAATTAGACTCTTGAACATGATACAAATATAATTAATTTCTATTAGCATGCTACCTACCTTCTGCTAAGCAATTCAGTTTTGAAAGTACCTGGTAATGTGATCTAATCCAGTGAATCTCTATCAAACCAGGATGTATTAATGAGTTTCAGTCTAATGGTTCTCCATACGTGAGCCTCCCTTCTCCATAAACACCGATATATCCTGGCCATCAAGTGTACACTACTGCCAGTCAACAATGAGAATTAGGGCTAGAGGGTTAGCATTCAGGATTGGTATTCTGGAGGGAGTAGTTTGTTGAGGACTGGTATCACTCACTGTGCTAGCCCACAGCTGCTGTACTCATGGCACAGGAGATCCTTGGTGCTGGTGGAGCTGAGTGGATAACAGAAGTCTCTTTAAAAGCAGATATATTTTCTGTACAGCTTTCCTCACCTTGGGGATCCTCTGAGAGACTGATATAGAACTTTGGCATGGCTCAAGGCAGGCAGCCCAACATAGCATTGCTCTGAAGACACTCACCTTGTCTGATACCTAAAGATATATTCAAAACATTTACTCCAACTGGTATGGAACAACTACTGATAATCAGAACAGATGCTGCCCACCCAGAGCAGGAAAATGGAATATATGCCAATGTTAGCCCTCCATTTCATGGGTCATGGGGAGTCTCTCAGAATGGTGCTAAAAGAAGGACTGAGAGGTAGGAGGGGCTCAGGAGTCAGGGCAGTTGCTTTGTTTCTGTCAGGAAGATTTCCATGTTAACAATCAGTTGAGCCATACTGGGACACACCAGCTAGGTGTTAGTCCTGTCAGTGTCCTGGTGGTCTTTGAAAAGACTGTAGATCCACATTCTCAGCTGCCATTTACAGTAGAAACCTATGAAAACCTTTGGAGTTCCCTTCCATAGAATTGTGGAGGACAGGAATAGTGGTCTGGGGGCTCACTCTAAGTGATGTAAGCATAGGGATATTACAGCATAGGCTTGCTTCCAAATCCCAGCTTCTCCAATCATAGCTTCTCACACTAGCTATGTGACCTATGTGAGTTACTTAACTCTCTGTTTCTCCATTATTGTAAAGTCAGAATAATAATTCCAAACATATGTTGTTATAAAGAATAAATCAGTTATATGCATAAAGTAGTAAGAACAGTGCTGAGCACAGTAAGTACCATGTACTCATAAGAATAAGTTGCCATTACTTTGTCATCCTTCCCAAAGGTATGGATAGTATCTGATAGTGATTTCCTACTTTATCTGGTAACCAGTACTGCAGATCTCCTCATACATGTGTATACCTCCAAACTTTGATGGGTCTCTCCTGTACTTCATTTCTTACATATCCATTATTGATGCTCAGAAAATAATGAGGACAGAAAGGCTAATTCTATCCTGCTTTCATTCTCAGGTAGTGCAATTAAGTTCATGAACTTTCCACCATGCACTTACACGGTATAAAGTTTGTGAACTTAATTGTCCAACCTCGTATGCCTTCTTTTAGCAATAAACGTATGATGATAATTTTTAGGAGTTTGACTAGTCTTTCTTTGTATTTCTTCTAGAAGAAGGGGTGAAAACAGTTCTATTTTGTTGTACCTCCATGACAGTCTAGATAACCTCATTCCCAGAGCAAGGCTAATTTAGCCTCACGACGTAAGGGTCACTGAATTTAATGGCCCTCTATGTGAAGCGGACTTCCTTCATGGAGCCTTGGATGGATAAGTGTCGGTAATGATAAGCGCAGCATGCAAAATGGGCTGAGGCGCCACAGTCCTCTGTCCCATGCCAAGGTGATTTTCTCAATAGCTCAGTTGTTTGGGTTTATAATCCCTTCCCTTCTTCTCTTACCAGAGATATTATGAAATGTTCACTCTCCCAGGTTTTGAAATATCTGACAGAGTCCTGGGGTGAAGAAAAACTTAAGAGATGCATGTACTGGATTTGAAGACATTAAGAAAGAGCTAATTGATCAGGATAGATGACAATACTCTAGGGGGATTAACCTGTGCAGATGCCAGCACAGGTCATAGTGAATCAGAGGGAGAGAGATTATGGAGAAGCAACCTGTTTTCTGGTTTTTGTAATTTTAAGTGTTCCTACCTTAAAGATGAGTTATTGACTCCATCAACTTGTGCATGAGGGTGGGAGGCAACAAGGAAACATCAGATGAATCTGACTTCCTTGGTAGAACTTAGGGAAGTTCTTAACTTGAAGAACACAGCATATGAATACTTTGTGGCTTTTCTTCAGTTGTTATGGGTGTTTCTCCTACTGTGTGAAAACTAGAGTACATAGTCAGTCTATTGCTGGGCCAGATGTTTGTCTTGATTATCATAGGACGTGATGGCACCAGGTTTATTTCTTCTTTTTTCATCCAGCCCTGAAGGACCAATACCTGTATCCTCTCTACCTGCTTTTCTGTGAGATATAGTGTGCTATAGGGTGTCAGAAATTGAGTCTTGACTCTTCTGAGTGTCTGTATCATGACACTTTGTTTCTCAATTTGCTACAATCATCATCTTTTTTACTACAAATGCTAAAGGTTACACTTGAGTGACTAGAAGTATAAGAATAAAAACATTGAATTTTTGTCAAAAAAACTGATAATTATATTAGATGTAAGAATATTGTTTAATATATCTAATCTAATAATATCTGTATATTTTTTTTATTGTCAAAGGTAATTTTTTCCAGTTTAATTGAGATATAACCGACATACATCACTGTATGAGTTTCAGGTGTACAGCACAAAGGTTTGATTTACATATATGGTGAAATGATTACCACAATAAGTTGATTGTGTTTCTCCATCATCTCATATAGATACAATAAAAAATGGAAAAATAATTTTTTCCTTATAATGAGAACTTTTTGGAATTACTCTTTTAACAGCTTTCATATACACCATACAGCAGGGGTAGCTATGGTTATTATGCTATACTTTTCATCCCTACTACTTGTTTATCTTATAATTTATTTGTACCTTTTGACCACCTTCCTTCAATTTTGCTCTTTTTTTTAACATAGAATGACTCTTATTCTGGTCTAGCCCTCAAACTCCTCATCTGTGAAATGTAGTACTCGGACCAACTTATTGCTAGTCACCTTCTAGCTCTGTGCATTACGGTGAAGTATTGATTTTATTCAGCAACCAAGAAATAAGTTTCTACCCAGTTCACACATTGTGAGGAATTTGTAGATGCCTTATTTTTCTGCCCACACTATATGATTTATGTAAATATTTCAGGAAAATGATAAATTGCTAAAGACACAATTTATTCTGAAAATTAATTAGTATTATTTGCTCAATATAATAAAAATTGGTGTTTTATATTTTTCAAACAAGAACTTTGCAGCTATGTTATTTTGATATGGCCTTATGTGGATATAATAAAATTTTTGTTCCAGAAAACTCTAGATAGAGGCAAGGCTCACTGGGGCTTGGTACAGTCTTGGCTGGCAGTGCCAGCAGTGTATTAACTTAGGATATTACTCTATGCCTTATTTCCCTGAAAATAATACCAAACCAGAAAATAAGTCCTGGCATGATTTTTCAGGGTGTTTGTAATATAAGCCCTACCCCAAAAATAAGCCCCAGTTAGGATCATCAGTGAGATGAACACATTTAGTGCATCCATTACAACACACGACAGATGTATTGAATTATAAAATAATAATATTAATATATAATTAAATATAAATAAATAATATTATTGACATTAATACTTAAAATAAATGATAATATAAATTATAATTAAGTATTTGTAAATACCCAAGCGGGTTCCTTTGGACAAGAGGTAAACACCTATGTAAACAGATGAACTCGAGACTTATTGCTGAATGACCAATTGGAGTACAGACACAATGCACGAATAACGTGCACACTTGATAATGAACGGACGTGGCTGTGTCTAATATGACTCTTAATAATGTAATACGTTGTGTAGCGCAACAGACGTACTTAATACACTTGTGTGAAATAAATAAACGTTTTCTGAATTTTGGTACCTGCAATTTTTCATTGCTTTTGTGTGGACCATCATTCTTAACTGTCATCATTTTTGTTGCCACTCCTGTCTCGTAAGTCTTCAATTCACACTTGATTTAATGGTAGATGTAAAAGGAATACTATTTTGATCCCCAGACAAGATGAGTGCAAAAAGAAAGAGCTATTCCATCGAGTACAAGAAAGGAATCGTGGAGGACACCCAGGGCAAGAATCTTATGGCTTTCTGCAAAGAGAAGCTGGATCTCCGAATGGTCCGAAAATGGCGAGCAGAGTATGACAACCTCAATCAACAGGTAGACAAGGGAAATGCTAAGAAGCGCAGGTGTGGATCAGGTCGGCAACCATTATTTCCTGAGCTGGAAGACATCATCTGTCAATGGACTGCTGACAGGAGAGCAAAGGCTTTGGTTGTGCACAGGGCTGATATTCAAGCATTTGCCCTTGTAATGGCACCACAGTTAGAAATATCCCCAGAAGAATTCAAAGCATCACAACACTGGCTGGATGGCTTCCTTCAGTGATATGAACTGTCTCTAAGATTGACAACACTGTTCAAGCTGGAAGATACTGAAGTTATTAAACTTGCACTTGCATTCAAGTCCTGTGTTGATGGCATTGACTTTTCTAAATACCAACTCTCCAACATGATTGCTATGGATGAAACTGCAGTGTTTGTGGGCCACGGATCTCAAACTACAATTGATCAGAGGGGTGACTCGCCAATCTACATTCCGTCTACTGGTTACTAAAGTGTGTGTTACCTATATTTTGGCAATTTGTCTGGATGGAAAGAAAGTCCCACCTCTAATCATCACTAAGGGCAAGAAAGATAAGGTTGAATGTGTTTCAGGCAGTTATGTTCTTGAAACCGAAAAAGCCTGGTGCACACAAGCAGTTATAAGGTAGTGGGTCGATTTGATGCTGCTACTTGTTTTGCAAGCTGGCCAAAAAGGTCTGCTAGTCTGGGATTCAGCCAGCACTCACCACACTAAAGACATGAAGAACTTCCTTGCAGAGAGAAGAATAGATCAAATAATGATTCCCGCAGGAATGACTGTTTATCTCCAGACTCTTGATATTGCAATAAACAGGCTGTTCAAGGCCCATTTGCGCATGGAAATCAACGACTACATTGAAAATAGAATGGAGGGAAATCAGCGTGGAAACTTTGTGAAGTTTCCTGGCCTGTAAGAGGTCGTGCCTTGGGTGAAGAATTCATGGGATAAAGTCACTGACAGCTGTGTTGCCAATGTACTACGAGCAGGCGACATGGACAAGGAGTGCTCACTTAAGGAGAGCTCTGTTGCTGGACATGAGAGATTGGGGCCAGTGGTTCTACAGGAAATGGAGTCGCAAGAAATTAAAGCTGGAATTCGGGGTTTGGAGAGTTATAACAATGTTCCAGAAGATGATATGACTGTATTTGAATAATTGTAGATTTTTGTACATGAATAAATGAATAAATATAGATTGTTGTACATGGATAAATGTAGATTGCTGTACATGAAAAAGTAAGACATCCTCTTACTTTAATATAAGACCTGGTCTTATTTGGGGGGAAATATGTAGTTCATAGATTTTTTACCTCTCTTTCCATTTTATTTATATTCTTGAATGTCTACTCCAGATTATAATTACGTCCTAAGTCCGAGAATCATGAGGCATGCCTGTTGCCTCACTCTAAATCAAATTTACAAAAGCCAGTTTATTTAAAAAAGCCAGTTTTATTTAAAACTGGCTTTTATTGAAAAATACCTTTCTGAGAGTATTTAGACTGCACAAAATGGAACAGTGGGTAATAGTTGATCTCAAGACATTTTTGAATTTTTTCTGCTGTGATTTAGTTAGTTTACATAACATGCTATAATAATCTTCTCTATAAAGAGAGAGAGAGAGAGAGAGAGAGAGAGAGAGAGAGAGAGAGAGAGAGAGAGAGAGAGAGAGAGAAGCAAGAAGGAGGAGGAGGAGGAGAAGGAGGACAAGATGGTTTATTATCTTCCCAAGAGTTCCCTCTAAATGAGTCAACTGGAAGTAACTTAACTGAAACTGGTGAGGATTCTAGAACACTTTCCACAGCAGGGTCCTACCATTTTAGAGAACACAAAGCAACAAAGCGAGACTTATGAAGATGCTGACATTCAATCTATTATGTAGATTAACATTAACAGTTCTTTCCTTAATTCGGGTTTTATTTATTCATTCCACAAACATATACCATAAAATAAAATAGTTGGTCTCTTCGTTAACTTTTAAGTTTGTCAGCTGTAGTGTGCAGTTGGAAACATATACAGTCCTAGATAGCAAGCACATAAACGCTAAGATGGTTTCCTTACCACACTGCCACACTGAGTTCGTTTTATGGTACTTCTTTTTGTTTTTGTATACTTTAAATGGCTACAGTGATGATAATATTAATAAAATGTATTTATTTAACAAACATTTACTGAGCGTCTCCTATGTACCTGGCTCTGTTAGGCAATAAAGGGATACAGAAAATATCCCCAACTTGAAAATCATAGTGTAAATGGATGTGACGGATAATTTTATGTGTTAACTTGACTGGGACATTGGATGTCCAGATATTTAGTTAGACATTGTTCTGGGTATGTCTTTGAGAGTGTTTCTGAATGAGATTCACATTTGAATCTGTAGAGTAAAACAGATTGCTCTCCCCAGGGCAGGCCTCATCCACTGCATTAGAGGACTGGATAGAACAAAAAGCTGAGTAAGAAAGAATTCTCTCTCTCTGACTGACAGCCTTTGAGCTGGGACATTGGTCTTTTCCTGGACTTAGACAGGCACTTACCTCACTGGCTCACCTGGGGCTCAGGCCATGGGTCTTATACTGGAACTATCCCATCAGCCTTACTGGGTCTCTAACTTGCAGACTGGGGGATTTCTCAGGCTCCATAATTAGGTAAGTCAGTTCCTTATAATGAATCTATTATATCTATCTTTGTATCTATTTATCTATCATAATCTATCATCTATCTATCATCTATCCTATTTGTTCTGTTTCTTTAGAGAACCCTGACTAAGACAATGGAGAAGAATATATGTACACACTCCTAACCCTATATCTATTTTTTGTGAGCCATGTGATAACAGATATAATCAGACTGCTTTAGGATCCTGTGAATGGAAATGAATGCATTATTTGAGAAGCCAGTAAGAGAAGGATTTGTGGAGGAGGTGACACTTAAGCTGGTTATTTTGTTTCCTCTCTGATTTTTCCAGGCAAAGGAGGTGGGGTATTATGTTCCAGGAACTGAAAACAAAAATATGGGTCATTCACTTTATCGATTTGTTCAAGGTGTAGTGAGAAGTTCAGAATAACTAGATGTTACACTATATATTGAGAGATCAGAAAGAGGCACAGGACATTTGCAAAGTGAAAAGACCATAGACCATATCATACACCACAAGGAAAGCAAGACATGCTGGAATCTGGTGAAATATGACCTACTTTTTTGGAAACTGAGCATAATTGTTTTGCTGCCTAGTTTACTTGTAATAAATAATTTTTTACAAGTTCATGAGAATTCTAGTTTCTTCCGTAAAATAGTCTTCAACTTTCCTTTATGCTACTATCTCTAAACTAGCTCAATGCACTATCATTTTTTTTAATCCTGGATAACTGTAAACACCCTCTCATTCTGCCAACACTTTGAGTTCAGCCTTGAGGGGCCCTAAGGAGAGGATCTAGTTGAGTTCTTCCTGACTTCTGGTAACAGAAACTACGAAATAATGAATTTGCAGTTTTAAGCCACTGAATTTGTTACAACAGCAACAGAGAATTAACGTACTACTATCTGGTTTTACACAGGAGAGTAAACTAGTCAGCTTGTATTTTTAAAAGATAATGTAATTCTTAATGGGGAAACATTACGGAATAGAGCCGAAGAAGCGAAGCCTGAGCCAATGATAATGGTAGTTTGGATTAGAGTGGTGGCAGTAGAAATACAGAAAAGTGTTTGGATTTGAACTTTGGGAAGCTAGAGTTGCCGAGCTGGTGATGGATTAGACATTCAAGGAGAGGAAAAGTGATTCTGAGGAGTCAGGTTTATGACCCTGGTGAATGCTGTGTGTTTTCAGCCAAGGAGAAGGGGACACTCTAGAGAACAGCTGAGAGAGAAAGCTTTTATATATATATGTGTGTATATATATATATGTGTGTGTGTGTGTGTGTGTGTGTGTGTATATGTATGTATGTATATATATATTTGTGTATATATATACACATATATAGTCACACACATATACATATATGTATATATACATGTGTATATACATATGTACATATATATACACACATGCATACATACACACACAACAACGAGGTCTGACAATTAAGTTCGGGAACTTGTTGCAATGTTGTTACTAACCTTTTTTGATACTAGAGGGATTATTCATTATGAATTTATGTCAACTGGACAAACAGTTAACCACATTGATTATTTGGAAGTGCTGAAAAAGCCGCGTGAACAGTTCAGATGACCTGAACTTTTTGCCAAGATTCATGGCTTTTGCATCACTACAATGCACCAGCTCACACTGTAAATTCTTTTCTTATATAAATGTTGAATAACTATTCCAGAAACTAATATAATATTGTATGTTAGCTATATTTTAATAAAAAATTTCAAAAAAAACACCCATATGTATGAGGTCTGACAATTAAATTTGAAAACTTGTTGGAACAATGTTGCTAATCTTTTTTGATATCAAAGGGATTCTTCATTATGGATTTGTACCAACTGGACAAACAGTTAACTAAGTTTACTATTTGGAAGTTCTGAAAAGCCTGCATGAAAAAGTTAGACGCCCTGAACTTTTCACCAAGAATTCATGGCTCTTGCATCACGACAATGCACCAGCTCACACGGCACTGTCTGTAAGGGAGTTTTTAGCCAGTAAACAAATAACTGTATTGGAACACCCTCCCTACTCACTTGATCTGGCCCCCACTGACTTCTTTCTTTACCTGAAGATAAAGGAAATATTGAAAGAAAGACATTTTGATGACATTCAGGACATCAATGGTAATATGACGACAGCTCTGTTGACCATTCCAGAAAAAAAGTTCGAAAATTGCTTTGAAGGGTGGACTAGGCGTTGGTGTCAGTGCATACATAGCTTCCCAAGGGGAGGACTTCGAAGGTGACCTTTGTGATATTCAGCAATGAGAGATATAGTGCTTTTTCTAGGATGAGTTTGCGAACTTAATTGTCTAAACTTGTATATATGTATATATACATATATAATTTTTTATATATACTATTTATATATATATAAATTTTATATATATAGTTTTTAAAGGGCTGTGCTTATGGGGGGAAAATAGCTATTTATCTTTGCAAATATGTTTATGAATGTTTCACTGAATGTTTTTTTATTTTGAGCTGCAAAATATTCCAATGCCCATGTTGTATTTCAACCTCTGAAAATAACAAATTAGCCTTTGGTTCTGCACAAAATTAACAAACTCTTTAAACTCATTTACTCACTGAATCCTAAAATACACATCTGCAGACTAATTACTAGAAGAGATTAAATGTTCTTTTTAAATATGCAGATGACATATTTATCCAAAGAAATTCTCCCCGAGTACATTTACCTGTGGGAAATGTTACGGAAATCAACCTCCTGGTGCCAGTCATCATCCATGGTCCAATTTACCAATTTCCTGAGTTGAACAGTTCAATACCCATCAAACCTTGAGACTATTTATTTGGCTTAGCATAACATAATATAATTAATAGAATATAGAATATAATATAATTAATATAAGTATATATGTTATACTACATATATGATACCTATGTTGTATACAATTTTTATTGGTTTTAGCAAATCTGCTTTGCCACTCTTTCCACAGAGAGCCTTCAAAGCAGGAGACTGTAGAGAATAAGCAAATGCTCACTGGTATTAGCTTTTATTTGAATCACTCACTCACTTGGTGATTGTATGATTTGGGGAAGTGATCTCTCAGTACTTCAGTTTACTCACACATATGATGTGGATAAAAATAATAACTACCTCAATGTGTTGTTTAGTACTAAATGAGAGAACATATGAAAACACACAACACTCAGAAGCATTCTTGTCGGTGTCCTAGGGACTGCCTCACTGGACCCATTTCACTGACAGGTGAAGAAATTAAAACACAGACCAGTGAACTCCTGACATATGCTCACATGCCTTGAATCCAGGCTGCTTGAGCCCTAACCGAGGACACAGAACTGCATGCTGCTAATGGCTGCCATGCTTTTGCTTGAGTCACAGGAATCAGAAGCACCTGGAATCCAGATTACTGGGCTTGACCCTCAGAGTTTCTGATGTAGTAGCTTTCCATCAAGTGCTCAGATGAAACTGCTGCTGGTGGTTAAGGAATCTCATTTTGAGCATTGTGAAGCAGACAGTGAGGCAAAGCGACCAGTTCAGAATCTATTTCAAAGTGTATTGATGCCAAGGATTAAATCAGTGATTTAAGGGCTAAACCAAACAGGAACCATGGGAGGTAAGGGAGAAGAACGAATGCTGAGCTATCTACCTCAGACAGCTAGGAAAATGCTATTAATTTAGATTAGGAAAACGATAGGAGTAACTGGTTTGGGAGGTGATTGTGGGCTTAGATTTAATAGGCGAAATGTGAGATGACAGTAGCCTGAAAAACAGGAAGAAGTGCTAAATAATCAGTGAAAAGTTTGAATCTATAAATTTGGCAAAAGCACTGAGCTAAAGTTAAAATCTGTAGTTGGTATATGTGACCACTGAAAACATGGAAATATCAGAAACTGTATAAACTGAGGAAGAGGGATGAGCAGAAGAATATCAGTGTTAAATAGGGGCACAGAGTAGGAACAACAAAAGAAACCAGAGATGAGAAGTAGTACGGGGGGGGGGGGTGACAAGACATGAATTTCACGAAGCAGAAACTGTATCTTGGAATACAGTGGGGAAAAAAGTGTCAATAGAGTAATGGGATAAAGCAGTGTGTCCTACCCATGAGTTTGCTAGTGAGCTGCAGCAGCTTAATTTAAAAATAAATTAGATTATGACCAGCTCTGAATTTACTCCAAAACTCCAGTCACGTTCTCATTTGCCTACTGAAGATCTCTCTTTGGATGTCTTATATTTAAAGACTTCTTGAACCTTTCAGGATGATTTGACCTAAAAATTAAAATGGCCCAGAGATCAACTGATTATCTTGGTTAGTTCTTAAGCTGATAATGTCATGAAACCTCCAAACCAGAAATCTGAAAGGGCTGTAGACCTTTTTCTTTCTATCACTATCCTACTCCAGTTCCTAATCATTGTCATATTGTTTCTGCCTCCCTCATAATTAGTATATCCATCTATACCACCGCCCTGATGCTACTAGCTTGGTAAGATTTAAGTATCACCTGTATTTCTGCAGTTATCACCACCTTACGCTTTCTCTAACTCTAGTCCCAATCTGTCAATCACAAAGCTGCCAGGGTGATCCTTCTAAAAGGGGTGTCTGTTTAGGCCACCATGTGGTGCAAAATTCACTGATCTTAGGTAAATTCCAAATGGTTTGGCCTATCATATCAGCTCCTCCTTTCCTCTCCAGCTTTAGTTTGCATTGCAACCCCTTTCACACTGTACATTGTTTATAGATTTAAAAAGTTCTTAAACTACAATAAAAGCTGGTATTTATAGTTTCCACTGTGTATAATAAACTGATAAATATTCCACATAATTTTTTTTAAGCCTTGGCTTGTACCACTATTTCCTCTACCTGCCCCTTCAGGCCAACATCCAAATTAAGATCTCAGAGAGTTTCTAAAGTGTTCGCCCAATTTAAATAGGACCACACAGAAAAGACAGCCAGGTCTAAGAAACTTAGACCCAGAAGTTCCATTATTGATTAGGACTTAATGGAAGACATCAAGTGATTATACTTATGACTCCTTATTCTGTGTCAGGCTAGAATATCATTTAATGATAATACATGGGTTGGGTTGAATGAGGACTCGAAGAAGATTTGTATTTTTCAGTTCTGTGAATACACTTCAACAGTACCTTCTGGTAGTATGCATTTTTATCCTAGATTAAGAAACAGTTCAGAAAATTTAGGTGACTGCCCAGAAAAATTGATAGATGATAGATAGATAGATAGATAGATAGATAGATAGATAGATTGATATTTAGATAGACTACGATTCAGACAGAGTCCTTTATATGTTTTTATAATTTACTTTTTATGGCTTTCAACACTTCTTATTGAGACAAAATCTAATTATCAAATATATATATATATATATATATATATATATATATATATATATATATATATATCATTAAAGTACAATACAGTGAGCTTTGATTCATGTAATCAACATCCTAATGTTGATTATTATAGTTTTATAATAAATCTTATAGTCAGGCGTGTAAGTCTTTTGTTTTTCTTCTTCAGAGTTGCTTTGTATAATTTAGGTAATTTGTATTTTCACATAAGTTTTAAAATCATCTTGACAATCTCTACAAAAATATCATGCTGGGATTTTGATTGGTATTTCACATAATTTAAAGACCAATTTAAGATAATAGACATGTTTATACTATTGGGACACCCAATCCATAAGCATTGAGTGAGTACCTTGCTATTGAGTTACATTGTCTTTAATTTTTGTCAGAAATGTTTTATAGTTTTCAATGTAGAGTTCATAGAAGTATTTTATTGAATTTGTTTCTCAGTATTTACTATTTTTGAATGTTACAGTTTTAAATTTCTTACAAATTGTTTATTTGTAATATGTAGAAAAAACAATTGATTTTTATATACAACTGATTTTGTATATTAACACTGTGCTTAGCAATATTGCTAAATACTATTATTAATTTTAGTAGTCTACCCCCTTTTAGATTCCTTGGAATTTTCTACATATACTATCATATCATCTGCTAATAAAAACAATTTTACTTCTTCCTTTCCTATTTTTCTTGCCTTATTGACCTAGCTGAAATTTCTGCTACAATGTTGCATAAAAATGGTACCAGTGGACGTTGTTTTCTTGTTGTTACTGATTTTACAAAAAAAGCCTTCTGTATTTTGTCACTAAGTATGGTGTTAGCTGTAGGCTTTACATAAACGCTTTCTTCAGATTGAAGAATTTTCAGTTCAATTCCTAGTCTTTTGAGATATTTTATTTTGAAAGGGTGTTGAATCTTGTCAAATGCTTTTTCTGCATCTACTTAAATTATTATATATATTTTTTGAAGTTTATTAATGTGATTAACTACACAGAGTCAGTTTCCAATGTTAATTGTTATCCTGGTATAAACACTACAGCTTATGTATTTTGTATCCTCTATATGTATTGTGTAATTGGTTCACAAATATTTTGTTTTAATTTTTTAAAAAAAAATCTGTGGTTATGAGGGTTATATGTCTATAATTTTCGTTCCCTGTAATATCCTTTTCTGTATATATTATCAGTTTCACAGGCCTCATAAGATGAGTCAGCAACTGTGCTTCCTCCCTATTTCCTGAAATAGTTTGTGTAAGGTGGGCATTATTTCTTTATTACTATTTAACGTGATGCACTAGTGAAACTACCTGGCCCTGGAGGGTGTTTTTGTATTAAAAAGTTATTATAATCACAAATTCAATGTCTTTAATAGATACGGAGCTATTCCTCTCTTATTTCTGTCTTTTCATAAGTTGTTTTAAAAAATTCTGTCCCTTTTATGTAACTTTTAAAATGTATTAGCATAAAACTGTTCACAATATTCAATTATTATCCTTTTTATTCCCGAGGAACAGGAATATCTTTTACTTCTAATAATGGTATTTTATATTTTTATCTCTTTCTTCATCTGTCTTACTGTAGGTTTAACAGTTTTATTTTATTTATTTATTTCTAAATTGTTATTATTAGGTCAGTGCAAAAGTAATTGCGGTCTAAGAGGTTAAAAATAATTACAAAAACCAAAATTACTTTTGCACCAACCAAATCAATTTATTGGGGTGACAGTGGTTAGTAAAATTATATAAGTTTCAAGTGTACAGTTCTGTAATGCATCATCTATTTGTGTGTTCACCACCCAGAGTCAAATTTATTTCCATCATCGTATCTTCTACCACCACCCCCCACTTTACCCTCTGGTAACCACTAAATTGCTGTCTGTGTCTATGAGATTTTGTTTATTTCCTTGTCTTGTTTGATTATTTGCTTTCAGTTTTATATCCCACATATGAGTGAAATCATATGGTTTGTGACTTTTCCGTCTGACTTATTTCGTTTCGCATAATAATCTCAACCACGTTATTGCAAATGGCAGTATTTCATTTTTTCTTATGGCCAAGTCATATTCCACACCTTCTTTGTCCAATCATCTATCAAAGGACACTGGTTGTTTCTATGTCTTGGCCACCATGAATAATGCTAAAATGAGCATAGGGGTACATATATTTTTATGGATAAATGTTTCCAGATTTTTGGGGTGGAAACCCAAAGAGAGATTGCTGGGTCAGACGGTAATTCTATTCTTAACAGAATGGAAGAAACCCCATACTGTTTTCCATAGCTGCTGTACAAATTTACATTTCCACCAGCAGTATATGAGGGTTCCTTTTTCTCCACAACCTCTCCAACAGTTATTATTACTTGTCTTGATGATAGCTATTCTAACAGGTGTGAGGTGGTATCTCATTGTGGTTCTGATTTGCATTTCCTTAATAGCTAGTGAAGTGGAGCAATTTTTTCATATAGATATATGAATGAATTTTTCATATATCTATATGAATAAATCTATATGAATTCATATATCTATATGAAATTCATATCAATATGAATTTTTTCATATAGATATATGACGGCCATTTGTATGTCTTCTTGGGAGAAGTGTCTGTTCAGTTGCTTGGCCCATTTTTAATTGGAACATTTTTGTTGTTGTTGTTGAGTTGTATGAATTCTTTATATATTTTGGATATAAGCCCCTCATCGCAGGTATTATTTGCAAACATGTTCTCCCATTTGGTTGGTTGGCTCTTCGTTTTGTTAATGGTTACTTTTGCTGTGTATAAGCTTTCTTAGTTTGATATAGTCCCATTCATTTATTTTTTCTTTCTTTTACTGCCCTTGTCTTTGAGGTTAAATTCATGAAATCATGTCTGAACTCAAGGTCTGTAAGTTTAGTACCTATGCTCTGTTCTGTGTTGTTTATTGTTTCAGTTCTTATGTTTAGGTGTTTGGTCCATTTTGAGTTAATTTTTGTGTATTGTGACAGATAGCAGTCTAGTTTCATTCTTTTGCCCATGGCTTTCCAATTTTCCCAGCACCATATATTGAGTAAGCTTTCTCTTCTCCACTGTAGGTTTTTGCTCCTTTGTCGAAAATTATCTGCCCATAAAGGTGGGTTTATTTCTAGATTTTCAATTCCATTCCATTGGTCTGTGTGTCTGTTTTTCTGCCAATACCATGCTGGTTTGACTGTTGTCACTTTGTAGTATAATTTGAAGTCAGGGAGTGTGAAATATCCAGCCTTGTTTTTTTGTCAGGATTATTTTAGCTATTTGGGGTCTCTTGTGATTCCATACAAATCTGATGACTTTTTTTTTTTCTAAAAAAAAAATGCCATTGGGATTGTGATGGGGATTTCATTAAATCAGTATATTGCTTTGGGTAATATGGCCATTTTAGCTATGTTGATTTTTCCAATCCATGAACATGGAGTATCTCTCCATTTCTTTGTGTCTTCTTCAATTTCTTTTAATAAAGTCCTACAGTTTTCAGTGTCTAGGTCCTTCACATCCTTTGTTAAGTTTATTACTAGGTATTTTATTCTTTTTGTTGCAATTGTAAAAGGAATTGTTTTTAAATTTTTTTTTGTAAAGTTTCATTGTTAGTATATAGAAACGCAATGGATTTTTGTATATTGATTTTGTATTCTGCTACTTTACTGTATTTGTTTTTTGTTTCTAGTAGTTTTTTGGTGACATCTTTAGGTTTTTTTTTATATAAAGAATCATGTCATCTGCAAAAAGTGACAATTGAACTTCTTCATTCCCAATTTGGAAGCCTTGTATTTCTTTCTCTTGCCTGAGTGCTCTGGCTAGGATTTTTCATATGTGTTCTGTGTTGAATAACAGTGGTGAGAGGTGCCATCCCTGTCTTGCTCCTGATCATAAAGGAAAAGCTTTCAGTTTTTCTCACTTAAGTATGATATTAGCTGTGTGTTGTCATATATGTCCCTTATTATGTTGAGGTACTTTCCTTTTATACCCATTTTATTGTATTTTAGTTATAAATGGACATTGTATCTTGTTAAATGCTTTTTCTGCATCTTTTGATATGATCATGTGATTTTTATCTTTTATTTTGTTTATGTGATGTATCATATTGATTGATTTGCATGTTTTGAGCCATCATTGTGCCCCTGGAATGAATTATATATTACTTGATTGTAATGTATAATCTTTTTAATTTGATTTACTAGTATTTTGCTTAGGATTCTTGCATCTCTATTCATTAGAGATATTGGTCTGTAGTTTTCTCCTTTTGTTTTGTCCTTACCAGGTTTGGGTATTAAGGTAAAGTTGGTATTAGGATAATGGCCTCGTAAAATGATGTAGGGAGTATTGCCTCTTCTTCAAATTTTTTGGAAGAGTATGAGGATGATAGGTATTAAATCATCTTTGAATGTTTGTTAGAGTTCACTATTGAAGTCTTTGGTCCTGGATTTTTGCCTTTGACTGTTTCAATTTCCTTACTGTTGGAAAATTTATTTAGATTTTCCAGTTCTTTTTGATTCCATCTAGGAAGTTTATATATTTCTGCGAACTTGTCCATTTCTTCTAGGTTATTGAAAATGGCACTATATAGTCCTCATAGTGTTCTTGTATGATTTTTTGTGTTTCTTTGCTATCAGTCATTACTTCTCTTTCATTTCTGATTTTATTTGTGTCTTTTCTCGTTTTCCTTAGTGAGCTTAGCCAAGGGTTTGTCAATTTTATTAATCTTTTTGAAGAACCAACTCTTTGTTGTATTAATTTTTTCTATTGTCTTTTTGTTCTGTATTTCATTTAATTCTGTTCTAATTTTTATTATTGCCTTTCTTATGCTAACTTTGGGTTTCATTATTTTTCTTGTTCTTTGAGACATAATATTAGGTTTTGGGGATTTTTATTGTTTCTTAAGATAGGCTGTAATGATAAAAATTTCTCTCTTAATACTGTTTTCGCAACATCTCAATAATTTTCATACAATGTATTTTCATTCTCGTTTGTTTCTATGTATTTTTGATCTCTCCTTTTATTTTTCCTTTAACCCGGTTGTTCTTTAGTAGCACATTGCTTTATCTCCATGTATTTGTGGTTTTTCCCACTTTCTTCTTGCAGTTGATCTCCAATTTCAAAGCCTTGTGGTCAGAAAATATGCTTGGAATGATTTCAATCTTCTTAAATTTTCTAAGACTAGTTTTGTGTCCCAACATATGGTCTATCTTAGAGAATAGTCCAGGTGCATTTATATATATATATATATATATATATATATATATATATATATATATATATATATATATATATATATATATGGTCTGTTGTTCTGGGATGAAAAGCTCTCTACATGTCAATTAGGTCCATTTGATCTACTATCTTATTGAATTTCTGTTTGGATTATGTATCCATAGCTGTCAAGGAGTATTTAGGACTCCTACTATTATTGTGTTTTTGTCATTTTTCCCCTTTAGTTTTGTTAGTAGTTGCTTTATATATTTTGGTGATCCCTGATTGGGAGCATATATGAGGTCAAACAATTAAGTTCACGAACTCATCCTAGATAAAGTCCTACATATCTCATTGTTCAATATCACACCTTTGAAGTACTCCCCTTGGGAGTCCTAATCCATCCTTCAAAGCAATTTTGGAACTTTTTGTCTGGAATGGCCATCAGAGCTGTTGTCATATTACCCTTGATGTCCTGAATGTCATCAAAATGTCTTCCTTTCAAAATTTCCTTTATCTTTAGGAAAAGAAAGAAGTCATTGGGGACCAGGTCAGGTGAGTAGGGAGGGGGTGCCAATACAGTTATTTGTTTACTGGCTAAAAACTCCCTCACAGACAGTGCTGTGTGAGCTGGTGCATGGTCGTGATGTAAGAGCCATGAATTGATGGCAAATAGTTCAGGTTGTTTAACTTTTTCACACAGCCTTTTCAGCACTTCCAAATAGTAAAGTTGGTTAACTGTTTGTCCAATTGGTACAAATTCATAAAGAATAATTCCTCTGATATCAAAAAAGGTTAGCAACATCGTTGCAACAAGTTCGCAAACTTAATTGTCAAAACTTGTATATTGATCCGTGTTATGTCTTTTTGTTGTATTATCCCCTTTATCATTATAAAATGTCTATCCTTTTGTCTTGTTACCTTTTTTATCCTGAAGTCTGTTGCATCAGATATAGGTATGCTTCACCCGTTTTTCTCTCTATGCCATTTGCTTGGAGTATCATTTCCCCCCCTTTCATTTTGAGTCTATATTTTTTCTTGCGGCTGAGATGCATCTCTTGATGGCAGGATATGGCTGGGGTTTGGTTTTTGATCCAGTCTTCTACTCTGTGACCTTTTATTGATGAGTTTAGTCCATTTACATTTAAGGTGACTATTTATATATGATATCCTATAGCCATATGAATATCCTATAGCCATTCTATCTTTTGTTTTCTGATAGCTCGGTGTCTCCATTATTTCTTTGGCTTTGTGTTTCTGTCTGTTATTTCAGTTTGGTAATATTCTATTTTTTTTCCCTCTGTTTTTTTTTTTTTTCTTTTTTTATGTTATGTGTCTCAGTTCTGGATTATTTTTGAGTGGTTGCCATTAAGTTTATGTGAAAGTTTTATATATACAGTAGTTCTTTTTCTTCAGCATCTTATCTTTCATTCCCCTTTGCAAATTCAGACATTTATCCCATCCCCTTTTATGTTTTTGCTGTCATAAATTATTATTATACTTTTAATTCTTTCAGTGTTTTTCATTTATTTCTGTATAAAGGAGTTTTTATCTGGACTAAAATAACAGACTGTAAAGAACATTTTTAGTATTTCGGATAGTGTGGGTCTTCTGGAAGCAATTTTTTTTCCAGACTTTTCTTCCTTCTGAAAATAGCTTTACTTTGCCTCCATTTTTTGATCCGTTTTGCTGGACATTAAATTATACATAAACATATTTTTTCTTCCTTCACTTAAGTAAGTGTGGTGTTCTATTATCTTCTGGCCTCCATGGTTTCTAACATTAGACCTCATTCTTGTTATTTTTCCCTGTATGAAATAATACTTTTTCTCTGCCTGCCGTCAAGACTTTTCTCTATCATTGATGTTTAGTCTAGTTATACTTTTTTTTTCTTAATTTATTCTGCTTGGAATTTATTCAGCTTCTTGGCATATAAGCAATTTTACATTTATTGTGGATGATTTTACCCATTATATCTTCAAATATTTCTATTGTTCTTTTTCTGTTGCTTCTCCTTGGGCCATATAAGGAAATATATAATAATAAGAAGCCTTCCAAACGTACAGTTCCTTGGTTATTTTTATCTATAATAGCTAAAATGAAAAAAAGTGCTGGATTGAACCTTGATTATGGACCAAGCTCAGATTTTTGTTAGTCTGATTTTTGCCACTAGCCTCAAAGCCACCCACAAAGGGAAATATGCAGGGACAACAGAAAGGCCTCTAATCACAAAGAAGATGGTCCATGTAGGTGTAGGGCAAAATCAAAAACTTTTTGATTAAAAGCAAATAATGAAAAAACTCCAGCATATAATAATGAAAAAAGCACATAATGAAAAGCAAGGGTATAATGATTGATTAAAGCAAGGGTATAATGTGAAGGAGTTATTTTATTTTGTGCATCAGTATCATCACTTCCTGAAGAAACTTCTCATTTACTAAAAGAAGGAGGTGAGAGTGACTAATTTAAATGCAGTGTCATTAGAAAAAGTCGAAAACCATATAACTTCACTCATATGTGGGATATAAAACTGAAAGCAACAAACAAACAAGAAAAACCAACAAAAACTCATAGACACATGACAACAGTTTAGTGGTTACCAGAGGGTAAGAAGGGAGGGGGGTTGATAGAAGAGGGTAAAGTGGGTCAAATATATGGTGATGGAAAAAGAACTGACTTTGAGTGGTGAACACAATGTAATACATAGATGATGTATTACAGAAATGTATACTTGAGACCTATATAAGTTTACTAATCAATGTCATCGCAATAAATTTAATAAATATTTAAAAACAATAAAGACAGTGTCTTTGGTTTGGGTGCTATGGAGTGGAAGAGCATGGTTCATGTAGGAACCACAACTTACTATGGAACAATCACAGATGATTGTACATCAGCCTGACACACAAAGATAATTCCTGAGCATACAGGTAGCCAGGTGGACTGGATAAAACCCACTGTAATGTCTGTTTACCCTGTGAAGGGGGAGTGTCCAACTGCTCCTATAAGTGCCACAGCCTCCTTTTACTTTTAAAAAGCATTTTGTCTTTTTTCTTCAGAGTATTTATATTGATCCGTCTTCAACTTTACTGATTCTCTCTTTTGTCATACAGTGAATTTATCAGATCACATATTGTACTTTTTCATTGTAGTGTGGGTTTCTTTGGCTATCTTTGTTTGTTTGTTTATTTGTTTGTTTCACGTATACAAAACAGCGTAGTAATTCACTTCTCTGCTAAGATTATCTTTTCACTCTTTATGATCATGATTTCCTATATGTTGTACAACATATTCATAATGGTTGCTTTAAAGGTGTGTTTTTTGTTTTTGTTTTGCTTTGTTTTTTTCCTGCTAAATTTAACTTCTGAAACTTCTAGGCTAGGAACTGATTTTTATCATCTGATATTTTTGTTTTGTTTGTGATTCCTTTTTATGTATTTTTTACTGTTTCTATGTCTATCTACGTAGACATGTCTAATGATATATTAGTTCATACTAAATATTAAAATACTTTGTAGAAATTCTGGATTATATTCTTTCCTTTAAAGAATATTAGGTTATATTCTGGCAGGCAGCTGTATCCCTGGCTGATTCTTTTGGTCCTCAAATGCTAATTTTGGAGGTCTCTTTTGGTTTTGCATTTACTCCTAGTCTTACAAAATGGCCCTTACTCTATGACAGCTTTCTTATTTCCAAAGATATAACCTATCTGGGATTTCAAATGAATGGTTGAGGACACTGAATTCTCTCTGCCCTGGTTGGGCTGGCATTCCAAATTCTCCAGCACGTTGTCACTTCTGAAGCCTCTATTGAGCTCCTGGCCCCATAGAACTTCCATTCTCTGGGCCTAAGTATTGCTCTGCTCATGCACAGTCTAGCAGTTTCTTCTTTTCCTACACATTCTACCTGATTCAGCATCCCAAAAATCTAGTCTCTTCTTCTTCCATTTAGCAAATGTATCCCTCTACTTGGGCTTCTCCACCTTGCACCACAAAAGTGTTCCCAACTAGAGTATCAGTACACATAGGGGCTTAATTGTGGAGTTCCATTTTTCTCTAGGATTTTAGATATATGCTTCCTACTTTTCCAATGCATGAAAATAGTTGTCTCATATGTTTTGTCTAGTTTCATAGTGTTTATAGCAGAAGGGCAAGTCTGGTGTCAATTATCATGTCATAGCTGGAGGTTGAAATCTTCCCCAAGAAGACATATTTGGGAAAGTTACATGGTTTTCCATTACATGTGCCAATCATTGTTATTATCTAAGCCTTTAGATACTGTAGGCTCTGAAATCTCCAGGGGAGAAGCTGTTTCTTTGCCTTTTCGAGCTTCTAAAGACAACCTGTCGTTTTCGGTTTGTGGCCCCTCTTCCATCTCAAAACCCAGTGTGACATATTCAGATCTACATTACATCACTCTGACACTCTGCTTCTGTTTTCACATCTATCTCTGACTCTTTGGCTTGTCTCTCTTTTTTAAAATTATTTTTTTATCCTTTTATTGAAGCATAATTGACATATAACATTATTTTTCTATCAATATTTATAACGTTGCCAAGTGATCACCATAATCAATCTAGTTAACATTGTCACCACATAGTTACATTTTTTTCTTGTGATGAGAACATTTAAGATCTACTCTCTAAGCAACTTTCAAATATGCAATGCAGTACTATTATCTATAGTCACCATGCTATACATCACATCCCCATGCCTTATTTATTTTATAACCAAGTTGTATCTTTTGACCACCTTCATCTATTTTGCCCAACCCCCACCCCCTGCCTCTGGTAACTATCAATCTGTTCTCTGTATCTATGAGCTTCGGTTTGTTTTGTTTTGTTTTTAGATTCCACACATAAACGAGGTAATGAAGTATTTGTTTTTCTCTATCTGACTTGGTTCACTTAGCATAAAGCCCTCAAGGTAGTCACAAATGGCAAGATTTTACTTTTATGGTTAAATAATATTCCATTGTGTATCTATATCTATCACATTTTCTTTATCCATTTATCTGTAAATGAACACTTGGGTTGTTTCCATATCTTGACTATTGTAACTAATGTTGCAGTGAATAGAGGGGTGAAGATATCTTTCAGAGTTAGTGTTTTTCTTTTCTTTGTTCAATACTCATTAGTGGAATTACTAGATTGTGTGGCCTCTTTCTTATAATGGCCCTTTTAATTACATTAGGCCCAACTGGATAACCAGGATAATATCCTCACCTCAGGATCCTTAATTTAACAACACCACACCAGTGAAGTCTCTTTTAGTATGTGAGGTAACATATTCATAGTTTCCAGGGATTAGGACGTGGTATCTTAGTGGTGATAGTGGGGAGGGCGTATTCTGCCTATCATACAAATTTAAAAAATATTTTAATTTCTACTTACTGATGTACCATTGTGACAGGTGAAGATAAGATGATGTCCCTAACCTAATGAAATAAACAGTCACATTCTTGTGAATGATTTAGGCTCGTTTAGTGGTTATGAAGAAATTAGAGAAGGATGCTACTTCTTCAATTATTTGAGTCTGTAAACACATGTTCCTTTTCTGTTTCTTTTTTATTCTTTTCAGGTAGTCCTAGTAAAATACTCTTAACCTATAAATAATACAAGAAAAGAAAAATAATGTATTTATATATAAGTTTCTGGGATGTAAGCAAAAATACATTAGCAATAAAAATCCCAAACTATTCATATATTTACTGAATAAAAAATGTTGATGATTTCTAGATGTTCAGATCTATAACTATTTCACTGAACAGCAAAGCATTACCACCTTGTTCACCCTGCTTCCCAAGTTTCGGGGAGCCTGTTGGAATCTGTTGCATTCTTCCTGATCATTTCTTATAGCTACCTTGTTGTCTATCAAGATGATGTGCTATAACCTTACCAGAATTTGGAATATATGCATGGCTGCTAATGATACAAAGGAATATGAAAACAAATGAATGCATCTAGTTGCAACTATACAAAATTTTGTATGCAGAGAAATGGAAGAGAAATTAGTCAAAAGGAAAATATGGTAAGTAGCAGATATTTTCTGTTTTTATTTATTCATTTAGCTTTTAATTCAAGGATTCTTAATGGGGTCCTAATATATACCATATATTTTGATGGATATTAAGGAGTCAGATATGAAAAATATTACCTCTACCCTAAGAAAGCTGGCATTAGCAGACCAGATAACCAAGACAACAATAATTACAAGATATATGAGAGTTGTTATAAAGGCTATCATGTAAGGTATAATTGGAAATCAGAGATGGGCTCTTAATGCAGACTGGGGTGTCAGAGTTTTCAAATAAAATTAAATGTTAAAGAAAGTGTAGTGGTTCTCCAGGTGAGGTTAGGGAATGACTTGTCAAACCGAGAATAGTAATACACAAAGGTGTGGAGTCAATAATATGGAGATAAACTTAGGGAAATGCTTGTTAGTGAAGACAACTAGAAAAGACACAGTGATGAGAATTGGTGAAGTAACACTATTAGGCAAATGAAAAACATATAGGGTATGTTAAAAACTTGGGTTTTAAATTATTTTCTTTACTATAGAGGGTGCAAAAAAATGTATACACATTTTTAAGAAAGGAAAATCTGTATTATAATTGTAATACTCAATATACACCGATAACAAAAGATGAATGCAAGTCATGTGTATACATATTTTGTATGTATCATTTATCTTTACTATTATCTATACAAATAATGAAAAGTGAATTATTGCTAAGTATGGGAACCATGAAATGTGTGCCTTCTTTTGGCTCTCTGTAGCTCCTTAAATACAAAGTAAGGTCTTTAGAACATTCCCTTAGTCATTACAGTCTATTCTGCTTTGTCCTAGAACTATAGTTGTATCTCAATCCATAAAGATTTCATTCCCTTCCATTGGACTGCTACTTGGGAAGAGGAACTCTTGAAGCTGAGGAACACTATTTTTATCATTTTGTATTAATATTTAATTTCAAGCTCTATTTAAAAGTCATATGTGGAATTTTCTACATATTTTATTGGAGCTAAAACAACTACTAGCATCCATGTAAACAAGTGGTATTATCAGCATTCACTTTTTCTTTGAAATACCACTTTCTATGGGCAATCTTATCTTTTAATCATCAAACTAAATATAAAGCATTAGAAAATGGAGACTTTTTTGAATGTGGCAACATGAATTGATAATTGAAGGTTTTCCTAATATAATGGAAGGAGGTCAGACTTTAGAGTCAAACAGATTTGGTTTTGTATTCCAGCTTTGTTACTTAATGTGTGACCTTCAGCAAATCACTTCACTGAACTTCAGTTTCTTCATCTCTAAAATGAGGACAATAATGTCTACCTTGCTTAGGTATTGAAATAATATGTGGACCGCACATAACACTAAGTAGAATTCAATAACTGGTAGCTGTTATTTTCATTATGGCCATTTTCTACATTGAAAAATTTAGTCTCTTTCCCCTAAGAATTATTAATCTCTAATCCCAGCTATAAAGTACTTCCATAAACTTGAAGGAGAGGGCAGTAACTGAAATAATTATATACATACACTTTCTTTCTGCCAGCTATTTCTAGTGATTAAATGTATTTGCATATGCAAATTAAAACACTGTGTACTCATTACTTTAAGTATGTTTTTCATTAGGTAAATGAAATGCTTATTGAAGATGATACAAGGCTAAAAGCAGAATATTGTCAAAACAAGTTACTGGGTGGATTTTTAAAAATTTATTTTTTTAAATATGGCAACACCACTTTTACTTTTAATCATGTAGTATATATATGTTCTCTTCATTCAACATTTTTGTCGGTACATGTCTATAACCAAATTTTATGAACTTATATGGTTCTTCTAACTGCATTACAAGTGTGATTTAAATCTTCTTTAAATGCCATTATAATTATACCAGGATAAATCAAGTATTTTCTCTTTTATTCTTGACCACATGCTATAGCAGAAATTAAACACAAAGTCAGAAAATGCCCTCTTTGAAAACTAGAGCCAATAAAAATCTATTTAGACAAAAAGGAGAACAAATAATCCATCTGCAAAGCATCTCCATCAGAGACTTGAAAATTTTCCAGATGTTATTAAAACGATCAGAATAGCTAGTTTCCATCCTCTCAGTCAACATTTTTATCTTACTGATTCTATCTCAATGTATGTACACCTTCCTCTACTTTCCCTATTATTAAAATAAACAGCAAAATCATTCTCTGGGTCCTCTCTCCTTCCCCCAAAACAGAATGAGAGAACCAGCAAGAGTCTAAATGTGTCCTCTAACTATTGTCTCAATCAAGCAGAATTCATACTACCAGCCCCTGCTCCCAGCAGTGTGCTTTGCTACCCCATTGAGAATTATCCTCCAATGTGTTAGAACTTATGTAATATCTGAGTCTGGTGAGTCTTTCCTCTTGGAGTTCTCTCATCAGAGAAGAGATCTCTTCTTTTCATAATACTTTCTACCTCTCTCTTACCTAATGCGACCCAGCCTCTTTTCTCTGGATTTTTTACTTCTGATTTGATTTCAGTCTCTTCAAGCATTAAGGGTTATAGTAGTACAGATGCAGCACCATCTCAAAAAGCTTTTATTTATTGTTCTTGCTGCATGTTCTGAAGCAAACACAAGACAAATTTACACTTCCGTGATGTTTGAAAAAAAAAATGTGGCATACCAAAAGGATACTATATATGTGCTATTATTTCAGGGCTTTTTTTGTTATTCTTGTTGTTACTTAATCCTAAATAGCTCAGATATTGGTCAAAAGTGTTTTGGACCTGTATAACACTCTAAAACAGCCTAAGAGTTCCTAAGGAGTTGTTCTGTCCTTCTGTACTCTCATGATGACAATGTAAGAAAAAGCAAAAAGGTAGACGCAGTTCCTAAAATGTTTTCTAAGGTGCAAAGTTGTATTCATATAGGTAGTATGAGTTTTATACGTTCTATCTGTAAGAGAGGCTGTGAAATCTCCATGTATGATCAGTAGTCCAGAGTCAACTTTGCTCAGTGCCAGAGGCTCCCAAAAGATTAGGCTTTTTGAAGGGAGTTAAAGGAGATATCTTTGGGTAAATGTCCCAGAAGTGCAAATGTATGCACTATTCTTACATGCCAATTGTTCAGCATCCCTATGCATAAAAGTGTAGGTCCTCTGCCATCTCTAATTCTAGAAACACATTTACTGAAAAAGTTAATCCTAATTATGCCTTAAACCCCCCAAAGATATTGTCTGGTTTTCTGTCCTCACATGGGGCTTTTTGCTTGTAAACGTCAGATTCTCTATTTTCCAAAGGTTCAGTGAAGATGTAAACAAGATTATATCTAACGTCCTCTAGAACAGAGGAAGGACTTCATATGCCACTATTATTTCCAAGAATAAGAACATGCTGGTCTGCTAAAACTTCTAACTGGGACTTTTTTAATGATTGAATTTTCACAGATTTTAGAATCAAAATGATCCAGATTTCCCCCTCAGGTTTGTTTCTCATTCCTGGGCAAGATTGGACCTGGTATGTAAGCTCCTGAATCTCAGACAGTGCAGCTCAGGTTTATCCAGCAGGAATGAGGATTTCAAAGAGAAGGAATATGGAGGAAAAGTTTTATGTGGATGATGGGGTGCCACCCAGAGCCCTGTGTAAGAAGCGTATGGTCCTGTATTTAAATTTTCCCTCTAACACTGATTCTAAAAGTCTTTGGATGATTTTCTTCATCTATTTCTCCTTTTGTTTATCCAGTCATAATGTACTAAGTGCCAACTCCTCACTAAGGACACGAGGACTGGATGACTTTCTGTAAAAAGCTTACAGTTAAGTCATCAAATGGCCACCTTATCAAACACATTTAGTAGACTGTTGAGTCAGTCAACTAATATAAGAAAACAAATGACACAGTCAATTTAGGGTAATTTGAAGGTTAATTTGCAAAGGAACTATGTATAGAGGGAGAAAACAAGGCTAGTTCAGTATCCTGCAGCCAGCAGTAGCACAGGTACTATCACCCCCCTAAAATGAGAGGAGTAAGCCGTTAACAGAGACTGAGTTAATTGCATTGAAGAGGCAACATTTAGAAAAGCCTTTGGTCAAGAGAAACCAGTCCAAAATGATTTTGAAGGGAGGAAGCCAAAGAATATAAAAGATGTTCTCCCTCTGTTTCCTGAAATGACTCCCCATTGACCGAAGCCAACCAGAAGATGGAGGATAAGAGAGCCATTGAGATATCTGTGCCAGTCAGCTACTCAGGTAGTGAGCTGAAGAAAGAAAAGTGAAGAGTGGACCTGGAATACAAGAGAAATTATCCTTTGTTGTTTACCATTTTTACTGCTTAACATCCTATCGTTTTTTTCATCTGGGGAAAAGTTTGTAATAAATAAATAGATAAATAAATAAATAAAGAGAGAGAGATGAATCATTTTGGTTCTACTAATACCTAAATCTTAAATCATCTACTCCCGGTACTCTTGACAAAAAGTAATGGGGATGGGAGTAGGTGAACCTGGAATAGAAACATTAAATAACGTAAAACGCATCTGCTCTATTTAGTGCACCATTTTGTAGAACACATATTTTATTAGGATCACAAACAACATCATACATCAGAAAGATCTGTATATGTTGCTGCTAAACTACTAAAAGTTCCACTGAGTATTTATGTCTCTTTTTTTTTATGGTGTACAGAACAGGGTTTGGCAACTCATCTTTCACTTTGAAAGGGATATCCCATTATGACCCAGACTACTACACACCAAGAAATGTTATCGATGTGACAGTATCCTAACTTTCTCTGGGTCTGTCAATAAAATATTGCTTAGTAATGCTATGTAACAAATAACCACAAAATATCAGGGCATAAAAAATAAGCATTTATTTCTCACTAAGGTTATAGATCAGTTAGTGTGACTTCATTTTAGTCTGTGTCAACTTGAATGTGTCAGCTTCACAGTGTAGCCTCTGCTACACAAGTAAGTCCTTCTCCTCCTGGTACCTACTGGGTCATAGGGCCATGTCTTGGTGGTAGCACAAGCGCAAGATAACAAGGAGAAGTACGAGGCCTTGTAAGCCTTAAGTCAGAACAGACACACTGTCATTTCTACCTCCATGCCATTGGCCAGGGTGAGGGACATGATGAGTCTAATGTCAACAGGTAGCAAAAAACAGTCTATCTCTACAGAAGGGACACAGAAGTCATATGATAAAGGGCTTAGAAAAAGGGAGGCATAAAGATTTAAGCCCATAATGTAATCTACTATAATGATCAAAATGGTATATATTATCAGAGACATGGGTTTGCATTAAATTCTATGGGATGTCAAGAAGATTAAGGTCATTTCGGACTATGATATAAAATAGAGATTGGAAAGATGAAATAGGCCTGGGACACGACAAAAAACAGTATGTAACCACAGAACCAACTCAAGCTGGTCTTATGTTGTCTTTAATCAGATACTGAGTTGTTTTTCAGAGACAACAGAACGAAACCACAGGTCATGCAGCTGAAGCATGCACAGAGGAGAGAATTTTGATCTTCAGTAACACCTAGAACCGAAATTTCACTCACACACACTCGATCACTGAACTCGATCACTGGAATCCTTTCAGAAGCAAAGGGTCTGGTGTCCAGGTAGATCAGTCCGGAAGCCCTGTAGTTGGAATCAGCCCCACCAGCACTTCCATATACCAGCCTTCCTGACCCCTTAAATCCACCCAGACCCTCGATCAGGGAGACAGATTGGAGCCTTGCCTCCTGTCTCCTTGCTGGTTGACTGAGCAAAAAAGTTTTCTTTCCTCAAAGGCTGATGTCATAGCATTGGCTTCATCTATGTGCATTGGACAGCAAGCTCTTGCTCGGAAACAAGTATACTCTATACTTCCAATAAAGCCGAAATTATTTCTAAGTTTCCTTACTTAAGATAAGATCTTATATCTCGTATGGTGGATAGACTGTCTCTTCCTGTGCTGCGTGGTCTCAGCTATGTTGGGATTTTACCCTTTTGTTTTTAGTAAAGATCAGAGGCAGAGATGATACAGGTGAAATGGTGAGGCAATTCCCAGTTGCAGACCTTGGAAGTCTCTTTTGCAGGAGAGAGCTGCTTACCTTAATTGAAGGAAAATGCTGCTTCTGACACCAAGGGGTTTATAGAGAAATTTGGAGACTCAAGCTTTCACCCTTATCCATATCTGCCCAAATATCTCCATCCCTTTTATGTGGGTCCTATGTATTTTCCTTGACTTAGTGTAATAGACTTGTTAGAATTGAGTTTGTGCAACTTTTATCATTATTGACTTACTGTCTATAACTCATCACCAGACCCCTGCATTTGTTCTAAGCTATTTCTGTCATGTGGCTACACGAAATAAGGAACGTTGTCAAAGCTACCATGGAGTTTTAAAGTTTTCATATATGGTTTTAGTTATGTTCCCCAAGAAAGGGGCTTAAGCTAAAAGAGAAATAAAAAGCATTTGAGGTCAGAGACTGCAACCCCAAGACACATATTCAGGTAGCAACCTAAAGTGTACATCAGGAAGAACAAAGAAAGGCAGGTCTTGTAAAGTCTCAGGCTGCATATGTAGTCTTCATTCTGGTCCTCTTTATGCAAATGAAGGATTCTGGGTAATTAATAGTAATTGGTTGAGCCCAATATGCAAAGGAAGGATACTGGTTGGCAAAACATGTTGACTCCTTTCAAAGTACATAAGATACGCAAATGGTTTGGTTGTCATAACGAGGACCTAAAGTACAGGCACAGCTGAAAAGTTCAAAAGTTCCTAGAGAAACATGCTGAATGGAACATGTGTAAGACAAACTTCTTCATGGCCTCCAGGCTCTATTTTGACATACATGACCCCACCTTGGCAACCTCTGTTCAAAATTACATGTTCATAGATTTTATTTTCTCTTTGCCCTTATGGATACTCACTAGGATTATTAGAAAACACATGACTCCACAAGTTTTGTAATTGCTATTCTTGCTGTAGCAACTAATGATCACATTCAATGATCCTGCAATTCCTTGCCTTCCACCGGTGTTGCATCTTAATATCCGCACTTGTGATATTGTGATTAATCATGATGTGATTCATATCCCATTTCTCCCCCCAAAAAGCAGGTTAACTCTGTACCCTTGAATATGCGATTAATTCAAATTCAAAATCTCATTTTAAATGTCTGTTTCCTGGAGCCTCTTCTGATATCTATTAATATATCAGTCAAGTTCTCAACAGAAAACAGATGGCAGATTCAAATTAGCCTCATTTTTTTCAAAGGTTTGTTTACAAGAGGTGGTAGTGGATTAAAGAGGGTTACCAGTTCTTTGAAGCTCCAAGGTAGCTTTGACAAAGTCTGATATTTAGAAAGAATGTGAAAGACCTGGATGGCTCTGAAAGTAAAACCTGGCCTTAAGGCAAAATTCAAATCTAGAGCAGTAAAGTATAACTTCAAGGTGAAGATAAAGTCAGCGTGTATCTCTAAGACCCTTATAGGGCCAGAAAAAGATTCAGCTTTCTTAGAATAGTACGGGTCTGCCTTGTAGGTGGTTTCAAGAAGGTTTATAAGAATATTCAGCACAGCGTCCTTCTTACGATTTGAATTGTGTTCTCCCAAAATTCATACATTGAAATCCTGACTCCCAGTAATTCAGAATATGACTTTATTCAGACAGGATCTTTACCAAGTTCAAATGATGTCATTAGGGTGAGCCCTAATTCATTATGAGTGGTGTCTTTATGAAATGGGAAACTTGGAGACTGACTCCCACACAGAGACACCATGTGAATGTCAAACAGAGATTAAGGTAGTATGTCTACAAGCCAATGAATACCAAAGACTGCTTGCAAACCACCAGAAGTTAGGTGACAGGCATAGAACAGGTTTAACCTTACAGCCCTCACAAGAAGCCAACCCTGCCAACACCTTGATCTTGGACTTCTGGTCTCCAAAATTGTAGGCAATGAATGTCTGTTGTTTTGCTAGGACTGCTATAATGAAGTACCCAGTTGGCGGTACTTTGTTACAGCAGCCCTGGCAAATTAATACCGTCTCCATTCCAGCCCCAAAAATCCCAGGGACAGGATAGACTATCTATGAGAGATTTGTAAGTGTGGTTATGTTTAATGCAGTTACTCACAATTTGACCAAAAAAAAAAAAAAAAAAAGAGGCCAACACATTTTTTTAAATGACTTAGTTTGAAAAGGACAGAGATGGAACATGAAAATCTACCTGGGGCAGGTACTAAGCTGAGAAGCTTACTCAGCTGAAAACACCAGCCATGTCTTATGGAAAAGAATGGATGATTCACAGCATGGAGACAAAAGCCACAAAGCATTATTCCCAAGAAGCAACAGTGGGTTTAATTGAGTTGACCAAATGTGCCCAGTTGGGTTTTAGAATTACTATGGATCAGTAACTGCTATATACCTTCCATTTCCTCTCTTTTGGAATAAAGGTATTATCTATTATGATTATCCCTTTATGTCACCCCATTGTGAGTTTTGACATGTGAGGCATAGAATAGATGCCAGTTTTTCTTACCAAGAGGAATCGTATTCAAAGAACTGCACTCAAGGAGCTTCATTTACCTGGGTTCAATTTAGATGATGAGATCGTAAATTTCAAGCAATTCCAGAATGGGATGAGACTCTGGGGCTCTCAGAAGGAGTCTATTTAGTATATTGCAGGAATCTAATTAGTTTGTGGCCAGAACATGGACAGAAATGAATTAGAAGTGGCTATACATCCTTTGAGGCAACTACCATTGAGAAGTCAGGTCTTTGCCCCCTCCCCTTGAATCTGTGAAACTTATGATGCTTTGACTGGAAAAGAGAGTACAATGGAAATTACACTATGTAAATGTGGTAAGCAAAATTCTCAGGTAGCCCCCAAAACTGTGTATTCTTATGTGTGCACCATGTGTAATACTCCTCCATTAAGTGTAAGACTGTGACTCTGATGAGATATCACTCCCACGATTATGTCACAAATTGAGGGGAAGAGATTTTGCAGATGCAATTAGTACACAAATAAGTTGATTGCAAGTTAATCACAAGGGACATTATCCTGGGTGAGCCTGATCTAATCAGATAAGTCTGAAAGAAACAGGCCTTTCATGAAGGAAGAGATTTCCAAACATTAGAGAAATTCTCTTGCTGGTCTTAAAGTTGAAAAGAGCAATGTTGTGAGAGGGTCTGTGGCATGAAGCACAGGGCACAGAACTGTGAGCCTTTAAGAAATGAAAGTGTTATGGGGCTGAAGGTCCGGCTGCTCACCGTGTACAAGCAAAAGCTTGAGAGACGAGGTTGATGGAAAGAAAAGCAGGTTTATTCAAAATGCCGGCATTCTGGGATGGTGGATTCCTGTCTAAAGGCCATCTGCCCACTCCCAGTGTGGCCAAAAGGTTTTAAAGGCATGGAAGGAGAGGCAGAACAAAGGAAAGAAGATGTTACTCAGGCAATTCCTGGAAAAATGAGCTTCCAAGATGCTGGTTTGCTTCAGGTATAGGAGTGGATCTTATGCAAATGTAAAAACTTCTTTCAAGTCACTGAGCCAAATATGCATACAGTCTGGAGTAAACAGAACCACTGAAACTGGTAAGCACAGTAAATGAATAGTAAATAGAGTCATTAAGTTTTGGGGGGCAGAAAGAAAAGCAAAGAAAATAAAAACTTTCAAAAAGTCCCAAGCTAAACTACACTGTTAAGTCAAATTACACTAGAGCTTTAAATCTCAAAATAGAAGACATAGCATCACCATTACAAGAGTAGCCCCTGAATGCTAATCAACAAAAAAACAGGAATCCATCCTCAAATGAGATCCCAGACTGGCCAACACCTTGATTTCTGCCTTGTGAGACCCTAAGCAGAGGACCTACTACTTCTGACTTTCAGATCTGAGAAATGAGGACAGAAAAGGGGCCACAGGTTAAACCTGACAAGCTCGGGAGGCTGAAAATAACCACATAAGATGGCGTGAGCATAAAAAAGTTTCATAATTAAGTGGGCCATGGTGGGAAGTCACATCTTTAGCCAAAACCTTTGTTCATAAAGTTAATCTGTGCCTTTAAGTGGGCCTGTCTATTGTCTTTTTGCACCTAAAATGACATCCTGGGAATGTCAGTAATCCTTTTTGCGGACCAGAGCTGGAAACTGCAAAATCCCTTCCTTGCTATTATGTTTGTCTCCTGATTACCATCTCTATGTGCTATTAAAAGGGAACTATTAACTATCCTGTACCCACCTATGTAAAAGAACTACCTGTCTCTCCAATTTACTTTTATCCAATCCCACAGATTTTCCTGCTTTGCTTTCTTCCACTCCTTTAATCTACCACCAGTAGATTTCATGTAACCCTCTTCCTTTGATTTTATGTGTGAAATAAGCTGCAAACCATCATTTCGTGGAGCCTTTTTTCAATCTGTTAAGATTTTACTTCCCAACAATTGTCGTCAGTTTGGCTCAAATAAACTCTTATAAGCTTTTTTTAGGCTGAATGATGTTTTGTTGACAGAAATAATAAAGTTACGTTGTTTAAACATAAGTCTGTGGTAATTTATCACAAAACAATAGAAAGCTAATACAGATTTTGGTATCAAAATGGGCCACTACTATAACAAACAACTAAAACATGTTAGCAGCTTTGCAATTGGGCAATGGGTAGAGACCAGAAGAATACTGAGGTGACTCAGAGAAATTTTCAGTTGGCTTGAATAGATTCTTAATAGAAATGTGGACATTAAGGATGTTACCAGTGTTAAAGAAAAAACAAAATCGAACTGAGTAAATTTGAACATCTAATTAGCTTTATTAAGCAATTCATGAATTGGGCATCATCCCATCTAGCAACCAGAAGTGTGCTCTGAGAGATGGTGCAAAATGGAAGGTTTTTCATGGGAAGAATGGTAGGAAAGGGAGCTATGAACAAAAGAAAATAAAATATTATTTTTTTGACCTGGATTTCTTCTTTTGGAGGGAAGGAAACAGCAGGGATTTTTATCATGTAAATTGCCTCTTTTTTTTTTTTTTTATGGGGCCACCAGACAGATTACCTCGTTGGTACTGACCAGAAAATTCACTGGTTAATTAAGATTATATTTTTAGGAAAAGTTGAAACAGTCTCTGTTGAAGGAGGGAAATCTGCTGTTCACAAAGCAGGTGTCCGAAAGCTATAAATTCAAGTCAATGTAAACAGATTTAGGAGGTAGCCTGCAATCTTGAGAAAACAAATCATTAAGGCCAGTTGTCCTGTAAATTAGAGAGGCAGACCTAGGCCTTCAGTAGACAGACTCATTAAAGCTGGTGTGCGTACAGCCTTGAGTAAACTGAGTCATCAAAGCTGGCAGGAGGGGAGGGGAGCAAAGAAAAAACCTTTTAAAAAGTCCTAAACTAAATTACAGTGTTAAATTGAATTACTTAGAGGGTTAAGTGACACTGACAGCCCTAGAAAGGAGTGTCTCCACATGCCACAGGTCTCACAGGGAAGCACTAGGTTTTGGTCAGGTGGCTGAAGACAGGAGCAAAGGAATTTTTAGGCCAGAGCCTGTATTGGGATTTCTTCAGGAAAGGCAAACCAAGCAGAGTAAATATATTAGGAGTGGCTAGTTTGAATAACTCCAGTGGTCTCTGGGCTGTAGGTGTGGTCTCTGGTTGCCTGGTACCTGACTTGAGATGACTCTGTTACGAATACCAGAACCGGAAAGAACCCAAGCAGCACTCAGAGAGTTAGGAGAGTCAGCTTTATTACGTTGGTGGGCTCAGCGGGATCCTTCCCAAAAGACTGAGCACCTACCATGGTTTTGAGCAGGTTTTTACGGGTTGAGGACTTCCTTGAGTTGGGGAAAAGGTAGGTGTCATCTGATGATTGGCTTGGGGTGTGGCTTGGAGGGGGTTATGCTGAAGTGGTCTGGGCTTTAGGCTAGGGACTTCTCTCTTTGCTCGGGCCACCATCTTAGGTCAGTTCTACGTGGCAGGGAACCATTTTAGGTCAGTTTCTCCATCAACTCAGGCACAGGAATATTGCCTCCTGGTGTGTAGTAGCCAGATAGAGAAGGCACAGCTCTGGATTGGTTAGTTTGCTGATCCAAAAAGCACAATGCTGCCTGAGCCCTTTGCTGTATCTAAGGACTGTGTTGCCCTGGGAGGGGATGTCTCTCCCCAGCCAGAAAAGTTTTTGAAATGTCAAAACTTCATACAACAGAGAAAATACAAAAAATATAAACAGTAAACTGAATGCCTGACTCTACAACCTTTTGCTAAAGCTTCAGAAAGATCATAAAGATTTGAGAGTGCAGCTTTATGTCTAATGGAGTGAAAACCAGTAAAATCCATTGAAGAACCTTAATGGTCTTGAGAAATTTTTTTCAGCAGAAATACTGCTGGATTGGACAGAACGGGACAGAGAATCTGATGGAAGAAGGCCTTCAGAACATGAAAATTCTATTGACAGGAAGCAGGCTAATAAAATGCTTCAGACCCACACACATTCTACTTTCATGAAAAGGAAGGATGACTCGAGTGGAAACAATAGCCCAGAGGTCAGAGCCTAGAGACTTAGCAAAGGATTATTCCTAATCTTCGAGACTCAAGAAAAATCGCACTGTTTGCGCAGCTGTATTACAGAACATCCTGGAACCAGTTACTCCGTTTCATCTTCTAATGTTCCCCCTTTTGAAATGGAATATCTAAAATTGTTATCCAATACTTATCTCACTATTGTATGCTGGGAGTGTTAGAGCTAGGTAACTTGTCTCTTTAGTTTCACAGGTTCACAGATGAAGAGAAATTTTGCTGCAGAAACTGAATTTAATGGTTTATACTCCAGAGTTTCATCTTTACATGATTTGGATGATGAGTTCTTGGACTCTGAGCGAGGCTATAACGGCATGAGACTCTTAGGAATCTTAGGAGAGGAGATAAATGTATTTCTCATTTTGGAGGGCTATGAATCATTGGTGACCTCAGAAGGGCTGTGGTAAGCAAACTTCTAAGGTGACCCCAAGATTCCTGCCTCTAAGTGTGTGTCCTCTGTGACATCTCATCCCCTTGAATGTGACTGGGACTTATGAATATGATGGGATGTTTGTTATGTAGTAGTAGAAAACTAATACAGCCAGATACTAGCCTAATTTTTAAGAGGCAGCTTTCATCTTGGTCTATTCAAGCTGATTAAGAGAGGATCCCTTCAAGCTATGTTAAGATCTCCCATGTAAGAATGCTGACTACCCTGCTGTAAAGACAAGATGGAAATACCCTGAGACCACACTATAAAAGAAAACGGCCATTTAAGCCCCGCCTTCCAGGTGGCCATAGCAATAAATACTTTAGGAATAATAGTGAAGCCCTCTTGGACACTCCAGACCAATCCAGCCTTTAACCAAACCCCACCAAAGGAACCACTTAGTGCCACATCAAACAGAAGAATTGGACAGATTCTGCCAGAATTCCAGAATTATGAGAAAAAGTAAAAAGTTTGTTGATAAAGTCACTAAATTTGGGAGAAGTTTCTTATTCAGGATATATCTCTTGAAAAAAGGCTGTTAATAGAAATATGAATGTGCTTTGTAAATCAACATCTACAAAAAGGAAAGGAAATACACAGTGGGATTCAGGATTCAATGGGATAGAAAGCTGACACTGTGATCAGAGATCCATGTAGGAGTTCGGGAACAATTTATGAATTTCGACCTTTCCAGCAGATTAGCACTTGTTATGGGGTTTTTGTTGGGCCTCTTTTACAGTATTCATGTGTGGCTTACTTGTTCACAGCAGAATTATAAAACCACTGTTGCTAAAGGGATAAGGGAAGGAGGATTTAACGTACGCCTATAGTGGGTGGTTGTTTACAGGAGACCACCTTGAGAGAATTACTGATTTGGGTTTGAAGAACATGGTAATCCAAGGAAGAATCCAAGGAAATAAAATCCCTGACCCTATTCTCCTCTCCCTCTGCTCTCCTTTCATGGCTTCTAATTGGTTGAAGTTCCAGAAAGCATAAATATGACATGACCATCCCTCATAGTTTATACAAGTCAGCCTTCTAGGGTAGCAACTATGGTGAAGATGAATGAATATAGATCTGGTAGCGCATAGAAGACACATCCAGCCCAGCTGTAATCCCTGCTGGGGTGGAGGTAGCCACAGTAATTAAAGTTCAAGAATGCCTCTTCTCAGGGACTAGGAATTCAGTTGGCTTTCTTGCTGATCTGTTGCTAAAAGAGTGGTGAAATTTCTGTAACCAAAGATTTAAGGAGGAGAAAATTTATAAATGGAGAACAGCAGGAAAACTCATGGAAAAAAATAAAGATAACCATATTTTATTGTAGTTCTGAGTAATTAGAGCAGTGCAATTAGCAATCACATTTAGCACAACAGACCATTACTATTTTTGTTTATTGCTAAACCACTTATTGATGAAATAGGTTGAATGTCAATTTTTCAACAATCTACTACATCCCATCTGTCATGTAATTGGTATTATCTAAGCTTGAGCTTCCGCAAATGGAATCATTTGGGGACACTGTCTTGCTCTGATACACATTGATTCTGTCCTCCTCCTTTTTTATAAATGGTTTGTTTGTAAATCGACATCTATAAAAAGAAAAAGAAATACACAGCGGGATTCAGGATTCAATGGGATAGAAAGCTGACACTGCGATCAGAGATCCATGTAGGAGTTAGGGAACAATTTATGAATCTGGACCTTTCCAGCAGATCAGCACTTGTTATGGGGTTTTTGTTGGGCCTCTTTTACAGTATTCATGTGTGGGTGGAAAAGGGACCACAGGTTAAACCTGACAAGCTCAGGAGACTGAAAATAACCACATAGGGTGCAGTGAACATAAAAATTCCTAGCTCAGGTGGACCATGGCCGGTTGTCACATCCTTGGCCTGTAGCTTGCTTGACAAAGATCAATCTTTACCTTAAGTGAGGCTGTCTGTTGTCTTTTTGCATCTAAAATACATACCTTTGGAATGTCAGTAATCCCTTTTTCCAGACAGCAGCAGGAAACTACAGAATCCCTCATTATTATGCCTGTCTCCTAATTACCATCTCTATGTGCTATAAAAAGGGAACTATTAACTATCCTGTACCCACCTATGTGAAAGAAGTACCTGTCTCTCCAATTTACTTTTATCCAATCCCAGAGATTTCCCCACTTTGCTTTCTCCCACCCCCTTAATCTACCCCCAGAGGATTTCATGTAACCCTCCTCCATTCACTACACATATAAAATAGGCTGCAAACAGCAAACTCACGGAGCATTTTCTCAATCCATTGAGATTTTGCTTGCCAGCAATTTTCCTCAGTTTGGCTCAAATAAACTCTTACAAGCTTTCTATGAGGCTGGATGCTTTTTCATTGACACATGAGATGTCCCACTCACTGAGCAGGATGGCAGGTCCAATTGTCACAACTGCTGAACCCAATGAAGCAAAACAGATATTACATCTGTAAAAGGAATGTAGCAATCACAGATTAATTAGGTTCCCTTTCAGAAGATAAAAGTTAAAAAAAAAATTGTTTTTCTGCACCAGGGTGTTGATATAGCAGGAACACAACAGGAGTTTCCGAGTTTGTTGAACCGAAAGGATGAAGAAGTGAATCTGTGTTTGCAAATACTGACTTCTCTTCATATGCAGCTTCCGTTAAAAGCCATAAAGGTTTTACCTTCTGCCAGATTTAATAAACACTTCTGTCTCATGTTTGCGGTCAGATGTCAAAAGGTAGTGACTTGCCTCTCTGTTTAGCGGCTATTTTCTGCCATCTTCTCTCAGCTAGTAGGAGTCTCCACTGGCTCCTACTAGAAGCCAGATATGCGGCCATAAGTTTATTTGTAGAACAGAGCAGTTGCAAAAGGCATGACCTGTTAACAACGACTGTGATAGCTCCCTTAAAGAAGCAACTGGGGTCGTGCTAAGTTTTTTGCTGAGTGACTTTAGCTGAGAGCACTACAAGAATTCCCTTTTTTTTTTTTTTTGTCCCGCAGAAAGTTTTTTAAATTTATTTTTATGCCTTTCCTCATACTTAAACATTCCTTACCTACCCAGACATTCAGAATATCTTTAATCGCATGTTACTAGAAAGAGCAGCATGCTTTTATCCCTCCTACTACTCTAAGAGCAATGTCTTATGTTAATTTTGAATGACACAAACAATAGACTGATTTTTTTCTTCTTCTGGTAAACAAATTCAACCATAGAGAATACATAATGTACAAATCATGAGTTATCTTCATACATCTCATCCCTTACCTTTCTCCAGAGATAACCACCATTATCAGTTTGGTGTAAGTAGAGATGAACCTGGGTAGCCTTGAAGGCTTGCTTCCTACATAGACTTTATATAATTTGTATTCCCATTAAGTATGTATTAGAATTTCCTTCTATATTCGCATTAACCATCACTGTGATATTCTATATTTTTTCCAACGTGATGAGGAAAAAACATACATATTCTTTTTTTGCATTTTCCTGGTTGCTAATGAAGTTAACCATATAGTCTACGGGACATGTTAATTTTTTCTGTGAAATTTTCTTTCATTCCCATTGATCCTTGTTAATAAGCTGTATTATCATTGGAAGTCATATGGCTAACAAATTTTCCAATGTAATTTATTTACCAAAACATTCTTTAGTAAATAGAATGAAACTATCAGTGTTGTCATATATTGCATTCTTTTGTGTCAGCAGATATATGCAAACTAACAGGTTAGGTTGCCATATTTTTATTGATGCTGGTGGAAGATCAAAGATACCTGGTTCAGAGACAAAGGACTTCTTTAGTCATGACATAGCAATCAACATGAGTTTCACATTTGCATTGGTTCCCCTTGATCTCAGGGGCCATGGAGTCAACGTATTGCTGCTCACGGGGATGTTATACATGTAATGTGTTTATGTCACAGTTAAAGAACCCTAAGCTTAGGAAATTCAATTTTTAAAAATGAGATATAGAACAAATGGTCCAACCTTTGCCCAAGATGGAGACTATGTTTTTAATATACTGAATAGTAGACAAATCTAGCCTCTGCTCTCCTGGTAGATACTATTTCTATCTATTATCCATAGAGGCATGGTTGAAAAAGTGCTCAGACAAAAACTGTCAATGCCTCTGCTCATAAGACAGTGTAGAAAACATGAGAAACCCAAGAGAAATTACTTAAAGCAAATAATAGTGTAAGCTATAAAATATGTACATTCTTATTTTCATTTATATGTTTGTATTGGCTTTACATTGACGTCTAATATTAACCTATTTTTCCATTGTTAGGTTAACTTTGACTCTGTTACCATTTCTTATCATAAGAAAACTTGTACAGTAAAATTCTTATTTCTTATATATGACCTATATCTTCCCTTATGATAATTTAATTCTTTTTGAAATATACTTAATTTGATATTTAACTCCATTTTCTCAGATCTCAGTTTTGATTGCTAAGGTTGTTCATTTTATATTATTTGTAATATTTTGTGAAACTTTGTTGTGTGTTTATCTTTTATTTGTTATTCCGTTTTCCTCTCTGTTCCTCAGTGCCTGGAAAGAGTTTGAATCTGGAAGGTAACACTTCTGCTGTGACTAGCCCTGCTGACATTGGCTAATCAACGATGGCAAAGGCCAGGTTTTAACCTGTGCAGGGGGACAGCAGACAAATGTGTTAGGTCTATACAGAGTGGCATTTTAAATTGGAGGTCTTCCATCAGAGTAAAATGCTTGAAAAGCCCTGCTTTATTCTTAGCTTTTGGTAAGCAAGGAAAGAGAAGCCAAGTCCAAAAAATGTGGTGACTCAATACTTGGCAATATATCTAAAAATCCAATTTTTAAAAAGTGCTACATGGAAGGACTGGCTTTAGACTGAGGCCTTCTTTGAATTTCAATAAGTAAAATGCCAATGGAAATGAGCTCAAAATTTAAAAAATATTCCAAGACGCTTTAAGTAACATCACTATGAGGAAGAGTCGGCAAAAATGATAGCATACTGAATTGGGTTTGCAAAATCTTGAAACACTGGGGTTATCAGATAACTATACAAAATATACAAAATATATACAAAATATAAAACAATGAACATATATATATATATATATATATATATATATATATATATATATATATATATATATATATATATATATAAAATCTTAGTCCATTCAAGCTGTTGTAAGAAAATCCCACAGACTGAGTGGCTTCCAAACAATAGAAATTTATTTCTCACGGATCTGGAGGCTAGACGTCCATGGTCAGGTTCTGGCGAAGGCCCTCTTTTGAGTTGCAGACAGCTCTCACATGGTGGAAGGGGCTAGGGACCTCTGTGGGAACTCTTATAGGAGCACTAATCCTATTCAGGAGGGCTCCACCCTCATGACTTAAGCACAAACCAAATGCCCCACTTCCTGATACCCTTATACTGGACATTAGGATTTCAACATATGAATATTAGCGGGAGGCAAACATCCAAACCATAGTAGGAAAAAAAAAAAGACAAAGTTGGAAATATGACTAATGTATAAGACAGTATTGACTTTGAAAAAGATACTTTTATTAAAAAAATTATAATTCCCTGGAATGAAAAAAACACAAAAGTTGTAATTATACTCATTGAATATTTTGCAGCAGATTAAACAGAGTGAGATTAATTGGAAATTCGGACAACTGGATAAATTATCCAAAATGTTACAAAGATAAAAACTTATAAATATGAATTAAAAATTAGGACATATAAATGATGAAAAACTCAAACATAGGTTGAATTTGATTTTAAGAAAGAGAAAACAGAAAGAATAAAGGGTATCTAAGTATTTGAAAATAAAATGAATGAAAAAAAATTGTATTAAAAGTCACCAATCCAGACAGAATCTCAATGAGTACTAAATAGAATAAATGAAAATTAATTTATGAAAGTATATTGACCTGTTATTATGAAAATGTAGAACTTCAAGGAAACCTAAAAGTTGTCAAAGAAATCAAAGGGAAATGAGTTTCCTAAAGTACACCTAACTTCTCAATAGCCTCACTAGAAACCAATAGAAGAAAATAATAACTTGAAAATACTAAGAGAAATAAAGTTATTTTTTACAGATTTGGGAATTTTCTTGCATCTGTGTATGAATGCGGATTGTTTGATTACAAGTAACAAAACACATGTACTCTATCCTAAGGGGGGAAGAGAGGGGAGGAGAAAGAGCATTTATTGCAAAGGTCTAGACTCTAGAGGATTTCATGAAACTCAAGAGCCAGCATGAACAATTGATCTCCAAAGGAACTAGAACAAGGAACTGAAAATAGAGAAGGAATCAGAGCCGTTCTCTTCATTCTCTCATTCTCTCTCGCCCTCCCCTCTTCCCCCCACCTCACCCCAACCCCTTTGGGCAATCCATGAACGATCACAAATGCTCTGTGAGTATTGATTTGGGGTGTCCAAATAAATTTTAGCAGGTAGACAAATTCACAAACATAGAATCCATAAATAATGAGAATTGATTGCATAATTTAGTCTCAGTATTTTATGTCCCATGTTGCTTTGTATATTCTCTTGAATACTGTCAAAGAAAACCATAGTGCTTATTCATGAGCTATAACAATTTTTTTCTCTCAGCTATACTCTGCAAAATGTCAATCACTATGTTAACCTTGTCAGTGTTGGAAGAACCAATATTCTGCATTGCAAACTTATTTCCTGCAAAGAGAAGAGAATCAGCTGAATATATGATTCTTAATATCATCACCATGAAGTTCAGTTTAAATTTGTTTGGAATAATATTAATTACCTTAGTAATATACACGTCAGAGAAGAAATGACTTAAAATGGAATGTAGCCAATTATCTAAAACCTTATAACTGCTTATTTCTGTGTTACATTTATTGAGCATATTTGCAGTTACGGTGATTTTCCTGTAACTGGTTTTACTGAACACACTCTCCAAACTTTGATGAACCACTTTGAAGTTTAATTTTATCTTAATTATGATGAGCAAATTGCCCCTTAATGATTTTCAAGTCCAAACATCTGCTTTAAAAAGTCTCAGTGACCTCTGGAAATAATGTCTAGTATGCACTCATTAACTCTTAACTGTGGCTTTGCAAAAAGACAGGTCCACACAGAAGAAGTTTTTCATTACAAAAATTTATATGCCACCGTTAAGGTATAAATGTAAAAATTATCTATTCATCATGGTCAGGTTTTCCCAACTTAATTTATCTGTACTTGTAATTTAAAAAATAATATTATAGAATCCTTATAAAAGAAAGGAAGAAGTCACTTATGAAGACATAATTACACTTAACACTTAAGGATGATAACACAAAAGTATAGTTTCAAAAGGGAATAGTGACAAAATTTTTTCTCTTTAAAATCATAAGCAGTTGTATATTTTTTGTTAAAATTGGGGAAAGGAATTCCCATTATAATTACTAATAAAAGAAATTATCAAAATCAGTATAACTTAATATTAATCAAAACTTGCTTAATCAATTAAATGGAAAGGAAGCAAAGTTATAAAGAGACAATAAATTATTTATTTGTTATATGGAAAATGGCAAATAATTTGATAATTTACTCATTATATGGTTATATACCTAAAAAACAAAAGGAAACAAAAGGATTCTTTAAGAAGATTATAATATTAAAGGATTTGTGTCTGACTAGAAGGTTAAGTGTTGAAATAAGCATTGTTTAGTATATGTGCCAGCAATAATGAGCTAGAAAATAAGTGAAAGAAATTATAATAGCCATGATATCAACTAAATGTATTCTGAAATACACATCCTGAGAAATAGGTATTTTCTGAAATGAAAAATCCATACATATTCACTGAGGTAGTAAACCAGGATCATGAAAATGGGAAAGCATAAGTAGAGTAGAAGAGAGCAGACGTAGAACCCTACCTATGTCCTAGGTTCAAATCCCAACTCTGCCAGATATCAGCTTTGCAACCTTAAACAAATTACTTAACCGAGTCCCTCAGTTTTCTCAACTCTACGTATTACTAATACCTGTCTCATAGAGTTTTATAAGGTTTGAATGAATTAATACCATGAACACAAAACACTGCCAGAGTATAGTGATGCTGAGACTGTGTCAGTTATTCATACTGTAGTTAAACATGAAAATTTTAATCTTTTACAAATAAAGGCCAAGCCTAATGCTAACATCACAATCAAACTCCTAAAAGCTTTCCTTGAAATTAAAAAAAAATGTTTTAATCAAATAAATTAAGAACAAGTATAAATAATGAGAATCAGAATAAATGGTCAGGTATATTTATCGTTACAAATTAGTAAATGCAAACTTAGATAGCACAGTAAGATATTGGAAGTATTAGTAGACATGCAATTCTGGAACTTTCAGTAAAGATGCATTAAAATATCAACTACCATGGATTGACACATGTCAGATATTCCAACAGGTTTTTAACCAGCACACACCAACACAACAAGGCAAGTAATTCGCTACTGTCCCGTTTTACAGGTGAAGATACAGAAGAAAACAGGATTACATTGCTTGTTAGTAGTTGTGTCTTAACAAGGAGAAAGAAAATATTTAGAGTATGAAATAGTAAAGTTCAATCATATTATTAAATATGGTATTGTACTTTATTTCATTAAATATTTTTAAAGTAATACAAATAAAACTGGGCACCTCATGAATGAGGCTTAGCCTAGATTTTTAGTCCAATAAACAGCAATCCAGTTCATAAAGCCTTGGTGAGCAATGTCAGCCTTCCTACAGTTTTCTTGAAGTGGTCTGTAAATAAACACATCAGAGAGCAAAATACTGTAGAGGACATCTTAAGCCTCTTCTTTCCAATTTCTCTTCCTCCAGCTTACTGACTCCCTCACCACCACACCTTTCTTCCATTGCTTTTTTTTTTCTTTTCTCCATGGCCTCAGTGTGCTCCCCACTTTTCCCATATCTTGGAGATGCACTATGATTCCCTTGTCTCATAACATCTCTTGATGTAATTAGTACCTCTCCCTTTCTATTTACCCAATTTCAAGCCCTCATTCTAGTAACTAATACCGATTTATTTTCATCTTATACTTATTTAAATTCTCTCTCTTTCTTTATATACAAATTGTAAACCTATTTCAATGTTGGTTGAAATAATCATCCCACACATGATATTGTAACGGCATAAGAACCTTCCATTGTATGAACGTTTCCTATTACATCTAACCAATTCTCATTTGTTGAAAAATTTGGTTTTTCAAATTTTTCTTTACTACAAACAATTGTAAACAAACAGCTTTGCAGTTAATTATGTTAAAATTTGACCATACGCTTAATTATTTCCTTAGGATAAATTTCTAGTAATTGAATTTTTGGTTCATTGTTTATACATATTGTTAAGGCTTTTGATACACACTATCAAATTACCCTGCAGATAGTTTATACATATTTAAATTAACTCCAGCAGAGACTGAGTGATAATAAAAACAGTATCTCATTGTTATTTTAATTTGCATTTCACAGTAAGGTGTGAAATTGTATAATAACTTTACTTTTGCCCAAAATGTAGCCAGTTGCCTTTATAGTGTTTGTTGTTTGTTGATTAAACCAGTTGAAAATGAAACGATATATAACACCACAGTATGGTACGTACACATACATATACACACAGAACACATGTAGTATTTCCTATGCATTGAAAGCACACACACATATGCACATACAGAAGGTACCAAAAAATGTACAAACATTTTAAGAAAGGAAAAAACTATTAAAATTGTAATACTCAAAACTATACTCAAAACTATTAAAATTGTAATACTTCTAACAAAAGATGAATGAATACAGGTCACGTTTGGCTTCTGCAATTACAAGCGGTGCTCAAAGTGTTTACCATCAGCGTCCAGACACTTTTGATTACCGCGAACTACTGCTTGAGCAATGTTGACCAAAGTGTCCACTTGTATATTTTTGGTACCCTTGGTATATTTCAAATCACTGGCTGATCACTTAGAACATCAAATACATAAATGCCTAACTCCTACATGTTTACCACATAGAGCAGTGTTTTCATTGTGTGTGTTCCAAGCCCATGAGAGATTTTTGTAATAAATTTAGAAGAACAAGATCAACATTTTCTCAACCACCACAGAACACAACAGAACAAACTACATCTTTGTGTGTTTGTTTCCTTAGTAACATGTAAAATGCATTTCTTACTGTGAGCTCTGATCAAAAAATGTATGAAAGGCATCAATATAAACAATGTGTAGAATTAAATATGCTAACACATGTAGTGTGCCTTGTGTAATACTGGTAAACAATAAGCACTTAGTACATATTCTGTAAGTGTTATGATCATTACACACATACATTTGTGTATATATCAGAATCAGGAAAATGTGAGGCTTTTTGAATGAAAATATGCCTTCTAATATATGTATAACAAACCTCTGCCAAGGTCTTCAGCACTGTCTACCTCTACAAATAGATAGTCCCACCTGAATTTAGGGCTTTACTACGTATTACTTGAAAAAGTGTATTTCTATTTATTGAGTCCTGCTTTACATTGAGCAGGGTTTGTGAGGCTGGGCTTATGCATTCCGTAAAAACTGCTCCTGGGCAATAACTGAAGCTGGCAAGTCTCTTTGTACCATTGACTCTCTAGATGGGACACAACTTTCACAAGAGTCAAAGTAGCCGAATTTGTCTTAAGTTCAGGGCTTTTACCTTGGTCCTAGTAGGAAGTTCTTAGCTCAAAGAAGGATGAAATAGCAGGTGTCTCAGTGTTTTCCTCAAGACGATTGAATATATATAAATCAAAGCCTATATTCTTAAGAAAATTATTCTCAGATCTCAACTCATTTTTCTTGTAAATACTGTCCTTTAAAAAAAACCTTTTCTTAATTGATTTAGAAAGAGCAACTACTGTGAGTGTTTTGCCCTTGAAAAGGACATGTCTTCCTATGATGTCCCTAATTCAGACTTAAATGAGACCCTTCATTTTTCAATGATTTATGCTAATATTCTTCCTTTGCCTGGGAACAAGTTTAAATACATCAAGTCTGCATACGTAATTTAAGCATTCACCACATGATAAATGGATTACAAATTATCCTCATTAATCAAAGGCCCATGGCATGACCAGAGCCAGAATAGTGGTGCTGGGCACATTGAGAAGTGCTGAGAAAACCTCTGACTATTCCAGTTCAAATCATCTCATTAAAAAGAAATATACTTCCCTATGTACCAGTGATCCTCAAGAGATATCTGAATATAGCTTAGAAAGCCCTATATAATCAGACCATTTGTTACATCTCTCTCTCCAATTCTGGCACTTTGCTCTCCCATTATCATGGTCAAGTTATAATCTATGATTCCAAGTTTCTCAAATCTTCCTTTGTCTCTCCTGTCTCGGGACCCTCCCCTCTGTTCTCCTCAATGCCTGGTCTCCACAGGTGTGAGATAGGTACGACAAGTGGTGTCAGAAACCATTTCAAACTGATGCTCAGACAGGGCTATGGGTATCATTGTATCACAATATAGGAAAGGTTATTTATCTTCTAATTAGGTACGTCAATGAGAAAGTCTCACTTCCGTACTAATTGAATGTATTTGTTTGTTCACTCAACGTTAAGATTGCTAGTATCCCCTTTTTAATTGCCAAAGGAAAGGTCTAAGGCTCAGAACTTTCTGCAGGAGGCAATAGTTAGCTAAAATTTAAGTATATGTCTTGTGTTATACTTATTTTCAGAGGTACCTTCTGCTTATAATACACGATTTTGATTTTCTTATGGAAATGATATAAACTTGTTTTTTAAAACAATTTTAATTTAAATTAAAAAATGAATCGACCAAAAATAAATATCCTGTGAATATTAGTGGTTGTTTGTGAATATGGCAAAAATCATAAACTTGATAGGTATGTAAGTAAAGTTTTGGAAATCCTGACCTAGAATAGCCTTCCTCACACTCTTCCTATATCTTCAGTTCTTACCTGAAATTTCACTTTTGACAGAAGGACATTTTGACTCTCTAAAATCTGGTTCCCTTACCTGTTTTTTTTTTTTTTTTTGGGGGGGGGGTTTGTTCTCCTTCTACAAATCTATCAAATTATTTCTTCCCTTTTAAATTATGTATTAATTTTAAGAAAAATACAAATAAAAATTATGTGCTTGCCTTTATCCTTTGTATCATATTCTGTGAAGACAGATACCATTCAAAATATTGTGATAAACATTTGTTGAATCAATAAGTATAGAACTTGGATTAACAAACACAAGCTGTTAAAAGGGTGGAATTATCATGATTACTTTTCTAAAGTATGGCTTTGAATTGTTGCTCTTTTGTTTCTTCCAAGATTTGGTTCTTCCTTTAAAAAACAAACAAACAAAAAAAAAACTATAATCAAATACAACATACAGAGGTATAACTCTAGACCACTATACAATGCACATAAAAGGAGCAGGCTAATACCAGACTTTGCTCACTGGCTGGAAAGAGATTCCCATAGTCTATCAGCCCGAGAGCTACAAACTCAATGTTTGGTTGAGCTGAGTCACCAGAAAACCTGTCATACTCATACTATACATGTGGGTGGGACTGAAACAGAAAAACAACCAATCTGCTGATAATTAGTCTCAGAATCTTTTCAAATGTTGATGTCACCTTGTTGACATCTAGGCACGTTAGACATCCACGAAAAGGAACCTGATCTGCGTGTGACTGTGAACAGAAATTCGTAAACCAGGGCTATGAATAGAAATGAATGGCAGAGATTTAAGAAATCCCTAACTTGTAAGGGAGTGTGATGGATGCTAAGGGAGTCAGTCTTGCAATTGCACTTAGAGAATATTTATTATTGGAGAGATGACTCCTTCTCAGTTAGTCAGTAATTGAGAATTTGAGTAGGTAATCAATAATTTACCACCTTAACTGTCCGTAAAATATTTCATTGCAATCTCTTAAATGAATTTTGAAATTACTCATGGTAATTAAATTTCTTTCTTAGGCAGTGCCTATGAAATCATAATATTCCGTTAGTACAGAAAACTAAGAGCTATTTAAAGGGAAGGGCTACTGCACAGAGGAAAAATACATTATGTATCATGTGCTTAATTTAGGGGACATCATACCATATAAATCAAATTGTTATTATATTTTTCAATACGACATATCTCTTAATGAAGGTGCAGATTACCCTACAAATATGTGTTTTTCAAAATTCTCTTTGAAGTTAAAAAAAGGTAGGGTAAAGTGTTATTTTAAAAAGCCTATTTGTCACCCATGGAAACCACTATATTGTACTAATACATTAAACTTGCATTTCATAAGGTGTTTTTATAATATTGTCTAATCACGAATATTAAAATATTACTATTTCAAAACTAAAACTAGAAATGGAGCAAAAGTGAATGATACACATTCTCATATGATTTTAGAGATAATAGAGACAGTTATGATCATTCAATCCACAAATATTTATTTGATGAATATATGTGTAGTGCACTGTATTATATGGGTGCTGCCTCCATGGGAGTTTTACTTTTTATTGCTGGGGAATCAATATTTTTTAGACACATTTTGGAAAATATGAGATATCTGAAAGTCAATGTGCTAAACTGCTGGGCGTGCCTCTTCTCTGAATGATCCTGGACTACATTCTCCATTTATCCTTCAATCAGATGTGACCAAGTCACTGAGATCTGGACAGTGGAGTGTGAGTGGTGGTGGGTATGCCTGACCCATGAAAACTTCCCATCTGTGTCCGTTCATGTTCCTTCTCCTCTACCAAGGGAATAAAAATGATAAGTGCTGAGAGATGAAGGATACTGGATCCCATAGTCATCAGGAAGTATAGAGCATCACACCAACAAGAAGCCCACTTCTGTTATATGCCAACAAAAATACCTGATGTGTTCTCATCATCTCACCTCAAAAACCTTTGGGGCTGTTAGGGCAGGCTAGCCTACCCTAATTATAATACTTCAGTAACATGGACTCAGGTAGAAACTGCATGGTTTTGACCTTCAGTTCTTCCACTTATACCTTCTGTCACTTTGGACAGTTGTGACAGTCTAATTTACTTCATCAAAAAATAAGGCTAATAATTATAGCCACCAGATATGTTTGTTGGGAAGAAGAAAGGGGTTTATATATGTACAGGAATTATGCCAGCCCCTGGTAAATAAATAAATAAACTTGACTACTTTTCTTATTTTTCTCAGAGGATCCTTAAGAATTTGAGAAGAAAGCAGAAGTGGAGACATGATGTTACAAAATAAGAAATGGAAGCTCCCATAATATTGAACAAGTTGGGTGGAAGAGGTGGGACATATATGAATGGTGTAAGACCAGAACATGTCCTCTGGTGAGGAAGCTGATAATCAGACCAAACGTTCATTAGGTGCTGTAAAATTCTCTGTTCACTGAGGACCCCTGTATTGTCTAGTACAGTTATATCCACGGAGAATAAACCCCTAACAGTATATGGAAAGACACAAGCTGTTGTGAAGGAGGTAATACAAACAGCAGCTAAGAGAAAAAAAAGGAGAAGAAAATGGGAGGAGTCCAAGAGAAAGAAAGGAAAATGGCCTCAGCAGCAGTAAAGCCATGCAGAGAAGCCAGATGAAACTCAGAATTTCTCAGGGAAGGGAGAGAATTCAGGAATCCCAGGCATTGAGAAGGTACAGTATCAACAACCATGCTGTTTCTTCCCCTGCCCTATCAGGGTAGAGGAACTAGAGCTATATTTGAGGATAAGACCAACATTATTATCTGCACTTTAACCAGTCAGAGAATTGTGAATTCATGGATGTGTCTATGATATTATCCACTCTTGCCATGGCAGAGTGGAACATTTAACATCCATCTTGAGGTAAATGGTGAACTGCCTTATAATAATCACATAGATTTATTTGACACTTATTTCCTCAAAGGTAACCTCAGGTCCATAAAATATAAATGTTCTTATTGTGTTTTCACTTATTAATTTTTATATAAGGAAACAAAGCACTTAAAGAAATTTTCTATTAACCACTTTACTAGCATTTATCTAAGTCATCCCGAGTCTGGGAAATCAAATGAAATTTTTATATTTCTCATGTTGATTTGACTAAAACCATTCCAAGTGTCTCTAATGAATATTTTCCTGAATATTCAGGTCGTGTTATGACAGGATTTCCTTGTATAAACTGTTAACTCTCGCAGACCCATGTTAGAGAAGAGTGAGAACAGAAGGTCAATGGGAGGTGGTGAGAAGCTCTGGTCAGGGAGAGACGAGCCTTGGATTCAGCATTTCGCGCTGACTGACACACAGATGGTTAAGTTTATTGCCCCCACACATTGGCTTTGAAGTGCTGATTTTCCAAGAGTAGGGTGGTAGGTATGTTACTTTTTATCCAGCAGCATTTCTTCTGGAAGTACTGCTCCTTTTCATCTGGTGGGTATCTCAATCACATGACGTGAACACTTGACCTGCACAGAACAAATCATACTCAGCTGTGGGATTTTTCTTCATCTGTCAGGAAGAAGGTACTCCTTCTCTTCTGAGACATATAGCTGTAATGATTATATGAGCCAAGAGAAGCTTCTGGAAATCTTTCCCTGAGTTCACCACAGAGGAAAGCAGAGTCAAAAGATGAATGTAGTGAAGTGAAACAATCTGACCTCCTGAAGACAGCCAAGCTTGCATCTAACTCATCTACGTACCTTTTGTTTCTCAGAGTGTGGCATCTGGAGCAGAAGCAGCAGGAGCAGCAGCAGCAGCAGCAACAACAACAGCATCCAGCAAACCAAGAGAAGAAAAGTGGGCAAAGGACTTCAATAGATATTTCTCCAAAGAATACATACAAATGGGAATAATAAGTATATGAAAAGATAACATCATTAGTCACTAGAAAAATACAAATCAAAATCACAATGAGATATCATTTCAAATCACTAAGATGGTTATAATAATAATTAAAAATATTTAGTAATGAGTATTATAACAAGTGGAGTAACTGGAAGCTTCGTAAATTTCTGGTGGGGATGTGAAATGGTACAGGTATAGGAGAAAAGAGTTTAGCTGTTCCTCACAAAGTTAAACATAGAATTATCACATGACAGAGCTAGTCCACTCTTAAACATTTAGGCTCAAAAATTGAAAGCAAGTGTTCAAACCAAAACTTATGCACTAATGTTCATTGCAGGATTATTAACTAAAGCTAAAAGGTAGAAACAACCCAAATGTCTGTCAACCGATGAATGGATAATCCAATTGTGGTATATCCATACACTGAAATTATGTGGCTATAGAAAGAAATGAAGTACTCATACATGCTATAACATGGATGAACCTTGAAAACATTATAATAAGTGAAAGAAACCAGACACAAAAGATCACATCTTGTATGATTCTACTTACACAAAACATCCAGATTAGTCAAATCCATACAGACAGAAATCAAGCTAGTGGTTGCCAGGGGTTACAGAGAGGTGGTGACAGAGAGTGACTGTTTAATGGATACAAGGCTTGCTTTTCGGATGATTAAAATGTTTTGAAATGAGATAGTGGTGATATTTGCATTCACATTGTGAATATACTAAATGTCACTGAATTGTATACTTTAAATAGTAAATTTTGTCATGTGCATTTTACCACACATGTACACATACACACACAAGATCTGTAGTGTAGGGAACAGATCTTTTTATTTATACACAGAGTACATAAAATAATTGCCTGACACTTCAAATTTCTTGAGAAGATACAATGAGAGCCAGATGTCACCTGAACATGCATCAGAATTTGTACCACAGGAGAGGAATTCCAAAATTTAAGAACTCAAGGTGTATAGAACTATTGGCATACCTTCCATTCATCCTCCAGAGATAAAGAGATAAAATACTATCTTTTACTCTAGAATGTAAACCAGTCCTCTCTTGGGGCGGAGAGAAATGTTTCTATGCCAGAATGTAAACAATTGTCACAGGAGGGATAAAACAAGGGCATCTCTAGACTTTATTACCCTTAGGATGGAAAAAAGAAACTCTGGAAGAAAAAAGACAAGGGTTTCTGAGTTTATCCCCCTTAGAATCTAAGCAAATATTTGTTGGAGAGAAGAGATATTCTCTGTCTTTCTGAGTTTATCCCCCTTAGAATCTAAGCAAATATTTGTTGGAGAGAGGAGATATTCTCTATCTTTATAACATGTCAATTTTCATTATTCAGGAACATATAAGAACCCAGAAAAAATCAAATATAAACAAGACTGTTTTTTAACACTGGTCTAAAAAAAAGAAATTAAAATAAATACTATCTCACCCAAAGAACCATTTTGTTTTCTTTCTCACTATGCATTACTTTTTTCAGTTTGAATAGTTTCTGGGCACTGATTACCTTTGGGGGCCACTTACTGTATCTTTGAGACAGTTCATCTTTTGGATAGGTGTTTACTGGGTTTTGATTGTCATGAAAAGAACAGGGTTTATTATATGTAGAATATATTAGGTTGGTGCAAAAGTAATTGCAGTTTTTGCGTTTCTTTTTGACCTTTCCAACTGCAATTACTTTTGTACCTACCTAATAGATGCTTAACAGTGTTTAACAGATGACTATTATTTAGTAACTTCTTGTATTTAATATATAAACAAATAGTATTTAGTAGCTTGTGGGAATACCTACTATAATATGACATTAAATTAATTCCTAGTACTAGGCAGTTTTATACTGCTCCTTTGTTTTGTTTCACCATTAATCTCTTATTTAATGAACTATAATGCTTATTTTTCTTCAAACTTTTGTTTTCATGCTCAAAGGGTAACACAAATCTTATAAAAATTTCCTTTGAAATCTAGCCAATATATATGGCTTTGAAGAGTCTGGCCCAACATGTAAATTTCATCAAAGATCTGCATTAATCAGTTGATTTTTAATTGTAAAGAATGAAGGGAGGCACTACACCTGGACAAAAAAAAAAAAGGTTTAATGAACAAACTATGTGGATCAGAAGAACTTTTCATAACTCAGTCACTTCTCTTTAAACAGGCCACTAAAATGAAGGTAGTGTCTGCCCAAACAGTGGATGTTACAATTACATGACAAATATTTAGAAGTCAGAATTAAGATTCTAGATTGAGAATTATTTACAGAGAGAGACTTGCTTGCCTCTGTGACATTTCCTTTGCCCTAGAGGGAAAAATAAAAACTATTATAAGCTTTGTCAGTCACCCACTACCTTGGCATGAGCTTACACTTTGAACGATGATGCTTTGCATGTTCGAGCCCCATTTGTCCCATTCAGTCTTAGACTTCTTTAACATGGAAAGAGGAGAACGCTCTTTCAGGATGCAAAGCAACAAAATACCATTAATCTAGGTCCAAATCCTGACCCAGATGCTTCTCTTCTTTAAGGAAGCGAATAACCTTATTAATGTGAAAGAAAGGGGACAGATTGTCAGGGATGAGGCAAAGGGTGCACATGACAAGTGAGCAAACCAATTAGATTAATTTAGTCTAGATACAAAGAGGTGAGAAGGGCCTTGATTGAAGTGTGCAGAATCCTCATGTGTATAATAAGAACTACTCACGCTCTCCTCTCTCTGGCCTGTAATCATAGAGTAATGTGGTCTTAGCGATCTGTGATAGCAAAGTGCTTCTAGGCCATTTATCAGCTCTTTTCATAACATTAACCTTTTCACTACCTTACGGTCATGAGACATGATAGCCAATGTTGCAGTGATTTTCAAAATCAGGATAGATGGATACAGTGGGAGAGTAGGTCTATCTTTAGTAGGGGAAGATAACTTCTACATACTGAGTATACATTATACGCCCTGTGGCTCGGATTAAAGACTACATAGTCATTTGGAGATTGAGCTGTGCTCCTCTGGTAAGTGAGGTACAACCCTTCTTGAGAGATTAAGAAGTAAACCTGTTTATGATTTCAGCTAAGTGGGGCAAAAGATACGCATGTAAATCCCACCTCCTTCATATGCAGTGACATGCCAAAATTTCTGAGGAAGATTTGCAAACATGAGTTTCAGGACCCATAAGCAATTGCCAAAGCTCTAGAATTAATATGTACATACCCTCCATACACAGTAGGAGGTTTCACACTCCACACTCACAGTAGTTTCCACCTTCCACGTGCACAGTAGTTCCGGAAGTTATTCCATGAGCACTCTTTATTAAACTATCACAATGGAAAGAGCCCAGTCTAATAGCAGCAGCATGACGTTTAAGTAATGCTGAGGTAGTAAATACTGGTTAAAGCAGGTGAACGTGAGTCAAACAGCCAGGGTTCAATTCCTTTACTTCTGTCTCCTCATCTGTGAAATAATAATGCATAACTCAAAAGTTAAGTTGTGACGCTCAAGGGGATATTGTACATTAAGCACTGAGCAGAAGGTAAGTATCAAAAATAGTGCCTATTATCATCATGACAATTTATAGACAAAAAGACAGTTAAATGAGATACTCAAGGTAACAGATCACTGATTTAAAACGCCCAAACACATATTTAGTTTTATCCTTTTGAAAATATTCACATACCTTAGGTGATAACCTTAAGACCTAGGACAACAAGGACAGTAAAATGACTGTTTAGAAAATGAAAACCATTTATCCGACAAATAACTATTAAGTTATCAATTTACAGATAATAAGACTAAGGCGGAGTGTAATTGCAACTACAATATATATGTGTGGGCTTGAATCCGACCTTGCATAGCTAACCAACAGACATTGGTGTAATTATTTCAACTCTGATTATTCACCTGCAAAATGGGATAATTATACCTGGCTTGCAGAGTCATTATATGTATGAAATAAGAAAAGTACAACATACAATAATAAATCAGTATTTTTCTTTCTCACCTGACATGAATTGCTGTTTTCATGCCTACCTCTTTTCATCCTATATGAGGAAACCCTTCAAAAGAAATTTCCCTGTACCTTTCCCTAAGATGACACTGCCATGTGTTTTTCTTAAAGACCTGATCAAAATTAATAATTATGAAATTGAATGATTACTTATGCTTTGATCTCTCTTCTACTAGACTCTGGGGTCCATGAGGAGCTAAAATTATTTCTGTCACCTTAGCTATCGTGTTTCTAGCATCGAGCACATTTCTTTATATATATAGGTGCCCAGTAAATATTTATTGCATGAATGAAAAAAATTATCCATTATAAGTAAATCATTCTTTAAGGGAAAAAACAGATCTTCAACTGAGCTGATGGCAGACTAAATTGTTTTTTATAATTAATAATGAGAGGAAAGGGACAAAATGTAAGGGATAAGTCAAATCTTACAGAGTAAAGTAGTCTTCAAGGACAGTGTTCCTTTTTTCAACCTAAACGTCACTGAAAAAAATAGTGACATTGAGTCCAGATTGGTTATTTTATAAATAGGTGCTCCACTGGGGAAAATGTTATAGAGAGCTTCCATATCAGTGAATATATAATTAGCTTATTGTCTCTGTGTGTGAAACTGCATCTGAAGAGAAAGAAATTGAAACCTATAATCTATTTACTCCCTTTACCAGGGGGAGATTCTTAGGGGAAGGAAAATAAAGACAGGTGACACCATCTAATATCTCTGAGAGCACAATAACAGAACCTGTGAGCAAATAGACTAAAAATATTGGTTAGAAAGGGGTTCTTATCTATTGAAAAATTATGTCTGTTTTTAAAGATTGCTTGTAACAGACAAAAGGATGAAGAGAAGTGACAAAAAGAAAACAAGGAGGAGGAGGCTAAGGGGTGAAAGAGAAGGAAAAAGAAAAAAAGAAACATCATTTATGGATTTATGAAGCATGATTCTCTGGAAAATATCACCAAAGCCAGGGTATAAAATGGAGATGGTTCATAGCCTAAATTCTTTCGACTCCTGTATCTAACTTAGAGACCTTATCTTTTCTGAGCCAAGTGTGTGTCCAGTGCAGGGAATAAAAGAAAGCAAAAAGAGGAGTTGCTTTAATTTCTTAGACCTCAATGTGCTTCTGGATCATCTGTATTCCTGAAATTACTAATAAAACTGTATGTGGGGTAAGATTTCTCTTTCATATGTGTCTGATTTGACAATGAGAGGCTTTGTTTTACCTCACCATCTATGACCCTCTTCTACCAAAGCACATTCCAACTAGAGATGTCTACATGAAACACTGATGCTTTTCAAGGAGACATTAAAAACATCTTTCTGGGTAAGAATTCCAAAACCATTTTTCTTTCCTGAGGAAATGAGACATGTTGCTTGGAAAGTATCTTTGTCCTTTGCCTCTCCCTCTTCCAGGAATGGAGATATGATGCTATAGAAGCAGATGCTGTTTTGTGACCATAAAGCCAAAAAAAATGAAGTCCAAGAGTTTCAAATAAGCACAAAACTCGAGATATAGAAGCTACTAGAATAATGTCATTAGCCACAGAGCTCTGGACTTATTATTTGAGACAAGCATATCTCTATTTATTTAAGCTCCTGTAGCCTTTTTCAGTTAGTTGCTTGCAACCAGCAGAAATACATTTCTAAATTATAGAGTGCCTATTAAAATGACAGGAATCATCCCAGTTAATGTTGTGGAAGGTCAAAGAAATTTTAAGTGTTGTAGATACAAACTCTCAATAAACTTATATGATTATTCAGATACCATTAATATAATACAGATGTCTTTAACAAAAAGACAAACCCACAAATAAAACAGTGATTTCTTTAACTATGCATTTCAAACATCTTTGTTCACTGAAAAGATACTTAATCCACACAATCCCCTATAGGTCGAACCTATATTATATATCCTTTATTCAATATAAATATATATTGAGTTTCTGTGCTTGTCCAGAAAGCTCAGGAAATGAAAAAGCTCTCAGAGAGAGCTCTTATTAACTGTCGATCTTTACATTAATCATGTTTCACTGGTTGAGGCCATGTTTCTAATTTAAAGTTTGCTTTTTGCTCAACAACTGCTTGAAGATCCCAGATTTCATCAGATGACTAACTCTTCCTTTTATGTCCCTTATTACCCACTTTATTTCATTATCTAGGTTTGGAATCAGACATATGAATCTGATTCACTAGTAATATGACACATATTCTTTTACTTTTTGTGCCATAGTTTACTTATATCTAAAAATGGTAGGATGGATTCCTATCCCCGTTTGTTTTAGAGATTAAAAGAGAACATCCATTTACAGAATATCCTTTTCCCTTTTGTACTGGTAGAGGTATGTGCAAAGTTGGTGGCCAAACTCATGAATTTTGAACTGTCAGTGCTGAAATTTTCCATTGTTCACTCAGATGAGAAAAGGGAAAAGGCCAAAAAATCAGAGCTGCTTAGGCCGAACTCCATTAATTTGTAAGTAATTGAATCGAAAGAGAAACGTAAATGACATCCCCAAATGACTTCATCAGTGTCTTCTTAGAGGTGCAAAAGTCACATTGTCTTTTGTAGTAGGCAGCATTTATGTGGAAATAAGGGTGACTCAAGAAGCCAGAACAATATCGCTTTCTGCCTGGATGTATTGACCCTAGGATCTCTGTGTGGGGAGCTCCATAGCATGTGGACATTGAAACTTCAAATGAGAGCACAGTTATATAATCACAGCAGAAGTGGCCTCTGGGGCTCCTACCTGAGGGTCATGAACAAACACAGAACTTATTCATCCACACTCAAATGTGTGCTCTCACCATGTAAGGGAAGAGAGTATTAACAGCACAGTGTAAAGGATAGCATTTTTAAAAAAGAACTGAAAATAACTTTTCTTGTTTTTTGAATACCTAGATTTATGGAAGGTTCAAGTGAGACGAGATTTTAGAAGTCATAAATTCAAAAGTCTTCAATTTTTATAAATGAAAAATAAAAGAGTCCAATAAGAGGAAGTAATAACATAAATCACAGTAGGTAACGGTCAACAGAACTTACAGTATTTCCCAGAAAATAAGACCTAGCTGGACAATCAGCTCTAATGCGTCTTTTGGAGCAAAAATTAATATAAAAACCAGTCTTATTTTACTATAATATAAGACAGGTCTTAATATAATATCATATAATAAATATAATATAATAAATATAATATAATATAATATTAATATAATATAACCAGGTCTTACATTAATTTTTGCTCCAAAAGATGCATTAGAGCTGATGGTCTGGCTAGGTTTTATTTTTGGGGAAACACAGTAAGTAATCTGCTCTGTATTGGTTTTACTTCCTTCTTACAATATCTTCCTTTTCTGGGTGTTAAAACCACGTATAGATGCTGTAGGCAAAAATAGACCATATATGCTTCTGGAGCAAGTAAAATAATGTTACAAATAATATGTCTACCAGGTGACTTTGAAGAAATGATAGAGAGTAGAGGATTTGAATTTTCTTAGGATTATAAACAGAATACCTGGTCTTTCAGTGGTAAGCCCCTAGAAATGTTTCATTCCACTGAGTTGATGCCCTACTGTCACTCTCACTCCATGTATTCTCATGGCTTAGATTTGGCTTTGATTTTCTGAGCCTATTTTAGCTTATTCACAGGGACATCAGTCTACCTGATTGATGTGCTGTTAACCTTTGTCCAATCTTTGTCACTCTTCACTCAGCGTGATAACTGGACTTCTGGATGACCTCAAAGATAAATCTCCAGAAACACCTAGAAATTAGTTGGCCCACTTAAATTAGTATAAATGGAACATATTCACAAAAATACATGAATAGCACAACTCACCTGAATCAATCTCAAATTTATCAACATACGTTAGACATTGTGATGTGATCTATGTTGGTTCCACAATTTGGATCTCCACCCGAGCCTCCTTAACAGTCCCTAGCTGAATGTCACAGAAGTCTTACCACAGTCCACACCCTCTAGGGTGCCAAGTAGTGATGATAATGTATGAAATTCTGCACTATCATAATAGCTTTATAATTCTTTCAAATATAGCTAATTTGTGCTGGGGGATGGGGATAATTCCAACTTCAATGATTGTCTTAAGCAATTTCCTATTGTGATCACAACACACTATCACATTTCATCTTTACTTACGAAGGACTCCAGATGGTATAATGAGCTGTATGCAGTTGCTGTTATTTTCCTAATATTTAGTACTTTCTTAATAAGTTTCTTTCTTAATAAGAGGACTCTGATTTATGTAAGGCAGCAATGTGCCCAACTAAAAGATTATATTCTCTGGTCCCCACTGCATGTAGGCATATCTGTGTGCCTAAATTTCAGCCACTGAGAGATAACAGGCTATAGGGTGTTTCTCACCTTAAAGATTTTGGGAAAAGTGGGAAGAGAAATCTAGATAGGCTGCTATTATGCTTGCAGGATAATGGACATGCATGATACATCCGTACACACACACATACATAAATAGACTTTCAGAAAGCAAATGCAGAAATTAAACAAGAGGTTATTACCAAAAGAGGGGAGCAAGAGACCACACTTTGGGCTTGCCTGGACCCTGTCTACACAGTCCCCCAGAGGCTATGATTAGTGGATGGCCAGTGATTGGAAATGTTTCCCAATCTCTCTTTTCCTGAGGGCGTTTTTTAATATGGCAATTCTAGGCTTCACCCTGTCCCCATCATTGTATGTTGAGTATGTTAGGCAGAGATTTATATCTTAACTTATATGTCACTGGATCCAAAGAAATACTATCAGGAACTAATGAAGAAGACTGCACAGATATTGAGGAGATTAAATTCTGAGGTTAAGTATGGAAATAAAATTTTCCCAAAGGCACAGACCCCTGGCGAAGGTTGTGTTAGTCTACAATACACATTATTTCCTGTTCCATTGTTAGAAGAACTCTGATTCCTGATGACTACAGATGCATCTCATCATCACTGGGTTACCCAATGTTAGACAATTTTTCACATGTAGGGAAAAAGAAGCCGCTTTTAACTTTCTTTTCTGTTACTAGCAACTGCAATTATTTTCTTACTGATATTAATCTTGGATCTAGTGTTCTAGAAGAAGTTGGCGTATTCAACCATCCTTGTAAGTATATAAATTTAACAACTTAATAATCATACTTCCTTGTGCAGTATTTTTAACTTTAAATTTTAACATCCAGATACACATCTTTTTCTACCTTGATAAACATTGTCTCAAATACATGAATTAATCTATGAAATTATTGATAAAGATGTGGATTTTTTTTTATTATTGGGGAAAAGTGTGTTTCTCCAGGGCCCATCAGATCTAGGTAGATGTCCTTCAATCTAGTTGTGGAGGGCACAGCTCAGCTCCAAGTCCAGTCACCCTTTTCAATCTTTAGTTGCAGGGGGCACAGCTCACCATTCCATGTGGGAATTGAACCGGCAACCTTATTGTTGAGAGCTTGCACTCTAACCAACTGAGCCATCCGGCCACCCCTCTGGCAGCTCAGCTGCAGCTCACTGTCTTCAATCTAGTTGTGGAGGGCACAGTTCATTGGCCCATGTGGGAATTGAACCGGCAGCCCTATTATTCAAACCTCACACTCAAACCTCACGCTCAAACCAACTGAGTCATCTGGACGCCAGAGATGCAGATTTGTATGTTTTTAAAATAGAGGATAAAACAATAGGTAGATTTAACTGGGTAAAATATTTTGCATTAGAAATTCAAATTTTCATTTCATTTTATAAAGAGCAAAGAACTTATTTTCAAGGCACTGGTGTAAAACAACTAAGTGTTTGTGTGATTTCTGTTTTTTTTTTTTTTTTTCAGTTTTACTTTAGACCCAGGTAAAATCTTCATCATGTGCAGAAGATGGCAAATTACTAAAAGGAAAGATAATTATCGATGATAACACCATGTGCTAAACGCTTTTATTGCATCAATACATCCTTATGAGTTAAGTATTCTTTTCCTTTTTACATATCTCATCATATTGAAACCAGAATGAGAAAGCAGTTTTGTCTAATTTAATTTTCATGTTCTTTCTACTATTTCAGACTTATGATATAGGAGACAAATTGTGACATATTTCTAGGATTAGTGTTAGATGGCACTTTTTAGAGGGGGCTAAGACCAAGCACTAGACCTGCACCCTGAGGTGGGGCAGGAAGCAGGAGAACAGCCATTGCTGTTATGAGGAAGGTGATTTTAGCAGGCAGAGCCAAATATGTGAAAGATGCTGTTGGAGAAAACCTGGCAGGGCAGGCAAATTCTCAGATGGCCACCATGATCTCTATCCTGTGATGTTATATCGTGGATAATCCCCACCCCTTGACTCTGGGCAGAACTTGTTTTTTTTCTTCTAACCAGTAGAATATGGTAAAGATGAGGGGAAGCCACTGTCTAGGCTAGGTTCCATTACATAGCAAAAGTGAGAGGATGCCACTCCTTTGATTATGCTAAGCTGTTGTGGGGACAGAGACAGGAGAGCAGTTTCCAGGTTCTTGACCTCAAGTGGACAGGTGCTGGCTTGGGTAGCAGATGGCCATCAGTTGTGACTAATTGGCCATCAGTTGTAACCAGTTAGCCATTAACCACTAATATAACTTTTGTGGCTACGTTGGGGGGTTCGTTCGTTGGTTGGTTGTTTGGTTGGTTGGCAGAGAAGCAGACGGTGGATTGCACATCGTGTGGAGCCTGCTTCATATATCTCCAACCCAGCTGTTGGTGAGACTACAGTGGTATGAACCCCCCATCCATGGCTCCGTTGGTGTTCCTTTTTGGCCTCACCATATCCTGCATTCTTATACGGAGAGCGGGACCAGAGACCCTGCATGATAGCAACATAAGACCCTGTCTTGACAGATTGGTGAAAGAGATTCTCCTTCCTTCCTTCCTTAATAAGCCAGTTGCTAAGCTTTGAACTGCCTATGGAGAGGGCCATGTGGCAGGAAACTGTAGGTGGCTTCTAAGAAAACCTTAGTGCTATAGCCACACAAAAGTGAGTTCTGCGTACAGTTCTCCTGTATGAACTTAGAAGCAGGTAATTTCCCTAGTCAAGCCTCCAGATGAGAACCCAGTCCAGCCTACATCTTGATTGCAGCCCTGTAAAATCGTGAACAGAAAATCTAGCTAACCAGACTCCAGATCCAAGGAAACTGTGAGATAATGAATTGTTTGAAGCCACCAAGTTTATGGTGACATATCACACAGCAATAGAAAACTAACACACTAGTGAAGCAGTTGGCATCAAGGAGGCTGAGTTCATGTTTCAGGGTAACATGACAGGAAGATGGTACCGGACAGGACCTCTTTCCTGGAAGGACTAGAGTGTTAGAGAGTGTATAAGTAAACAACTCAAGAACGATGCAGGAGTTATCTACACAATGGCATAATACCTGGGTATAGATTAATAGTAAAGTGGGCCCAAAATGAGCCAAACATTTGTTCATTCTGTAAACCAAAATTAATTTTAGATTGTAATAAGGAATAAATGCATTTATTTTCGTAAAAAGACTGCAACCTGGGAGACACAGATATAGGTCACAAACTAAATTGTGTTCCATTGAGGCACAGGAAAATCTGTCTTTTATAGTTAAAGTTCCTGCCAGGTTCTCAATTAAGTCTGTTTTATGTAAATGAGGTGTCCAAATTGCACAGTTTTGATTAGATAGGGCAGTTCTCAATCCATTGGTAGAAAGACAAAACCAGGGTTTCCTTGCAGTGGTTGACTCAGACAGCGTAAACAAGCAGGGTATACTTGTTGGGAGAGTTCAGTCTGACTTTCTACCGGGTCTACAGAGTACAGGAGGAGTCCCTGTCACTAAATGTTCACTAGACTCTTGCTATTCATAAAATTTGGGCCCTTGGTTGACCATGGCGGTCCATCTCAACAGATGAATTCCTTCTCTAGGTTCACATCAAACGAATCTCTCTTCCCTGAATCCACAATGAATTCAGAAATATTTACTAATGACAAAACTGGTAAGACAATTAAAAAAAAAAAAAAAAAACTAGAAGAGAGATCTAAAGAAATTACCCAGAATAAGGCAGAGAAAGTAAAGAAGATGGAAAATATTGAAGAAAGTTGAAAAGATACTCTTCACTGCAGACCAATGAATCATAAACGTAGGGGGTTGGGAGAAGGGGAAGGGTGTGACAATCCTGCACCTGATTCTGGATATACACTAGAGTCTGCAAACCACTGATATAGACCAAAAAAAGATAAAAGAAAAACATTTTGACTTTAAAGAATGATAGGTTACTGAAAAAAAAGTCTTAATTTTATTTTCTTATCTTTTTGCAATAATATAAAAAAGAAGAAAGAAAAGATTATATGCTCATTAACTACAACCTAGAAATTACAAGCACATCTAAAACTTGATGTTACAGTTTTGAACTAAATGTTTGTGTCCCTCCAAAATTCACAGGTTGAAGCCCTAATGTGATGGTCTTTGGAGGTGGGCCTTTGGGAGGAAGTTAAGTCATGAGAGTAGAGTCCCCATGATGGGACTAGTGTCCTATTAAGAAAGTGGAAAAGCTAGCTAGCACTTTTTCTCTCCAACAAGGAAAATATGGCCATCTGTAAACCATGAAATGGGCCCCCAAGAAGAGGGCCCTCACTGAGAACCCCTCCATGCTGGCTCCTGATCTTGGACTTCAGATCCCTAGACCTGTGAGAAATAAATGGCTGTTGTTTAACTTACCCAGTCTATGGTGTTCTATTGCAGTAGTCTGAACTAACACAGAAGAGAACTGGTTTTTAAATGAATCAGAGGAAAAACAAAAGGGATATGGGGAAATGTTGAATTTTCACTTTGTTTTAATGTCACATAGCCATAAAAGAATTAGATAATTTATAAAGCAACCATTGTTCTTTTTATCTGCATAGAGTAAGGGACATTTCATTTTATAATAAATCTTTCTGTTTTAAAATATCACTGTTCTCTTGGGACCTGAAATTTTTCTTCTGCAGATTTTTATTTGACACTGAAGTAAAATATCAGTATATTCTTTGACATGTGCCAGAATAACAATGGATTGGAAACTTCCCACACTGCAGGCATAATTAATGAACCCAACTGATAAAATATGTAAAGTCAAAAGAGTAAATACTTCTTTCACACGTAGCCATCCAACAAAATGTCAGATTCACTGTTTCAGTTCTTGCTTAATATCAAAGATTACAAGTACATGACCTCTCAAATCACTTTCAAGTGTTGATTTTTACTTTTGCATATGTTGAATACTTTTCACATTTTAACAATGATCAGTTTTGAAGATACATTTTAAAATACGTTTTTAATATGAATTCGTTTATTTTATATTTAAGTTCATGAGTCAGACCCACATTATGTCCCTGGTGAAAATTCTGCAAGGCTGCAGAAAAGGGCCACCTTCATAAAAGCGTGTATCTGTGGGCCCACATTTGCTTTCCAGCCCCAGACAGAAAAGCCTGACCCAACACCCTCTGGGAAAATCTACCTTTGATGTAAGAGATGTTGCTCAGTCATGATTATTACACCAGCCACACCATATCATCGCTCCCGGAAGTCTGAGGAGGGAAAGCGGGCAGCCAGAAGGCCAGAACCTTCCTCTCACCAGGAAACAACTCTACCTCCAAGCAAGAGACGGGTGACTTGGAGCCACATAAGAAAGGCCATTGAGCCATTGATTTCATGATTAAGAAGCATCCCCATTCACTGATAAACACCTTTCAATGTCACTGGTGGCTGGAGCCAAACGTAATCCTTCCAGGTTGTGACTGGGATGGAGGGTCTGCCACAGGACAGGGTCACAGTCAGTCTGTGGCCCATATGGGCACTCTGTCATTTAGCTTAGGTGGAAACCAATCTTCTCCACAGTCACGGTGCCCCTGTGCGGTGACAGTAGTACCCATGAGCAGAGAAGCCCACAGCTCACAAAAGGCATCAGCCAGGAAATGGCTCTGAAGAGACGGTGGATGAAGCTGCTGCGCTCAGGCTCTGGTCAAGCTTGTCCCGCTCCTACAACAAGCTCCTACAAGTCCTTGGGACTTGGGATACTGCCTCCCAGGAGGATGCGCATCGCGGTCCTAGTGTCTGGGCAAAGAGGTCCTCTAGGTGCTGAGGACACTCTCCAGATCTGCCAGGGTTTGTTGGCATGTCCTGTTGCTCGCCTCAGCGGTGGCCCAACGTTCCTTCGTCACCCTGCCCTCTGCCTGGGGAGAAGGTTTTCGGTGGAAGAGCTCAGGACACTCACAGGGCAGAGGGAGTTGCTTGCCGTTGGTGCCAGATATGCTTTAGACGCTCACAAGTAAACCTACAGCAGCCTTCCTGGTTCACAGGCCCGGAAACACCACCGAGGCAAAAAGGCTCCGAGGAATGGGGAGGTCCCTGCGCAGAGGTTGTCTCAAATAGTTCTCTCTGGGGGGCGTGGGTTTCTTCTAACTCCAAATCAGAGACTGCTGCCAGCGACAGCGCGTCGGCTCCGGAGCTGCCCTCCCTCTTCTCGGTTCCGACACAATTTAAAATCTTGAAGTTAGGAGGCAAACACAGCAATAAAGTAAATCAACTGTTGGAAAGTAAAAACGAGAAAAACTTTGCATCACTAAGTTCACAAAACTTTTATAGAATTTATGTAAATACATTTTCAATATTAATAATTGGAAGACCTGCATTTCGAATGCTTTCTATGGCATTGAGTATTGTAATTATTAGAAACTGGTGCTCTTCCTAAATCTTGCTACATTCTGGAAAAAAACTTTGCAACTTCTTTAATATAGAGCCCTTTTGAGAAAAATAAAACTCGGATCACTTTGCTTGCGTGGTGTTACAGACTGAATTGTATTCCACCCACAAATTCTTATGTTGAAGACTTAACCCCAAAAGTGATTGTATTGGGAGATAGGGTCTTTAAGGAGGTAATAAAGTTAGCTGAGGTCATAGGGTGGGACCTTAATTGGTATCATCATAAGAAGAGGAAGAAACATCAGCGTTCACTCTCCGAAAGCACAGAGAAAAGGCCATGGAAAAATACAGTGAAAAGGTACCATCTGCAAGCCAAGGAGACAGGTCTCACCAGAAACGAACCCTGCCAGCACCTCAATCTTGGACTTACAATCCCCAGAACAGTGAGAAAAAGTTTCTGTTGTTTCGGCCACCCAGTCTGTGGTATTTTGTTACAGCAGCTTAAGCTGACTAATAATAATAATAATAAATATTTCTACAACAATACCTGGTACGAAGAAGGTGCTAAAAAAGTATTTGTTGAATAAAGGAATACATGCAGAGAATTTTCAATACTTAATATGGCCGTAGATAACTTTATATCTCAAGGATATACTTATTATCTATAGAAACCAATCCACAAACATGTAACAAATGTCATTTTTATGCTGTTTTGTAAACTGCACATTTGTTTATTTTTTAAGTGTGTAACTATGCTTGTATAATTATGAAGAGTAAATCCTTATAGTTTGAAACACATTAATTTTACTTGGTTTTGCATCCAAAGTACAAGTAAGGGTAAAACAAGAGTATCACCCTTGACACCCACTGGGCTCTAACTTCAGCGTCTCAGTGCAACACTGTTCACAGTGGAACAGATAGATAGATAACTGACACCTGAGAACAAAACCCTGTTTTGCCTATAGGAACACAGGATCTGGACAAAAAAATAATTTGATACCCTGGTTTTTCTGTCAAAAGCAATGTCAAAAACTTCCTCTCAGAGACCATTATGGCAGCACTAGGTATCGGGTCCCACTTAATGGAAAGGAAGATAGAAAATGTGTGGGATCACAGGGAGAGTAGTTGAAACGGTAAGTGTATCTGCCACATAATCAATCTTAGGTTCCAAGTTTTTAGTGACTGTTTACTGAACCTATTATGGTACCAAATACTCATCATCAGGGTTTGCTCAAGAAAATATTTCAGGAATTTAATACAAGATATTAGATACAATTACATTTGTAAGGGACGGTGTTGTGAAGGTCAGAAAAAGCAATGATCTCAAAGAAGCAAGAAGTTGTAGGACTCTACCAGGATACCAGATCCTGAAGCACTAAAGCAGGTGACTGCCTGCAGATTTGGGGAAGCTGCTGCACAGCCTCATGGGTGCAGACTGCCGAAGTCCAGTGCCAGGCAATGATGTCACACTTGTATGAGGATGCCGCCATGCTTTCTACTTCTCCATCTCTTGGCTGTCACCGATAAAATGTACACTAGAGTTAACCGGCAGTAAATTCCAGGAAATGTACTTCTAAGACTTTCATCCCAGTCCCTAAAACACGTGCAAGAGTACATGCGAGTGGAGACCACTCCTGGTTGTTAAGTTAAGTAGAAAATCAATGTGTGCACGCATGCACGCATGTATGACTGACACTGGAATTGCTTGTGGTTCTGTTTTGGCTTTGGCTTCCAGGACATTCAGAACCCCGAACCCCCTTTGTTTCTTAATCTAATTTCTCATATCTATGAATATTAATAGAACCTACTGTTTTTCGGTGAGTAGAAGAATTTGTGGTACTTTAAATTCTTTCGTAACTAGAGTGCTATTATTGAATACTGTTTCCTTGCGTTTGTCATTGTTAAAATTTCATTTTAGGTACAGTTAGTCTGCATTAACGGACTCCAGTACGTACTAAAGAAAGTCATTCCCATTTCAAGACAAGTCCTGATGCCCATATCTCTGAAGTAAATGTTATAAAAGCATAAAAGAGAAATTAAATGCCTAATGAAATATTTATGCCATTTGAATAGAGTTTACATTACCCTTATTCTGAAGTTATGTTTGATTTGGCTGGGATTTACAGCATTTTATGAGCAAGCAGTAATAGGATGTGGCTGTGAAAATAATAACCTTTCCACTGTTGAAATGCTACCCTTTTATATTTAGAATTTTTCTTGAACAATTATTATACAATATAATATTTATGAGAAAAATGATTCCACTTATATGATAACCGAAAATATAACTGGGAATTCACTTACAAAAAATGCAGACGACCTATATGAAGAAAACATTAACAAGCCACTGGTCATAAAGGAAATTTAATTGAAAAGTCTTTCTCTCTCTTTCTCTCTCTTTCTCTCTCTCTCTCTCTTCTCTCTCTCTCTCTCTCTCTCTCTCTCTCTCTCTCTCTCTCTCTCTCTCTCTCTCTCTCTCTCTCTCTCTTTCAGAAACAATAACAACGTAATAAAGCAAAGCCTGAAGCAAGACAACGTGTTAGCAACACTGTTGTAAAGATTAGGGCTAGAGGGACAGCCGGATGGCTCAGTTGGTTAGAACGAGAGCTCTTAACAACAAAGTTTCTGGTTCAATTCCCGCGTTGGATGGTGGGCTGTGCCCCTTGCAACTAGGACTGAAAACGGTAATTGGACTTGGAGCTGAGCTGTGCCCTCCACAACTAGATTGAAGGACAACTAGAGCTGATGGGCCCTGGAGAAACACACTGTTCCCCAGTATTCCCCAATTAAAAAAAAGATACACACACACACACACACACATTAGGGTTAGAAAAAATATAATTAATTTTTAATTAGTCCTACCACTCAGTGAAGTATATTATACTGTGTTGTCTAAATGGGCACACCTAATTTATAATGTGTTTTTCATGGTGATATTGCTGGTTAAAAAAAGAAAAATCATAAGAGGAAGACAGTTGGCTAATTTGGAGCCCACCCAGAGATAAATGAACTTAATTAGCAATTATCCTTGAAGGGGATCCAATAAAATTGCGTATCCAATACAATATTTTCTCATCTATGCATCCTTTCATTCACTTATTTGTTGATTCATTCAATAAATGATTACTGTTTGTCTGCTTTGTCCTATTTAGTATTCTAAGCATTGTAGATATAAATACAACTAAGTCAGACCTAAGATATAGTTTACGTGTTTTACGTTCACTGTCATGGGGACTAAATTTTTATAATGTGTATTAAAATGTCCAACCATCTATTGATTTCCGTACTGATTCAGCCCCTACACTTGGATTTGAATTTTGAGGTTGCGTAGGGAAGAAATGTGAGCCCACAACCATATTATCCTTTTGTCAAAGCATATCCAATCATTGGTGGAGCTGGAAACTGGCCATTGTAAACATGGACACTGTGTTGTTCACCACTTCCGGGAGACAAAGCCCAGTGCTCAGAGTATCTGAGCAAATTGCAAGAAGGCTTTTTCTTATTCCAACTCTGGCAAAAAGTTACTCTAGAAGAACATAACAATTTAACACACTACTATAACTTCACAAAGATTGTTTTCTGTACCAGAAGACTGCATTGTAGAAATTTAAGGTGTCTGAACCCAGAAAATTATTACAATGCCCAACATATGCATATTCTAATGCCCTGGGAGGAGAAATGACTCATCCAAGTACACACAGTGATTTAGAGGCAAAGCTAGAGCTGTAGACAAGTCCCATTAAACTGAACACCAGCCATCTATCAGTTTAACTATATGGTCGCATTTAGCTTTGTCTCTTTTTATTTCAAATATTTCAAATAATTTCAAAATGACACAAGATCATAAAACTAGTACAAAATACATTTTTTCTAAACCATTTGAATATAAACTGCCAACATGATGCCACATCATTCTAAATATGGATATTTTTCAAGAAAATAATTCAATTATTAAAAGAAAAAAGTAAAACAGGAAATTAATATTAATATAGTAAGATCACTCCCATTGATATATTACCTCTAATGCATTGCAATTTTATTTAGTTGTCATATCTTCAATATGGAATAGTTCTTCAGTCTTTATTGGCTTTCACAAATTTCATCCTTTGAAAATTACAGTCTGGTTATTTTGTATAATATCTCTAATTTGAACTTGTTTGATGTTTGTTCATGATTAAGTTCTGATTATTTATTTTGGTCAGAAATATCACAAAAGAGATTCTATGTTCTTCTCATTGCATGCTATTAGGTGCTGCACAATTTTGATGTCCCATTACTGGAGATGTTAATTTTGGTCTTTAGCTTAAAATAGCGGCTGCCAAAAATTACCATTAGGAAGTTATTCTTTTTTATTATTATTTAATTAATTGGGGTGACAATTGTTAATGAAATTACATAATTTCAGGTGTACAATTCTGTATTACATCATCTATAAATCCCATAGTGTGTTCACCACCCAGAGCCAGTTCTCCTTCCATCACCATATATTTGATCCCCCTAATCCTCATCTCCCTCCCCCCACCCCCCTTATCCTCTGGTAACCACTAAACTATTGTCTGTGTCTATGAGTTGTTGTTTCTCATTTGTTTGTCTTCTTCTTTTGTTGTTTTTGGTTTATATACCACATATCAGTGAAATCATAGGGTTCTCTGCTTTTTCTGTCTGACTTATTTCGCTTAGCATTATACTCTCAAGATACATCCATGTTGTCACAAATGGTCCTATTTCATTTTTTCTTACCGCCAAATAGTATTCCATTGTGTATATATACCACAACTCCTTTATCCATTCATCTATCGAAGGACATTTTGGTTGTTTCCATGTCTTGGCCACCATAAACAAAGCTGCAATAAACATTGGAGCACACGTGTCTTTATGGATAAATGATTTCAAATTCTTTGGGTAGATACCCAGGAGAGGGATTGCTGAGCAATATGGTAATTCTATTTGTAATTTTTTGAGGAACCTCCACACTGCCTTCCATAGCGGCTGCACCAGTTTGCATTCCCACTAACAGTTAATGAGAGTTCCTTTTTCCCACAGCTTCTCCAACACTTGTTACTATGTGTCTTGTTGATGATAGTCATTCTAACAGGGGTGAAGTGATATCTCATTGTGGGTTTTATTTGCATTTCTCTGATGATTAGTGATGTTGAGCATTTTTTCACATGTCTATTTGCCATTTGTAAGTCCTCTTTGGAGAAATGTCTCTTCAGGTCCTCTGCCCATTTTTCAATAGGGTTGTTTGTTTTTTTGTTGTTAAGTTTCAAGAGTTCCTGGTATATTTTGGATATTAGCCCCTTATCGGAGGAACTGTTTGCAAAAATCTTCTCCCATTCAGTCGGTTGCCTCTTTATTTTGTCGATGGTTTCTTTTGCTGTGCAGAAGCTTTTATGTTTCATATAGTCCCATTTGTTTATTTTAGCTTTTACTTCCATTGCCTTTGGAGTCAAATTCATAAAATGCTCTTTGAACGCAAGGTCCATAAGTTTAGTACCTATGTTTTCTTCTATGCAGTTTATTGTGTCAGGTCTTATGCTTAAGTCTTTGATCCATTTTGAATTAATTTTGGTACATGGTGACAGATAACAGTCCAGTTTCATTCTTTTGCATGTGGCGATCCAATTCTCTCAGCACCATTTACTGAAGAGGATGTCTTTCCTCCATTGTATATTTTTAGGTTCTTTGTCAAAACTTCTCTGTCCATATTTATGTGGTTTTATTTCTGGGTTCTCAATTCTATTCCATTGGTCTATGTGTCTGTTTTTCTTCCAATACCATGCTGTTTTGATTATTGTAGCCCTGTAGTACAAGCTAAAGTCAGGGAGTGAGAAACCTCCAGCATTGTTCTTTTTTCCTAAAATTGCTTTGGCTATTCGGGGTCTTTTGTGGTTCCAGACAATTCTGATGATTTTTTTGTTCTATTTCTTTAAAAAATGCCATTGGGATTTTGATGGGGATTGCATTATTTCTGTATATTGCTTTAGGTAATATGGCCATTTTAACTATGTTTATTCTTCCAATCCATGAGCATGGAATGTCTTTCCATTTCTTTGTGTCTTCTTCAATTTCTTTCAAAAATGTCTTATAGTTTTCAGCATATAAATCCTTCACATCCTTGGTTAAGTTTATTCCTAGGTATTTTATTTTTTTGCTGCAATTGCAAAGGGAATTTTTTTTTTTTAATTTCTTTTTCTGAGATTTCATTGTTAGTATATAGGAATGCATGTACTTTTGTACGTTGATTTTGTAGCCAGCAACTTTACTGTATTCGTTGATTGTTTCTAACAGCTTTTTGGTGGAGTCTTTAGAGTTTGCTATATATAGCATCATGTCATCTGCAAAGAGTGATATTTTAACTTCTTCATTCCCAATTTGGATGCCTTTTATTTCTTTCTCTTGCCTGATGGCTCTGGCAAGGACTTCCAACACTATGTTGAAAAGAAGAGGTGATAGGGGACAGCCCTGTCGTGTTCATGAGCGTAGAGCAAGGGCTTCAGTTTTTCACCATTAATTATGAGATCAGCTGAGGGCTTGTCATAGATGGCCTTTATTATGTTAAGGTATTTTCCTTCTATACCTATTTTATTAAGTGTTTTAATCATAAATGGATGTTGTATCTTGTCAAATGATTTTTCTGCATCAATTGATATAATCATATGATTTTTGTCCTTTATTTGGTTTATGTGATGTATCACATTGATGGATTTGCGAATGTTGAACCATCCTTGTGCCCTGGGATGAACCCTACTTGGTCATGATGAATAATCTTTTTAATGCATTGTTGTATTCGATTTGCTAGAATTTTGTTTAGGATTTTTGCATCTGTATTTATCAGAGATATTGGTCTGTAGTTTTCTTTTTTTGTATTGTCCTTACCAGGTTTTGGTATCAGGGTGATGTAGGCCTCATAAAATGAGTTAGGGAGTACTGACTCTTCTTCAATTTTTTGGAAGAGTTTAAGCAGGATTGGTATTAGATCCTCTTTGAAGGTTTGGTATAATTCACTAGTGAAGCCATCTGGTCCCGGACTTTTGCTTTTGGGAAGGTTTTGGATGGCTGATTCAATTTCTTTACTGGTGATCGGTCTCTTTAGATTTTCCAGTTCTTCATGGTTCAGTCTTGGAAGGCCTTATGTTTCTAAGAACTTGTCCATTTCTTCTAGGTTATTGAATTTGGTGGCATATAGTCCTTCATAGTATTCTTGCATGATCCTTTGAATTTCTGTGGTATCTGTGATAACTTCCTCTTTTTCATTTCTGATTTTGTTAATTAGTGTCTTCTCTCTTTTTATCTTAGTGAGTCTAGCCAAGGGTTTGTCGATTTTATTAATTTTTTCAAAGAACTAGCTCTTTGTCACATTAAATTTTTCTATTGTCTTTTGTTCTCTATTTCATTGAGCTCTGCTCCGATTTTTGTTATTCCCTTTCTTTTGCTGCCCTTGGATTTCACTTGTTCTTCTTTTTCTAGTTCTTTAAGGTGTAACATGAGGTTATTTATTTGGGATTTTTCATGTTTCTTGAAATAGGCCTGTAATGATATAAATTTCCCTCTTAAAACTGCTTTCGCGGCATCCCAAAAATTTTGGTAGGATGTATTTTCATTGTCATTTGTTTCTATGTATCTTTTGATCTCTCCTCTAATTTCTTCTTTGACCTAGTCGTTCTTTAAAAGTATGTGGTTTAATCTCCATGTATTTGTGTTTTTTCCTGTTTTCTTTTTGCAGTTGATTTCCAATTTCAAAGCCTTGTGATCAGAGAATATGCTTGGTATGATTTCAATCTTCTTAAATTTGCTGAGGCTGCTTTTATGTCCTAATATATAGTCTATCCTTGAGAATGTTCCATGTACACTCGAAAAGAATGTATAGTCTGATGTTTTAGGATGAAGTGCTCTATTGTTCCTAATAGCTTTTTGGTGGAGTCTTTAGGGTTTTCTATATATAGCATCATGTCATCTGCAAAGAGTGACAATTTAACTTCTTCATTCCCAATTTGGATGCCTTTTATTTCTTTCTCTTGCCTGATAGCTCTGGCGAGGACTTCCAACACTATGTTGAAAAGCAGAGGTGATAAGGGACAACCTTGTCGTGTTCCTGAACGTAGAGCAAAGGGCTTCAGCTTTTCACCATTAATTATGAGATTAGCTGAGGGCTTGTCGTATATGGCCTTTATTATGTTGAGGTATTTTCCTTCTATACCAATTTTACTAAGTGTTTTAATCATAAATGGATGTTGTATCTTATCAAATGCTTTTTCTGCATCAATTGATAGAATCATATGATTTTTGTCCTTTATTTTGTTTGTGTGATGAATCACATTGATGGATTTGCGAATGTTGAACCATCCTTGTTCCCCTGGGATGAACCCCACTTGGTCGTGATGAATAATCTTTTTAATGCATTGTTGTATTCGATTTGCTAGAATTTTGTTTAGGATTTTAGCATCTGTATTCATCAGAGATATAGGTCTGTAGTTTTCTTTTTTTGTGTTATCCTTACCAGGTTTTGGTATCAGGGTAATGTTGGCCTCATAAAATGAGTTAGGGAGTACTGACACTTCTTCAATTTTTTGGAAGAGTTTGAGCAGGATTGGTATTAGATCCTCTTTGAAGTTTTGGTAGAATTCACTGGTTAAGCCTCTGGTCCAGGACTTTTGATTTTGGGAAGGTTTTTGATGACTGATTCAATTTCCTTACTAGTGATCGGCCTGTTAAGATTTTCCAGTTCTTCATGATTCAGCCTTGGAAGGCTATATGTTTCTAAGAACTTGTCCATTTCTTTTAAGTTATTAAATTTGGTGGCATATAGTCCTTCATAGTATTCTTGGATAATCCTTTGTATTTCTGTGGTGTCCGTGATAACTTCCCCTTTTTCATTTCTGATTTTGTTAATTAGTGTCTTCTCTCTTTTTATCTTAGTGAGTCTAGCCAAGTGTTTGTCGATTTTGTTAATCTTTTCAAAGAACCAGCTTTTTGTCACATTAATTTTTTCTATTGTCTTTTTGTTCTCTATTTCATTTAGTTCTGCTCTGATTTTTGTTATTTCCTTTCTTCTGCTGACCTTGGGTTTCGCTTGTTCTTCTTTTTCTAGTTCTTTAAGGTGTAACATGAGGTTATTTATTTGGGATTTTTCTTGTTTCTTGAGATAGGCCTGTAATGATATAAATTTCCCTCTTAAAACTGCTTTCGCGGCATCCCAAAAATTTTGGTAGGATGTATTTTCATTGTCATTTGTTTCTATGTATCTTTTGAGCTCTCCTCTAATTTCTTCTTTGACCCAATCGTTCTTTAAAAGTATGTTGTTTAATCTCCATGTATTTGTGTTTTTTCCTGCTTTCTTTTCGCAGTTGATATCCAATTTCAAAGCTTTGTGATCAGAGAATATGCTTGGTATGATTTCAATCTTCTTAAATTTGCTGAGGCTGATTTTGTGTCCCAATATATGGTCTATCCTTGAGAATGTTCCATGTACACTAGAAAAGAATGTATAGTCTGATGTTTTAGGATGAAGTGCTCTATATATGTCAATTATGTCCAATTCATCTAATGTGTCATTTAGGGCTGCGATTTCGTTATTTATCTTCTGTTTGGATGATCTATCCATAGCTGTCAATGATGTATTTAAGTCCCCTAGTATAATTGTGTTTTGGTCAATTTCTCCCTTTAGTTCTGTTAGTAGTTGCTTGGTATATTTTGGTGCTCCCTGATGGGTGGTATAAATATTGATGACTGCTATGTCTTCTTGTTGTATAGTCCCCGTTACCATTATGAAATGATCATCTTTGTCTCTTGTTATCTTTTTCACCCTGAAGTCTGTTTTATCTGATATCATTATGGCTACACCTGATTTTCTCTGGGTACCATTTGCTTGGAGTGTCAATTTCCACCCTTTCACTTTTAGTCTATGCTTGTCCTTGTAGCTGAGATGTGTCTCTTGGAGACAGCATATCGTTGTGTTTAGTTTTTTGATCCAATCTGCTACTCTGTGCCTTTTTATTGGTGAGTTCAGTCCATTTACATTTAGGGTGATTATTGATACGTGAGGATTTCCTGTCATTCTGTCTTTAGTTTTCTGGTAAGGCTGCGTCTCCATTGTTTCTTTACCTTTTTGTTGTTGTCTATTATTTCTGTGTGGTGGTATTTATGATGTTCTCTGTTTTTCTTATTTTATTAAAGTATGTATTCCAGTTCTGGATTTTTTTTGAGTGGTTACCCTTAAGATTACATAAAAGAAAGTTTGATTTTTAGAGTATTCCATTTTCTTCAGCACGCTTACTTTCTCCATTCCCATATTCCGGTTCAGGCCTTTATTCGGTTCAGGCCTTTTTTATGTTTTGGTTGCCACAAATTGTCCCTGTTGATGGTGGTCAAATAGCCTCCTTTAGTATTTCTTGTAGTGCATGTCATATATTAGAAAATTCCCTCAGCTTCCGTATGTCTGGAACGTTCTTTATTCCTCCTTCATATCTAAAGGAGATTTTTGCTGGATATATTATTCTTGGCTCATGATTTCTGTCTTTCAATAGTTTGAATATTTGGTTCCACTTCCTTCTGACTTGTAGAGTTTCTGCTGAAAAATCTGATGATAATTGAATGGGCTTTCCTTTGTAGGTTACCATCTTCTTTTCCCTGACTGCCTTGAGGATTCTTTCTTTGGCGTTGATTTTAGACAGCTTCAATACAATGTGCCTTGGAGAAGGCCTGTTGGGAATAAGGTAATTAGGTGTTCTATTTGCTGCTTGGATTCGAGGATCCAGTTCTGTCCACATATTTGGGAAGTTCTCATTAACAATTTGTTTGAATATATTCTCTGTTTCCTTCTCTCTTTCTTCTCCTTCTGGTATGCCCATTATTCTTATATTGCTCTTTCTGATAGAGTCAGAAAGTTCTTGTAGAGTTCTTTCATTTCTTTTAAGTCTCAAGTCTCTTTCTTCTTCCATCTGTGTAATTTCCAGGTTTTTATCTTCGATGTCACTGATTCTTTTCTCCATCTGGTCAACTCTATTACCTAAGCTGGTTATTTCATTCTTCATTTCTTCTACTGAGTTCTTAATCTCCAGAAATTCCATTTGGTTCTTTTTTAAAATTTCAATCTCTTTCGTAAAATGCTCATGTTGTTCTTTGATTGCGTTTCTGAGTTCATTAACTTGCTCTTCTGTGTTTGCTTGCATCTCGTTGAGTTTTTTCAGAACTGCAATCTTGAGTTCTCTGTCATTTAAGTCACATATTTGCATATCTTTAAGTTCCTTTTCTGAAGACTTTTCACTTTCTTTCTGAGCTGTCTTGTTGCCTTGGTTATTCATGGCAATTACTGATTTATTATTTCTCTTCCTAGACATCTACAGGAGTGGATTCTGCAACAGGTTGATAGGAAGACGTCTTTCTTTTGTTTTCCAATACTTGCTAGTAGAATGTTTTATTTTCTCTCTGACTGTAGCCTTTTTTTTTCTCTCTGACGCAGTAGTGCTATGTTTTCTCTGCACTATTCCAGCTTCTCACAGAATGAGGGGATTCCCTGGGAGACAGGCCTCTCCTCTGTTAGCAGTTCACCTGGGTCATAGAGCGCCACATCCCTGTGGGGGTGCAGAGAGCTTTTGAAGTTCCAAAGCTCTTTCTGCACCCGATTCAGAGCTCTTATGTTTCAGCAGTTCTATTTACTCCTGCAGGGATCTGCCCAGATAGGTAAGGCCAGGGTCAGGGTGAGTTGTGAGAGGTGGCCTAGAGCAATGGCAGCGACCACCACCACAGCTGGTCCTGCTTCCACAGCTCCTTCCCCTTTGCTGGAACTAGTTGGGCTGCGAATGTGTGTCTGTGGTCCACAGTTCTCAGAACAGCAAATATCCTGTCCTTTTGATCTGACACTGCTACTTTATCGCTTCTAGCACCGGGCAGGTGGGGGTGGGGCGAGCTCTGGAAGGGTAGGGAGCGGGCGGCTAGTCTCAGTGCCTAAGACTTCTGTTCTCTGCTCAGTGGTTAGGGCTTAAACCACCGGTTTCAGCCTTCTTCCCTCAGTCTTTGCTCCGAGGTCTCTGCCGTGAGCGTTGGGTTCAGCCGTGTTATATGCTGCCTCTTCAGCCCTGTGGGCTGTAAGCGGAGCCCTAGCAGTCCGAGTTCTTCCCTCTCACACAGCTCCAGTAGTTCCGGGATGCAGCGAGCTCGGAGCATTGAGCTAGGTCTGCGTCCTGCACCCGCAAGGCTCCGTCCCCGCACTTCTCCCTTCCCTCCTCCCTCCCGCTCCCCTCCTTTCCCTCCCGGTAGTGCAATTCGCCCACCTGGAGGTGAATTCAGTTGTGGGCCTCTTCATCTTGCCTGTCTGCTCTGCAGAGAGTCCTTTGTGGAGTTATTGTTGTCCGATTAGTTGTAAATTCCAGGGGAGCTTTACAGAGGCTCATGTCACGCCGCCATTTTGATCAGTATTCTCTACCAGGAGTTATTCTTTTATTTTGTAATCTATAAGTATTTTTGCAGAGATACCTGAGGTTATGTTAATATGTTAAGTTTGCGAACTCATCCTAGAGAAAATGTTACATATACATAACTAACTCCTCATCAAATATTACCATTTTGTTTAGTATCATTAATGTGTCTTGGACATATTAATTATTATACGGTTGCCAAAAGGTGACTTACTCATGCCAACATTACTTCTACTTTTATTAGTTGACATTCTACTACAAATAAAACATTCTCTTCCCTTCAGTTAGTCATTTATAATTTATATCAGTAAGGACTCATGGATTCCTACTCTATTCAGTGTGATATAATTTAATTATTATTTATTTGTTTCATCATTTTTTTCAGCTTTGTCTAATAAAAACCCTTCCAAGTTGTCTTCTTGTCAAGAAAAGCATGTGTTCTTTTGACATGTTTCCACCATTCTTTCATTCCTTCTTTACTTTCTGGTACTACAAAATGTTCCAGTGTTATCTTATTTTTTCTGAGCCCTGTAATCAGTCATTTCTCCAAGAAATCCAAGTTCCTTTTAGGGAAACATATTATTTACACACAAAGACCTGGGCACTGATTGTGTTCATAATTACTGGGCTGTCACTACCCCCAACCCTCTCAATGGAGCTAGCATGTGGGCATGCATGCACACACACACACACACACACACACACACACACACACAGATACACACACCTCAATTTATTTTTATTTCTATTTAGATTGAAAACCATGAGTTCACTCTGATACTTTGATATTCAGTGTTACACAATATAATTCAATCTAGTTTTCTCTCTTTTCATATTTGTACCTTCTCTCTCAAACAGTGAAAAACCTGGTTCCCATTATACTGAAATATTTACTTGTTTAATCAGTACTCCTTGTACGTAATGAGTCTCCTATTCAGGAGCTGCCTATCTTTATTCACACATCCCTTTTACCTTCCTCAGGCTCTGACGCTCGACTCCAAGTTATGGCCAACACTGCCTCACAAAAAGTTGTTTCTCCCCACTCTTGGGCTCCGACCCCTCACTCTGGGCTGCCTCTTCTGTTTTCCCCAGGGAAGATCCTTCCCACCTCACTCAGGCTCTAACACCCAACCCCCTAGGCTCTCACCTGGGGGTTTGACCAAGGAGGTAGGCACGAGATTCCTTTAAGAAACGTTTTGTGCATAATTACCCTTTGCTTACCCATCCCGCACCCTTCTTGCTAGTCCTAGTAAAGCGGACCTTCCCTAACTTCAGTGGAGGAAATTCTCCTCTTCTATCATCTGTATTCTCTCCTGGCTGAAATCCTCTCTGAGAGAAGGCTTTCAAGACAAAAAGTCAAGGCTTTATTTGTATCTTTTTCATTTTCTGCCTTGTCATTCTTCTCTGACTTGTTAAAGAATGGAATGTCCTAGTTGTCTGCAATAGAAAGACTGGATAAAATAAAATACTGGGGTGGGGGGAAAGTGCTGCTAATATTTAAGGATATATTTTGCCACGCATTTTTAAGATCATTTACTCTTTACACCCATGGGAATTATAATATTACTTTCATAAATGAGGAAAATGACAGTGGATATGTAGCAGAACTTTGATTGACAGCCAGGTTTGCCTTCCTCCTGGCATCGCAGTATGCTCCCCAGATCTGGGTTTCTTCTGCCTGCGTGTTGCAGGTTCCAAATGAATTCCTCAGAGTCCTCTTCTGAAATGAGCTCAACACTGATTTATTCCCCATCTACATAAAGTATGTAATGTATTCTTGTAAGGCATCTTCTGGGAGAATTTCTACAAAAGAGAATGTTACGTAAATGTTCACTAGTATTTCTAATGTCCAGAATTCAGACATATGAAGTGTGGCATTATTCACGGAAATGAGTGGTTATCAACCCGGGGCCAAAGGAGATTTCTGAAACATTTAAGACACACATGCTTTTTCTGGAGCACGTCTGCCAGATTAGATATTTAGATTACGGCAATTAATGACAACTTGCATTAAATTTAAGAATGGAGATATGAAACAATTTTTACTTTTTTTTTCTTTTCCCCGGGGAACATGAGTTCAGGGTCCCCTATTGAGCCTCATGAATATCCTCTAGCAGATACTTGTAAAACCATTTATGTTTCTTTCTCTCTCTCTCTCTTTTTTTTTTTTAGTAATGCACTATCTAAATGTTCTGTCTTCATGCCTTAGCAAAAAAAAAAATTCTGTCATCTCAGTTAAACACATCAGACTTTTTATCCATCTCTACTCCTAGAGCTCAAGTTCCAAAATACAGAATTTTGTTTTGTTTATGTTCAGTTATGACTATAGGTGTTTACAATCTTATTTCTGGTAAAAAGAGAAATGTCTCTTTAACTTGAGATTTGATATTGGTAGACAAATAACAGCTAACATTTATTGATTGGAAACATATACATATATATACCGGGGGAGCCAAAAAAATGTATACAAGTGGACACTTTGGTCAATGTTGCTCAAATAGTAGTTCACCATAATCAGAAGTGTCTGGATGCTGATGGTAACCACTTTGAGCACCTCTTGTAAATGCAGAGGTCAACCGTGGCTTTTATTCATCTTTTGTTACCGATATATATTGACTATTACAATTTTAATACAGTTTTCGTTTCTTAAAATGTGTATGTATTTTTTGGCACCCTCTGTGTATATAAAACTAAAGTTTCCTTTAAGCTTCTGAATATCCAGAGTGATGAAAAGAAGACTGTTTAAACATACAGACATTGCATTCAAGTACCAGTAGGTTCAAGGCAGGAAGTTGGGTCAGCCTGCAAATTCTAAATGTGATGAGCTCTTAGCAAATATGGGCAGAAGCTTGTAGCTCTCTAACAATGCTGGTTTTATCTCACATCTCTGCATATCAGTGTATGCTGCTTCCTGAGTCTGAAACGTTATTCTCCCACTTGAATGAAGAGTGAGTTCCCGAATGTCCTTCAAAACTCAGATGCAAAGTCATAAATTCTGCATTCCTTGCCTGACCTCCACTGTTAAACCTCACATATTGTTCTCTCCACACTTCTCTCATAGCACTTAGGATACTGTACTTAATTGTCTGTCACTTGTCTGTCTCACTAGATGGTAAAAAAATTAAGTTCTGCATTCACATACTTTCTCTCGTGAATTTTTTCCTTTATTCACTCATTTAGCACGTATTTATTGAGCATGTACTACAATACAGAAATAGAGAGCAAGATGAGGCTTGGGAAATAGACAGGAGTGTAATTGTAAACTATCCTGTAGACCCTGTCAAGGACATGGGGTGCTTTTCCTTTTAGAAGGGCAATGGAAACTACTATGTAAGAACAGAACTATGAAACCATTGTCAGTTTTCTTGTATAATGTGAGCTCACAACATGAGTCTCAACATGCCTTGTGAGCCTCACGTGTATCCAACAATCACTTCGTCATCATCACCGCCATCTTGGTAGCAACATAAAAGGACAAATACTTGTGCCAGAGAAACATTTAGGAGTTTCGAGTGACTCATCTCGCTGATGAACAGGATACGTGGAGAAAGTGAGGGAGTGATGTCTTTAATGATACAGGAAACACAGGTAAGGGTGAGGAGCCCGGGTTCAGTTTTCAGTGTGTTGATTCTGCAACACAAAGTGCTTTCTGAATCCCCTGTTCACCTGTTCTTTAAAACTTTGGGGATCAGATTTAATTTTCTCAAGAGTGAAATGAAGGGAGATTCCAATTGTAATGAAGGTTGCCCAAGGATTAAGTAAAATAATGTACATAAAGCACTCACTTCAGAATCTGGCATTCAGAGTGTGCTAAATAAAAGTGAAACATCTCCTAGGCACCCTTTCTTAAGCCAAGGTTATCTCCTCTCTGATTTTACCTCAATGTGTCTCTCTCTTTTCCTTCACTTTTTAACAGTAAGGTTAGGTTGCCTTTTGTGTGTGTGTGTGTGTCTTTTTTTTTCTGGGATGCCCTGTCTTATGTATGTTTTTTCTTTGCCTTTAGATTTAAAAATTCATTTATTTTGAAATAGTATGTATTTGCAAAAGATCTGAAGATACTAGAGAGAGTTTTCACATACTCTTCACTAAGTTACCCCTAATATTAACATCTTCCATCTTAATATCTGATACATTTATCAAAACTAAGAAATTAACATGTGCCCAGTATTATTAGCTAAATTATAGACTTTATTCAGGTGTCATTAGTTTGTCCACTAATGTCCTTTTGGATTCCAAAATCCAGTCAAGGAAACTTTGTATATTGATTTTCTAGAGCTGCCATAATAAAGTACCACAGACTCAAAGTACCACTAGCACTTTTACAGAATTGGCTTAAACAGCAGAAATTTGTTTTCTCCAGTTCTGGAGGCTAGAAGTCCAATATCAAGGCGCCATCAGGGTTGAGTTCCTCTGAGACTTCTCTCCTTGGCTTGTGGATGACCATTGTCCCTCTGTCTTCACGTGGTCTTTCCCCTGTGTGTGTCAACGCCCTAATCTCTTCTTATAAGAACACCAGTCACATTGGATTGGGGCCATCCCAATGATCTCATTTATTTTTAATTACCTCTTTAAAAATCCTATCTCCTAATCTAGTCACATTCTAAAGTATTGGGGAATAGAACTTCAACATATGAATTTTATGGGGAGACAATTTTACCTACAACACTACGTTTTTATCCCATCATCATGTCTCCTTATCTCAGCCAATTCATGAGTTTTTCAGCCCTTTTTTCCTTGAAACTTTTGAAGGTCAATATAACCAAGTGTTATATTGACCATCCTCAATTTATGTGTGTTTGGTATTTTTCCATAATCAGACTGAGGTTAATTGTTTTTGGAACGAATAGTACAGAGGCAAAGTACCCTTTTCATCACGTCATTTTTTTTTTTTTGGAGGAGGGGCAGGCACATGAAATTAACATGATTTATAATGTTAACTTTGATCACTTAGTTAAGGTGGTGTCTGTGAGATGTCTCTACTCTAAAATTAGTATTTTCTTTTTTCCATAATCTATTCATTAGAAATGAGTCACTAAGTCCAGCCCACACTTAAGGGTAGAGGATGTAGCTTTACTTTCTAGAGGGAGGAGTGTCAAATAATGTATAAATGTATTTTAAGGACACCAAAGTAATTTATACATATTATAGGAGAAGAACTTTACAGCCTTGCAAATATCTGTTTCTCCTTAACATTTTACCTTTATTCATGTGTTCTGATACTCTTTAGCCACAATCTCTTGGAAAAAAAGGGAAACCAATCTACCCTAGGGATGCAAGTCCCTGAAGATCTGTTGTCAGCAGCCATCCCCTCAGGGATGACAAGTCTTCTAGCCTACTTAATGCAAACTCTTTCCTTTTGTAATTGTCAGCATTTGCCTTGGAAGGAATATACCATGGATCTTGGCTGATATCACAGCATGGAATTGGGTCTCTCTAATGCAGTGCTGTTAGGGAGTGATGGAGTGGGCTCTTTGTTGGAGTTCTGGATGCTCTATTGAGCCTCTGGTGGGAAAGGAAGCAGTGCTCAGTGCAGTGGCTGTGGTCCACAACTGAACCCTAAAAGGACAGACAGAGGAGGGTACTGATATCCATAGTCCAAAGCTGTACGTACACAACAATTCTTCAGGTAGTTAATAGCATTATGTACTCATTTTTCTAGTTTCACTCTTGAAGGGTCTTCCAATTTTCCAAGTACTGAGGATACTTGGACTGAGGATTCAGTCTCTTCGTATAATTACAAACAATATTAAATTACAATTGTAATAGAATCTTCATGTGAACTTAAATAATAACCAGATCTACTTTTCTGACCAACATAATCTCTCCCTCTGGGGAATTCTCTATGAGATACTGCATTATAATCAGCAGGTGGCTTGTCCAGATGGAAATCGCAGTGATGGATCCAGTCCAGCTCTAAACGATCAGGGCCCAGGAGCTCTGTTACACTACAGGGAAAACCCCACTACAGGGAGAGTGCCATCAAGAATACGTACTGTTTGTGGAAGCCAAGACTTATTCTTTTATAGACAGTGCTGAAAAAACTGATGCATTCCAGTTCTTTGCTTTCTTTTTCTAAACGCTAGAATAAAGTAAACCCTTTTAGTCAGAGATTTTATAAAGCGATGGCTTCTTTTATATTCACCTATTAGTTCATTTATTCTAAAAGTATTTATTCAGTACCTGTGTCCTCTGTCCTCTTAAAGAGAAAATTTAATTAAGTTCCCAGGATTTAATCTTTCTACTTTACACTTGGTATATACAATTGACCCTTGAACAACATATGTTTGAATTGTATGGGTCCACTTATACATGGATTATTTTTTCAATAAATATACAGTTGGCCCTCCATACCCCAGGTTTCACATCAGAAGTTTTAATGAACACTGGATTGAAAACAGTATTTTTGACCTAATGTTGGGAATCTGTGGATGAGAAGGGCTGACTGCATGCATTGTTTTATGCCATTTTGTGTAAGAGACGAGTATCCATGGATTTTGGTATCTCAGGTGGCCTGGAACAAATCCCCTGCTGATATCAAGGAAAGAGTCAACGTTTTGGGGGAGTCAGAAGTTATACGTAAACTTTGACTATGCAGGCATTGGCACCCCTAATGCCCACCTTGTTCAAGGGTCAACTGTATTCTAATACTTAGGTAGCATTTCTCCGGGTAGCTCATATTATCAATTAATTTGCTGAATTTACTGCTTTTGTTCTTCATGATCCAAGGATCAAGATTAAGTCCCGGACACTTTATTTTCCACGGATTAGAGATGCTTCAACGTAGTCTGTCTCTGTACTGCTTGAAAGTGATTATGAATAATCTGGATCTGATGGTCAAGGTCTAATCCAGGTCATATGGGCCTGAAGCTTATGCAATTTAAGGGGACCTCTTTAAGAAGAAGAATACAAAATTACAAGTACAAAACTTGGTATTAAAGAGAATATTTATTTAAAATGAGTTAGAAATTACAAACATTTATTGGAGCCTCATATATTCACATTTCTTTCTCTTGAGATTCCTTAGCTAATATATCAGAAATGCTTCCATGGAAATGCAACCTGACTTCTCTCCAAAATATTGTACCCCACTTAGGAACTGGGGCCTTCACAGGGACTCATGCATGCATGTGAGGGGCCTTGAAGTTTCAGGTGCAGTAGCTTCATGGTAGAGCTCTCTCTGCCAGTGGTACTTTATGAAGTAGAGCCCTCTAAGCGACAAAGGCAGAGTGAACCTAGAAAAAGATGCAATTCCAAGTCAGACTTGAGCAAGGACATAATTAAGTCATTGAAGCTACATGTGTGTCATGAAACTGAAGTTGTGAATGAGGGGAGGTCAGAAATGGAGTAAATACCAGGAATCATAATGCTTGGAACAGAAGAGATGGGGTAACTGGAATCTGAGGGAAAATGTTTTAGGTAGGCCATGGGGTATTCCACAGAGACAAGAAAACGGGACTGAAGATGCAGGTTCCTTATGTGTACTATACCCTTGAACATCAAGGTATGCCTCTGTGTGTAGCTCTGAATCTGTTATCTTAAAACATTCCAGTGCCCTAATGGCTTGGAGTCAGGCAGAAAAGGATTCACATGACTTTTGTTAGCATGATCCACAAATAAAAAACGATTCTGCCTTGCCATATGAGAGGTTATGGACATTTTAGGATCCATTTTAGAAATGCGATGGGGTTCCAGAATGCCCTTTATTCTCCTTCATTACTACCTTGGGGCACTTATTAAAGAGCAGACAAACGCACAGACCTTGTTCTGTGAAAGCTGTGTCCCTGGAACATCTGAATAAAGTGAGGAAACCACATTCTCCTACTGGGAAGCGCTATTGTTTAATCTGACTCAAGAAATATCCTTTATCATCAACACATTGATTCAAAAATGTTGTGGGAAGGAGATGCTACTTAAAATGAACATGGGCTACCCAACTTTGGCCTTTTAGGAGTCTAGTGTAGTTTATTGTGAAGTCAGGTGGTTTTATAGTCTTGGGAAAACTACATCTTCTTTTTGAGTGTAAAAAGTAAAATTTCCAGAGAAAGAATGCATTTCTCTTCATGATAAAGAAACCAAAATTTTGAATTTTGAAGGGATAGCCTAGGATGAGAGGAGTTTGTAAGAAGGGGAAGAAAAATATGAGGAAATTGAGAGTGAGAAAAAAGAGAGAGAGGTAAAGAAAATGGGAGACACAGAAAGTGGGGCAGCAGGAGAGTGACTCAGTTTGTAAAGGGAATGGGATTCTCAGAAGAGTCTTAGTGACATCAGTTGTCATTTTTCAGTGACAACAAATGGATAAGAGATTTTTACAATAGGGATATCTGAGGTTAAATGCAAACGCACGTCCTCCTTTGTGTTGTAATTTTTCATTGTTACCCTCAAACTCTAAGTAGAAGTGAACCATACGCAACAACCTTGTATGGTAAATATGCTAAGGGAATGTAGCATTGAGGAAGCAGTGCCCAGAAATACAAAGTCAAAGTAAAATGTCAGGAAGAGAATAATAATTGAGAAGTTAATTAGAGGATGAGTTTGCTCAAAAAAATAATAAATAAATTGCTTCTTCCCCACCAATACCTCAGAAGATTTGGAAAGGGTTCTGTACTTCCCGAAATATACAATATAGTGAAGGATGGTCCCAGAAGGCTCAGGAACCTGGGCCTCTCCAAGCTGTAGAAATCTGGATTTCCCATAGAATAAGTTCCATTATTGTGAGCAAATCACTTCGCAGCCTGCTGGACTCAGAATATTCACCTCTAAAATGAAGCCTTAGAAAAGATAAATCGAATTCTGGCATTCAATGAAGTCAAATTTCTGGTATTAACTCCTGAAATAATAGGTTCTTCACTGTGGATGAGGGACTAAGACAATAATAAAGAAGAACAAAGAATTGTTCTTCTCCATCATTCTTTGGAATTCTATCCTGAAGAACCATTCAAGCTCAATTCCACAGTGCCAGATTTAGAATTACACAGGAGTTTCCGGTGCTAGACACAATTCTTACTGGATTGGGGCTCTTTATGCACATTATGAATGTTTACATATATACTTATTTCAAACAGATGTCAGTATCTTACATTAGAAAGGGCATGGTTTTAATTTAAGTGTTAGGTACCCAAAGGGCTTGGATTTTAATGACCTTATTTGATATCTAATAAAGAAGAGTTTATGGAGAAAATATTGATAAATAAGTATAGTTTTTTTGTTCAAAAATTGAATTGAGATTATTTTATAAGAAATAATTGGACCTGTAAACCCAAGAATTGATGAAGTACATTATGGTGGATTAATAGTAATGATGATAGCTCATATTCTTGCACACATACTTTTGTACGTGTTTATTAGTATTAAATCATTAAATTCTCCCATCTAGGGCATAGAGATGTTATTTAGATTGCCTTGAGTCACAAGGGTTGTTTGGTTTCAGAGTTTGCTTTCAGCTACCAGACTGTAACAAATTCCATAAAACAGGGTGCTACGAAACCTTTACACATTATGATGTGAATGTACATTCCCTGAAATACAATGCGCTCATTACAAAGCAGATTGACATATAACTTATGGACAGATGAATGTGTGTGTGTATGCGCATATCACATATAAAATGTTTTATAAAAGCTGCATCTATTTTTAATCTCCCAGTGGTAACCTTAACCTTCTTATAAAATATAACATACTTGTTATATTAAATTTCTCAATATTTCAATTTTAAGAATCAAGTAGTGCATCTTGCCTCTTCCCTGAGTAAACTTCTTTTAAATAGCACATTTTAATTTCTTAGATTATTTTATTTTTGTTTTTTCTTGGATTTGGAATTATTTAAACTTAACTCCATGTTGATTATGTGTTATGAATTGTCACATGTCTTTCTACATTATAGCTTTTTAACTTTTCAGTTTTAAATTTCTTCGTTGAGTAGCTTCATTAAACTTCAGGTGACCAATTGTCTCAATTTGCCTGAGACTCAGGGATTTCCTGGGACATGGGACTTTAGTTCTAAAATTGGGGCAGTCATGGGCAAACCAGGACAGGTGATTGCTTTAGAATTGTGTATCTTTAAGCAAAATTTATTTACCTGCTTTAAAAATCATAGAGATACTTGTACTTGCATATGAATAGAGATATAAAGAAAGGTATCTATTGAGAAAGATAAAGGGAAAAGATGAGAGAGGGAAAGAGTCATACATATGTGGGGGCTACAGATATCTGTATGTTTGTACGTATGTATTTTTCTATGGGTACATTTATATATGTACGAGTATTTATATGTATGTGGATACATTTAGAAGGGGGAGAGAGGTAAAGAGAATGGTCTTAGTTTCAATCCTGACTTTGACATTTACATATAATCTTTTTGATAAATCATGAATTATTTCTTAGCCTTGGTTTTCTCATATACATAGTGGGTATAATTATATCTTCTTTATAGGATTATAGTAAATATTTAATACAATATTATATAACTTGTAATATAACAATATTATATAATATTATATAACTACTAATTGTATTACACAACAAGTGTAAGAAATTTAAGAAATGTTATATATATATGACATTATATATAATGTATATATATAACATTATATATATAATGTATAATAAGTATTATATATATTACATATATAATACTTTATTTTAAAAAATACATATCCAAACCATCCCATATTGTTGCTTTTGAAGGTCAAAGAGAAGTCCATCCATAACAACATTTCCGTTCTTTCCTTCCCTTGTTTGAATTATGCATGAAACCTGCCATGTATTAGATCTATGAAATCATGAGAAAGGACCAGGTTTTGGTCCTCTGAAATTACAACTGCTTCCCGTTACATGATTTCTTGTAGGAAGTTAAACCAGATCTTCTGGGAGCTCTCAGAGCACTGACCCTCACCAAGGACATTTCTGCTGACCTTATGTGAAACACGAGACACTCAAGCTAAGAGTTGAGCTCTCTTAGAAATCCAAGCAGCTTGCACCCAGCTGAGATCCTGACAGTTGTGGGATATCCTGTAACAGAGGGGTACACTGCAGCTTCTTGTACCACCCACAAAATCCTGCCCTCCTTCCAGTTTTTGAGAGCCTTTTCTCAGGTTACCACCCTTCCCCCCCACTGCCAGCAAAGCCTTCAACACTTGCCACCCACCCCTGGAAAATCATCCTCTTCCCTTCAGGTGTCAGAATTCTGAAAATTCTTTTCAAGTGAAAAACGAAGACCTGAACTCAAAGGCAAAAATAATGCTCTCTTAACAGGGGACTTTTACATGCTATTAACACATATTTTGCTGATGAGTTTATAACAGCTTTCCCCAAAGTGACACAAATTAATTAGTTTATGAGTATTTTACCCCTACTATTAAATGTTAGTACCTGAATGGTATTAATGGCAATAATTACTGCAGCCACTTAAGGTGACTAAAAACTTGTTCACACTAATGGATATGCAGGGAGCATTTTTCTTTCCTAAGTATCGTCTCATTAGTCAGTTCTCAGAGGAATCAAATGGTTCTGGATATTCTTTGTGGACAAGAGTAGGGAAGAAAAAGCTACTACAATTTTATTAAATACTTATTTTATAACAGTACTAAAAGTAGGGGGCCTTTCAGAACCGTTTTCATGAGTGGATGCCGCATCATCTCTGCTCTGTCATCGTGGCCTACTCACATCTTTCATAACATTTATCACCAAACACACACACAAACACATTTCTTTATTAATTTTATCTCAGAAACTTACTGTAGGCAGTGGAGGTTGGGACCATTTCTATTTTATTAACCAATATCTTACCAAGTTATTGAATGAATAAATGTTTCTCACAATTTCAAAAATCATCACATACTTTTGCAAAGCATTACTTGTTTGGAACAATAAGGGAGAAATTCTTAAATTGTGATTCTCAGCATTACCTTTATTACCCATATGACAACATGTCATCTATCTTACACAGATTACTATCACTTCAGAGTTATCCTGGCTGAGAAACCATGCATACGTTCTGGCTCTGGAGAGTATAAAATTGAAAACATAATTTGAACTATAAATTAAAATCAACTAATTCCAATTTAAAAATTGACCTCTAACACTTGAAATAGCAAAAATACACAACCTCTGAAATTTAAAATTTAAAACATTTTTAAATGGATGCATACTAACATAGGCATGGATGGTGCAATTCCACTATCAAATGTCATAATGATTTTAGAGAATGAAAAAGTTATTGTTGAATCTCCCTAAAGTCATGTAAGATTAACCTCCTGATTTTTTAGAGTTGGAAGGTTATTTGAGATAAAGCGTGAGAAATCCAACTCTCAATGTAAAATAGTAAATTAACAGTTTTTGTCTCTGTCTTTGCGAAATTGTTTTCATACACCCCAGTCCAACCAACCATCATCTCTCACCTGTGTTACTCCATGAGCCTCTCATCAGGCTCTCTTTCTTCCACTTGTACCACCCTGAAGCCATTTTATACATAGAAACCAGAGGCCTCTTTTGAAAGAAAATCTGAACAGATCCCTTCTCTCCTTGTGCCCTCCTGTCTTATATGACCATCTCCTGAACTCATCCTTATAAACTCTGTTGCAGATACTCTGGCCTCCTTGCTCCTGCTCCAGTGTGCCAACCTTCCTCCTACCTTAGGGCCTCAGACTTGCTGTTCCTTTTACCTGAGTTGTCCTTGCACAAGTCGTTGGGTGACTCGTCAGTATTCAATCTTATTTTGATATACATGGAATTTCCTCAGAGGAGGCTTGTCCAATTATCCTATCTAAAAATAACTCCTTCCCCTACCTTCTTACCCAGCTACTCCCTATTTCCTTAGGATTTTCTATCACAAGCTGAAATTATACTGTTTAATTGCTTTACTCATTTCTTGTCTGTCTCCCTCATAGACCTCTAACTCTGTGAAAGTAAGAACCTCGTTTGTTTTGTTTGCCATTGTATCTCCTGCTCTCAGAACATGATCTCACACACAGTAAACATGCAATCGATGCGTATGGAAGGGAGGGAGAGAAGGGAGGAAGAAAACACATGAACATGTTTATGTATGGGGGATATACTCGTATGTGTGTAGAATTATCTCACTTATTCTGCCTACCCAATTTCTCTACACAGGAAAAGCTTGGTTACAACTTTTTCAAAGGGAGAAGTGAGTGGCTCATAGGGTAAAGCCAGTGTTCTTGCTCACCACATAGAAATCACCATGTTTAGCAGCACAATATTTGTCCCCTCGTGTCTCTGATACTTGATGACTGATTCCGTCTCTGCCCTCTGTGTAATAAGACTTCATGTTGTCAGTGGGTAGCTTTACTTCAGGGAGCATTAGTAATTAATGTGATTTTATTGATGACAAATAGAATTCTATAAACCAGCTCAGTATCACATATGATGCAAAAAAAATTTTTTTTTAATCACTTCAAATCCATTCTCAGCTACTAGAGTGTTCATAGCTTATACAGCTCTTCTCCTGCCAGAGGCCAACAGTTTTCATGAAAGGTTTGATGCTGGGAGCTATCTGTCAAGTATTAAATAACGAACAAAAGATGCATCAACTTTCTGAGTTGGAAAGTGACAGACAAGAAAGTTGCCATTTGCTCCTGGGTCTAAGGGAAATGAGAAATTGTTCTAGCCCCTTAGTGCTGTTGAGCAAATATGTCTAATCTCTGGAAAATCAGAAGCCTCGGGGGAGAATAATAATATTGTCCAGCTTCTTGTTGCCTCCTCCACAAAAAACACACAATTGCAATGCAGCGGAGTGGAACAGAAGCCCCAGTTAATCAAACCAAAGAGGCATGCCAAAAACTAAAGGAAAATCCCTTCAAAGAAAACATCATAAAACAATGAACTGATTAGGATCGTGAGGCTAGAAAACAAAGCCATTACCTTTTATGGAATATTGAAATGGGTTCCATAAATTAGACTGTTGAGAATTATATTTAACATATCTTCTGAATATAAAAGTAAAACATGTCGATTACAAAAAAAGTCGAATTTTTTTTAGAATCTAAATACACTGATAAGTAAGCAAATTGAAACAATCATCCAAAACCTCCCCAAAAGCAAAAGTCCAGGACCAGATGGCTTTACTAGTAAACTCTACAAAATGCATTCAAAGATGACTTAATATCTGTCCTCAAACTCTTCCAAAAAATTGAAGAAGAAGCAACGCTTCCTAACTCATTTTATGGGGCCAACATTACTGATATCAAAACCTGGTAAGGATAACACACTAAAAGAAAACTACAGACCAATATTTTTGATGAATATGCATGCAAAATCTGAAACAAAATACTAGCAAATTATATAAAACAATATATTTAAAAGCTTATACATCATAATCAAGATCAAGCGGGGTTCACTTCAGGGGCATGAGGATGGTTCACCATAGACAAATCCATGAATGTGATACACCACATAAACAAAATAAAGGATAAAAATCACATGATCATATCAATAGATGGAAAAAAAGCATCTGACAAGATATAGTGTCCATTTATGACTAAAACACAATAAAATGGGTATAGAAGGAACGTACCGCAACATATTAAAGACCATGTATGACAAACCTTCAGCTAATATCATATTAACACTTAGTGGTAGAAAACCTGAAAGCTTTTCCTCTAAGATCAGGAAAAAGACAGGGATGCCCTCTCTCAACACTGTTTTCAAAAGTGTATTGCAAGTCCTTGCCGGAGCCATCAGGCAAGAGAAAGAAATAAAAGTCATCCAAATTGGAAATGAAGAGGTTAAATTGTCACTGTTTGAAGATGATGTGCTTCTTTATATAGGAAACCCTAAAGACTCCATCAAAAAACTATTAGAAACAATAAACAAATACAATAAAGTTGCAGGATACAAAATCAATGTACAAAAATCCATTGTGTTCTTACATACTAACAACAAAATTTCAGAAAAAGAAATGAAAAAAAAAACAAAACAATTCCTTTTGCAATTGCAACAAAAGAATAAAATACCTAGGGATAAACTTAACAAAAGATGTGAAAGACCTATACACTGAAGACGATAAGACTTTATTCAAAGAAATTTAAGAAGACACAAAGAAATGTAAAGATATTCCATGTTCATAGATTGGAAGAATCAACATAGCTAAAATGGCCATATTATCCAAAGCAATATACAGATTTAATGCAATCTCCATAAAAATTCCAATAGCATTTTTTTTAAGAAATAAAACAAAAAGTCATCAGATTTGTATGGAATCACAAAAGGTCCCAAATAGCTACCAAATAGCCAAAGCAATCCTGAGTAAAAAGAACAAGGCTGGAGGTATCACATTTCCTGACTTCAACTTATATTACAGAGTGACAATAATCAAAACATCATGGGATTGTCAGAAAAACAGAAACACAGACCAGTGGTATAGAATTGAGAACCCAAAAATAAACCTACATATATACGGGCAGATAATTTTAGATAAAGGAGCCAAAAAATTGGAAAGCTACGTTCCAAAGAATGAAACTAGACAGCTATCTGTCACCATACATCAAAACTAACTCAAAATGGATCAAAGGCCTAAACATAACACCTGAAACAGTACTCCATAGAAGAAAGCATAGGTATAGGTACTAAACTTATGGACCTTGGGTTCAGAAAGTATTTTATGAATTTGACCTCAAAGGCAAGGGAAGTAAAAGCAAAAATAAATGAATGGAATTATATCAAACTAAAAAGTTTCTGCACAGCAAAATAAACCATTAACAAAACAAAGAGGTAACCAACTGAATGGAAGAGTATTTGCAAACAACACCTCTGATAAGGGGCTAATATCCAAAATATATAAAGAACTCATACAACTCAACAACAACAACAAAAAACAAGCAATCCAATTTTAAAAATGGGCAGAAAACCTGAATGGACACTTCTCCCAAGAAGACATATAAATGACCAATAGATATATCAAAAGATGCTCAATTTCATTAGCTATTAGGGAAATGCCAATAAAAACCACAATGACATACCACCTCACACCTGTTAGAATAGCTATTATCAACAAGACAAGTATTAATAATAACAAGTGTTGGAGAGGTTGTAGAGAAAAAGGAACCCTCATACACTTCTGTTAGGAATGTAAATTGGTACAGCCACTATGGAAAACAGTATGGAAGTTCCTCAAAAAATTAAGACTAGAATTAGCATATGACCCACCAATCCCTCTTCTGGGTATCTACCCCCAAAATCTGAAAACATTTATCCATAACTATATATGTACTCGGATGTTCATTTATTACAGCATTATTCACAGTGGCCAAGACATGGAAACAACCAAAGTGTCTTTCAATAGATGATTGGATAAAGAAGTGGTACATATATACAATGGAATATTACTCAGACATAAGAAAAGATGAAATAAAGCCATTTGCAACAACATGGATGGATCTTGAGATTATCATGCTAAGCTAAATAAGTCAGTCAAGAAACATATGACTTTAGTCATATGTGGGATATAAAACTGAAAGCAGCAAACGAACAACACAAACATACAAACAAAATCTCATAGACACAGACGCTGTTTAGTGGTTACCAGATATAAGGGCCCAAGAGGGAAAAGGAGATCAAATATATGGTGATAGAAGGAGAACTGACTCTGGGTGGTGAACACATAATGCAATATACAGATGATGTGGTATAGAAATATATACTTGACACCTATATAATTTTACTAACCAATGTCACCCCAATGAATTTAATAAAAATTTAAAAAATAGAATGTTTTGAAAATTGTATAAAATTTTAAACATCTTATCACACAGAAATATTCCTTTCAATAGTTTATGTTGAGAACATTTTCTAAAGCAATCAATATTCTATCAAAGAACAGTATTTAATAATTCAATACTATTGTATCTTACTCTTGTATCATAATTTAATTAAAAATGTATCTGTAACTGCTATTTTGGGTATCTTTCAATTGCTTTTATTAGGTTTGTTTTACTCATATATGTATACATATATAGGAACAAGAGGGGAAGAAACATAATACACAAATTTATTATTTGCTATAAAATTATCATTCAATATTATCTTATATCTTTAATCCAATGAAATAGTGGAAACGATACTTAAGACTATTTAAACTTTACATGATTTAATAGAATTTCATAACTGTATAAAATATCATGATTTGTCTAACCATCTGACTTTTATTTTTCCCTATTATAAATAAGGCTATAGTAAATATTCTTATACATAAATCTTTGTGTACTTTTCTGTATATCTTATATCATAAAATATTTCAGCCATAAAAGATATTATTATCACACACTCATACCATTTGTTCTGTCTTTGGGTATGTGTGTGTGTGTGTGTCCAGAGAATTTCCTATTCATGTCATTTGCCTATATTTCCATTAATATGTTGTCCTCACTGAGGCATTAGATTTTGTCATTTTGTTCATTCCCATCTTCCAGAACATTATCCAGCACTTATTAGGCAGGCAGCTGAGATTTGTTGAATTAATTAATGAATTAATTTCTTAAGTTAACATTAAGTTTTTGTAACATGTTTTTACTAAGGTGAACTTAACTTATGATTTAAAATGCCCTTCATTTCTATTAATTTTTTAAAATTTATAAGTGTGTTTCTGGCCTCTTGCTTATGTTTATTTTCTCTCTATGCCTGCAAAACAAGGTTTAATAATTGTAGCAATATAATATCTTTGATTGTATAATAAACTGTCCCTCATTCTCTGCATGTGGTTTTATTTTTCAAAGTGTTTTTGGCCATTCTCACCCATGTATTTTCCAAAATACTGAGTATATCTTTTATTCTATTGTATTATATTTATGAATGAAATTGAGGACTCTTGATAAGTTTAAAATACGAACTTTTCCCTTTAAGAGAAAAATTATATTCTCGTTTATTTAAATTTTCATTAATGCTTTTATTTGGTCGTTTTCTTAGGTTTATTTCTAGGTAATGTATACCCATGTTAAATATTGTAAATTGGATTTCATTTAGCTTATAGTTTCTAGCATGTGCTTATCACTTACAGTATCGTTCTGTTGAATTGAATTTTCTTTTGGATCATTGTGATTCTACCTTTGCTGTATTCATATCTATTTTCTTTTCTTAGTGTTTTCTTGTTGCCGTTCATTTCTTATCTATGTTAACTTAGTCAATAGTAATAATAATGAAAAATGGCCTTATTCTTTAAGAGAGATGAATCTAATGTTTAATTGCTATGTCTAGTACTGACCATTGGTTTTATGTTGTTAAGGAAGTGGATTTTTTCCTCTAATTAAGTAAATGGTTTATTCAGGAATATAAATTAAATCTTATATTATTTTTCTGTTTATGGAGATAAATCATGTTACTAAATAGACTAATACTAAAATATCTTTAACTTGATGAAATAAACCTTATACTGTCATGGTGATTTCATTTATTTTCTAAAAATTTTTTTATTATACTAGTGTAATTCATTTGCAAGTGTTTCACTAAGGTTTTTCCATATGTATTTATAAGTGATATTGGACAATAGAAATTTTCCCAAAGACAGTTCTGCCAAACAATAGTGAATAGTAAATGTTCACAAATATAAGGTAAAAGGTTTTGTGATACAAATATTTATGGGAAATAGATCTGGATGCCTAAAGGGAGAGATCAGTCGACGTCCTTTTTCTTGCTCATCTTTCCTACCTGCTGGCTATGGTGTCTGACCCCACAATTAGACCCAGATAGTGAGGAAGTAGGACAATGAGCCAGTGTGATTTCCACCCCTTGAAGGAGGCAGATGAACAAGTACAAGAGCTTTCTCTTGGGAAGCACTGATGTGAGTTGTTGGGAACTCTCTTCTTGGGGATGTATGGGTGCAGCTCGCCTGACAGAGCTGATGCCTCCACTTGGCTGCGACCTCTCCTTAGCCCTGGGCCTTCCCACAGAATGTGGGGCCCACTATGGCTCCAGACGGTCCTTGCCATGGCCTCTCAGAGGACTAGGGGTAACACGTATCTTTACTTTGAGACAAGCACATGGATCCCATTTCCTCATGTCTCTGCGTCTCTTCAATCTAGCAATTCACAGGAAAACTTCAGTCGGAATTTTCTTTCATTTTCCTCAGGCTAGAACTTGAAGGGAATACATACCATGAGACATACCGAACGTTCTCTGAATGTCCTCTCTCCTGGCTTGATGTGAGAGGAAACTATTCTTTCGTCATATGAGCAATGGAATAGCAAAATATTCTGACAACTATGTCTCCTTTCAAAGCTCACATTTTTATAAGCAGGAAATGGGTGACAACGGATAACACGGGGAGAAAATGGCTTAACAGTCAATGGCATATCCCTCTGAGGTGATTTAAAGCTTGCTCTATGAAGTGGAGGCACAAGGCACCTACTGTATTTGTCTCAAACTTTGGACATCAGGCAAATTTTGTCGCATTTTAACATCCTAGTATGTACTCGCATGTGCGTGTTGTATTATCTATTACTGTATAATAGATAATTAACATATTGATATGTGATTATATTATATATATGCGGATGTATTTATACACATATGTACATATATGCATACATGTATGTATATATAGAACTTACATATTAAATTATCTTGATCTGAAAATTCCTTGTAAGTAGCTAAGTGATTCTTTGAAGAGAACTAGTTTTTCCTCTTTATTGTCCATGAATATTTTCATAACTCAAATTTTCTGTTTTTCAGCCCTTTTTGTATATTTTGGAAATGTCATAATTTTCACTGGGGTTTTCACAGTAATGAGTGAAGACATTTATGCTGTCAAATAATAATTTAAAAAATATTTTCCATTCTTGTAATTTACAAACTTTCATTTTGCTTTCTGTATCTGATTTCTCATTTTAAAATTACTATTTTTTCCTAAAGTTTGCATTTTTCTTTTTTTTCTGTTATTCCATTATTTTTCTTATTCCAAATATTAATTTTCTGCCTTTATATAATTTTATTTTTATTTTTAAAGTAGGTTATATTATTTTCTAACTTTTTAAATTGAATTCTTAATTCAATGCTTCTCTTTTTTATTTAATACTGAATTCATTTAAGGCTCTTCAGATGTCACTGAGTTCAGTTTTGGCTCGTTTTAAACATCTCTTATGTCTTGCTTTTCATTTTCTAAATTTCTTTTAACTGATACTTTTATTTCCTCTGATGCTTGCTATTTAGAAGAATAGAACTATTTTTGTTTGCTTTTTTAACATGTATTTACTCTTATTTTTTGTTGTTTAAGTTTTGAAACAAATAACACACTTAAGGAAGAGTAAGAAATTAGACAGCTTCCTATGTTTTTAACTCCAAACTACAGGGTCATAGTTTAATTTAGCAACTTTCTTGTTTACTAATTCTGTCAGATTTCAGTTCTGCCCTTTCCTTCCTTCGTCTTTCTCTCTCTCCTTTCTCCCTCTCCCCTTCTCTCTCTCTGTCTTCCATCCTTACTTCTCTCCTCCCTCCTTCCTTTCTTTCCTCTTTACAAAAATGTCCTTGAATAGGCGTGCAAGACGGCGGCTCAGGTGGATGACGAGCTGGCTATTTCACAAGAATACATCAAATGTATAGCAAACATTTAGAGCAAATTGTCCTGAACGACAACTGCGAGCCAATTGAACAGCCTCTGCACAACAAGCAAGAGACAGTGACTGCACAGAGAAGGTCGGGGAACCACGAGAGCTGTCTGGGTGAGCGCCGTTGTTTACCTTCCCCCAGAACCTGGATAGTGGGCAAGAACTCCATCCAGGTTCTCTGGCCCACCTGCAGGGCACTGTGCATGTCCCTAGCCACCCCTGGAGACAGACCCAGCAGAAACATTAGAGTGCCACAGCGGCATACAAGGGGCCCCTTCACCTGGAGAGTGACCCAGCAGATTGACCAGCTTTGTGCTCTCACTGGGCTGTGCACATAAGGGGTTCCCCTGCCTGAAGAGAGTGGGGAGCCAACAGAATGCTGCAGTACCGGCCTGCAGGGTTGCCTTGTCCAGAGAAAGTGCAAAGATAGTGGGGTGCTACTGTGTACTCATATGGGGCTCTCCCTCCTAGAAAGAGTAGGGAGCAAACAAAACGCTGTGGTACCTGCACGCAGGACTGACTGCCCAGTACAGAGAAACCGTAGAGATAGTGGGGCACTGCTACACACACACACAAGAGCAGCTGCCCAGCCCGAGGAAAGTGCGGAGTTGGAGGGACTTTGCGGTGCTCACATACCTGGCTGCCGTGCAGAATGAGAAGGGTGCTACTGTTTTGGGACCATGCAGGAGCAACATAACAGCTGTGGGCAGGAAGGCAAGGCTGGAGAAAGGGGAGAGAGGGCGGGGCTTGTAGGGGGTGGAGACTCAGACACGCAGAATGGCCCCGCCCATACCCTGCTCTTCCTGTGGATAATTTAAGGAAGAGAGCAAAGACACGGGGCTGCCTGTGGAGTGAGAGGAGTGTGGCTGAATGCACAAGGAGCTGTACTGCACCAGGGAACAGAGCTAGCAGAGTGCTGAGGTGTGTACACACAGGCCTGCCTCAAGGGGGGAGGAGGGAGCTTGTAGGGCCTGAGTAACAAGCTTGCAAACAACCCAGCTCAGACACAGCTCAGATCACAGATAGTTAAAGCAGTAGAGCACACCGGGAATGCACGGAGAAGCCCGTTTTGTACCAGGCAACCCCACCCAGATTAGAAGGAAGATTAGAAGGACAAGGAGGCCAGCACTCATCCGGCTACCTCTTGAAACCCACCCCTTCAGGCTGGGTGACCCGCCAGGCATCGCAGGTACCTCCCCTGACGACAACAGGCCTGCTAAGCTGTTCAGTACATGGACTACTCAAAAACCACTCTTTCAAAACTGGGAGAAATAGCTATTCTATCCAACTCATAGGAACAAACACAGAAAGTCAAACAAAATGGGGAGACAGAAGAATATGTCCCAAATGGAGGAACAGGAAAGACTCCAGAAAAAACCCTACTAGATAAGTAATTTGATAAAGAATTCAAAGAAACAGTTTTAAGTGATAGGATAGGTAGAAAGGTAGAAATGAGCAGGAGAAGGGGGGAGTTAGCTCCAGTTAGGAGGGCCCTTGCAGCTGCTTTCACTTGGGGCACAAATACCTTGCTTGTTCACCATGATATTGAGAACAAGATATGCAGTTAGAAACAAGAAAAATGCTGAGAGGGAGACAAACCATCCCACTTATCAGAATGTACATCCTGCTTCTCGGGACCATTTTTAATGAGCTTCTTATTAAATAAATCCTGGGAAATTAACAGGTTCACACTTATACTCTGAGAAACAAACTTGAGAACCAGAGGGGAGGATGGGACACTTCAGCAGAGAAACTGAAAGATAACAGAGGGAAATTCTAACCATAGAGATAAAAACCCTCACACAATGTAAGGAGAGGCTGCTTCCCTCTTTTGTGTCAGCCCACTCCATGTCTCAGAGTGTACTCACGTTTACTAATAAACTTCTTCCTGTTTTATGCTGCACAAACTCTGTCTCTTGACTGAGTTCTTTCCTTGAAAACAACAAGAGCGGACATACAGTGTCATTCCTGGTAACATAAGGATGCTCACCAAACTTGACAATACAATAGAGGAACTCAGAGAACACTTTAACAAAGTGATAGGAAATGTAAAACAGAACCAATCAGTGATGAAGAATACAATAGCTGAAATGAAAAATACATGAGAAAGTATTGACAGTAGACTAGTTAATACAGAAGAATGGATTAGCGACCTAGAGGACAGAATAGTGGAACTCACCCAATTAGAACTCACCCAATTAGAACTCACCAAATTAGAACAGCAAAACCAAAAAAAATTTTTTTTTAATGAAAATAGTATAAGAGATTTCTGGGATGACATCAACTGCCCTAACATTCACATAGGGATTCCAGAATGAGAAGAGCAAGGCTCAGAAAGAATATTTGAAGAAATAATATCTGAAAATTTTCCTAATCTGGGGAAGGAAACAGATATTCAGATCCAGGAAGCACAGAGAGTTCCAAACAAGATGAACCCAGAGAACCACATCAAAACATATTCTAATGAAAATGGCAAACGTAAGGATAAAACGTCAATCTTAAAGGCAGCAAGAATGAAAAACAAGTCACATATAAGGGAAACCCCATATGGCTATCAGCTGACTTCTCAAAAGCAACTTTACAGGCCAGAAGGGAATGACAGGAGATATTTAAAGTGCTCAGAGAAAGGAATCTACAACATAGAATACTTTATCCAGCAAGGTTATCATTTAGAATTGAAGGAGATACAAGGAGTTTCCCAGAGAAGCAAAAAATGTGAGATAAGAATAAAAACAAACAAACAAACACTAAAGGTGTTCACCCACTACTACCCCTACCATACAGGAAATGTTAATGGATCTTTTTTATGCAGAATAGAAAAGGCCACAACCAGAAATAAGAAAAATACAGGAAAAAAGAAAAACATCTCACTGGTAAATGCAAATATATAATAATCACAGTGAATCAACTACTTAAAAAGTTAATAGGAAGGTTAAATGACAATAGTAGCACAATTAAAACTACAATAAATAATTAAATTCACAAAACAAAAAAAATATGAAACGTGACATTAAAAACATAAAGAGAGGAGTGGAGAGTAAAGTTGTAGTGATTTTAGAATGCGACTGAAGTTAAATCCCTAGCAGATTAAAATAGATGCTATAGATATAGATGGATATATATGAACCTCATGGTAACTATAAACCTAAACTATTAAAAAAAATACACTAAATGAAGAGAAAGGAATCCAATTAAAACACTAAAGAAAACCCACAAATCAAAAGGAAAGAGATCAAGAGAAGAAGAAACAAACAGCAAAGAACAATAAAAACAACCAAAAACAATCAACAAAATGGCAATAAACACATACCTATCAATAATTACCCTAAATATAAAAATAAAATAATAATAATAATAAATGGACTAAATGCTCTAATCAAAAGACATAGGTGGTAGAATGGGAAAAAAAAAAGAACAATCAATAAGCTGTTTACAAGGGACTCACTTTAGATTGAAAGACATCCATAGTGAAAATGAAGGGATGAAGAAGGAAATTCTATGCAAATAGAAATGAAAACACACCTGGATTAGCAATACTCATACCAGACAAAATAGACTTCAAAGCAAAGAATGTAAAAAAAAACAAGGAAGGATGTTGCATAATTTTAAAGGGGTCAATCCAAGAAAAGGATATAATAATTGTAAATATCTATGCACCCAACATACATAGGAGCACCTAAGTATATAAAGCAAATATTAATGGACATAAAGGTAGAAATGAACAGTAATACTATAATAGTTGGGGACCTTAATACTCCACTTACTTCAATGGGTAGATCACCCAGACAGAAAATTAATATGGAAATAATGGTCTTAAATGCCACATAAGACTAGTTTTACTTGATAGACATTTACAGAGCTTTTCATCCAAAAACTGAAGGTTACACATTTTTCTGAAGTGCACACAGAACATTTTCCAGGATAAATCACATACTAGGCCCTAAAACAAGCCTCAATAAATTCAAGAAGATTGAATCAAGCATATTTTCTCACCAGAGTGGCATGAAACTAGAAATCAACCACAGGAAAAAAAAAACTGGAAAAAACCACAAATATGTGGAAATTAAATAACATGCTTCTAAACAACCACTGGAGCAAAGAGGAAATCAAACAGGAAATCAAAAACAACCTTGAGACAAATGAAAATGAAAACACAACTTTATACAACTTTATAAAATCTATGGGATGCAGCGAAAGCAGTTATAAGAGGAAAGTTTATAGGTATGAACGCCTACCTCAAGAAGCAGGAAAAATCCCAAATAAACAATCTAAATTTACACTTAACGAAACTAAAAAAAGAGAAACAAACAAAATCCAAAGAAAACAGCAGGAAGGAAATAAATAAATCAGCATGAAAATAAATGAAGTAGAAAAATAATAGAAAAGATTAATGAAACTAAGAACTGTTTTTTTGAGAGGAAAAATAAAATTTACAAGGAATTAGCAAGATTCATCAAACAGAAAACAGAGTGGACACAAAATCAGAAACGAAAGAGAAGACATTACAAAAGATACCACAGAAATACAAAAGATCATTAAAAAGTACTATGAACAATATATGCCAACAAATTCAACAATGTAGAAGAAATGAATACATTTTTAGAAACATACAACCTTACAAGACTAAACCAGGAAGAAACAGAGGATCTGAACAGACCAATAACTAGCAATGAAATTGAAACTGTAATCAAGAAAATCCCAAAAAATGAAAGTCCACAACCAGATGGTTTCCGAGGTGAGTTCTACAAAACATTGAAAAAATAAATTACCTATTCTTCTCAAACTATTCCAAAAAATTGAAGAGGAAGGAACACTACAAGAGGAAAGAACATTCTCTTTCTACAAAGAAAGAGAATTATAGCCACTATAGTGGTTACCAGACAGTAAGGGGGGAGAGGAGTGGTAGATGAGGGTAAACGGGGTCAACTATACGGTGATGGAAGGAGAACTGACTCGGTGGTGAACACACAATGAGAGATATAGATGATGTAATACAGAATTGTACACTTGAAACCTATGTAATTTTACTAACCATTGTCACCTCAATAAATTTTAATAAAAAAAAGAAAGAATTATAAGCCAATATCCCTGGTGAACATAGATGCCAAAATTCTAGCAAACCAAATTCAACACTACATTAAAAGGATTATACATTATGATCAAGTGAGAGTCATGTCAGGTATGCAAGAGTGGTTGAACATCCACAAAATAGTTAATGTAATTTATCATATCAATAAAACTAAAGATAAAAATCATATGATTATCTCAATAGATGTAGAAAAAGTATTTGACAAATATCAATATCCATTCATGGTAAAAACTCTCCACAAAGGAGGTATAGAAACTTACCTCTACTTGATTAAGGCCATATATGACAAGCCCATAGCTAACATCATACTCAGTGGTGAAAGCTGAAGCCTTTTCATCTCAGACCAGGATGGCCACGCTCACCACTATTATTCAACATAGTATAGGCAGTCCTAGCCACAACAATCAGACAAAATAACCCAAGAAACAAAACAAAACAAACAAACAAACAAACAAACATCCAAATAGGAAAGGAAGAAGTAAAACTGTGACTATTTGCAGATGACATGATACTATATATAGAAAACCCTAAAGAATCCACCAAAAATTAATATAATTAATAAAAGAATTCAATAAAGTAGCAGGATACAAAAGTAATATAAAGAAATTTGCCACATTACTATACACTAATAAAAAACAATCAGAAGGAGAAATGAACAAAATAATCTCATGCACAATTGCATTAAAAAGGAATTTAATTAAAAAGAATAAAATACCTAGGAAACAACTTAACCAGGAGGTGACAAACCTGTATTCTGAAAACTATAAGACATCGAAGAAAGAAATTGAAGAGGACACAAATAAATGGAAGGCTATACCTTGCTCATGGAGTGGAAGGGTTAATATTGTTAAATTGGCCATGCTACCCAAAGCAATTTACAGAATCAATGTAATTCTTACCAAAATACCAATGTCATTCTTCTTAGAACTAGAACAAATTATCCTAAAACTTATATGAAACCATAAAAGACCCTGAAGAGCAAAAGCAGTCTTGAAGAAGAACAAAGCTGGAGGTATCATGGTCTCTGATCTCAAACTATATGACAAAGCTATAATAATCAACAGCATGGGACTGCCACCAAAACAGACACATTGATCAATGGAACAGAATAAAGAGCCCAGAAATAAACCCCCACTCATATGGTCAACTAATCTATGACAAAGGAGGTAAAAATGTACACTGGAATAACGACAGTCTCCAACAAGTGGTGTTGGGAAAACTGGACAGACATGTGCATCAAAATGAAACTGGACCACTCTCTTACATTATGTATGAAAATAAACTCAAAATAGGTTAAGGACTTAACTCTAAGGCTTGAAATCATAAAACTCCTAGAAGAAAACATAGTAAATAAATTATTTGACATCAGTCTATATAATATCTCTTTGGATATGTGCCCTGGAGGAAGGGAAACAAAAGCAAAAATAAACACATGGGACTACATCAAACTAAAAAGCTTCTGCACAGTGAATAAAACTTTCAACAAAGCAAAAGACAACCCACTGAGTGGAATATGTTTGCAAATGACATATAAAGGAGTGGTACCCAAAATATATAAGAATCTCATATAACTCGGTAACAAAAAATAAGCAATCTGGTTGAAAAATGGGCAGAGAACATGAAAAGACATTTCTCCAAAGAAGACATACCAACAGCCAAAGACATGAAAAGATGCTCAACTTCACTAGCTATGAGGGAAATGCAAATCAAAACCTCACATCAGTCAGAATGGCTGTAAGCAAAAAGTCAACAAGTGATATGTGTTGGAGAGAATGTGGTGAAAAGGGAACCTTTGTGCACTGTTGGTGGAACTGCAAACTGGTGCAATCCCTATGGAAAACAGTATGGAAACCCTCAAACAACTAAAAATGGATATATCGTATGACCCAGCAATTCCACTTCTGGGTATCTATCCAAAAAAACACTAATTTGAAATATTCACCTCTATATTCATTGCAATATTATTTAGAATAGCCAAGTTATGGAAGCAACCTAGGTGTCCATTAATGAATGAAAGGATAAACAAGACGTGATTTCATGTATATATATCTATATCTGTATCTATCTATATACATACATATATATGTATATATGTGATGCTAAAAGCTGTATACACATTTTAAGAAAGGAAAAATTATTAAAATTGTTGTAATACTCAATATATACCGATAACAAAAGATGCATACAAGACACATTTGACTTCTGCAATTACAAGAGGTGCTCTAAGTGGTTACCATCAGTGTCCAGACACTTCTGATTAGGGCGGACTACTGTTTGAGCAACGCTGACCAAAGTGTCCACTTGTATACATGTTTTTGGCACCCCTGATATATATAATTCAAGCAATAAAAAAAAAAGAAATCTTGCCAATTGCAACAACATAGATGGATCTAAAGTGTATTAAGTGAAATGAGTCAGGCAGTGGGGATATTTTATGATCTCTTTTCCTTGACTGCAGAGATTCCTCTAGGGCTTGTGTCTGTCTAATAATGGCAGGTGTGGGAGACACTGAACGAATGTTTTTAATGTCCTTTATTGACCACGTGATTGCACACAAAATCCTCCTTTCAGATCTTTTCAGGTGTGAGGGACCAACCACATCTGTTTTCCCCATGACCGAGCACTGTATTCCAAGGCTCTTCTGGTTTTGGGAGCCACTGAATCTAGATTCAGGGGAAGGAGATGGAGGCACCCAATCCGGAAGATCACTTGTCTTGGTGTCATCTAGTATGTTGAATTGCATAAAAAGCAAGGTAGGCTAAAAAAAAAAAATTATATAGATATAAAAAAATATTTTATCTATCTATAATCTATCTATTTATTTCAGAGATGTGGCACTTTGAAGTGAATGGACAGAGATATGCAGCTACACACCAACTCTTACTTTGTTGGAACAGATGACTGGAGGACGGCCATTTTTCACCCATTCTTCACTTGATGGAAACAGTAGGTATAGCCACAGCTGTGGGCATGGTCCTCCTGGCCTTTTTCTGGCACTACTGACTGTCATCTTCGGGATAAGAAATAAATAACAGTTTTGCTATCTGATCACTGCATTTTGTATGGGAGAATTTAAAAAGAACTCACAAAATTAGGTGCATAGAGTCCAAATCTTTAGCTCTATGCTCTGCCTTCATTTCTAGAGCTTGTTATATCTAATCCTTAAGTGTGGGGAACTAGGGTCGGGATCATGTCTTGGACATTTGAACTATGATTACCAGAAATTCCTCAAGAAAGATAGTGATAAGGATTAGAAAATAAAGGGTAAGTCTGCATAAACTCTGGGTTGAAGTCAAGCCCCTTACAATTTGTTTTTCGTGAAATGTTGGGCAAGTTTCTTAACTTCTTCAGGCCTTTCTTTCCTCATCTTTAAAGTGGGGATCATATTCATATTTATTTTATAGGGTTGTTAGGAAGATTAAATCTGTTACTATACTGGGGGTGCCAAAAATGTATACCCACAACTTGTATTCATCTTTTGTTATCAGTATATATCATTACAATTTTAACACAGTTTTTTCCCTTTCTTAAAATGTGTGTACATATTTTTGGCACCCTCTGTATATAAAGCATACAGTGCTGGGCATATCCTTAGTACTTTAAAATGCTTTGCTTTTATGTTAATGTCGCTCCTCCTGGTTTCCAGAGCTGATGGCAATTTTAAAATCATCATCTTTATTTTTTAACACTCCAGTTTTTTGAGTGTGGATTGGGAGGTGTGAATGTACAGTCGTCAGCTGTACAGAGGTTTCTGTAGCGTTCATGTCAATTTGTCCAGCTGTCTATATAAGCAAAATATTATGATTTTGGTCACCAAAATTCATCAAGGAAGCTGTTCCCAAAACAAGCTAATTCTGTAACAGCCTAATATCCGTGGCTGCCTATACATAGAAATATGCTTATGCCAAGAAAACATCAGTGCATGTATGTGTACATATAACATTTAAATATTGGGACAAGTGAAACATTTAAAAATCAGTTGGTAAAGATTTAAAAGTCAATTGAATATATTATGTGATAAATGTTTAAAGAGCTATTTGAAAATATGAATGTGTTGCATTCCTGTAATGGCTTGTGTAACCATTAAAAATATTACATGTAAAGATACTTTACTAATTGAGGAAATTATCAGAGACCATATGTAAAGTTAATAAAGCAGGACAAAATGTTTTAAATACTAGATGATTCCAAGTTTGTAAATGACATATGGCATGTATCTATCTATTCAGTTAAAAATACTGGAAGGAAATATACTTAAATATTAATAGTGCTTATCTCCTGATGGTGATTTTTATTTTTTTTAACATATTCTAGTTGCAAACATGTTCCTAATTAGAAATTAAAATTACGCTTCATTAAGATGATGCATTTCTTATCAATCCTAAACCAATTACATTTAACTACAATATGCTATGTAGCAAAGTAAATAAAAAGAAACAAACAAGAAATTCAAGTGATGTTAAAACTGTAAATATTAGCCACTTCCAGAAATCAATTGAGTAATGGCTAAAACAAGTTTACAGAATGGTCATACTGAAAAGCAGAAGTACAGAGACAGTAAAATTATCAGTGGTTGATGGGGATGATGTGGGAAAGGATGAATAAGTGGAAAATAGAGGATTTTTAGGGCAATGAAAGTACTCCGTATGATACTATAGTGATGAATACATGTCATTGCAAATTTGTCAACCCCCATAGAATGTACAATAACAAGAATGATCTGTAACGTAAACTATGGATTTGGGGTTATCATGATGTGTCCATGTAGGTCCTTCAATTGTAACAACTGTCCCACTCTAGTGGAGAATGTTGATAGTGGGGGCGGCTGTGGATGTGTGGGGCCAGGGAGTGTATGGGAAATCTCTGCACCTTTCTCTCAGTTTTGCTGTGAACATAAAACTTCTCTAAAAAACCGGCCTTAGTTAAAAAAAAGTCATACTCATTGACCCAGCCATTCAATTTCTTGTAATGTGTAATCAAGAAATGATTTTTAAAATATAATATTATTCTTAACCACTGAAGTTCATAGATTTCTTTACTAACCTTATGAAAATTTTAGTTATAGACTTTTCACCCCACACCAGAAAAAGTACATACTATCCTATACACAAGTATTACAATTTTGAGTGATTACAGACCATTTGAAACTTGTTCATGAATCTGCACTTTACTTCCATAAGAAAGAGTAATGAGTATTATAATATTAATTGTGAAGTTATTCATGGTAGGAAATAAACTGAAGCAATTTGAATGCCAAATAATAATAATAATAAAATGGCCAAATAAGTCATAATATATGAACAACCTAAATTTATGTAGCCTTTAAATTAAATGTTTACAAAGACAATGTATTACCACGGTACAGTATGATATACTGTTTTTTAAATTATAATACAACCGATGGAAGGAGAACTGACTCTGGGTGGTGAACACACAATGGGGTTTATAGTTGATGTAATACAGAATTGCTCACCTGAAATCTACGTAATTTCACTAACAATTGTCACCCCAATAAATTAAAAATAATATATAACACAACATAGTAGGAAAATTACTTCCTAGTAGGAAAATATGAAATATGCACATATGTGAAAAATGAGAAGACAATGTACAAAGATGCTACTTATTATGACCTTAGCATAGCTGAATTCATGGGTGATTATTTTTTTTTATTTTTCACACTTTCTATAATATTAATTTTAAAGTAAGAAAATGTAAAAAAGTGAAGCCAAAATAAAATTAGTAGCAAAATCTAACTATTTATTGTGCAAATATTTATGGCATCAGATGTATCTGTCTCTTCTTTTTCATTGGACAAAAAAACTCACAGAAATGCTTATTCACTTTTTTTGGTTGGAATGGATGGAGCCTGCAGGACAAGCTCTGTTTTGTTTGTTTTTTAAACAAAAGAATGCCCCCTTTCTAAAACTGTACTGTATACTTGTTTAGGTTCTTTAGACCCAAAGAAGATTACAACTCCTTATATTTGTGTTCCACATTTGAAATTTCAAAATGTTTGCCACTGCCTCCTTGAGTCAGAAACTTCTATGTTTCGCTTAAACTATGGGAACATTCAATGAAAGCTGTCAATGAGAAAATAAGATGGATGAATAATTTCTTTCTACTAATCTGTATTTTTTCCATCTTCCACACAAATTTTTATACACTTTGTGTCAAGTTAGAAAAAATGGCAAAAGTGGCCGTTTTAGTATATTTAAATGTTTGTGTTCAATATGCATAATTAATGTCCAATAGAAATTCTACAAAATAAAGTCATATTATGGAAAGAAGAGTCCAGTTTACAACAAAGAATTATGAAAAAGAAATCTTATTATGAAAACTCTTTGCCTAATATTTCTGTACCTTGTTTTTGCCTTAGATTTGATTCGATTTTTAGTCAGTTATCATGTTACTTAACCTCATTAAAAATATTATTATTGGCTTGTTTTTTACTCATTGTTTAAAGGATGATTGCTTTATTTTTTGTTTTCTTCTTTTATATAAATAGTTGATTATTTCTTTCTCTCTTACAAAATGGAAAACACTGTTGTAAAAAACAACAACAACAAGGTTGAAAAATCTTGTTAACAATATTAGGAAAATTAAAGAACCCTGGGGTGTGTCTGTATATGAGAAGATATTGGCTAAAGTCATGAACTTTATTATCACTTAGATTTAAAACGTTCCTAGTTCATTCCTCTACTAGCACAACTCAAAAGAACAAAGATATTTTCCTCTACAAAATCATATTGATTTCTCAGTTAGTCGAAAATTCCCTGTTTAATATAAGGGAAGTGAGATAAGAGGAACGTGTAGTAAGACTCCAACCTAAGGGATTCTGAGTGTCCAGTTTCATCAAAGAATACTGGTGGGTGAACACACAATGCAACATATAGATGATGGACTATAGAAATGTACACTGGAAACATATACAATTTTACTAATCAATGTCCCCACAATAAATTAAATAAAGAGAAAAAAATAAAAATTAAAAAAAGAGAGAGAAAGTACAACAGGGAAATGGTAGTCAAGGATTCCCACCACAGATGAAAATTTACATGACAAAGTCTAGATTATTATTAAAGTTATTACTAACAATTTCGATTTTGTCATGTGAATTTTATTATTAAAGTTATTATTAAATTTATATCTTAATTTTTAATAAGCAGCATATCTCCTCTGAAACAAAGTGCAGACATAACGGAACTCAGTCTAACTGGGGTGCCAAAGGGCATACATTTAGTATTATTTCCCATACGCTTCATTCCCATAAAGTAGTGGACATCATTTTGAAATGTTTTCTTGGAAGAAGATAAAGGAGATACATATATATTCCTTGAAACAAAATTATTATCACAGGCACAAAAGATTGTTTTCTAGTAAAGTTTTAAAAATTAACAACTAAAAATGTTCTGCTGACCATTTTGCATGAATTCTTCTGTGTGTGTGACATAAGTTCTTTATTTAAAATATGGTCAAATGGATTAATAAAATATATTAATTATTAAGGACTAAGAATATATTTTTATTTAGATTTATTGTGTGCAATTGCATACTTTGAAAAGCAAGACAGAGCCAAGGCATTTTCCTTTAATTATCTTTAAATATACACAGTAGTCTCTGGTAAATGTGTAGTGATTTGATGGTGATTTTATTTCAATTTAAACAAATGTGTCTATTCTCCACACTTTTATTAATAAGGACATGATTCAAAACCTGGCTGTATAAAACAAACTTTAAGGGATAATCACTATATCTTCTTGCTACATCCATTTCCTATGAAACATATCTAAATCCAAGGACTTCCATACCATGAGTTTGGAGACACTTAGGTGAGCTGTAAGGGAAAAAAAAAATCTAAGGAGAAGGAGTAAACATTGAGTTTCAACACATCATGTGTGTTATGCTGTGTCTGTGTGTAAGATTGTTTAAGCCCTTAATTGTAAATTGATTTCAGAAAGGAGAGTATCAATGTAAAGCATAACAAGGTTTGTAAGAGGGCCACCCCAGCCTTCTAAGTACATCAAAAACAAGTTTAAAAATGTGGATTTATTTTCCTATTTCGACTTTGTAAACAACTACACGGAGTCCTTATAATGTTAAAAAACAATACAACTTAAAAGAGATTTACTGTTTTTAATTCAATAATTTTAACATCCTGTATGGTTTTATCGAATCCTAAGGATTTTAGACTGGGATCTTGATGAAGATAAATTATATATGGAAGAATAGCGCCAGTCGGGATACTGGTCCACCAGCAGATAGATATTGATTTGTCAAAAACAGCAATTACAACCAAAATTAAGTAAACCCTATATTTTTTGGTCTATTGTGTCCTGCAAAGACAGGATAATTTCCAACTATAATGTGAAGATGTCTCTAGAGAATGTATTCACTATTAATTGGAGAGTTTGTGTCAATGAGTTTGAGATGCAAATAACTGAGAATATCAATAAATCTCCTGTGTGTCACTGAGCGTGTCACTGCCTGGGTGAGAGGAGCACACCCTCAAGTTCTCATGCTTTCTCTGCAGTCTCCCTTGCTCTGGCTTTGGTAAAGGTTCACAGGATGCAGTTTCTTGGGGGGAAAAAAATCTGCGGCAAATTTTGACCCAAATATTTGGGGAAAGTTCTGATGCTTAACCTTTGAAATTAGGCATTTTCTTGGCCATTTTTCAATTTGATTACTTGTCCTAGGTAAATTTACTTTAAATACAATCACAGAAGTGAGTCTATTTCTCCAAGAAAATTAAATGGAACTTTATAAATATGAGTCTTATTCATAAATTCATACACAGATTCCAATAGTTTTTGAGTCTTACAGAGATAGACTTAGATCCATTAACTTTCTAAAGAGTTGTGTTCAAATGATAGGATGACAAATGACCAGGTAACATCTGAGTTAGAATGATTGGATAACAGGATATTCAATTGAGAAGGAAATCGAAGACGAACTAGATTCATTCTCCTTATTTGACAAATTAGGTCATGGAGCTACTATTATGGATAGATGAGTTAGAAGCTTTCACAACAACAATTTTCAATATAAAGATTTTTCTAATTCATTTCCAAAAATAAGAGATTGTTGGCTATCACACAATTCTTTTATAGGCAAGAATGCACGTGCAATCAATACAGGTATTTATGACAAAGAAGTTATCAAAGTACTAGAAGCCTAGTACTTCTAGTTCTCCTTACTGCTACTTTTAACTTCACATCTTCACTGGGTATCCAACATTAATACGTAGTCACCCCCCAACATTCCAGTTTCACTTCAACTCCTCACTAGTATTCAGTGGGCACTGGAAGTCAAAGGCACCTGTTTAGGGACCTTTGGGAGAAGTCAATTTAATTTGTAAAAAATATATTTGTGATCATTATACACACTATAGGGACAACAGTCATATACACCCACAGTTTAATCTTCATTTTTAAGAGATAATCTAGCAGAGATTTTATTCCAGCTCTCGAATTTTCCAACCTGAGGATATTTCTTCTTACCTAAGAAAACTGAAAAATGCCTGTGTCATCTAAATGTTGCCAAGTTGGCTGATTGCTACATGATTTGATTTTGTTGGCATTCATTGAGGCAATCACTTTCATGTTTGCCAAATTAAGCAAAAATAAAACTACCAAAATAATCAAACACCTAAATTTAATATACAAATGTATTTTATATACATACATGATTATGAGTGTGTGTGTGTGTGTGTGTGTGTAATCACAGTAGGAAACAAACTATTATAAGAGAACAATGTGCACCTTAAGGAATGAATTTCTTGCTTTACTCTTACTCTATCTTAAAAGGGAAAGAAAGAATAAAAGAGAAAGAGATAAAGCTTATTTAAAGGCCTCATTGCCCGGGAAATGTTGGGAAGCATTAAAAATTGAGAACAGCCTGAAAACATTGTACTGGTTTTTCCTGGATGAAAACTGAATTTCTGAGGATGAAAGTACAAACACAGTATAGACATGCTATCATTGAAGACACTGCACTGAATCTATACAATTGAATAAGAATTTTAAAAGTAGTTTTATATATAAAAAATGTTTCCCAATACCAAAAGATCAAATAAAAATCCCACCCCTTCTGCTGTGCTGCTAGGTGTACTACATACTCCCTTGGGAAATGTTTCACAGCACTTGTCTCACGGCAATATTTTGTGGTTTATGGGGCTGGAAGTGAAGGAACCACCATCCCCCTCGCTAAGAGAGCCATGGTTTCCTGTAGCACCATACTGCAGGGTAGGCGTGAACTACTGCTGCAGGCCTCAAGCACATTCTGCTGGCCACCTGGTTTTGACAGCCTTCATCACGGTCCCCAGGGACCCCACTCCACTGGTAGCCACCATTCAATCTGGAAGCCAATGGGCATTCTGTTGGCCGTTCTAGTCTCTTTTTGGCAGGTCTGATATGTTATTACGATCAAAACAGACTACTCTGTGAAGTTCTAAAAACAGCACTGCTCCTCCTCCAGAAGACTGTGCTGTTGCTACTTAGAAATGATGTAAATCATTAGAGATGTGAGAAATTTACAAATATTTAGTCCTTCCCCCATAGCAAGGTAGATATTGGACTAGATTGTCAAATAGAGCACTTAATAATGAGCATAGGGAAATCACGAAGAAAATGTGGATGCCAATTATCCAACATCATTTCTACTGTTTCTCATTAGCATAAAATCGGTCACATATTTTGAACAACACTGTTCCACAGTCACTGGCAAATTAGAATAACATATGCTTTCTAAAAAAACAGTCTCATCAGGAAATGATTCCCAGTAAAAATAATGCATGACATTCATTTTCCAGGAAATAACAAATATGCAATTTACTTAATCACAAATCTCTATATACCTGTTTACATAATAAAAGCAAGGGAAATGAAGCAGAATCAAAGATGTCTTGTAGAAATAAGCATTTCTCTGTATGCAGATGAGCTTGAAGGACAGGTACCGAGGGTTCCAGGTATTTCCCATGTTAGATCAATTTTGAACGTTTTGATGCCCTCAGCATTTGTCTGCTGGTGTCCCAAAATACGCATTTTGAACTTGAACCTTTTTCAGAGGAGAGCTTCATATGCCAAAAGGAGACAAAGGACCACTGAAAGTAACCACTAGTATTTATTCTTCATGGAGGATTTTGTCTTGACTATCAGCTAGGAAGTAACTCTGTCTACAAAAATCACATCAGACTGCCAGTGGGTGTGCCTGATATTCACGTCCTTCAGAATGCACGGGGTGTTTATAATCAAGTCATATATGATTCTATTTTTAAAAAATACAAGGTTGGATCAGGACTTACTTTTTACTGATAATCTTCAACCTTTTCAGAGTAAATAATATACTAAAATAACTGCAGCAAGTCACAGAGTGTATAACTTCCTAATTAGGTAAATTCTGTATGGATCCTTTCGATAAGCAACAAATAAGATTTTAGTGAAAACCCCATGAACAAGGTTGACATCAGCAAACTTGTGAGGCCTTCCAGTTAATGTTTGATAACTGTGATAAATTTCAACACAATCACATAGTTCACATGCAACTTATGGGGTTTTTATGCACTTCTTAAGGCCATCATTATAATATTTTCCCAAAGATATAATATTTTTAAATGAGAATGTAGTTGAGAAGAAATTAAAAATCTATAATCATCTCTTAAGAGGCTAACGACATTACCTCTATGTGCAAAACAATGAAACTATAAGGGGGCAACTCATGAATGCCACAAACCTTTTGTTGAATATAAAATACATTTCTACCACAATGTTTTCAACATTTGAGACCTTGAATTTTCATTAAACAATGTTGAAAAGAACACTATGTTCTCCCCCCGCCATATGGAATCATGTCTATTATTAAAGAATGTTCTCAAAGAGCAATTTGCAATGTATGTTCAACAGAAACAACTTAACCTCAAATAAGCATTATATATATTCTGTGTTTGATTCAGAAATAGTTACAGTTCCTTTCAATGGAATGTGAATCTTCCACAAGGAAAATTTAACCAAAGTTTCCCAAACTGCAGTAAAAGAAATCTTTTGCATACTTTCAAATACTGTGCCTTTTTATTTAAAACAGTGTAAACATAACAACACCACCAAGAATTGGAAAACGACTGGTTATGTGAACACTAATTTCTTTGAATGTCCCCAGGAAATTAAGGGTAAATAAAACAGACAAATCTTCAGGAGAAGTTTCAGTTCACCTCAGGAGTGGTAAAAATATTGCTTTATTCCAAATGAACATACAACACAATTTACTGTTCTTTTGGGGGCTTTCTGTGAACTGAATAGTCTGGGCTTTGTGATTTCAACAATTTATTCTTTCCATATCAACCACAGAAGCCAATGTCTTGGTCCACGCGTTGTAGACTTGCTACAAAATAAATGGTGATGAGGATGATCAAAAAGCAAAGGGTAACTCTCAAATTGGTCATTGGCTTATGTAAATAATTTAAGTACGCATGATTCAAAATAAACACACATCCTCAATTCACCTGTGATACAGATATCATCAATGAGGCTATAGTTTTTCTCAGAAGTATTCACATCAGAAAATGGTTTAGACATTGTCAAAAGTGTTATAGGACCCCACCATGCAAGTGACCTTGATTTAAGAACTTACCAACTGAACTTTATAGTTAATGGAAAAATTTAAATTGAATGGATCTAAAAGGGAAATTTTTTTTCTGAAGATTAGATTCCCTGATGTTTCAGAACAAATTTTAGCAAGCTTAATACGCACACACATGCACACACATACTCACGATAAACACATGTGCATACAGCATACGAGTGCTCCAATGCTCGAGGGAGCGAGCTCACACACTCACTCACACACACACACACACATGCTCTCACATGCACGTACACACACACACATGCTCTCACATGCACATAAACACACACACACACAGACACACACACACACACACACACACACACATACACACCGAGAAATGCTCCTTTGGAGCCCCTAAACATTATCAAAGAAAAACATTTCTATCAGCATGATTTTAGTGACACGACATTGTGATTTTTTTTTGTCTCTTTTTCTATAAGAATTTCATATCTCCCTCTGAGATTCTGCACCTTCAAATCTCAGAGGAAGATGGCAAGGAAGAGTAGTTAAGATATTCCCCGACAACTCCCTCTCTCTTCTGTCTTCCTTCTCCTTCGAGAGTCTTTGTGCCATTCTTCAAAAATTAAATAGAAAACACTACATTTGTCGACATGACATCACCTGTGATCAGGCTGTCAAGTGAAGAGAAATTTAGGGGTTGGGACTGCCAAGCCACACGGCGAGCGCTGCCTGCTCACTGGCATGTCCAGCCACAGGCAGCAGCAGCGCGTCTCCTCGAAACTTGGAAAGGCCAGTGCTTTTTGATGAGGGGCTGAGGGTCTGCATAGCCCCTAGCTACTAAGAGCCAAAGAGGACAGAGTTGGGACGAACTGAAATTGTATTCAGACTTCTCCCCAAAAGCTTTAGTTGTAAGCTTTATCCCTCCTGAAACGTTTCTTCCCCTTTAAAAAAATATTTTGTTAAAAAACACTATGATATGAGGGCGATAGACTATTTGGTTTCTTCTAAGTAGATGCTCTTAAATTAATGCATATAAATAATTTGTATTTAATTTCCTCTCTTTCCTGTTGAGCAAAGCTTAGAACACACAGATTCCTACATCTCAAGTCACTTGGTCAATGCAGAGTCTCTTTGTATTTCATTTCTTAAGACAAATTGTGCCTCTCGTTCTGATTTGGCTGTGGGACTCAGGGGGAGAAAGGCTGTGTTTTCACTCGCACTGTCCTCCGTTTCTACGCTGGCCAGTTCGTAATCTTCTGACCGCCTGGCATCAGTCAGAATGCGGATCTGCTCCTGGACAGTTTCTAGCAGTATTTTCACTTCTTGTTGTTCTGCTATAAGACAATTGCTGACTGGAATACTCACATTGACAGTGTCAGCAGAGTAGGAGTTTTTGCACCATTTGATGCTTTTGACTTCAGAAATCCCTGGCATTTGCATGCAGGTTTCCTCTAGACCCACTGAAGGGATGATGGGCACAGAGCTGGCCCTTGGGGATGAATACCCCATCAGGTCCTTTTGATCCAAGCTATTAAAATAGGAGTTTGTCTCTCTTGAAGGCAGTTGCATATTTATTGATCCATTTTGTTGGGTTTTTAAACCATTAGATGGATACCTGGAAAAGAAACAAAGTGTTACATATTCTTCTTTCTGCCAGTGCTCTGTAGGGCACTCACTTTCCAGTCAACAAAGTACTTTCCACATGCACCATCTCACTGAATTCTCACAGCAACCCCATCAGACGGATAATATGCTCCCAGTTAAACAGAGAAGTAAACTGAAGCTTGGATAGGTGAAGTGACTTGCCCAAGGTCACACAGAAAATAAGTGACAGACTGAGACTCAAACCCAGATCTTCTTACTTTAAGTCCAGGGATCTTTCAACACACCACAGCTGTATAGGCAGGTGGGATATAGTCTTCCTGACCTCTACCCTAGAATACAAAGTAAATGGGGATTGAGCAGGTAAGTGTGGCCTTTCCATAGTGACAAACAGGAAACCTATAATGGCATTACTCCACTCCATCAATCTGACCACCCTCTCAGCCCTGGTTTAGTCCAGCAGATTCACGTGGCACCCTAATTGGAGGAATCAGGAAGCCCGACATTAAACATCAAGGTACTACAGTCCTGAGTTTTTCTGCTTCACACTGACTTTAGGGGACCCGATCCAATTTCTATTGAAACTCTGTTCTGTAGGGATTGCCTCAATACAAATTGCTGAGTCGAGATATGGGAACAGAAAGCATACTATTCCATCTACGCAGAGATGAACATGTGGCGAGTTCTATGGAGCCTCTGCCAATCTAACAATTTGTTCATATGGTTTCTGGAACCATTGGTGCATGGCAATGGCTTGTCAGAAATGCCAACGTGCCATTCCAAGTCATTGGAATATGCCAGGATCCGGCTAGCCCCTTTCTTGCCTGTTCAGAGCTAGTGAATTTCTCAGTGCCTCTGAACTTTCCAGTGCCAGAAATTGACACAGGTGTATTGTACATTCATAGAAATGTGGTTTGGGGACTTGAACAATAGTCTTTATTCTATTTCTCAGTTATTTGTCCTTAATTTAAACATTAAATTAACTATTGCAATTTAAACATAACCTAAACATGTCCACCCTCCATATAATAAATCTCATTCCCCCAGTCTTACATAGTAGTGTAAATAAAAGTCATGTTTGTACACAGAAAGAATGAAATGCGTAGCATATGAAATAGAGGTCTATTATTGTAAGGACATGATGGGAGCAATTCAGAGAAACAAATTTAGGTGTTGTTGTAGTCTCATCCTCTCTTACTGTGCCTAGTACAGAGTTGGCAACCAATAAATCATGATGGAATGGATGCATGAATACATAAACAGATCTTAAAGATAAACACTTCCTTTATGTCCCAGTTAGTGTCCATTTCAAACATAATAACAAGAGCTAACATTTGCATAGTGGTTTTACAAAGCATTTTCACCTTTAATTACCTCATTGAATTTTAAAAAAGAAAACTGTGTGGTTTATTTATCATTATTACCATGTAATGGATGAATAAATTGGACCAAGGGATATTCAAGTATTTTGCCCCAAATTACCTTTAGTAAGGAGCAGAGGAAGAAGTGAAACCCAAGTTATCTTATTTTAATTATCACCATCAAAGCCAGAAATGAGTGGGCATCCAACGTGTAGCAGAAAACCTCTTAAAGGATGTATACTCTTTACTTGTGCAAACTGTATTGCCAAGTAGAAGGAAACTCCCCAGGGGATCATCCTCTTTTCTCTTTAGTGTCATATGATTGAAAATCTAAGGGTTTTGATCAATGAATCAATTTCAACCAGACAAAAGGAAACACATTCCAGGCTTTTGTGTTCTGTCCTTGGCACCATCCTGTTACAGCTATTAATATATATAATGATACAGAACGTCTGCTATCAGATTAATCAACAGCACAGAGCCAAACAGTATAACTAGATAAGATTGAATTTCATGTAGATATCATCAGAGTATATCAGTGGGTAGAATCTAATAGGTTGAAATGTGATGGTGATAGATGCAGATTCTTATACCTGGATCTCAGCATTATTTGTAAAATGTTGAATAAAGGTGTAAAAATATCTTAGAGGATTCCGTCAACTGTAGCTTCAGTAAACCAACCATGTGGCATGACTACGTGATCAGAGGCAATTCAAACCAAACGTGGAGCAGTCTTCTGATGTGCCTAAGTGCTGCATTAAGGACTTAGATAAGAAAGAAGAACTGCAGTTGACATGTGCAGCACCTCACAAGCCAGGTATGGGACACAAGGCTGGCAATCACTGAAATCTAAATGTGATCATAACATGAAGATGCACTTTGCACAATTAGAGCTCTCCAAAATGGGATTTTGTTTTGGATCGGACATGACTTCAAGTCCCAACGACATGCTTAGCCAAAATGGCAGCCTCACTGTAATCTCCTCATCAATTGAAACAATCACATAGAACTACGGCCCTCGGGGGATTGCTCTGAGGATTAACTGAGGCAATGCCTCTGCACTACTCACCCAGAGGCACACAGTCTGGTAGTCCTCACTTCCTTCCTAGAGTTGCAGTCTGCGTCCGAACTTGAACACTACTCTCTAGAAGCTTCCGTGAGAGCTAAATTTCTACCTGTGATTCTGAATTGGAAGACACTCAGAATTCTGCATCCTCTGAGAGTCAGTGACACTGTCACCAGTTTGATCACTGAGTTTGTCATTCATCGACTGTAAAATACCAGTTTGGACTGCCCTTCCTCTGATCCCGCAACAAAGAAATCGTAAGTGCATTTCCGCTGTAACTCCGTAGGTCAAAACGGTCGTTTAAAGATGAGAGATTCCAACAGTTAGTGACTTGGTTTTATTCCCGGTAATTCAGGGGTCAGGCCAAGGAATTTATGTTTCCCCAGGGGACTCCAAGACTCACTTCCTAGCGCATAAGGCACTAGAATGAACTGACTAAATCGAAGGAATTCACTTTTTCCTCTGAAGCCATACAACTAGAGCTTCCAGTTACACATGTGATTTTCTTCACATGCATTTTCTGGTTTAGTGGTTTATTTAGTCAGAAAGGCCAGTTCTCAGTTTCAGTTTCTTTACACGGTAAAACCCACCTTGGGCTAGCCTCTGAAGCTCTGCTATCCTTAGCGGGTTCATCTCTAAAAGTTTCGGAAGCATCATGAAGCACAGAAAGTTGCTAGTTAAGTGAGGTAGATAATCAGTATATTTTGTATGGCTTCTACTTGAAGGTAGTAATCTAACTTTTTGTGTGTGATTCAAACTTTTGTGATTCCGTTTCTTTCTGTCTAACATACGAATAGATTAGTTTGATTTGCCTGACATAACCCAGTTCAAAGTTCTGTGAGCCACTGCCATGGTTGTCACGGCTCCACTGATCGGGAGACAGGCTCCTGAATCATCTCTTGTCCACCTCACCCTTCCTCAGGCTTTGCTAAGGTAGGTGCTGGGTCCAAACTCAGCTGAAGTCAGTGCCAAGGACAGAAGTCACACACGAAGCCTGACTAGCAGACACAGCCCACATACTTGATAAACAAGCAGCAGATGGCTCATGGCTCTAGTAAATTCATTCACTCCCCCTCCAGGCCAGGGACAGATTTGAAGAGGGCCTTCAGCTGTAAAATTCTATTACCAATCCTATTTCCAGTCCGGAGAGATGGTCGGTCCCCCAGGAGTGGAACAGAGCTGTTTTCAAGAACTGAGAGTGAGATTCACCCTCATTGCTCCCTGAGATTCACCGTGCTGAGCACACAGTGACTTACACTTGGAGTCACCCATTGATCAACGCTGGGTGCATATCACACACAGGAAAATACACATGGCCAGGCAGCTGAAGAGAATATTCCAATCCCAATGATGACGGAGTCAAAACAAAACCACCACCATGCAGACAATAAGTGTAAGTCTCCCAGGAGGTCAAAGACAAAGCAGTGCCTGAACACGGAACGGGAATCTGAGCCCCTAAAGGTTTCTGTATGTGTGTGCCCAGCACAGACTCAGAGCATCCTCACACCTGGGACGAATGCGATGGTAGCCATCACAGTGCCCAACAGAAAGGAAAACAGCACGGGCTGGGTTCTCCCTCCACTCACAAAATATACTATTCCCATGTAACAGGCATCATCAGTGATTTAACAAGAAAAGTAATTATGAAACATGATTAATTGTAATTATCGATTACTAACTATAAGTCCCTTTTCCAGATATAAGGCAAATAAAATGCCAACTGCTTCTTGACTTGCATCATACATTTTGGGCAATGTGGCTGTTATGCCGCATTTGCAACTGTCCCCCAGCTCTGTACCAAATACATTTTACAGTCCATTTGGAACTGCTTCGAAATTATAAAACCCAGCCACAGGCTATTTATTTCCTATCTTCTAGTCTTCCTAGAGAAATCTGTTGCTGAGCTTTTTCAGACAGGGCACTAATGCACATGCATATGTATATACTATATTGCCAAGAAGAAAAGAAAAAGTAAGGCTCCTACCTGCTTTGGCCTTCAGCTTGACAGTGTGGAAAAATCACCCAGGCCAAAACAGCATAGAAACCCGGTCTGACTCATCCAGGGAGATACAAGCTAGATGTAATAAGAACCTGGCTTGTGTGAGGGAACCGATTCCTGAAATTTCTGGAGTAAACCCTGATTGCATTGCTTTTAAAATCAGTGATGATTCTATACCAGTTCCTGTGCCAATAAATACCAGTACTACTTCTCTGCTTACTATGTCACAGGTACAAGCTCTTTATACATGTGATTAAAAACAAAAATGATGCCCAATAACTTTCAGAAAGGCTGGTATTATTCTGTTCAATTTACAGATGAGAAAACGAAAGCTCAGATGATAAAACTTTCTCAAATTCACACAATTGGTAGGGGAAAGATGAGATTTGAACTTCAGTCAGTTAAAATAAGAGCTATCATGTTTGGTTGAACAGTCAACTGGGTGAATGGTGACTAAGATTCATCCTACACTCCATTCACCATGTCATGAGTCCTATGACGGTCTGTGTCCACTCAGAGGAAGGGATACCTTTTGCTCTGCAAGGATGATGAGCAGCAGACATCATCTCCAACGTCCATCCTTCCACTCTTGCACCATGAATGAAACTAGAGATCTGAGTTCAACAATTTGTATTTTGACAGTATGCTGCCAACATTAACTGGGACCTGCTAAGAATGCTCGACAGAAGCTGGTACTGTATGAGTATGTTTGTTACAGCTCACTGTTTAGGGTATGGTCCACAACACTGATCAGAGAACTAAGTAATTTTTTTTTTTTTAAACCCAAGGATGAAGGAACACCTTAGTCCCCCTAAGAAATCTCTACTGTATTTGATCAATGAGAAATTCCAGGTTGTTTTAGCAACTATGTAATAATATAGGGCCTAGATACCTACATACACTTAATTCCTTCTTAATGTTATTTTCCATCTAATACTTCCCTGATATCTATTTCCATTGTACCTATTCCTTTAAGTTAGTTTACCTTTGTAGAACAAAGATATAAGTAGCCAATGGATGATGAAATCAGTGAATAAAACCCCAAGGAGCATAACTCAACTTAAAACCACAGCATTAATGCCCCCCTCCCTTAACTCCCATTGCTTTTAAGACCTACCCTTGGCAAGGTATCGTATCCTGGTCTGGGATCCTTGATTCCTCAAGTTGCTGATATGCTGGTCCCACAAGTCCACCCAGCCGACTCCTGGGCGAGGGTGGTGTCCTTCTGAAGGCATTCCTATGTAGCATACCACTCCTTTGTCCTGGGCTGCAGCAAGAGGAGAGGCTCCTGCTGGGGTGAAAGAAAATCGGCAAACAAATTGATCACAGCAATAACCTCACAGGTGGCTGGTCAGACATTTCAAATACTGCATTTACACCCCACGTCCTCAAACTTCCAGGTCGAGCTCCATCTCTGACTGCAGTCTGTCAGCTAGGAGGGGATCAAAAGTTGCCATATCCATTTTCCCCTTGGAGAGACTGAGACAAAGAGAAGGTCTTGTGTTTCTGGCTCCAAGGTTGGAGTACAAGGGACTGAAATACTCATCATTGCAGCTTTCCAGCCAAAATAAGAGGTAGGCTTAAGGAGTTCTCAAGCTCCTGATTCCCATTTGCCCTCATTATCCAAACTGTAGTAGCTGTTTCTCTAATAAAGATAAAAATGGTGCTGTTATTAGACATGAACTAAACCCAGGAAACTGTGACGGCAGTTATGGGGACAATTTCACTTGTGTTAGTGGTAGAACAAACAAAACCTTACTTTAATTGGCATTCTCTCCTTAACATATGTGCTAAATTCTCAGTTCAAATTTTCATCGGTCTTGAGAAGCTAAATTATTTTTATTTCGAGTTTGTTTTTTTACTAAGCATCTGATTATATAATCTCATTTTGACTCAGACATCCAAATACCCAAATAACCATGTTTTTAGATGCCATCAAAAGGCAAAAGACATAAAAACTATCCACTCCCATCTCCACCCCACTGAATTTACCCTACTCCCACATAGAGTAGTGAGGGGTACTTTGTTCCTGTGTATAAATTCCATGAGATGCCAATTTACATGGTCAAACTACATAAACCATATGGAGAAAGATGAAAACCGTTTTCAAAATTTCAGTAAACCTATCAAGTTCTAAAGGGACCAGTCCCCCAAATGAATTTTACCCACATCGCTTTATTATCTGGAGCTCTGTAACTTTTCCCCCACCAATGTTACTGTTATTTCCACTTTTTAAATATGAAACAAAACTTCTCAAATATTATTTAAGGTCGGAGATTGAGAAGCTGACAGTTGAATACTGTCACTTCTCTGGTTTTGCCAAGGAGACTGATCAAACTTCATATTCCTTAAGCCAACACTGACTACCTGGTTTGTGCAAACACCAGATCATAACTGGCATTGTTATTACAACTTTATTGTTTATCATGCTATTTCTTGTATGTTGAGTCCCAAAATGACTAACAACAAGGGACTTCTAGTAAGATCATGAAGCCAACAAGTTTCAGGAGACCTACATAGCTTATTTGTTTCCCTCCCTTCCAGCTTCTGTCTATACCATCCTGTGGCAATTATGGAGTCCACGGGGTGCTCAGGCCTGGGTGCCAGAATTAGCTGAATCTGGGGGTGCATCTCAGGTTTATACGTTATAGCAACATGATATCGGGGGAACTACTTGTACCAGTCAGAGTCCTGAAGGAAAATAGATGGCATTCTAAATTGGGTCATTTGGGGAAATTTTGCTATTTACAAAGGTGTGTTCAGTGTTAGAGAAAAACAAAGCAATGTAGTATACCATTGTATGTCAGGGCTAGTATCAATGGGAAGCTGTTACTATCCCTATAACTGAAGGGAAAGGGGAGGGGGCGGTTACCAGAATAGAGAGAGAAAGGGGTGGTAAGGAGAGGACAATCTGGAGGCACTTCGGCTCCAGGAAGAGGGACACAACTGTGGCAGCCACGCAGGGCGGGAGGGGGCAGAAGTGTTAGAACCTCACTCTCCCCTCCCCTCCATCTCTTGCAGGCACCTCACGTTGAACCAACAGAATCTAGAGGAAAAGGGAGCAGCTGCCTGCCTACTGCATAGGGTAAGGCAGAGAAAGGTAAAAACTAGATATGGGTGGAGGAGGTGCAAACAAAAGGCATTGGCATGTTGCTTGAGGGTTTTCATAGGATTGCTTGGGAGTTAAAAGAGATAAAGTATGCATAGTGTGTGGCACAGAGTCTGGCACACAGTAGGTGCTCAACACAATTCATTCTCCCGACTGCTCTGCCACATACGACAATTCAAATACTCCCACTAAGCATAAAAACCCTGGACTTATTTCACTGCAAGAAACTTACATATGTGTTGTCTACATATGTGTTCAACATTGCCAAAGTGTAATGCAATCAGTAGGACATGATATAATAGATTTCTTCTTTAAAAAGAAAGTTTTTTTTGGGGGGAAGGGAGGACTAAAAATGAGAAATAATGGCTTTGAATGAATAGTTTTGTTTCAGAAATGAGTTATCCAAATGAGTTGTATTTGCAGTGCACAGAAAGAAACTAATTTTTCATAGCTGGCCAAACTGTCGAAACAGCGGTCTCCCAGTATGAACTAGTGACCCGTCTTACAAAGCAGTTCTCCACCTATTAATCAAACAGCTCTTCCAGCCTTCTGACCCTGTAGCATTCAGGAAGTTAGGGAGCAGTTTGCAGGCTATATAATTCAGTGACCAGGTCATCAATCATGGAAACATTGAAGTCTACGGCATGTTTTACAAAACAAACGCTATGATATATTAAACTGTAATTTACAAAGCTTGAGAAGGCCTTTATAAATCAACACTTGCCTATCTATCAAGACACAATGTATGCCAACAAGTGCTGCAATGTCATTGAACCAAACAAAAAGGAAGGTCTCTTAAAGATGTCCTTGTTCCCTAGAAACCCTGGTAGAAGACAGGAGTGGGTGTACCAACAGATGAGGGTATTTGCAGCTCAAATACATTAGAAGCTGTAATGCCTTTTTATCTGAACTTTAAAACATTTAGGGCGTAATATAGTGCTAGAATAATATTATACTTAATGATTTTACTTGACTGGATGGAATACTACTTTAACATGTGTTATAATCAGCAGGGAAAAATTCTGTTTTGGAGAAAATATCCATCTTCTAAAAGGCTGGTAATTATGGACCTATTTCCCTAATTAAAGAACTTTCATTAGCTCCAGTGAACTGAAATGATTTTTTCACAGGGAAAAATCTGCAAATGCCTTAATTGATAGAAACCAAAAAACTTGTAGTTAATAACTAAAACAATCATCCAATAGCCAAACATATTTCAATCCTGAGTTGAAAATATTTAAACCAGTTTTTAAAAAAATAGCAAACCTTAGTGTCTCAGTCTCTACTCATGTAGAATAAGAATAAAAATCACCGTCAAGTGCTCAGGCTTAGTATTGAGAGTGACAGAAAACCTTATAGTAAATGTGTCAGCATCAATAAAATCCTTTTTTTTTTTTTTTTGACTCATTGAAAGGCAAGGGACAAGGTAGTTCTTTCTATAATGCACACTTCTGTCATGGTGGTTTTCAAAACACTGTCTAGATATGTGAAAACCAATATTTATCTTTCATTGCCAAGAACAATTGTTATTTTTCACGTTTTCTGTTTTGTTTCGTTTCTTTAAATTTTTTATCTCTTCACATTGTTTTTAAATTTTAAAATACTGTGGCTATCACCAAGAAAATGAAGCTTAAGTCTTGGGACAATTGCTGCAAATATTGAGGATATACATTTAAATGACATAAACATAATATCTGTGCCAGCATTCATCCCAAACGTTGGCACTTGTTTTAGAACAAAGACTTTCAATTTTTGGAGTTCCAGATTCCTTGTGGATGAAACACTGTATGTGACTAGAAGATGATGATGAAGTTTTTCAGCCTCAGAATATCATGAAATTTATCAGATAACTTTATTTTTGGCTTTCTCGTCCAAAGAGCCAATTCCTATGGTCAGCTTGTACTGATGACAGATCTTACAGACCCAAGGAAAAGACTCTCCAGGATTCTTCCCCCTGGACAGTTTTCTTTGTGTGAGACCATGTTGGAAGACCCAGAGCGTGTCACCTCAGCTGCCTAAGGAAGAATTAGTCATTAAATTTGCAGACAGGGGTAAGGCAGGGTAGGAAAAATTATGTTTTTGATAGTTTTTCAGAATGCAATTGTTTCCTTCACTGGTCTGTGTCTGCAGCTTTGATGGGTGTTGTTAATAGTTCCTTTAGGCTTCTCAGAGGGGCACTGCAGCCTGCTAGTATCTTTGTTTACAGGCTGTGAGCAGCTTGAACATCCACTCTGTGACGAACTACAGGAGAAGCAAAACAATAACCTCTCCTGAATGCTGTTGCCATTCGTGGCAGGTGCTGTCCAGAGTCATCCATGGTGTGAATATGCCCCTTCCCACCATGATAAGCTACCTGTACCTGTGGTGTTTGACAGATTGGCTTCCTCTGTCAGGAGAAGGGACCGCTGGGAATGACTGGGGGCCAGCAAAGCTTGACTCCATCATTTTCTCCAGTGCAGTCACAGGATGCCTTTCCGCCTTTGAATACTGTGGGAAATCACATGCACACAGTTGAGCTGGAGGGTAAGTTGTGTGAGGCGGGCCTATAACACTACAGGTAGATACTGAAAAGTTATGGGATTTGCCAGTAACTTTCCACGAGGCACCTGATAAGGAGAATGATAGAAACGTCATTTGCATCCCATTTCTTACACATTGAGTATGTTCTCCTCGTCTCGCCCCAAACTCTCTGTGATTAGATAAGGTTCCCTTAAGAGGGTTCTTTCCTTTAGTACCCTGAATCTGTCTTCTCATTTCTTTCCATGGCATGCTGTGGCTGACAGCCCAAAAAACACAAGTATGTTTTATTCAATGTACATTTTATATAAAAAAAATTAGTAGCCGACTACTAATAATAGGGACTTAATGAATGCTAATTGGGTGAAACTCTGGACATTCTCAGAATGATGGAGGATATCAATTCAGCATATCTGTCCACCGCTCTCCACTGTTTGCCTCTTTCAGTCTGTTACCAGGTACTTACCATGTCTAAAAAGAGAAATTTGTGAGCGTTTCACTATTTCAAGTTGTTAACCCTTGGTTTCACCTGAGACTATGAAATCTAAAGACAACCTACAGAGATGACACATTAATAAAAACTTTGCCTCAAGGGAAATATCACCTGGCATCTTAACCAGGCAGCAAGTTGCCAAGTTGAACACGCGCTGGATACTTGGCACAAGAACAGGTGGCCAGGGGCAGCAGGTTTCTCTTCTAGAAGCTCCAGATGAGAACTACGCCGAGAAACGACATTGGCAGCACGCTAACCAAATCACAGAGGCTTTGAAACCTGGATATTCATATTCAGTATAGGAACAAGACTTTCACACAAAATGAAGAGAGACACGCGACATGCATATGAGGAGGTTTACAACTGCACTCATTGTAAAGGGAGGAAAATCAGAACAGAGAAAAATAAATTTCAAGACTATCTAGTAAAGGCAAAGTTTTGAGAAAAGTAGAGTTGGTGCAAATTTATTGGGGTACAAATTAGCAATATGTTCCAAACGTTAAATATACATAGCCTTTGATTCAGAATACTACTTCTAGGAATTTCCATCATTAATATAACTGTAAAAGTGCAAAAGGATATAATTGCCAGAGTATGTCAGTAGTATAATTTTTAATAACAAAGCAGAAAACAAACACAAAAGGAGAACAATTGGAGACAATAGAAATGGCTACAAATGAATAGCATCAATGTACAAAAATATGCATAACATGAATCCACTTGTGCAAATAAGGAAAATGTAATCAACAGAAATATGTATATTGCAAGTGTGTGTATGTGTGTACATGCATATATTTAGCTTTGTGAATACATATATAGATTTTGTATGTACATATAAAGGTCTGACAATTAAGATTGCAAACTCTCCACCGTGCGCTTACATGGTGGAAAGTTCGCGAACTTAATATTTTTGTGTGTGGGTTGGCATGTGTGTATGTGTGTGTATGTGTGTTTCCCACATAATCACACAGAATTCAGATTGAAAAAAAAGTTAACTATTAACTAGATGTTATCCTTGAGGAAAAGTATATCAGTGGGTATGGATTATGGAGACTTGAGAAAAATATCAAGTTTATGTAACCTTACGTTCACAATCTAACTGTGTTTTCTTTTTAAGTACTTCCAAAATAAACCACATTGTGGCTGTAATGACAATGTCCGAATCAGTCAGAATCTGAATTCTACAAAGTGGATTTACAGAAGATGATCAGACTTCTTGCAAAATGGAGTAAATTGATACAGAACAAAAAGAAGATATGGAAATCATTTCGAAGAGGTCATTATTTCCAACAACCCCAAATTACAAAGATCAAAAAAAAAAAGATGGAAATGTTTTCATGTGTACTCCTTTATTGACTCATTAAAATTATTTATTGCATGCCCTCCATGGAAAAAGTGAACTGAATAGACATGCTAATGAAATGTAACCAACATCCAAAATTTCCATGTGACTTCCAGATTCTACAAAAGACCTCATAGGATTCCCCCCCACCAAACTTCTTACAAATTGGTTTAGAAAACAAACTTAATGCCTAAGTTTCAATCACAGAAACAAATGAGAAGGTCTGAGAACATCTGGGGCAAACTGGAGGAGGTAAGCCTCTGATCTCTTCCTGCAGAGGGCTACCTGGGGCAACACTGGCCAAGCGTTTCTGGAGTATCCAGATAGTCTAGAGAAATCACTGAATCATTAAAAGTCAGCAACTCATTCATTTTTTAAAAACAACATACGTCAAAAAGCCTAATTCAGCTTTGGGGCCATTAGCTCAGAGCGTCTGCTTTGAATGAGACATTTGATCCTCAGAGCTACCTAGAAGACCTTGTTCAAAATTGTCGTGCGGGGCGGCAGGCGGGGTCTCTGGTCCCGCTCCCCACATAAGAATGCAGGACACGGTAAGGCCAAACAGGAACACCCATGGAGCCATAAGTAGGGGAATTAAACCAATATATTCTCGCTGGCGGCTGGGCTGGAGACACAGGAAGCAGGATCTACATAATCCGCCTAACAGCAGTCCGCGCTTGCCAGCCACCATCTTCTTGCTAGCCCCCATTTCTTTCTGCTAGCGTAGCCACAGCCGTTATATTAGTGGCCAATGGCTTACGGGTTACAGCTGACGGCCAACTAGCCACAGCTGCTGGCCATCTGATCACAGTTGATGGCCCTTTACTACCCGAACCAGCACCTTTCTATGTGAGGCCGAGAGCCTGGAAACTGTTTTTTGGGGCTTTGTCCCCACAAAAATACTGGATAAAAGTTTTGAATAGAATCAAACTCTCACTTGTTCTGCTTATTCATAGGGTTTATATTAGATATTGTGTTCAAAATCTTTTCTTTCAAAAGTTTAGATTGTTATACAGTTGCTTTCAATTGTACTATTATGATACATCAACACAAATTTGTTTCTAAAATTTATTACTTTAGATCTTTCTCCTTTCTCTCAGGTTTCACAAGAATCATTTTCACTTCAGTGGCTGCATTAACCTGAGATTCAGGTTTAAATTTCCTTTATTCCTATTCAGGGTTAGTTGCAATGTGGGAACACTAAAAATACCTAATTATTTGGCAATCCTTCAAAATAACATTTCACACATGTTGGTTCAAATGAATTTAAAGATAGCTTCTAGTTTTCAGTTCTGACAAATAAAGAGTTTGGAAATCATCATTCCTATCCTTAGAATAAGAAAAGAGGCTGAACAAACTGAAAATCAATGACTATTCTAATGTCCACCAGATAATTGAAGTTGCAGGGCAAACCACCACTCTAACATCAGGAGAGACAGGTGCACACAGAGCATCATAGTCAAGATCAGCTTACCTACAGCTGGAACCATAAATTGGTAGGGATACTTATGTGGTAATTTTAATAAGTTGTTGGAATCTGTAAGTGGACTAAAGTGAGAGTAAGAATCAACTGAGGGCTGCAGTCTTAGGGAGGGTTCCCACACTTTCATGGGTTTTACCTCCAGACCCACACCAGATTCACACACACAATCATCTCATGTCTCTGACAAAAGAAGGGGAAAAGTAACCACCTTGAAATGCACGCAGAGTGTTCTTCATTACAGCTGCATACTTTTCAGTGAAGAGACTTTATCATAGTCTCATCTCACCCGAGAGAAAAGCCTTTCCCTGATTCCATCCCCCTGTAGCATTTCTGTCTCACATAAAGGGCAGAAAGTGAAGAAACAATTGTGAAGGTTCACAGCCCAGGGATACAGACTCACTAAAAGAATGAAATATAATCGTGAGGTTATAGATCATTCCCCTCCAACATTCCTTAACACTACATTCACAGGACTGCACGATAACAACAGTAGATGACTGTCACGCAGGGACTCTGGTCCCAATCCCCGCACAAGAACGCAGTCGAGTGTGGAGGAGTTCCAGAGTATGGGTGGTTTTTACAAAGCTAATGTGGATTCAGTTCTTTTGCCAGTGCTGAGCCTGTGGTCACTCCCTAAAATGCCCTGAGAACACCATGGCCAGTCATTGCTCACCCTGGGTCCACAGAATCCAGAGAGCTGCGCAAGAAAGGCTGCAGTGCAAACCAACCACCTGCTAAGCTATCCTAGGCCTGATTCTGGTGGCAACCAGCCTCAATTCATGGTGAGGCCACCCCTACATGCCTCCAAGTCCAACAGAGGCAGCAACCAGATGCAATTACCTTGTGGCTCCTACCAGGTAGCCCCAGGCCAGTCACAGGCAAGGCTGAAATTGACCTGCATGGGAGCCCATCCCAAGAGACACCAAAAATAATCTACCCAGAGGTTGGCCTGAGACCACACAAGAGCAATACCTGATTAGCCCCTCCAATGGCACATGCAAAGGGTGGTCTCAACAGACATAAGAGCCTGCTGCAGTAATCTCCTTCTGAGGGGTCAGCCCCCACACAGCAGCTCATATGCTATGGACATAGCCAGTCTTCACAGCCAGTCTGCCTGAGAGTCAATCCCAACCACTGATGTGCCAAAAACAATTAATTTTCAACTACAACAAGGGAATACACAAAATATACACAAGGGACACTCCTGGAACACATGCACAGGTGATCAGAAAGACTGTGCCACTGGACCCCATGGGACACCTACTACATAAGGCCATTTGGCAAAGACTATGAGACACAGGAGATCTAATACATAGAAGCAAACACAGAGAGGCAGACAGAATGAGGAAACAAAGAAACATGTCCCAAATAAAAGAACAAGAGAAAACTCCAGAAAAATAACTAAATGAAATGGAGGCAACCAACCTACCAGAGACAGAATATAAAATACTTATAAGAATGCTTAAAAAACTTAGTAGGAACTTCAACAAGGAGATAATAAGCATAAAAAGGAAATAGAAACCATAAAAAGAAGTAGTCAAATATAGAAACTACAATAACTGATATGAAGAATATACTGGAAGGAATGAAGAGCAGACTAGATGAAGCAGAGGACTGATTCACTAAATTAGAAGGCAAGATAACAGAAAACACCCAATGGAAATAACAAAAAGAAAAAAGAAAAAAAAAAAGAAGATGTTTTAAAGGAACCTTTGGGACAACATCAAGCATAACAACATTTGCATTATAGGAGTACCAGAAGGAGAAGAAAGGGAGAAAGGGACGAGAACTTATTGAAAAAAATGGCTGAAAACTTCCCTACCCTGGTGAAGGAAGTAGACATACAAGACTAGGAAGTACAGAGAGTCCCAAACAAGATGAACCCAAACAAGCCCACACCAAGATACGTTATAATTAAAATGGCAAAATTTCAAGATAAAGAGAAAACCCTAAAAGCAGCAAGAGAAAGACAACTAGTTACTTACAAGGGAGCTCCCATAAGACTATCAGCTGATTATACAGTCAATAATGTTGCAACAATTATGTATAGTGCCCGATGCCGGGTGGTTACTAGACTAATTGGAGGGATCGCTGCATGAATTATATAAGTGTCTAATTGCTATATTGTACACCTGAAACTAATATAAAATAATACTAAATTTCAAAAAAAAATATATCAGCTGATTTCTTAACAGAAACTTTCAGGTCAGAAGGGAGTGGCAGAAAATATTCAAATTGATGAAAATAAGGACTACAACCATGATTACTCTGCCCAGCAAGCCTATCATTTAAAGTTGAAGGAGAGCAAAAGAGTTTCCCAGACAAGAAAATGCTAAAGGAATTCATTACCGCCAAATATTATAAGCAATGGTAAAGGGATTTCTTTAAGAAGGGAAAACAAACAAACAAAAGAAGAAAAAGAATACAAATAAAATGTCAATAACTATGTACCTATCAATAACCACTTTAAATGTAAATGGATTAAATGCTCCAATCAAAAGACATAAGGGAACTGAATGGATAAGAAAACAAGACCAGTACATATGCTGTCTACAAGAGGCTGACCTCAGATCAAAATACATACATAGACTGAAAGTAAGGGGATGAAGAAAGATATTTCATGTAGATGGAATAGCAATACTTATATCAGTAAAAATAGACTTTAAAATGAAAACTATAAAAGACCAAAAAGGACATTACATAATGATACAGGGATTAATCCACTAAGAGGACATAACCCTAGTAAGCATCTATGCACCCAACATAGAAGCACTTAAATATATACAACAAATATTGACCAACATAAAGGGAGAGATCAATAGTGACACAATCACAGTAGAGGACTTTAAAAACTGATTGACACAAATGGGCAGATATTACAGACAGAAAATCAACAAGGAAACAGTGACCTTAAATGACACACCAGACCAGATGGATTTAATAGAAAATTTTAGAGCATTTCACCCCAAAACAACAGAATATACATTCTTTTTAAGAGCAGATGGAACATTTTCCAAGATAGACCACATTTTAGGCCATAAAACAAGTCTCAATAAATTTAAGAGGATTGAAATCATATCAAATGTCTTCTCTGACCACAATGGTATGAAACTAGAAATCAATTACAAAAAAAAAAAAAATCCTGAAAAACACACAAATACATGGAGGCTAAATAACATGCTACTGAACAATTAATGGGCTATGAATGAGATCAAGGAAGAAATCAAAAGATGCCTTGAGACAAATGAAAATGAAAACACATTGACCCCAAATCAATGAGATGCAGTGAAAGCAGTCCTAAGAGGAAAACTCATAGCAATGTATACCTACCTAAAAAAAAAAAAAAATCTGTAGTAAATAATCTAACTTTACACCTTAGGGAACTGGAAAAATAATAGCAAATAAAATCCAAAGTGAGAAAGAAATGTAATAATGTAGATCAGAGCAGATATAAACAAAATAGAGGCTGAAAAAAATACAAAATAGAGCCTGAAAAAAATACAAATACAATGAAACCAAGAGCTGGTTCTTTGAAAAGATAAACAATTCCAATTCCAAGATAAAACAACTCCAAGGCTGAATGAAGAAGAAATAGAAAATTTGAAATGACCAATTACTAGTAATGAAATCAAATCAGTAATCAGCAAGCTACCAACAAACAAAAGTCCTGGACCAGATGGCTTCACAGGTGAATTTTATCAAACATTCAAAACAGAATTAACACATACTCTTCTCGAACTATTTCAAAAAATTCAAGAGGAGGGGAGGCTCCCAATCTCACACTACGAGGCTACTATTGCCCTGATTCCAAAACCAGACAAAGACATTATATAAAAAAAAGAAAATTATAGGCTTATATCCCTAATGAACACAGAATGCTTATATTCTCAACAAAATATTCACAAAAATAAATTCAGCAATACGTTAAAAAGAGCATACAGCATGATATAGTGGGATTTATTCCTAGTATGCAAGTTTGGTTCAATATATTCAAATCAATTATTATGATATGCCACATAAACAAAATGAAAAATAAAAATTATGAGATATATCAGTAGATGCAGAAAAAGCTTTTGACAAAATCCAGCATCCATTTATGATTAAAAACTCTCAGAAAAGTGGGAATATACAGAACATAGCTCAACATAATAAAAACCATATATGACAAACCCACAGTTAATACCATAGTCAATGGATAAAGCTAAAAGCATTATCCTTAAGATCAGATACAATATAGGATATCCACTTTCACCACTTCTATTGAACATAGTATTGGAAGTCCTAGCCACAGAAATCAGATAACAAAAAGAAAAAAAAAAAAAGACATCCAAATTGAAAAGGAAGAAATAAAATTGTCATTATTTGCAGGTGACATGATATTATATAGAGAGAACCACAACGATTCCACCAAAAAAACTATTGAAACTGATAAATGAATTTGGTAAAGTAGCAAGATACAAAATTAATATTCAGACATTGGTTGCATACTTATACACCAATAATGAATTATCAGAAAGAGAAATTAAGAAAACAATCCCATTTACAATTGCATCAAAAAAAAAACCCACAAAAAATACCTAGGAATAAATTTAACCAAGGAAGTAAAAGACATGTACTCAGAAAATTTTAAGACATTGAAGAGATAAATTAAAGAAGATACAAATAAATGGAAGCACGTACCATGCACATGGATAGGAAGAATTAATGTAGTTAAAATGTCCATTCTACCCAAAGCAATCTATAGATTCAATGCAATCCCTATCAAAATACCAATGGCATTTTTCACAGAAGTAGAACAACTAATCTTAAAATTTATATGGAATCACAAAAGACCCCAATTAGCCACCACATAATAACAAAGCTGGAGATATCATACTACCTGATATCAAACTATAGTACAAGGCCATAGTAATCAAAACAGCATGTTACTGACATAAAAACAGACACATAGATCAATGGTACAGAATAGAGACCCCCAAAATAAACCCACACCTATATGGTCATATGGTCTATGACAATGGAAGCAAGAATATACATTGGGGTAAAGACAGTCTATTCATAAATGTTGCTGGGAAAACTGGACAGGTACAAGCAAAAAATAAATAAACACATAAACCCGGACCATCTTCTTACTCCATATGCAAGAATAAACTCAAAATAGATTGAAGACTTAAATGTAAGACTTGAAACCATAAAACTCCTAGAAGAAAACATAGGCAGTAAATTATCAGACATTACCCTTAGTAACATTTTTATTGATGTATCTCCTTAGAAAAGAGAAACAAAAGAAAAAATATACAAATGGGACTACATCAAACTAAAAAAAAAAAAAAAAAATCACAACAAAGGAAACCATCAACAAAACAAAAAGACATCCTACTGAATGAAAGAAGGTATTTGCCAATGATACATCTGATAAGGGGTTATTATCCAAAATTTATTTAAAAACTCATGCAACTCAAAAAAAACAAACAATCCAATTAAAAAATGGGCAGAGGACCTGAATAGACATTATTCCAAAGAGGACATACAGATGGCCAATAGACATATGAAGAAATGCTCAATGTTACTAATCATCACAAAAATTAAAATCAAAACTACAATGAGATATTTATTACCTTACACTTGTCAAAAATGGCTATAACAAATAAATCAACAAACAACAAGCATTGGCAAGGATGTGGGAAAAGGGAACCCTTGTGCACTGTTGGTGGGATTGCAAATTGGTGCAGCCACTATGGAAAACAGTATGGAAGTTCCTCAAAAAATTAAAAATTGAACTACTTTATGACCCAGCAATTCCACTCCTGGGTATTTATCCAAAGAAACCAAACCATTAATTTGAAAAGACATATGCACCCCTATGTTTATTGCAGTGCTATTCACAATAGTCAAGATATAGAAACAACAGAAATTCCCATCAATAGACAATTGGATAAAGAAATTGTGAGACATACATACAATGCAATATTACTCTGCCATATAAAAGAATGAAATCTTACCATTTGAGACAACATGGATGGACCTAGAAGGTATCCTAAGTGAAATAAGTCAGACTGAGAAAGTCAGACTGAGAAAAACAAATACCACCTGATCTCTCTTATACGTGAAATCTAAAGAATATAATAAATAAAACAGACTCATAAATACAGAGAACAAACTAATGATTACTAGATGGGAGGAGGGTTGGAGGGCTGGGTGAGAAAGGTGAAGGGATTAAGAAGCACAAATTGGTAGTTACAAAAAAATCAGGTATGCAAAACACAGTATGGGAGATATAGTCAATAGTATTATAAAAACTATGTATAGTGTCAGTGGGTACAGATGCAGTAGGGGGAATCTCTTCATAAATTATATAAATGTTTAATCACTACACTGTACACCTGAAACTAATATTAAATAATATGCCAAGTATAATTTAAAAAGTAGTCATGAGCATAGGGAATGTAGTCAGTAATATTGTAATAACTACGTCCAGTGTCAGATGGGTTAATAGACTTATTGAGTTTATCACTTTGTGAGGTATATAAATGTCTAAGCACTATGTTGTTTTGTACACCTGAAACTAACTTAAAAAATAAAAAAGTATATCCTATAATATTTTAATAAATTGACACAGTGACTGATGATTACTAGAATTAGTGGGGTGATTACATTCTAAGGTATAAAAATGTCAAATCACTATGTTGTGCAAATGCAACTAACTTAACAATATAAGATTATATACCAACCGTACTTAAACAAAACCTTTTTTAATTTAAAAAATAAAATAAAATACATCCTGAATGTGGGGGGATAAAAAGAAGGAGTTCTTAGGGAAACCCAAAGACAGAATTAAAAAGGGGAAAAAAACACACCCACAAAACACTAGAGGATGTTAAAGCTCTTGGCAACTATAGCCACAGCAAACATTAAACAAAACTCTACCACTAACCAGATTAACATATGTCTAAAATCTTAAACAAAGGTCTATTACCTCACTGTCTATTATATTATGTCTACCTTTTAATCCACAAAACTATAAGGCATATTAAATGACAACAACAAAAAAAAAATGAAGTCTGAAGAAACAAAGTAATCACCAAAATCTGACTCAGATACCACAGATATGTTGGATGATCAGACAGTTAAAATGAAAAATAAGCATGATAAATTTGCTAAAGACTCAAAAGGGAAAAGTAGACAGCATGCAAGAACTGATGGTACTCTAAGTAGAGAGATGTAAACTCCAAGAAATATTAAAAAGTAAATGCTAGAAATTAAAAACACTGTAACATAAATGATGAATGCACTTGCGAAACTTATCATTAAACTCCCATAATTAAGGAAAGAAGCAATGAGCTTGAGTGAAGGTCAATAAAAACTTCCTGAAAAGAAACACAAAGCAAAGACTGAATACAAAAATGAAAAAACAAAAAAAAAGGAAAATAGAACATCATATTGAAGAACTGTGGGACAATTTGAAATGGTATAATGGTATTTTATACCATCATGGTATAAAATATACATAACTGTAATACCTGCAAGAGGAGTAAAAGAAAATTGAGCAGGAGAAACGTTTAAAGTAATGACCTAGAACTTTCCAAAATTATTAACAGATACAAAACCACAGATATAGGAAGCTCATCGGACACCAAAACACCATGAATGATAAATCTATACCGAAAAAATCTATACCACAGAATATCATATTCAAACTATGTTTTTAAAAACCGGTAAAGGAAAAAACAAAGAAAAAAATAACACAGAAGTAAAATAAAATGCTGAAAAAAAGTCCGAAAAGAGAAACCTCACCTTTGGAAGAAAATAATTGTGAAATACAGTGGACTTCTAATCAGAAATCATACAAACAAGTAGAAAAAAGAGTGAAATATTTACTATTTTTTTTCTAAACACCAAACTAAAACTATATCTCTAGTGAAATTATCCTTCAAAAATGAAAGAAAAATAAAGACTTTCCCAAACAAAAATTGAGGAAATTCATTACCAGCAGATCTGTCCTACAAGAAATTTTAAGAGAAGTTCCAAGGGAGAAACCAAATGATATAGGTCAGAAACTCAAATCTACCTAAAGAAAGAAAATGTCAAAGAAGTAATAAATAAATGTAAACCAAAATATTTTATTTTTCTTATTATTAATGGTTCAAATAGAAAAATGTTCAAAGTAATAATGTATTATGGATATAGTACATACACAATTTAAATGATTGACAGCAACTTTGTAAAGGACAGGAGAGAGAAATTGGGAATACTCTGTCATAAAATATATGTACTACCCATGAAATGGTAAAGTGTTATTTGAAAGTGAACATACATTAGTTGTAAATGTACACTGCAAACTCTTGGGCAACCATGAAAACATTCTAAAAAGGAGCGTAATGGATATGTTAGAAGAGGAGAGAAAATGGAATCATATCAAATAATTAAACCAAAAAAGAAAGAAATAGAAGAGAACACAAGAAATAAAGGACAAGTACAAAGAAGAGAAGCGGTATTAAATATGGCAGATAGTAACTGAACTATATCAATAATCAATTTAAATATGAATAGTCTAAATACATCAATTAAACAGAGATTGTCAGTATGGATAACAAAACAAAACCCAGTGAAATGTTATCTACAAGAAACCCACTTTAAATATAAAGACACAGATAAGATCAAAGCAACAGAGTAGAAAAGATGTATCATCCTAACACTGATCAATAGAAAACTGGACTAGATATATTAATTTCAGATACAGCAGACTTTGGAACAAGAAAAAGAATTAGGGATAAAAAAAAAAAAAGCTAAAAGGGGTATCGTCTAATTAATAATAAAGGAGCCAACTCTCCAAGGAGATAAAACAGTATGTCCAAGAGAGCATCAAAATACATAAGGCAAGAACTGATAGAACTGCAGGGAGAAATAGACATATCCACTTATATGTGGAGAACTCAACACCAGTCTATCAGTAATTGACAGATCCGTCAGGCAAAAAATCATTAAGGAGATAATTTATCTGAACATCACGTTCAATCAAATGTATCTAGTTGATATTCTTAAAATACTCCTACACATTCTTCTCAAGCTCTCAGGAAACATTCATTAAGATAAATCACATCGTTGGCCATAAAATACACTTTAATAGCTTCAAGAAATAGAAGTCACACAAAATATATTCTCAGACTACATTGAAATTAAACTAGAAATCAATAACAGAAAGATAGTTGGAAAATCCAAAACTATTTAGAGATTAAACAACATACTTGTAAATAACAGAACGGTCAAAGAAATAGTCTCAAGGCAAGCTTTAAAATATTTTAAACTAAATGAAAATACAACTTATCAAAATTTGAGGGAGGTAATGAAAGCAGTGATTAGAGATAAGTTTATAACATTAAATGCCTGTATTTGAAAAGAAGAAATATCTAAAATCATGGATCTGGAAAAAGAACAGCAAAATAAGCCCAAAGGGAGAACAAGGAAGGAGATAATAAGGATCAGAGCAGAAATAAATGAAATAGAAACCAGAAAAACAATACAAAAGATCAATGAATCCAAGAGTTGGTTCTTAGAGAAGATAAACAAAATTGACAAACCTTTAGCCAGACTCATTAAAAAAAGGAGAGAGAGGACCCAAATTAATAAAATCAGAAATGAAAAAGAAGTGACAACAGACACTGCAGAAATACAAAAAATGTTAAGAAACTACTATGAGCAACTATATGCCAACAAATTTGACAATCTGGAGAAAATGGACAATTTTCTTGAGGTATACAACCTTCCAAGGCTAATTCAAGAAGAAACAGAAAACCTGAATAGACTGATTACCACCAGGGAAATTGAATCAGTAATCAACAATCTCCCAACAAAAAAAAGCCCTGGACAGATGGCTTTACACGTAAATTTTACAAAACGTTCAAAAAAGAATTATCACCTATTCTCCTCAAGCTCTTCCAAAAAATCCAGAAGGAGGGAAGACTCCCAAACACTTTTTATGAAGCCACTATCACCCTGATCCCCAAATCAGACAAAGACACCACAAAAAAATAAAATTACAGGCTAATATCTCTAATGAATATAACTGCAAAAATCCTCAACAAAACATTAGTGAACAGAATTCAGCAATATATTAAAAAGATCATACACCATGATCAAGTGGGGCTCACCCCTGTTATGCAAGGGTGTTTCAACATCCGCAAATCAATTAATGTGATACACCACATTAACAAAATGAAAAATGAAAATCACATGATCATATCAATAGATGCAGAAAAAGCATTTGATAAAATTCAGTAGCCATTTATGATAAAAACCTTTAAGAAGTGGGAATAGAGGGATCATATCTCAACATAATAAAGGCCATATATGATAAACCCACAGCTAACATCATACTCAATGGAGAAAAGCTAAAACCATTCCCCCTAAGATCAGGAACAAGGCAAGGTTGCCCACTTTCTCCACTTCTATTCAAAGTAGTGCTGGAAGTTCTAGCCACAGCAATCAGACTAGAAAAAAAATTAAAAGGCACTCAAATTGGCAAGGAGGAAGTAAAATTGTAATTATATGCAGATGATATGATACCATATATGGAGAACCCTAAAGACTCCACTAAGAAACTAATAGAGCTGATAGATGAATTTAGTAAAGTAGCAGGATACAAAATTAATATTCAGAAATCAGTTGCATTTGTATATACCAATAATAAAACATCAGAAGGAGAAATTAAAAAAGCAATCCCATTTACAATTGCTCCAAAGACTATAAAATAACTGGAAATAAATTTAACCAAAGAAGTAAAATATCTGTACTCAGAAAATTATAAGACATTGAAGAAAGAAATGAAAGAAGATACAAATAGATGGAAACACATACCATGTTTATGGATAGGAAGAATTAATATAGTTAAAATGTCCATACCGCCTAAGGCAATATACATATTCAACGCAATTCCTATCAAACTACCAACTGACTTTGTTTCACAGAAATAGAACATATAATCCTAAAATTTATATGGGACCATAAAAGACCCCAGATAGCCTCAACAATCTTGAGAAATAAGAACAAAGTGGGAGGTATAACAATACCTGACATCAAGTTATACTATAAGGCTACAGTAATCAAAACAGCGTGGTTTGTACTGGCATAAAAACAGACACATAGATCAATGGAACAGTACCATGTATGGTACTGGCATAAAAACAGACACGTAGATCAATGGAACAGAATAGAGAGTCCAGAAATAAATCCCATGCCTATGTGGCCATTTAATCTACGACAATGGAAACAAGAATGTACGGTGGGGTAAAGACAGTCTATCCGATAAATGGTGCTGGGAAACCTGGACAGACACATGCAGAAAAATGAAGCTGGACCCACCTCCTTACACCATATACAGAAATAAATTCAAAATGGCTTTTTAAAGACTTAAATGTAAGATCTGAAACAATAAAATACCTGGAAGAAAATATAGGAAGAAACTTCACAGACATTACCCTGAGTAAGATTTTTACTGATATATCTCCTTGCGCGAGGGAAGTAAGAGAAAAAATAAACATGTGGGATTACATCAAACTAAAAAGTTTTTTCACAGCAAAGGAAACCATCAATAAAACAAAAAGGATTCTACTGAATGGGAAAAGATATTTGCCAATGATATGTCTGATAAGGGTTAATATCACAAATTTATAAAAAACTCACTCAATTCAACTCCAAAAAAACAAACAACCCAATTAAAAAATGGGCAGAGGACATGAAGAGACATTTTTCTAAAAAGGACATTCAGATGGCAAACAGACATATGAAGAAATGCTCAACCTCGCTAACCATCAGAGAAATGCAAATAAAAACCACAATGAGATACCACCTCACCCTAGTCAAAATGGCTATCATCAATAAATCAACAAACAACAAATGCTGGCACGGATGTGGAGAAAAGGGAACGCTAGTGCACTGTTGGTGGGATTGCAGACTGGTGCAGCCAGTGTGGAAAACAGTATGGAGGTATCTCAAAAATCTGAAAATGGAACTACCTTATGATCCAGCAATTCCACTCCTAGGTATCTATCCGGAGAAATCCAAAACTCCAATTCAAAAATCTTTATGCATTCCTATGTTTATTGCAACACTGTACACAATAGCCAAGACATGGAAACAACCGAAATGCCCATCGGTAGATGACTGGATTAAGAAACTGTGGTACATTTTATACAGTGGAGTATTACGCAGCCATAAAGAGGAAAGAAATCTTACCATTTGCAACAACGTGGATGGACCTGGAGAACATTATGTTAAGTGAAATAAGTCAGACAGAGAAAGACAAATACCATACGATCTCACTTATTTGCGGAATCTAAAGAAAAGAATAAGTGAATGAACTAATCAGAACCAGTTTTGGAGACAAATAGGAAAAACTATGAAGGTTGATGGATGGGTAGGGGGTGGGGATAAAGGGGAAGGTGAGAGGATTAGAAAACAGTCGGTAACCACAAGATGGCCATGGGGTTTTGAAAATTATTTTGCGGAACGTAATCAATAATGTTGTAAAGATTTTGTAGGGTATCCGATGGACACGTGTCCCATTTGGGAGACCACCTCAGGGATGATGTAGGTGCCTGATCACTGCACTGTACACCTGAAGATGAACAATAATGAATGTCAACTATAATTTTACATATATATATGTATATATATGTATGTATGTATATACTTACAATAAGTGGAGTACAGCATTAGGAACAGAGACAGTGAAAATGTAATGGGTCTGTGCAATGTCAGAGGGATAGTGGATGAGGGGAGGGGGGTTCACACAGTGTGAGGAATATAAATGATAAATGTCTTAGTATTACTTTGTCTTGTGCACCTGAAACTAATTTAAAAACAAAAACAAAAAAAAATATCACTTGGTATAATGTACAAAATGTCGCTTTAATATGAAGGAAGAGATGCTACAGTCCATTCACGGGTCGGTTCCAGCATGAGCTGAACCGATTTCCTTTTAAACACACACATAGGCACTGGTCAATACAGTTGTTTCCTGGGGCAGCCTCATGCTGATTGCCTCCCCAACATCCTGCCTTGTGGAGGTGCTGCAGGTGCTGTTGGACGGTCCCTGTTGTTTGCTCCATCACCTGCCTTGCTCCTAACAACACTTTGCTGGTGGTGCACTGAAATTAATAGACCAGCCAAATGAAGTAGGCAGGCCTGTGTTGGAAGTAGAGCAGCATGACATTGTTTCCAGCTCTGCAGCTTGTACGCAGTGGGAGGCAGAAGGTTAAATGAAAACAGTGTCTGTGTTGGAAAGCAGTGTTGACGGAACTGATGATCACCTGGTCTGGAACCCCAGGCAATAAAGGCAGGAGGGAGGCTATTTTTAAATAGTTCTAAATGTCTGTCTTTCTGCTAAAAGTCAGTCATGCTGGGGAAAATATTAGAAGGCAGCAGAAAAGAGGAAGACCAAATATGAGATGGATTGACTCCACAAAGAAGCCATCGACTGAGTCTACAGTAGCTGAGTAGGGCTGTGAGGACAGGACATGGAAGACGTCACTCATTCATAGGGTCGCCGGGAATTGGAGCCGACTCAAGTGCATGTGACACACACACTTTTGGCATTGCTCCCAGCTTACCTATGTCTGTATCAAAAGGTTCTTTATTTCAAGTCTGACTTACAAGCCCAGAGGATAGTGAAAGTGAGTGGTTATGTTTTAGAACATGATTTCATCTGGATCTCTAAAGCAAGTAATTAAAAACATCTTGACCATTGTTGCCATTTTGAGAATTTTGGCACCATGTACCAGAGCAGAAAGAACTATTAACAACTGCAGTCAAACTAACACATTTCCACTGAAGCAAACTAATATATCTAGACACCCCTTCCAGACACCAGGCAGAACAAGCACTCCTGTTCACTCCTCCCCTTCACCACCCACTACACCACCCACCTCAAGCAGGTGTCCCTTCAGCCAGGGACTGAGAACGTTATTTATGCCCTCTAAACAGAGAATCTTTTGCTATTCCTATTGTCAGGTTAACTCCCTGACCTGCCTTCTGTAAGCTCTAACAGCACTGTTCACTATTGGCTGTAGGATTTGGCACATTTTGTGAGGGATTCTTATTTCGTATCTATCACCTACAGTAATCAGTAAGCTCCTTGAAAGTAGGGATAGTGTCAGTTTTGGTCATCATTATATCCTTGTTCCTTCACACAGTGCCTGGTACTTCTAGAATACATGGATCATCTCACTTTTGATCATTTCTCTTTCTCATCCCTGAACCAGGCTGAGAAGTACCCTCGACTGGTCTGGAGGTTATAATTCTAGCCCCAGCTCTCTCTCTCTCACCAATGACACAGAAAATGAGGTCAATTCATCTCTCTGAGTCACAAATACTTCCTTTGTAAATGATGGTGCGGGACTAGATACTTCTAAGCGACTGGTAGATCTAGTTCTGCAACCCTAGTCAAGTGTTTCCAGGCTGTCATGTTGCTTCACTGAACTAGATATTTCATGTCCTGTTACATAACTGTAAAGGGAAACCCTTCCCCATGAATGTGTAATGAATTTAAGAGAATGCCAGACACAGCCAATTCATTTGTTAAAACACTGCAATTTGCAGAGAATTTCAAGTAGCTAACCTGGGCTTCAAGATAAAATAAAGACAGATTTGCCCGATATAGTAAGCAAGTAGGAAATTTTCACTTCAAGAAAATTATAGTGTTCCTGGATAAACTGGCACCGTCCATGTAGTGAAAATAAATGCTTGCAGTGGGAAGGTTGGTGATAGAACTCCTAGGCTAGGCTCTCAGAATTCCCTAATAGACACATTTTGTAACTTGAGCTGGGACTCTCGACTTTCTCACCACATATGAAATTTGGGAAGAATAATTTTCTGTGGTGAGGAGGTATCCTGGGCATTGCAGGATATTTATCAGCACCTCTGCCCCTCTACTCATACCATGTTTCCCCAAAAATAAGACCTAGTAGGAACATCAGCTCTAGTGCATCTTTTGGAGCAAAAATTAACATAAGACCCAGTCTTATTTTACTATAATATAAGACTGGCTATATAATATAATATAATATAATATAATATAATATAATATAATATAATATAATATAATATAATATAATACAATACAATACAATACAATACAATACAATACAATATAATATAATATAATATAATACTGGGTCTTGTATTAAGTTTTGCTCCTCCAAAAGATGCATTAGAGCTGATGGTCCAGCTGGGTCTTATTTTCGGGGAAACATTGCAGATACCTGTAGAACATCATTCCCAAATTGTAACACCCAAAGTATTTCCAGATTTTGTCAAATGTTTCTTGGGCAACATTGCCCCCTTTTGAATACCACGGAGTTATAAGGATGCGGGTTTGGCTTTCAGCTATTCACCAGCTGTCTGACAGAAGCTAACTTTCTCAAACTTTGAGCCCCATTTTCTTCTGCACATGATGGGTGGAAATTAAGTAATTATTGTTTGGGCTAAATGAGTCAATGCATGTATATTATTTAGCATAATTCTATGCATGTAAACAATACGTATTATTTTCTATTACTATTATCACTATTTCATTTATCATTTTTTGCTATTATCATTGACATTGGTATTTCCTCATGTCTCTTGCCAAAAGAAAAAGATATATAGACCTACAAAGGAAAAATGCTTTCCCGATCTTTCTTCAATACATTTGCATTTTAATATGCAATTTAATACAGAAGTTCTTAGTCACACATCCTTAAGACTACTTGTGCTTCACCTCCACTGCACAGATGTCCGACGTGCCTCTTATATTTCTTAAGCACATCATTGAAGGAAAGCAAATGTTCTTAAAATTTTCAGTTCTTTTTTAATGGATTATTGATATGTATTCTTCATTACTATTTTCTCCCATAACAAATGACATGAAAAACTGCAGTTGAATTGTTATTTGACACTTGTAATAAACTTAGGAGCAAGAGGATCAGCATGTAATTTACCACAGTGGAAATTCGACTAGAAATATTATACTTACACTCTCAAATAGGGAAATGCAAATTTAAAACATATACCATTTTTCTCCTATTAAACTAGCAAAAGAAATGTTGACAAAGAGATAACAAAGCTGGCAGTGACCCACATTGCTTTCCAGAAATTGATATGTGCCTTTGGGAAAGCAATTTATTCATCTCAGTCTAGTCTTGTTGAAGGGACCTGCAGAGGCAGTCCCTTGAGCCCAAGCTGACAATGCGTAGAATGCTATGGCTGGTGAAGGGGACCAAAGTTTTGCAACCCGAAAATGGCCTTTTGGGATATTGATTTAAGCTGGTTATTAAGAAACAAAAGATTCAGAAAAAAAACTTTTGACCCTCCCCCTTTCCTGCCCCAGAAATTCAGTTGGAAAGACATGCTCCAGGAAGGAAATCTTAGCATATTCATCTGAGTTTAATTTGAATTAAGTATAGGAGACAGGAAGGCTCCTGGCAGGGGCCTGGTAACTAGATCACCTCCTAGGTCCCATTGTTGCTGGGTTTCCCAGAAAGAATTTGCCTAACATGTATGTTCCTGCTCTTTTTCAATGATCTATAAATTGCCCATTTTCACTTTTAAAATCTAAGACCCTGGTCCCCCCTTTTCTCCTTTGTCCAAAATGTCATATAGACCCAATTTTGCCTGTCTTTGAAATTTTAATGCTCATGAGAATTCCCCAGGGACATGTATTAAAATTTGATTTTCTCCAGCTAATCTGCTGTATGTCATTTGAATTATTCGCCCAGTTTGAAGAACGTAGAAGATAGGAGAAAAAGTATTTTTTAGCCCCCCACATCGCCATGCATGTCTCTTCAATGCACCTACTCTCCTTTTTCAAGGTCCTTCAATGCCATCCTCTCCTGTCTGTTCTCTGCCTGATCTCCCAAGTTCTGCAGCCCTTTATACCGATGATCTCTTGAAATGTGTTATCCTAGGTGACCACGCCACAACTCAGAGACAAAAGGTCTTACACATAACCCTCTTTATTAAAAACAGGTGAATATATAAGGACACTTTCCCACATCTTGTCTGACACCCTATGGGAATAATCCAATTGAGCCCACAGTCTGCTGCCCTGTGCCAACACACAAAAAGTCTTGGAGAGGCGGACTGGAGAGCAGGGGGGGAGGGAGAGAAAAAGAAAATCAAACCATCTGTACCCAAAGGTATTTCCAGTGTTGGAATCCCCACAGTTAGTAATTTCTTTCTTGTGTTTCTAACCCTAATAATTCCAATCAAATGAAGGTTGAGGGGAGCAGAGGAGTGCAGTTTATTTTATAATAATATTGCTTTAATAGTAGGAAAGAGCAGTAGGAAAGAACATGAATGTTTACGAGGAGGGGAAGGATGAGAAAATTGTGAGTGGCCACTTTGTGAACCATTGTGCCATCTCCCAACTAAATTAGTTTGTGGAGATCATAGATCAGACAGAAAATGCTATTAATCATACATGTTTGGTACAGAAACAAAACTCTGTGTGTGTTCTGGCTGCAACCCTGTAAAATGCATAGGGATGACAAAGACTCTTGACCAAACTAGACAGACAGGCTCCTCTGAGCGAACTTTTTGATCAGGCTTCAACTTGGGCCTATCAAAATTGCAGATTCTCAGCACAAATGATGCCATTCATTCACCACCACACTAAAAGACTTGAGTAAACTCTAACATTGTTTCTAACAGCTAAAGGCTGTACCCCTAGGATGACTCTAGCCATGCTTAAAGGGCCTGCCTGAAAACAAACAAACAAACAAACAAAGAAACTCAAGGACTTCAAAGGAATTTATTGTTTTTTCTAGCCAACACCTGAGGCCTCTGACCTCCCTTTTCTAAAGCATTTACTAAAAAGGGCTTACAAATTGTAAAGCTTCCTTTGTCACTTTGAGATGTATATGCATTTCCTACACCTCTGAACTGTCTCTCAAAGACCTGAAAGCCATTTCTCCGAAATGTAATCCATAGGAAGGATAGAGCCTCCGTGGAAGTACAGAATCCTACATTCAATAATTGCCAACTAACAGACACAGCTGGCCTAATCACATTTACACTGACCAACTCTGTAATTTTTCCCTTTTCTGATCCTTAAGCCCCCACTGTTTGCCTTCCTTATTCCCTAATTCTTTCTTTAAAACACCCAGTCACCTCTGCACAAATTGAAGTTCAGTTCAGTTCACACTGCAACCTTTTCCATAATGCATTAGTGTATTCCTGATTCCAATCTGTCCTTACTACTTTAACCAGTGGCTGGCTTTGCTTATCTTTGACAGGTCCAGTAGCTGAATAATTGAAGCCCTCCATCACTGTGTTTGATTTAGGTTGGTGGAATACTACTTATTAGAAATCATTAGCAAAAGTATTTTCTCTGCTTCAGTGAAGAACAATCCCCACAAATAGCCATGATTACAAGTTAAACAAAATTTTGCTGGGAAACAATTCTGATTTATGAATTCCACATTAAACGTCTAAGTACATCTGTTATGCCCAACATAATGGTGACTTTTTGAGTCGTGATTCTTAGAATCATAAATGATGTATAAATTCTGAGCCATTTACACATTTGGAGGGGTGCACATGTGTCCTGAGTGATTGCCTATTATACTCAAATACTAGGTTTATACCATGGCCTTTGTTCCTTTGTTTTGTGCCTAAAATCTGGAAGTGCAATCCTTTGTGGGGGCAAAGAGTTGCTACCCTGAGAGGAATATTTCAGTACGTCTTTGATGTTATTCACTTGTCTTAAGTGTTTTGCAATATATCTCAGAAATGATTAAAACTACTTTAGAAAGATGTAGGATTCAGAGTGTGTATTTAACTTCAAGTCCTGGTATCTGTTTAAGGCTTAGGAAGTGCTGACTATAGGACCACAACTCTCACCTCTCACCTTTCTCACCTCTGATTTCTCTCATACCCCTTACCATGGAGGTGCCTGAACATAGCACGCATTCGTAGGATTACATGACTTTATTCTTTCTGTGTGTTCTAGTCTCTTGTCTTTTGCTTTTTGACTATCTGACGAACCTTTCATATTCTTCAAAACCCAGCTCAAGAGGCAGCCTCTATACCTACCCCAACCCACATTCCTTTGCTGGCCTCTCTGTTGCAATAGTAACCATCTTGGACCACACACCTCCTCTGATTCTGGTGTTTGTATTTCTTATTACACATAAGTTTCCATATAGTAGGCATCATTGTATCCTTGGTGCCTAGCACAATTTATGACACAGAATAAGGATTCAATAAGTGATTATGGAACAAACAACTGAAGCTCTTTTTGCTTCCAGAAACTAATTTTTATTACTCATTGTAATCAAGAGCTGATATTTAATTTTTCTTTCATCCAGCACATATATGCATTCATGTACACACACTGATTGATGATTTAAGGAAAAATCTATAATATTAAATATATATATGTATATATGTATATATACATGTATACATATATACATGCATACATATATATATACACATATATACATATATATGTATGTGTATGTGTGTGTGTATATATATATATATATATATATATATATATATATATATATATATATATATCTGATTGTAGGCTCCCTAACCTTTCTGGACCGGGAGCACTGAGTGGGCTGTGGGAAGAGATGCAGAGACATGTCACTTACATTTTGCAGTTGGACGTGATTTTTCACCAAGCTCTCTGACTTTGCCATTGTGCTGGATGCTTTGAGACTGTAGTTTTTACCACTTTGTGGCTCTTTCAGCTGCTCTTGAATTTGTTTTGCTTGTTTCCTGCAGGTTTAAAGAAATAGATATATAAATAGCTACATAAGTTAACTCTATGCATATTTCTTTGAGGTTCATTCATTCCATCACCTATATTTGTCATTTACTAAAGCTAAATAAACTTCATTAACAAAGGGAATCCTTCCCTTATTTTCAACCCCACCAAGAAATACTTCCAATTTGAAGAGAAGGTGGTAGTACCCATCATCATCCAGGGATTCGCATCCAATTGTGCTCTGAAGGCAGACAGAAATATAATGCATTTCCTCACCCCCGTAGGTACAAGAGGTCCCTAACACTGAGGCTTCAGCTGCAAAGAATTAGAAATGCTCTGAAGAAGGAACACGTAGGCAAATGTGAAGCTTGCATCTAGCAGCCACATATAACATACTTGCAAAGTTATATTTATATGGGTATAATTCAAATCTGTATAGCTTGACTGCATGGCTGAAGTATGTACCATAACATGTGTTCATTTTCTTTTTTTTACAGTTTTGAAACAGCTAATTTGTTGTTACCATCAACCCTGAATATAATGATTTTTATCCCTTTGTAAATATTTCTTTGCAAGTGATAAAAATTGTTAACTCTTAAAGAGTGCCCACTATGTACCAAACATCATTTTAAGTGGTTTCCATGTGTCAACTCACTTATTCTTCACAAGATTTCTGTGTCACGGGGCATTAATTCTATGCTCATTGAGTAGATGAAACTGAGACACAGAAAGTTAAAGAATTTGCTCAGAGTCACATCGCTAGGAAGTGGTAGAGCTGGACTTGAACCAGCCAGTCTAGCTGCATACTCTGTATTCTTCACTACCACTCAGAACTGTCAACCTCTTTCCCATGGTCCCACAGCTTCTCAGTGGGAAGGCTGAGGCTACTCTCAGTTTTTGGACTCCAAGTAAAGTAGGCCTGCTCGCATATGTGGGGTGGCTGTTTGAGTCATTCAGTGGCTGGCTAACCAAGATGGATGCAGCAAATTATCGCCAAGCTTTCCTCTCCCAAGAGCTTTACAGCAATTACCTACCAGCAGAAGACTCACTGCCCATAAAACAAACAAACAAACAAACAAACCAAACCAAACCAAACCACACCACGCAAACAAATAAGCTTTGCAGAATCACCTCCCCTGAATGTTGCCTCTTCCCTTTTGGTGGCGTAGGTGCACTGGCTCTTGCAGGGAGCTTCTCCAGCCAGGCAGCACTCCACAGAGTATGGTCTCAGACAGAGCAACTGGGACTTGAATCCTCTGCCACCCCCCAGGTTTGTTTGGATTTCCTACATCAAAGTGATTTATTTCCTAAGCTTGTCTGAGCCTCAGTTTCCTTATCTGCAAAGGGAGTTTGTAAAAGCTCTCTTCCAGGGATACTGGGGAAATTAAATGTGAACGCCCATGTGAAGTGTAAATGTGTCCCCGTCCTCATCATTTAGCGTGCTTAGTTATACAGGCAGATACTACAGGGGAATCAGGACACTGGCTAAAAGATAAAAGAGAAAAGGTTGTCTTAACGGCATCGCTCCTGAGCAAGAGACAGTATTTGCCACAGGATTTGGAGGTTTGGAGCAACACCAGTGTGATGTTCTCTGTTTGTTTAACCATTTCTTTTATCTTTTCAATTATTTGGGGGGCTTTTGTCTCCAGGACTCTTAGTTGCTTTAATCCAGTTGTAATAATCTATCCACTTTCTAACAGCTAATTTGTAACCTATTGTTAAAAACAAATCTATCCAATCAGCATTTTAAGAAACACATTAGAGCCACAAAATCCTATCAGGGATTTACTGATGAAGCAAACAGTCTACCCGAGGAAATCATCATGAAGCAGTGAGAGGGGGCCTGGCACAGAGAGAGAACCCAATTACTCTCCTAAGAATTAAATAGTAGGAATACTACCTTTTAAGTCATTCCATAATTCAGTGTCTGTGAAATGTAAACCTCTAAAGGAATTTTCCTCATAAAATGTCAGACTGCATTTCCTAAATCCTTTTATAATTTGCTTTCCTTTATTTCCTTCTCACTCAAGCCCTGACTCGCTAATATTCCAGGATAAATGGGCCTTCTTTTCTGTGCCTGCCTTCTTCTCCATCATCGCTCCCCTCTCCCAGGCATGCACATTTTTCGTTTTTCCTACCTTCCCCCAGAAAATGGGAACAGAGGAAATGAGCAGCGTTGGACCACAGAACCATTAGCCCTCTCGTGAGAGCAGTCGCTCTGGGGAAGACAACATACGGGCCATGCACACAGGAACACTACTAGCCTGCCAATGTCAGTGTTTCAATTGTATAATTCATTGACTTTTCAGTTTCTCTGGCCCAATTAATCAGAAGGCCAGAGAGATATAATTACAAATGAGATGTAATTTGTAGAATATCAGGTATCACAAGCCTGTTAGTAAACATTACTTGTCACACTGCAGGTTGAGCTCCTAGGGAAGTAGAGGCTGAAACGGTTATAGCCTCTAGGGTTTTGCTAGGGAGGGCTCTTTGGGTCAACATCTGTGGAAGCAAAGGGAAGGAAGCAGGACTGGGCAGAAGGAGGTGTTGGTATGTGATGCAATCCAGTGAAGATCTCAGCAAGTGCCAAAGGAAGCTTTGAAACTGGCATGGCCTTGTACCCTATACCCCAAGTTGGGACAGAAGTTGAGGCCTTCAGAGCCTCACATTGCCCTGTCATCAGACGTGGGCTATCTCAGGCGAGAGCATGTGCCTGAGAAAGGTAACTGTTATCATAACTGTGTTTTAGCAACTAGGGAACTAAGACCTTCACTGCTGAAGAGAAGCGTAGAGCATATCAGAGCATCCACCGACTATCCACCTGTAAGAGGCTTTCTTTGTGACCTAAAATCTCTTACTTCAGAGGGTGATAACCAACAGTCAGGACAGGTGGCTACCATATCAGCTTTTTACTGATAGCACCAGTTCTCCTTTCTCCTCCAGTGTTTTACCAGTTGTGATAATTATTTGCCCCAACTTCTGCTCCTGGAACATTTCCCCTCCTATCCCAATTCCGTTCTTAGAGTTGAATTATGGCCTGCATGTCCAGAGTCTACTAAGGACTCCTACAGCCAGCCTCACATGTCTTACCCACATGAGTTGAAATTAAAAGGAAAACCTGCAAGAATTTATAGTTGCCAGGTAAGCCATGTCAGCCAGATTGGAAAGGCTCAATTAATAGCTCTAGTAACTCCTTATGGGACTGTATGGACTTACTGGGAGTGACGAGAATTTCTTTCATTGGGTCCTTTAGAATTGTTGGAGCTTAATTAACTCAGTCAGAAAATCCTCTGAATTGAAGAAGGTGTTCCTCACTGCTACTGCATCATATTACCTGCCTTCAAACTTTCATCACCTAATAATTTGCTTATTAGTCTATCTGTGAGGTCATGCCATACCAAGGCTGACAAGAGAATGGAGACAGGACCAAAGTGGTGGGATCTGAAGGATTATGGGAACTAAAATATATATGACCAAGAGAATGTGAGCTTTTTCGTAAGTCCTGACTTTCTTTGGCCAGGAACTATGAATCCCAGCATATAAAATGGAAGTTCAGGTGAATTTATTTGAAACCAAAGAGGGACAGATCCTAGAATCCTAGAAGACTTGGAAGTTCTAAGATGAAGTGAAGAAATTATACACATATACACAACCTTAGCGTACGTGTGAAGGTAAGGAAAGGTCAAGGTAGAGTCTGCTCAAGGTTTTGGGAAGGGAATTTGAATTCCAAGCATGAGCACAGAGAATCTTGTGCTTGGTTGTTATAAAAATTAACATTGCTTTCAGCTATATGGATTAGATGCCTGGTGTGGGGTCGGGTATTCCTCTCAGGCAAAGAAAAATAAAGGAAGACCATGCCTGGAAATTGTACTAGAAGAAGGAAATATACTCTAATGAGAACTATAACTCCACTTGGAAAAGGCTTCATTTTTTATTATTACTTTATCATTCTCATATTTCTTATTTATTTTTCATAAAAATGTGTCCCACCTGGGCAGGCAGGACAACATCCTGACTAGCATTCCTCCATTGGGTCAGTCCTCTGAGCTACCCATAATGAATCTGATGTAGCGCAGTGTTTCCATTAAACTCTCTGACAGCTCTCTGAGCCCCAGGAAAAGACGCTCATCTCAGAGCCCACTGGCTGCCCAGAGAGAGAGAGTCTCTAGTTATCCAGCTGTTCTCTGTTCTTGTGATTGTTATAATCAGTCTTTCATGTAAATGTGGTACAACTGCCAATTATACTCCAAAAATAGGTGATTAAGTACTTCTTCATAGTAATTTGCTTATTGTTAAATACACAATTTCTTTCTTGCATACAGCACTTTCAAGGAGACCCTTCTAACGCCCTATGGGGTGTGATTACCCTTTTCGCGCTCCTGTGAACACTTCACTCTGTACTTACCCAGCCTCTAAGTTCCAGTGTGGAAAACTGGAGGTGTTAACTATAGCAAGGCTTCATTGAGTATTTACTCTTTTAAACTCTATGGTGTGCTCTTTACACTATTATCCCATTAATCCTTAACACATTCTAGAAGGTAGATATTATTTTTGGCCACATTTTACCAAAGAGGAAACTGAGGCTAAGGGACTGGGTGTAATTTGCATAATAACACATAATAAGAAAGTGGCAACCTGAAGATTTGAACACAGGCCTGGCTGACACGAAAAAAGGATGCCGCACAACCACCCTAGACAAATACAGACACCAGGGCATGACTTTCCTGATTCACTCCAAGCAGCTGCTGTGGGAGAGTGGTTTAGACTACGTGATTGAAACTAGAACCACGGGAATTCAAAGACCCTATCTGCAATTTTCTACTGTGCGGCTTTGACAAATTAATATTTTAAAGTAAAATGCTAATATTATTTGAAAAATGCAGCAATGATGCACGATTCCAATTGTTGTGAGGATTGGGAGATAATCCATGAAAAGCCCAGTGTGTCTGACGAAGAGTAAGTGCTTAAAAATGAACACTAACAACTGTCACAGTCAAGAGTTGCCTAGGAGATGGGATAATTAAATGTAATGTGGTATCGTGGATGCGGCCCTGGAACGAAGAAAGTACATTAGGTAAAAACTAAAGAAATCTGGAAGTATGAACTCTAGTTGTAATAATGTATCAGTATTAAAGGAAGCATACCAATAATTTAAGACAATAATAGGGAAAACTGGGTCTGGGGTATGTGTGCTCTATCTTTACTATTTTCACAATAATTCTGAAAATCTAAACCTGAAATATTCTGAAATTGTTTATTAAAAGTAATAGTTACTAATTCTGGTTTCATACCTGAGTTTCTGGTATTTTTTTAAATCATAATGGCTGTTCTTTTCAAAGATCAACATACACAACATGCAGAGAGGTAAATCATACTATATCTGGAAATTGATCCATTTCTAGAAGAGCAAATGGGTAGAAAAATGTATATTCAATGAAAAGCAATTACACGTTGGTGTGGATTTCAGACAAGTTTTAGGAATAGAATCTGTGCCAACTTCTTTATGTCTACATTCCTTATAAGAAACCAAGAAATTTAATATTTTTATCTGCATTTCCTATTTGAAGTGCAGATTATACCATTTCCATAAATAAAACATCTTTATCAAAATTCATTGAAAATAAATATACATGTATTATATATACATATATATATTATGTATATTTTTTGTTCTTCTTTATTAGTCACAGATAAGCACCTTTATCTGCAGAAGTTCTGGTTTCTTGGCCAGGGAAGTATAGGGCATATTTGAGATGTGCATACCAACTGGTGAATCACAATAGATTTTATAATATTCATATTTCATATTTGGTAAAACCCCTTTAGGGGTATCACATAAAAACACTATGAAAGGGCAAGTGTGGAGATGTGTGTGTGTGTGTGTGTGTGTGTGTGTGTGTGTGTGTGTGTGTAATTTTTTTAAAGGCTAGATACTGGTTGATAATGTTTAGGTCTACAGCAGTGATATCTCTGTTCAGAAGAGTTAAGCCCTTAGTCACAGGTAGACACTGAGCATTTAATTCTGGCGGGTAACCGAAATATACAAAGAACATAGAGTGTTCAGGATCACAGAGAGGATCGGTAACGATGTGAATGAAGATAAATCACACACACGTATGCACATGCTGCACACACCACAGTCTACAAAGGATTCTAAGTCATTTGTACATGTTTGATGGACCCATTTGCACAGATCCCTCTGCCTGGAGCAAAGCCTGCGAACTTAAAGAAAGACAAAGTGCTTCCTCTGAGAAGTAACCTTTTAACACTTGAGAAAAAATGATCTTACTTGCTTTTGAAGTAGAATGCTGCACAGAACATGCCCACGATGATAATTCCAAAGATGATACATGAAATTGACAGCACCTGCCTTTGGTAAACTTCTTCACTCTCTGTGAATTTGAAAAACAGAATTAGAATAGATGTGAGAAAGGCACAGTAGAAACAACTGCCATTCTTGTATTTCTGAGCTGGTAGGAGACTTTCAAAGCAAACTTTTTTTGCTCCTGCCATAAATAGGAAAATATGAGGAAGTTATTATGATTCAATTACTTTTTGTATCTGCATAGTGAAATCACAATTCATACATAGATATCCCAATTATGAATCTCATTATCAAAAGACATTCCATGACTTTAGGACACACTGGGGGCATACAATTTTGAAACTATGGTGGGATTCAAAATAATCTGCCAGATAAACTAATATGTGTCCATCAGGACTTTCCTATGCCAATGATGATTTCCAATTTATATTATATGATACTGATGCCACTGTATTTTATGATTGATTCCTTGGATGTCAATTTCCAATTTAGCCACATACTACTATGATTGACATCATTCATGAAAGAGAACTTCAATATGAATGTGAATATTTATTCACCCATTTCGTGATTTTTCAATACCAATGATCTGGCACAGTAGTCCAAACTCTATTATCAAGGTCATGTATTATAGCTTCCTATCGCATAAAAACAATAAGAATTCATAAACAAGTATTTTGCTTTTCAGCCATTATCATTTACACTCCCAGCTAATTTTCTGAGATATGTCTACTGAATCAGTTCTTCCATCTCATGAAGACGTTTTTATCCATAGATCTCAGAACTGTCTTTCTGTTAATTTTCCTCTACTTATCTTACTTCTTTCTTTATACAGCATAGAGACTATGATCCATGATTATTATAATTCACTCTCTTACAAATACCCTCAATTACTGTATCCTTTTCTCCTTCCTTTCTACCCATTTGGAAAAATAACTGTATGAATCCAAGACACTGCCTTCTCCACCCCACTACATTGAACAGTTCAGAATTAGAGAGAATATTGAATGATTGGGAAGATGGACATCAATAAAGGTTGACAATCACATTGCTTAAGCTGACATCCAGCAGTGGCTAACAATCTCATTGGCCTGCTTCCCCATTTTCTTAATGATTATTCAGACCTTCTCCACACTACTCAAGCATCTAACTTAGCCTCTCTTCCCTCACTCTCCGATCTTCCATATATCTTACAAAGGAAAGAAAGTCAGTATAGAAGAAATTATCTCTATTTACAACAAAAAATACATAAAATTAACTGCATCTGTATCTACTACCTTTTGTTTTTCTCTTATTAACATAGTCCAGTAATTCTCAAACTTTGGAGTCAACTTGAGGGCTATTGAAGAGCAGACTGCCACTTTCTCTCCGATAATTTTTGATTTAGTAAGTCTGAAGTGAGGACAGAATATTTGTATTTTTAAAAAGTTCCCAGGTGATTCTAATGGTGCTGCTCTGTGAAACATACTTTGAGAACCATTGAATAGACTAAGAATCCTCAGAACATGGCTCAACTATAACAGAATAACCTGAGGGAGATTGGTTTTTCTTTGTTACTGCAAATTGTGTGATCTATTTTGGACCTTCTAAATCAAAATCTTTACGTAAAAGAAACTTTTACATAAAGTAGTTTCTCATGTACACTAAAGTTAGGGAATGATTCAGTTAGAGAAAGTGCTATATTTTTATCAAAGTGTAGTATCTTTGGATCTCATGCTTTTCTGTCATTCAGGGTCTTTACAATAACTGAAAGTAAAAAAGAAGGGGAAACATTCCTATTCATTCTATAATGCCAGCATTACCTTTATGTCAAAAAAGGACAAAGGCATTAAAAGATAATAAATTACGGGCATATATCCCTCATTGACATAGATGCAAAAGTTCTTCAAAAATGTTTAGGAAATCAAATCCAACAAGATGTTAAAAGTAATACATCAAGACCAAGTGGGGTTTATACAAGGAATGCAAGCTTGGTTTAATATTTTTAAATTAATAAACGTAATTTACAATTTTAATCATCAATAAAAATGATTTAATTATCAGATTAGAGGAAAACAATTACTAACTACTAACTAAAATTACTAACATCTAACATTCATTCCTTATTAAGACTCTCAAAAAGTAGGAATAAGAAGAGAACTTCCTCATCCTGATAAGGAATATCTATGAAAAAATCTATACCTAATTGTAAAAGACAGAATATTCCCTAAAATCAGGAATAAAGCAACAATATCCACTCTCACCACTTCGATTCAACATTGTACTTAAAGTTTAGTCAATTGAATAAGGCAAAAATAGAAATCAAAGCCATTCATTTTGGGAATAGAAGAACAATCATCTTTGTTCTCAAACATAATCATCAATGCAGAAAAGCTGATGGAATCTACAAAGAGGTAGTGTTAACTAATAAATAAGCTTAGCAAGTCTTTATAAGGTAGCAAGATAGATGATATCAAAATCAAATGTATATCTATGTAATAGCAACAAATAATAATTAAATATCTATTGAGTAGCAAACAAATAATCATTTACAATAGCATCAAAATATATAAAGTATGTAGAGATAAATTTGAAAAAAGATACACAAGGCCTGTACACGGAAAACTACCAAACATTACTGAGAGAATTTAAAGACCTAAACAAATGAGATATGTCATGTTTCTGAATAAAAAACTCAATATTATTAAGATGTCAATTCTCCTCAAGTTAGCAGATGGATTGAGTACAATTCTATTAAAAAATCTCATGAAGCACTGTATTGTTATTGTTGCTGAAATTGACAAGTTTATTCTAAATGTTATATGGAAATGCAAAAAGTCTAGATTAGCCAAAACAGCTTTTGTCAGTAAAGAGACCAAAGTTGAAGGACTCAAACTACTTTATTCCAAGACTTATTATAAAGCTATATTAATCAAGGCAATAATGTATGGGCCTATTTATACAGATAAATTAATGAAACAGACAAGAGAGTACAGAAATATATGGAAACATATGTGGCCAATTGACTTTTGAAAAGATGCCAAGGCAATTAAATGGGAAAGGATCTTTTCAGAAAATGATATTGTACAATAGTATAGCTATTTCCACAAAAATGAACATTGACCCTAACTTCTTACCTTATTAAAATATAAACTCACAGAGGATAATAGGCCTTAATGTAAATTTTATACTGTAAAACTTTTAGAAGAAAATATAGGACAAAATGTTAATAACCATGTTTGGCAAAGTTTCCTTAACTACAACATAAAGATATAAACTATAAATATTTTTAAATCAATAAAATGGACTTCATCAAAATTAACAATGTTTGATTTTTAAAAGACAACATTATGAAAATGAAAAGGCAAAGCACATTCTGAGAAAGAAAATCTGCGATATATATCTCCCCCACCACCCCCGCTGAGGCAATCGGTTGCCAGTCGGTCCACCACTCACAGCAGCTCATGGCAACACACAGCAGTTTACGCCAATCTCGGGCTGCTCACAGCAGCCCAGCTCAAGGGAGAGCTGTTGTTCACAATCTTAGCTGTAGATGGCGCAGCTCACTGGCCCACGTGGGAATGCAGGGGACAATCTAGGCATTAGGAGTGTGGCACTCCAACCACCTGAGCCACCAGGCCGGCCCTATATTTTTTTAAATTAAAGTTTATTGGGGTGACAATTGTTAGTAAAGTTACATAGACTTCAGGTATACAATTCGATAATAGATCATCTATATCTCACATTGTGTGTTCACCACCCAGAGTCAGTTCTCCTTCCATCACCATATATTGGATCCCTGTTACCTTCATCTACCACCTGCCTCCCCTCTTACCCTCTGGTAACCACTAAACTATTGTCTGTGTCTATGAGTTTTTGTTTCTTCATTTGTTTGTCTTGTTCTTTAGCTGTTTTCAGTTTTATATACTACATATCAGTGAAATTATATGGTTCTCAACTTTCTCTGTCTGACTTATTTTGCTTAGCATAATAATCTCAAGATCCATCCATATTGTCGCAAATGGTATTATTTCATATTTGCTTATTTCAGAATAGTATTCCATTGTGTATACATTACAACTTCTTTATCCAATCATATATCGAAGGACACTTTGGTTGTTTCCATGTCTTGGCCACCCTAAATAAAGCTGTAATGAACACTGGAGCACATACCGTGTTTCCCTGAAAATAACAGCTAGCCGGATATTCAGTTCTAATGCATCTTTTGGAGCAAAAATTAATATAAAACCTGGTCTTATATTATATAAGAACAGATTTCTATTCTATTCTATTCTATTCTATTCTATTCTATTCTATTCTATTCTATTCTATTCTATTCTATTCTATTCTATTCTATTCTATTCTATTCTGTTCTATTCTATTCAAGACCTGGTCTTATATTATAGTAAAATAAGACCGGGTCTTATATTAATTGTTCCTCCAAAAGAAGCAAAAATTCCCGTTTTCAGGGAAACACGGTACATATTTACGGATAAATGTTTCAACAAAACATACATTCAACAACATGGATTTGTATCCATAATATCTACAGATCTCTTAGTACTCAATAATAAGACAAACAATTCAATTTAAAAATGGCTAAGGATTTGAATGAATACTTTTCCAAAGATATATAGATGGCAAATAAGTACATAAAAAATGCTCAACACAAATAGTCATTATGGAATTGAAAATTAAACTATAATGAGGTACAGGGTATCCCTATGAGAACGGCTAAAATTTGGCTAAATTGAAAACTGGCCATACTGAGTGTGTGAAGCAATTTGAACTCTCATACACTTCTGGTAGAATGGTATAACCACTTAAAAAATAGTTTCATGAAACTATTAACACATTAACTATTAACTATAACTAAACTATTAACTATTAACTATAAACACAGGCCTACCCTATGCTACAGCCATTCTATTCCTAGGTATTTACACAAGACTAATGAAAGCATACGTTTATTACATGCATACATTTTCATAGCAGTTTTATTTGTAATAGTGAAAAACTGGAAACAATCTGAATGCCCATTAACAGGAGAATGGATAAATGAACAGTGGAATATTATTTAGCAATAAAAATGAATAAACTACTGATGTAAGCAACAATATACATGATCTCACAATAATTATGCTAATGGCAAGTCAGACCAAAAATAAAAGTCACGTCGCTCTGGGAAACATTGGTTGCCATTTTACATTTGGAAAGATTCAAATTAAAGGATAAAAAAATGTGTCATTGAGATCTTGTTTGGGCATACTGCTATTGTAAAGAATGCCATTCTTTTCACATTTTAAGCTCATTAAATTGTCCAATTGAACTTAGAAACAAATAAGTACTTGTACCAACTATAAAAAGTTTTATTTCCCTTAATTGTCGTGAGTTGATGACTGTCGTGGAATCCGCATAACTCGCATATGATAATCTACATCAGCCAGCCTGTACCAACAAAAAGAATTATGAAAATGATGAATAATAAGACCAATTAAAACAAAAAAATACGATTGTATCCATTAATACTGAATGATTTCCTCATGAAATCTATGTGATGTTTTTGTTCTTATTTGAACAAAAAGTCAAATATAGCCTGGGGAAATGCACAGAATCAAGCCTGTGTTTAAATCAAGAGTGACATAAAAACTCCAAAGGCTGTGAGTGAATTTATAGACCTAGGTGTAGTTACAATGACGGTACTATCAATTCTTCTGATTCACAGAGTGTTACACAAGAACTAGGTGAGGTGCAGGAAGCAAGGGGTTGAGAGTTTGGCAATCTTGGATGTGACTTTAGTTTTAGCCAATTTTAATAGATTAACCACAGAAATATTATTTTACCTTTATAAATATCAATTCTCTATCAGAATAAAGGCAATAATATGAAATGCCAAATGTAATAAATGTTATAACAAGCAGGTGTATTATGTTACAAAAACATATACTATGATAAATTGACTTATTCATAGGGACCTATTCAGATCAGAGATCTGAAGTATAAGATTAAGAGCCAACTAGTCAAGGAGTGGGGATGAAGAGAGCAGTCCAGAAAGAGAAAACAGTTTGTACAAAGGTTCTGTGGTAGGAGATAAAATGACATGTTCAGGAATCTGGAAGTTATCTCCTACCCCGGGGCCTTTGCACAGACTCTTTTCCTTAGCAGATTAGCAGAGCAACAGCAGCAACAGGGATTTCGTGTGCAATGAACATGACATTACAACAGTAGGAAGGTACCAAAGGATTTGAAAGGAGAGAAGTGTGATGTGATATTTACTTTTATTTTTCTCTGCAATGTGCGGAAAAGATTAGAAGAGATAAAGTAAATGTAGAGTCCTGTCCTGTTAGAAGTCTGTTCTATCAGCTCAAGTAAGACATGAGGGATGTTTGTATGACAGTAGTAACAACCATGGTGGAGAGTGAAACAAACAGAAGTGAAAAGGAATTAGGTTGAAAATACTTAAGGGACTAAACAATGATGCCATTAACTAAGATAGAGTATACTGGAGGAGGTCCAGACTTGGAAGGAAAGGTAACAAACTCAGTTTTGGACTCAGTGAGTTTTAAAAACCTATAAGATATTCAAGTAGAGATGCCAAGTAAATATTAAAGTATGTAGATCTAGGCTAAGAGGAGGTGACTGGGTCCTGGATATAAATAATTAGGGGCTATGAATATACTGAAATCAAGCATGTTGATAAGAGAGCCCCAAGAGAAAAATACAGAGTAATCAGAGAAGAATGCCTAAGATAGAGCTTTGAGGGAACTCCAAAATATCATGGAAGGCTATGGAAGGAACCTGCGGAGGAAATGAAAAAGGAGCAGCCAACCAGAGGAGGGAAAAGGTAAAAAACCAAACGAGAAAAGTAACAGAAAAAGATAGTGTCATGAAGGAAAACATAAAGGGTTTTTCTAGAGGATAGGTTATTGAATGCTTCCGATAGGCCAACAAGATACAGTCCTTTAATTTAGTGATGAAGAGGTCACTGAGGAAGCCGCCTAAACTCCTTTGATGAAATCATGATGGCAGCCCCCTTAATTCCCTGGGTCCTCCATCATGTATCTTTCATGTGCTACAAGGAAAATGTACTTTGTGCAAACCAACCCCGTTTTCTATCATTTTGGCTTGGATTTAGAATCTAGAAGTACAGAAAGCAGTCACGTCTTACTTGTAAATTGGGGCTAACATTAACTTCATTGTAGAGAAGTTGTGAGGATTGAATGAGCTAAAATATATAGTGTTGCACTTCTTAACTCCAAGTAATCATTAGATATTAGGCTGAATCATATAAAATTGCCATTTGGAGGGGAATAAATGGGTGAACATTGGCTATTTAATTTGGTTTTATTGAATATGTGGTAACATATTATTCTATGAGATATTAACATTTTTGCATTTCATTTTGAAAAACCTAGATTGTGAAGTCATTTTTGAGGGCAAAAACCAATCTTCACTTAAATTGGAATTGGTAAAGAGTGTTTTCATTACCTCCAGCTCCCAACTCTGGTCCTTTCTCCTTTTCTGTTATGCATGGGATTTGTTCCTCAATTTTTTCATATGATCATATTTCATGTTATAAAGGTGGGAACTAGAGAAGGTAATGGTACAGTGAAATTTCAGACACCAACATTGCACCGGTGGAAAAAACCCTTTGGGCAGGCAGCCTGGCCTGAGACTCTCAGAAAGACTGTTGCTACCCTTAGCTGCTCCCTGTCGCCCACCTCACTCAGGGAGCAGCGTGGTTGGGTGGGGTGCACTCCTGAGCTTAAACACCAGCTACCATTCTTCTTATCCTCTCTCATCCATAGTCTTTGTCAATAAAATGAGGAAAATGCTGTATAGCCCACATATTTGTTAAGGGATTCAATAGGAGAGCACAAATACAGTGTCCAGGATAATGGAAGGCATATCATTGATGCACAAAATGCCAGTTTCCTTCCTTTCCCCCTTTTCTCCTGGAACCAGTATTCAAGTAAAACACAGGCCTTTAAAATACTCTGCTTCTTTTATGCAATACTAGCTTTACCTACAGGCAGTTCTGTGACTAGGCCCACTGTCTGTTCCCTGAGACCCATATTGAAGGAAATTGCTTTTATGTCACTGCATTCATCAACCAGTGCTTTTGAGTTTGCCAGAAAGATATTTTGGGGATGTGATGCATGCGATCCACCTTGGGGCATGGGCTGTCTTTCACACTGTCCTCACACACACCCTTTCAGAAGGAAAGTGTGCTTCTTATTGCCAGAGACACAGAAGTCTTGGGAAACACAGAGGCTACAGCACTGCATGCTAAACCAGAGAGCTCACAGTTTAGGTCCTGGCATGCAAAGCTGCCTGACAAGGGTGCTTTTGGAAACTGTAAAAGTCTTTAGGATTCTAGAAGTCTCTCCACAAAAACGTGTTAAGCTATACTACATAGAAAAAAAGTGATACCAAAAGAAAATCATAGTTGCTGTTTTCTTATACATTTCCCTATGGAGGTCTCTATAATGACAATAGAGGTGTCAGTGACCATGATGAACTAACTGGTAAGTCTTACATCTGGGAGGGAATGGGAAATGTTCTCAAAGGTGGCTTCATGGCCCCTCCAAGTACAGGGACCCAGAGGTCCACTGCCTCTTGGGAATCTTCCTTTGTACTACCACTTTTAATTAAGTCTATAAGACATCAGACTTAAACATGATTTCCCTAAGTGTGCCGGCATCCAAGTAATGTGAGACCTACACACAAATATACACACACACACATTGGTAAGTCATATAAGAGCAAAAGTTTTTCCACCTAGACCACCTCATATTCAACATATGCAAATCAGACCCTATGTAAGGCCACCACCAGGTGCCAAATGAAAGCATGATTACTTTGATAGTTCATTGTAGAGTCAAACTAATAATACGTCGGGTGCCTCTTTATCCAAGCATTCATTAACTGAGACCCTGCAGTGAAAGTCTACACTCAGAAGCAAAAGTCATCACAATCTTCATTAAAGAACCCACCATTTATGAAATCAGTCTTCATTCTAGTGTTTCTCCCTAATTTGAGCATTTGTTTCTATTCATCAGGTCAAGCTCATAATCTATTTCTTGGTTAAAGGCTTATTAGGACTTTTTGTCCTCATTTTAACTGGATTAAGTTTAATTGGATTTATTCCAGTAGGTGTTATAGTATCCTTAGAACAAGAGGGGCTCTTGAATTCTGTTCTTCAAGATAAACAGATGCTGAGGATAGATTAAAATATTAGGACCTTACAAGGAACTGTGGATTAATCTTAATCAGGAAAGAGAAGAATATTTAGAATGTTGGAAACCGGGGTTTGTACTTTTTAATTTGAAGACACAAATGAACAAGAAGTTAAATGGCTTGCTAACCAATAAAGAATACTTATTTTATTAAGGTATAAAAAGGAAGGCAAGTGAAATGGATCCTCACCCCGAGATCAATGAGATCAAAGACACACTGGCAAGGTGGGTCACCGAGAGACTATGAGGTCTGACAATTAGGTTCGTGAACTCATCCTAGAAAAAGTGCTACATACCTCATTGCTGAGTATCACTATGGTCACCTTTGAAGTACTCCCCTTGGGATGCTATGCACCGATGCCAGCGCCTAGTCCACCCTTCAAAGCAATTTTCGAACTCTTTCTGGAATGGCCATCAGAACTGTCATTGTATTACCCTTGATGTCCTGAATGTCATCAAAATGTCTTCCTTTCAATATTTCCTTTATCATCGAGTAAAGAAAGAAGTCATTGGAGGCCAGATCAGGTGAGTAGGGAGGGTGTTCCAATATAGTTATTTGTTTACTGGCTAAAAACTCCCTCACAGACAGTGCCGTGTGAGCTGGTGCATTGTCGTGATGCAAGAGCCATGAATTGTTGGCGAAAAGTTCCAGTTGTCTAACTTTTTCATGCAGCCTTTTCAGCACTTCCAAGTAGTAAACTTGGTTAACTGTTTGTCCAGTTGGTACAAATTCATAACGAATAATCCCTCTGATATCAAAAAAGGTTAGCAACATTGTTGCAACAAGTTGAACTTAATTGTCAGACCTTGTACGTGACAAAAATATCTGGAAGATCAAACAAGCTCCCTGATCCTTACTGCAAGGAACACCAAGAATTCTGCTTGGGGGCTTCCAGCCCAATCATCAAGACAGAGGACCTGCGATGACCAGGGGGTATCGAAATGCTCCATATCCTTAACACAGTCTTATATCTACCTGGAAGTCCCCTTCCCTTCTCTGCCTGCAGAACTCCCACCGTTGTGGGTTGAATTGTGTACCCCAAGAGATGTTGAAGTACAAATCCCAGTATCTGTGAGTATGATCTCTTTTGGATATAGAGCTTTTGCAGATGGTCAAGTTAAGATGAGGTCATTAGGAGAGACCTTAATCCAATATTACTGTGCCCTTATCAAAAGGCAAAATTTGGACATAGAAGACAGACATGCACACGGGGAGAACACCATATGAAGATGAAGGCAGGAATTGGGGCGATGCACTAACAAGTCAAGAAATGCCAAAGATTGCCAACAAACCACCAGAAGCTGAGAGAGGAGCAAGGAACAGATTTTCCCTCATGCCCTCAGAAGAAACCAACCGTGTGAACACCTTCATCTTGTACTTATAGCCTCCAGAGCTATGAGATAGTACATTTCTGTTGTTTAACCACCAGTTTGCGGTACTTTTTTATGGGCAGCCTTAGCAAACTAATATGCCCACCTGCATAAAAACTCAGAATAAATTCTATTAGGTCTAAAATTCTTCTCCAGCTCACCTTTCTACAGTTCTTCCTCATCGTTCCATAACTACTTTGTCTTGTACCAAAAATACACACATCTGTTTCCCCACAACCCAGACTGAGAGCTCCTCAAGGGCAAAAATATCATCTGCATTCCTGGATCCCTGTACCTGGCTCATGCTTGCTCTGAGCATGGCAGGTACTCAACAGACCTTTGTTGAACTCAGCAGCTTCTGGGTTGGGTGTCTAATGACATTTTACCAGTTGAGCCTCTGCCTGGTGGGGTGATAAAAATAGGCACCACTTTCTGAGAGCGGCATCCTTTCACCCCAGGGATTCATCCCATTGCTCTTTGCAGTCCACTGTGAAAGGGCACCATTTAAAAAGTAAAATAATTACTTCATAATAAAATGTTAATGTTCAAAATATTTGATCGTCATTCCATGCAAAGTGCTTTTAGATCTGCATTGTCCATAAAATTTGATATTTAAGTGGAAATAACAGTTTAAATTCATAAACACATTTATTCTCATCCTGTAATTTCCTTTTATGACCCCTTACTCCCCACCAAATATAAACCTTTCCTGTAAAATCCGTTATCTCTCTCTGTCCTTTACCAAACAGCACAGCTCTGGCTGACTATAGATAAGTGAATGTTATAAAACACATTTTGAAAAAAATGAAAAGCTCTGGGTCTCCTCATTGGTATGTGTAACATGCACTGGGTTTCCAAGTGCTATTTCTCCTACAAATAAATTATTAGTAAAAAAGCAAAATGCATCAAAATAAATCTATTGGTGAGTTTCAATGTTAAGGTTAAAACCAGACTTTGGCTTCCGGCTTCATTGTTAAAAGGTCTGAGAGTTCCATTTTTCTTGAACCTGTAATAACTGTCCCCCAATCCATATCCTTAACCCCAGTTTTTATCACTTAGGATTCACTGTTCATTGGCAAAGTCACATTTCACTAGCAAGATGTGCGACTCAGAATGATAAAAAGTATTTTTTTTTTTTTTTTTTTTTGGCAATGAGGAGAATTTGACCCAGTGATTTATAGGAATCTTCTAGTGTTTGATCTGTTTTGATAGAGTGGGAAGTCTAATCCACTAAATCATTTCAATCTTGCTACACAGAACAGTCAGGCCCAAAGTAACCCCCAACCCTCCCCAGATTGGTCTAATGGATCTCCACCTCCTTCTGCCACGTGAGATGCAAGTTAAAGGAATCTAACTCCTTTTGCCTCAGATATTAGGGATGACGCAGTGCAATGTATAAGCATCATCTGCAGTCAGCTACTTGCACAGCTGCTCAGGCCAATGCCTTGTAGCTATTAGCACTTGTCTGGCCCATGTTGTAACTACCCCATTGGGGCTGTCCTGAGTCAGGTTGGGTATCAGACAGCATGGCACAGGCTTCTGGACTCCAGGCAGTGATTCCAGGCTGCACATTACAAACACGGGGGAAGCTTTCCAAGTACACCTACAACTGCACCACACCCCAGAGCAGGAGACCGGAATTCCCAATACTGAGAATCCAGATTTGTATTTGTTCAAATCTCCCTAAGGCAGACAAGACACACACACAAAAGCAACAGTAACTTTAGTTATAAATAGTATGTCACTCAACATATCTAAAATAGTATCATTCTAACATGGAACCTCTATAAAAATATTAATAAAATATTTCATCTTTTTAAAAAAAATTTATTGAGGAATATTGCGGGAGAGTGTGTTTCTCCAGGGCCCATCAGCTCCAAGTCGTTGTCCTTCAATCCAGTTGTGGAGGGCGCAGCTCAGCTCCAAGTCCAGTCGCCGTTTTCAATCTTAGTTGCAGGGGGCACAGCCCACCATCCCATGTGGGAATTAACCGGCAACCTTGTTGTTATGAACTTGCATTCTAACCAACTGAACCATCCAGCTGCCCTGATATTTTAGTTTTTTTGTGGTACTAAGTCTTTGAATTCCAGTATGTATTTTGTACTGCCAGCTCATCTCATTTCAGTCACATTTCAAGTGCTCGGGGGTCATACGTGGTTAGTGGCTACCACATTGGGCAGGGCAGGTCAAGAGTTAGACCACAGGGATCTGTTTCCAGGCACCCTCCCTGACTACTTATGTGAATTTAATTTTATTAAAACTACCTGTGACTCAGTTTTGAGTGTGCAAAACTGGCCATGATCATAATACTTCTCTCACTGGATTACTGGAAAATTGAATGAAATGCTTCGTGTAATGAATTTAATGAGCACAGGACCTGGCTCACTAAAAGTGTTCATAAAATTTAAGTGGCTTCTATTATTATTATTATTATTATTATTATTATTGTAATATCTCATGATAATGATTGCTAGGAAAATCCATAGAGAAAGTTGGAGTTGATAGTAGCATTTAGACCATTTGAGAATATATGACTTTCAAGACCTCATGTGAAAAAGGAAAATGATTAATTAAAATAGGCATTGTCAAACGCACTAGATTCAGGTACAGAGATATACTGAAGCTCCTTAAATTAAAAATAATGCTAACAATAATAAATATGTATGCAGCTTAATCAGTATCAGTGCTGGTAATATTTAACTTAATTCATTTTAAATTTGGTTTCTGAAAAATACATTGTATGGATAAATATATGCAAACTAGAGCTGGAAATGAGAAAGTGAGGCTGCTGCTTGCCTTTGAATACACTGCTGCCCGGTCCCTGCATTGCCTTCTTTACCACACTCCTCTCCGCACTCCTCTACTTGCTCAGAGTTTCTCCTCCCCTAGAAATACTGCTTGCTCATGACCTTGGCTGGTCACATCTCTTACCCATCTAAGAAAGTCCTTTCACTTTCCGACCCTGTTGTTAAGGTACTCAGTCTTTTATTTTTCTCAAATTCAAACTCCTGTTGTTTAAAATAAAGTTCCTATCAAAGTGTAACACCTTTGTAAAAATGCATCAGTCACAAATTTGTAGCATGAGGAAATTTCCCAAAACGAACATGCTTAGCTAATCAGCACCCAGATCAGGGAATGGAACGTGACCGGCAGCAGAAAACGAGCCTGTACACTTCTCCTAGTCACAAGCCACGTGTCTACACATAACCACTAACCTGACTTCTAACTGGAGATTAGCTCTGCTTGTTTTTGAACTTTACATAAATGAAATCATAGTATATGTTTTATATCTAGCTGTTTAAAATTTATTATGTTAGTGAGATGCAATCATGTCTTTGCATGTCGCTAGGGCTCATTTATTATTTCTCTTAACCTGCTTTATCCAACTTACAACAAAGTCAAGATTGCGGGCATTTTTGTATGTTAGCGCTCATAGGTCTATCTCATTGTTTTTAGTGGCTGCATAATATTCTGTATTATGGTGAAGTCAAATGGACATTTATATTATTTACAATTTTGCTTAATTATAACCAGTGCTATAATGCGCAGTCTTGTATATTTGTAGTAACTACATTTTAAATAGAACATCAATCAACTTATAATATACAGAGAGTATTGTGAGGAAAGAAAGTTGTATAAAAAAAAATGAAAGTAAGTGCCTGTGGATAACCAGGGGTTCTAGTGGTAATGTTGTCCTTCCTCATTCTGATAGCTGAGGTTTCTCAGCCTAACATCTCTCCAACTCTTGACCCAAAGGCAAATCTTGTCAATAAGCCCACCTACACAAAAAGTGCCGGTCAGCTTTTTCCAGCAAAGGACAGCACTGACAAACATATTGCTTTCTGCAATGACAACAGACACTCCCAATGACAACAGTCCTTAATTCACAAATATGAAGAAGAAATCCTGACTTACTAAGTCTTTGAAGAGAAGCTTAACGGTAAGTTCCCGGAGTGGAATATGAAGTGTTAACATACTATGTAAGTCTCCAGAATGGACCTTAAAAGTAAGGCTAAAAATAAAAAAAAAATAAAAACAAACAAGCACAGTGACTTGTTTTACAAACCTATCTAGCTGTAATACTGAAAATTGTGGTGCATTAAAAGGTTCATAAGCTCTAATGTCAAAAACACTTGGGTCCAGCGATTCTTTTATGATTTCAAAATGTGACTTTTGAATCTCATCTTCTTTACCAAAGCAAAGAGCAGTAAGGGGTACTTTTTGAAGCATGATAATCTTATACTGAAGATCCATGCCCTTCCCTCCCAGATAAGTTAAGAGAAACAAGTTGTAATCCAGCAGTGAAAGAAATTTGTCTCCTATTCTGTAGTGACACCAACAGGGGCTTAGTGACAAATGTACCTCAGCAAGGAATGAGCTACAGGATTCCAGAAGATGACAGGGTTAGTACCAAGAGATAAGAACAGTAGTGGTTCAACTGAGATAGAAACAATAGAAGATACTTGCCACTTTAAGAATTAGTACAAGCAAAGATTCTTTGAGAAATATATCCAGAAGCATGATAAACCACTCATGACCCAAAGGAAAAGTGATTCAAGTATCTGGTTATCGCTGAATTGAACAGAATTTTAAGTTCTTTGGAGAATCCTCGTCTTTGAGTGTCTATGCATATAATCTTCAATAAAAGTACGTGGGGTATTTCGATTTATTCTTTGTCCTAGTCACATCATAGCAATAGTTCTTGTCTTGTAGCAGCGAGTGTATACAGGTAGCTGCAGAAGCTGCTGTCTTGCTTGCATGCCCATTCTTGTTTAGAGAAAAAAGAGTCTCTTTTGGTATCATAAGCTGTAATAATCATGTCTTTTGTTTTCTATTTCTGATGCTTTGACATCTGGGCTTTGCTGACCCTGAAGGGACTATCCCTCCCAGGGCGAACCATTTCTGAGAGGTAGTAAACAACTAGCTCATGAGCATGCTTTCCAAATACAAACCAACGAATCCAGAGCTCCTATTCCCACCACCTGCTTTATCAGGCTCTCACACGTTGGACCACTGTCCACCTGCCCTAACAACCCCAGGGCTAGATACCAGAACATGAGGGACAGTCTCTATACCCAGAGACTGCTGAAATTATTCAAACTAGCCAATCCTAAACCTGCTTTCTGTGGAGACCACACTGAAGGTCCTTGCCCACAGTTCCTCCTTCTCTGCCTCCTGACTGACCTTGGTGTTTCCCCATGTGGCTTCTCCGTAGCAACATGTGCTCCCTCTTCTTGGGAACTATGAGAAACAAACTATCTTTTCAATGGCACTTGTTTCATGAACTGTTGACCTTACTAGATCTCAAATTTTATATTAATACACTGTATTTTAGAACATAAGCTATTCAAATGAATGTATTAAAAAGATCATGAGTTATGTTAACAAATTGCAAATACTTTAAAAATATTGACAATTTGCTTTTCTAAAGCAAAAAAAGAGCCACTTAGCTCAGTCTGATGGAACCATCACAACCCATGGGAATAACTCATAAGAACCTTGTCTCTGAACAGGATTAAAATATAAGATTAGCAGAAAGTTAACGTCTATGTTTATTGGATTCTCTCCTGCATCTCACTTCAGATACTGCTCTAGAATTATACTTTAGTTATAAAGATGAACAGGTAAAATTCCCCAAATCCTCTAATCTTGCCAGTGAGATAGGAATATAAAAATAAATAAATAAATAAATAAAATAATGTGATGTGTTTAAGATTTATGGGCAGAGTGACATCAGCAAGATGGATAGTCCATGTTACCCAAGCAAATCTACAGATTTAATGCATTCCCTATCAAAATTCCAATGGCATTTTGTATAAACAGAAAAACAATCCTAAAATTCATGTGGAGCCAAGAAAGACTGAATAGCCAAAGCAATCCTGGGAAAGAATAAGAGCTTGAGGTAACACACTTCCTGATTTCAAACTCTACTATAAAGCTACAGTAATCAAAACAGTATGGTATTGGAATAAAAAATAGTCACATAGACTGATGAAACAGAATCAAGAGCCCAGAAATAAACCTTTGTATAAATGTCAACTAATATTTGACAAGAGAGCCAAGAATACTGAATGGGGAAAGGATGGTGTCTTCAATAAATGGTGTTTGGGAAACTACAATCATATGAAGAAGAATGGAATTGGACTCCTTTCTTATGCTACTCACACAAATTAACTTCAAATACACTGAAAAATAAGACCTGAAACCATAAAACTCCTAGAAGAAAACATAGAGGGAAAACTCCTAGACATAATCCTTGGTAATGATTTTGTGGGTATGACACCAAAAGCAAAAATAAATAAGTGGGAATACGTAAAACTTAAAAACTGTCTGCACAGAAAAAAATAAATAATAACAAAAAAGGCAACCTACAGAATTGGTGAAAATATTTGCAAACCATTTACCTGATAAGGAGTTAATATCCAAAAAATATTAAGAACTCATACAACTTAACAGCAATAAACCAATATAGCCTATTAAAAATAGGTGGAGGATCTGAATAGATGTTTTTCCAAAGAAGACATAAAAATGGCCAACAGGTTCATGAAAAGGTGCTCAATATCACTAATCATCAAAGAAATGGCAAGTCAAAACCACAAATGCTGAGAATGTATCATCTCACACCTGTTAGAATGGCTGTTATAAAAAAGACAGGTGATAACAAGTGTTGGTGAGGATGTGGAGAAAATGGGACCCTTGTGCACTATTGGCTGGAATGTACAGCCACTATGGAAAACAGTGGAGGTTATTAAAAAGAAAATTAAAAGTAGAACTACCATATGATCCAGCAATCCCACTCCTGAGTATATATCAAAAGGAAAAGAAATCATGACCCCAAGGAGATATCTGTACTCCCATGTTCACTGCAGCACTATTTAAAATAGCCAAGATGTGGAAGCAACCTGAGTGTCCATCAACAGATGACTGGATAAAGATGTGGTATGTGTTTCCCCGAAAATCAGACCTAGCCTGACAATCAGCTCTAATGCATCTTTTGGAGCAAACATTGACATAAGACCCAGTATTTTATATTATATTATATTATATTATATTATATTATATTATTTTATTTTATTTTATATTATATTATAGACCCAGTCTTAGAGTAAAATAAGACTGGGTCTTATATTAAATTTTGCTCTAAAAGACACATTAGAGCTGATTGTCTGGCTAGGTCTTATTTTTGGGGAAACATAGTAAATATGTACAATAGTATATTATTCAGCCATGAGAAAGAAGCAAATCCTGTCATTTGCTACAACATGGATGGACCTTAATGACATTATGCTAAGTAAAATAGGTCAAACAGAGAAAGACAATACAGTGTGATCTCACTTTTATGTGGGATGGAAAAAAGCCAAACTCTTAGAAACAGAGTGAAATGGTGCTTGCCAGAGTCTGGGGAATGGAGGAAATGAGAGATATTGATCAAAGGGTTCAAACTTCCAGTTAGAAAATTAATAAGTTCTAAGGATCTAATGTACAGAATGTGACTATAGTTAATGATACTGTATTATATACTTGAAAATTTCTAATGATTAGATCTTAATTGTTCTTACACACACAAAGAAATGTAATTATGTGATGTGATAGAGGTGTTAACTAACTCTACTGTGGAAATCATTTTGCAATATATGTATATGTATGAAATCATCATGTTGTATACCTTAAACTTATACATTATGTGAATTAAATCTCAATAAATCTGGAAGAGTTAAAAAAATGAAAACATTTTCCAAACTCTGAAGTTAAAAAAGAGACAGAAATGCAAATCAAAACCACAATTAGATATAACTTTGCACTCATTAGAATGCGTGTAATCTATAAGACAAACAATAACAGATGTTGGCAAGTATTTGGAGAAATAAGACCCTTCGTACATTGCTGCTGAGAATGCAAAATGGGTCAGCCATCTTGGAAAATAGTGTGGTAGTTCCTCACGCAGTTAAACATAAAGGTACCATATGATCCAGCATTCCTAGATATCTATGTAAGAAGAGAAAACATATGTCCATACAAAATCTACATGAATGTTTAAGGCTTAATTATTCATAAGTCAAAAAATGGTAAACAATCCATTTGTCCATCAACTGAAAAATGGAGAAACATGATGTAGTAGGTTTCTATGCAATAGAAAATTCCTTGACAATGAAAAAGAATGAAGAACTAATACATGCTACAATAAGGATGAATCTTGAAATATTATGCTAGATGGAAGAAGGCTGTCACAAAGACCATGTATTGTATGATGCCATTTATATGAAATGTCCAGAATCGTCGAATCAATGTAGACAAACTAGAATAATGGTAATTAGGGAATGGGTGGGTGGGAGAAAGTGGGGTGACGACTAACATGTATGTATAAGGTGACGGTAATGTTCTAAAATTTGCTGTGGTGATGGTTGCACCAATCTGTCAATGTACTAAAAGCCACTGAAAATTATGGTATGAAACTATATTCCAAAAATATGTTATTTTTAAAAAAGGAGCTACGAGTAAAGTGCCATGTGAACATGACAGGGTGGGGCAGGGAAAGACCTGCCCATGTATGAGCCTAGGGAAGTAATGAAGAAGGCTTAAGAGAAGACACCAGGGACAGTTGTCTGAGTGATTATGCAAGGGAGGGGCCCCACACTGCATTCCACCTGTGACAATGACTTGAGTCAGTGTGAAAAACCCAGTCTGTGTGCCACACGGTAGATGCTTCGTCCCAAAGGGCAAGGTGCAAAAACGGACCTAACTTCATCCACCCTGTCTATAGAAGGTTACGATGGGCTGAGAGTCCTAGGCACTGAGCAGAAGTGCCTTGACGGCTCCCTGGACAAGGGTGTCATGAAGTTTCTCACGCTGCTCAGCTTTCAAGGAGCTGAAGGTTTGAGAAAATTTGCTATTTCATATTTGAGTTAGGCAAGGCTGTTTTCCACTTCAATCATGAATCACCTAAGATTTTTTGAAAGAAGAATAGAGAGGGAGAGACAAAGGGAGGAAAGAGTGAAGAAAAAAGGAAATACCAAAGAAAAGAACGGAAAAGGAAGAGCCAGGAAGGGAGGAGATAAGACTGGAAGGAAGGCAAAAGGGACAGCGAGGAGAGGAGTTAGAAATGATCGTTTAGTGTCCGTCATTCTTCCTGGATCACCCTCTTCACTGAGGATCATGATCTCTCTGGGGAAGTGAACTTCTTTCCCCTGAGAACTGTGAGTGGCGAGTTGCCCTTCTCCGATTTAGAGAATATGATTTGCTCAGTTTGTGTACAAGGGCCATGGAGGGCAAGGGTCTCAGGTCGTGTCAGGTCCTCCACTGTGAGTGCATAGGACAGAAGCAGCCAGTGTTTACTGCATCATTGGATTGTGCTGAGTTTGACTCTGGCTACAGACAGAGAGATGTACTGCCAGAGGTGGAAAAGACAAAACATGTTCTTTATTCCAAACACAGACACACACACACACACACACACACACACACACACACACACACCACTAGATCAAGACGGTGGCAAACCTAGCTGATAGCTCTGCATATTCAAAAAGATAACAAAGCCCAAAACCAAAGCACAAATTAAAGAGCTTAATATCATGGCATCAGGACAATTGTTGAGATGTCTTGTTTAAACTTACATGAAGAATAAAACCAGGTGACATCAACATCTCATTAAATGGAGCTTACCCAATTTTCATTGTTGTAAATACAAGTTAAACTTATACAGAGGTTAGGAAACATTGGTATTTCAACTCAAGTAATTGTCATGGCACAAGGAAGTATGTGAAATAATTTCCAGTGGGCTATTAAAACTGTACTTTGGGTTCAATTTGTATTTCTTAAACATATTTAATTGCTTATTTCATTAAGGTGGATTTAAATAATATATGTACTCCCTTCCAGAAAAGATGGTCTCTCAGGATCAGGAACTGTGAGTGTGGGAAAATAGACTTGAGGTGGAGGTGGAATTGGGGCAAGACTGACCCCAGGACTGTTCTCCATTGAAGGCAGGGGGGATATAAAATATGAAGCATAGAGGTGAAGTAAGAATAGCAAAGCAAGAGCTGTCCTACTAAACCATCAGTTCCTAATATTCTATGAGGCAGGGGAAACAAGGTATTGGCCACAGAATGACAACAGTTGGGAAGTAGGGGAAGGACTGAAGGGAAGGAGATGGAGGCTAGTGTGTCGCAGGGATTTGGGGAGCTTCTTGGGGTCCCCGCCATGGACAGTGTGGAAGCTAAGATTTGAAACTGATTGAGGCAAATATCCAGCTATGATCCTATAGTTAGAATAAAATGGAAGCATTTTTTTTTTGGTCTTTATTTCAGAGATAAGGAAACCAAGGCTCAAAATGGGTAATGCAACAATTTCAGAGTAACAGACCTGGAATGCAAACAGATGTTTCCACTCCAGAGGGTCAAGCTTCTTCTGCTCTTTTCCTGATCTCTTTCCCCATTCTTGAGGAAGCTGAAGGGAAACCATGCATCCTCTCTCTCCCACACTCAACTGCTGACAGAACAGGACTCCCATGCAAACTCAAACTAAGCAAAAGTAGAAACATAAACCGAGAAAGTATTTTATTTAAATAAAAACTGAAATATAGTGCTGGCTCACAGGAGCTCAACATCAAATAGAAGAAGCAATATGTGTTTAAAAATGGACTAAAAGAAGTTTCTAAAGAAACATGGAAGCTAAGATGGAAAGTGAGGAGGTAGGAACTTCTATTGTTTAATATTTAATGACAATCTGAGGAACACGTAATTAGCTTCTTTCTGCTTCTGTCCAAAGGTCTGGAGAGCTCAGGGGACTTCCCCAAGGTTACACAGTTAGAAAGTGCAAGGTAGAACCAAGAAACCCACCCAGTTGGGCCTGACTCCAAAGTTCAAGTGTATCTTGCTTCATTATCTTCATCTTTAACATTTATTTAACTCAAGTCTCAAAGTCATTAAATGGTAAGTACCTCAGAAATAAGTTTGTTTTATGAAATAAAGGGCGAATGAATATGTAAATGAAAGTCTCTAAGGTTCTTATCCCTGCTGATGGAATAAGTGAGGGATATGAAGGAAAACAGAAGATCAGGCACAGTTGAAAAATGTTTAGCCTGAATGAAAATTGGATGGGCTTGACATTTCAGAAGGAGAGACAACAAAGCAATTGGTGGAGAAGACATAACAGTGGTGGGTGTTCTTCATTTTCTGGGCCTGTATTATCCTGTGAGTCTTTCATCTTCCCATTCATTGCCTTCCTTCCACACTCTGCTCCAGGCCTGCTGTCAATTCTCCATCTTCCCTTTACATCCAGGTAAGGATGAATTTTGTTACTTCTGCCTGGGATATCCTCCTTGCCTCTCTCAACTAATCCACCAAGCTAGAAGCCTATCATTTGGTTCTAAGATTTCCATGAGGAGCAAGTTGTCCCTTATCTCCCATCCCCCACAACTCCCATGTGGGTGACTTTCCTTTTTACGTGCTTCTAGAGAACCCAATGGAGTGATTTCCGTTGTATCAATTTTTACACTGTGTCGCAATCCCGGGCTTGGTTATTTATCTACATTTTAATCTGTGAGCTCCTTGGAGATTTGCTGATTGTTCTGTTCTCATTTTGTTCCTGTTTTGTTCTGTGTTGTTCCAGAGAATCAGGAAAAACAACATAATGTGAATGCACTCAGCTTTCGCTCTGAACTGGAAAACACAATAGACTGCCAGGACATCTGAGAAATTAGGACCTCATGTTCTTGAACCTGTGTAGAACATACACAATCAAGTTTCTTGGAGGGACCCAGCACAGGCCGATGACCCACCCTGTCACTGGGTTGTTCAGATCCAAACATACACTCATATGTCGCTAGACTATGATGATTCTGCAATTCTCAGTACTCCTGATTTTTATTCTTCGATGTCTGATTCTGTTCACAAGTTTCTGTTCATTAAACACCCTTTCTTAAACTTTACTAACATTGCTAACCATGGTAGGAGTGTCATGGCGTAGCCTATTCTATGTAACAAATATCAGCTGGAATGCTGTGAGGAAATTGCTGTAAAAGGGGCAATTGTAAGAGAAAAACTGACATGCAGGTTCTAACAACAGTTCTGAAGGGATATTAGCATACTTTCTTCTTTCTTTTTTCCCTCAATGTCGCCTGATACTCAAACATGTTATTACCTTCAGAAGAAATTCACACAGTGATATTCCTGAATGAAATCAGCAATTATGAAAAATCTAGGACTATAGGGGAGCTCATGACCCCAAGGAAGATATGTGCAGAAATTCTGAATCTCCTGTTGCCTCTATGGTGGGAGGTCCACACGGACTGAAATATATCAGAATCTTCCTGTGTCTTACTCACAGCAATGGTTCATTTCTGTTGGAATCCAATACCACACTGATCACTTATGAAGATAGAAAGTCTATAGTAATCAAAGAAGAAAGACAGAATTCTAAAGAAGAACAACTGTGGGAAGTTTTAGGATAAGTAGCTCACAGTTGGAATAAAATTCATCCAGTAAACAAGCCCACAGGCCCTATTCACAGACCTACCACTTGAGTAGAGAAATCTCGTACCTGAAGGTTGTTTTAAAATTTGCTTTCTGAAAGGTAAAATGGTACGAGCATCTCCCAGGACATAGAAATGACAGCCAGGTTTTGGATATAGTGGCTCAAAAAAACAACTCCATTTTAGGAAAGAACAATGAAGTTCAAATAGTTGTCAAAAGCAGAACACATTATAATTCCTACGACTTCCCAACCCCGGCCAGCATTCCAGCATCTTACAGGGTTGGCAGGAGAGAATATTATAATTCTGAATTTCATCAGGATGTTTGTGTCTAAGCAGATATGCCTGCTTTGTGTGGCAGAAGTGCCATTCTCATCATTTCTAGGAGAAAACATTACATTGTATAATGCTAGAAATTTCCCCCAAATTCATGCAGTTTTTGATGATTCTGAGGCATCAGTTCTCTTTTAGGCAATTCATGTTTTGTCTCCTCGTAAGAAACACCCAGTGGTTTCACAAAACAGGAACCCCCATGCAATTCTGTGAGATAAGTCATTCTCAAGATTAGCGGGTTCTGTAATATGGACAACAGGGGAAGACAGAAATGCAAAATGAGTGTGGGGTGTGAGGAGGTGTGAGCTGAGCATGAGTCTGCATTTACACTGGGAAAGATCTGGGTCTCAAAACTACAGACCACAGGCCACATCTAGCCAGCCAGTCTGCTTTTGCAAATAAAGTTTTGTTGGAGAACAGACACATCCATTTGTTTATGTATTGTTTATGGCTGTGTCTGTATTACAACAGCAGAGTTGAATAGTTTCAGCAACGTACACAAGGCCCAAATAGTTACTATTTAGCCCTTTACAGAAAAAATTGTGTGGATCCCTGGAATAGAGTAAAGGAAACCCAACGGATAAAATAACCTTGTCATGCTATGTACAATAAAATTTTAAATAATGTCTCAAATTACTATTTTTAAAGTTTTTTTTTTTCAAATGTCTAAAACAGCCCCCTAAATTATCACAAGATTCATTTTAGTTCCTTTACTGCTTTGGTTAAACATGGAGCCTGCCATCCTAGAGAAGCCTGTTATCTGATAAGCCCAATGTGGCTTTCGTGACTATGGGGACCTGGTGTCTAAAGCAAGAGCCTTGAAGTCCAGCAGGGGCACCTGAGCAGGTATAGATAAGGGCCCTGTGAGCTGTTAGGGCACAAAAGCTCTGCTGAAGTAGTGATGGTGCTGATGAGCTGGGCCCAATAGTGTCATTCCCAGAAAACTAAGCTGCAGACCAGAAGGAGAACGGAGATCAGCTGGAAGTGGCAAAACAGGAAAGGCAAAGAAAATAAGGACAAAAGGGAGACAAAGGACTATTGAGTCATGTTAAATGGATGCCCAATATAGAGATCCACCTAGAATTCTTCACAAGCCGTGAGAGGAGAAATGTTTTCTTACTCGTAGAGCCATACCTTAACTTTGTCCCAGACTCTGTGAAAGGCCAGGCCTCAAGGTCCAAATCCCTGCTGACTTTAATTTTTTTTCTTATTTTTCCCTTATTATATCAATCAATGTCACGTGTGTGTGTGTGTGTGTGTGTGTGTGTGTGTGTGTTCTGTTTGCTTGTTTGTTTTCATCAAAATAGCTTAAGATGGAGAGATTGAAATGGGAACAACTTCCTGTCAGGAAATAATAACCAGGCATGACAAACTGTATCCAAGAGAAGAAGGCTGGCTCTAAAAAATATAAAGGAAAGCAGAGAATGTCTTTAGGGGTGGAATAGTTTGTGGGCACCCAAACAACTATCACTTTTTAACAAGCTTTTTCTTTGTTAAAACTTGTTAAGTTTCTTTAGTCACTAGAGTGTTCCCTCAGGTAGCTGGAGCCTGTAGACCTCACGTATAAAGTTGGCTGGTCCAGTCTGGTCATAACATAGTCATTGGGAGCCAACACTATGTTTGAAATGTAAGGGGATGAATAGATTTTAGGTAGAAATTAAAACATTTTTCTGACCGAATGACTTGCCTGACTGCTCGAATGCCCTGCAATGCTCTGGCTGCCTGCCCCCGTTTGTCTGCCACCCTCAATGTTTTTGTTAATTTGGACTCAGGGCACATGACAGCCCTTCTTCTGGGAAAGCGTAAGGCAATAGGACAGAGCTGCAGTTCAAGCTGCTGGTTTTGCACGTGTGGGGTTGCAGATAGAGGCATTCTCACTGCTCTGACCAAGCAAGAACGGATTTTAGTTTCTTAGTGACTCATAAGTGCTGAAGGACAGCAGCCACCTTTCCCAGTCTTCAGCTGCGGCTGGACCCTACATGGACTGATAAGAAATAAGAACTTTTGGCAAGGGTATCTCCCACTACCGGGACTTACGAGGACAGGAGGTGGCTTGAAAGTGTGTTTTGTGCATTGTTCCTATTCTGTGTCGCTGGGCCTTCGTGAAAAGGCCCCAGTTCCAAGGCCAGTAGCAACTGGTAACTACAAGACAAATATTGACTGAGCACTTGGGACAAAGCTCTTTCCAGATGCAAAGTCATTTAGCCTTCTCCACAGTTCTGGGACCATTATTAACTTTTTCTTACTTCAAGAAATTGAGGCACAGAGAAAATGAACTATACATTCAAGTTCAAAAAAAAAAAAAAAGTGATTACAGACAGCCTGGCTCAAGAGCCACCACATTACTGCCTAGAGGGAGAGAACACATCTTTCTCCATCTCTGTAACTAGAAAATTAGTCTTTGATCAAACCAAAATAATGTTGGGGAAGTGGTATGACAGCGTAAAAGAGACCACACTCTGGAGTCTGGGAGACCTGGTTTAAATGCCAGTTCACCTTGAATTAAGCAGAATGATTTTAAGGAAATCCCTTTTCCTCCCCCAGCTTCAGGACCCTCATCTGTAAAATAGGGATGCTGAGGCCTTCCTTGCAGGGCTTTTGTGAGGATAATAAAATAATGGAGGCAAAGTCCCCAGAACAGTGCCTGACACAGAATGAGTAATCACTCCAAACAGGAATGCTTTTCTTCTCCCTTTCTGCTCTGACGTGTGGGGGAAAGCATTAAGGCTGTTTTAACCCTGTGCTTATAGAGGACCTTTACTATTAGGGAAGACAGAAAAAAAACAATTACGTGGATTGCTTCAACTGCTAAGTGGCCAAACATTCTTTGTTGAAAAGCTGAAGAACCCATGACCCCAGAGAACATTTTGTGTCCATCAAGATGGAAAGGATCCGTTTCAGGAGGCAGAGTCCTATCTTTCAAGCTGTCTTGAGTTAAAGTGAAGAAACTTAAAATATTTAAAAGCTTAATTATGCTACCAGGCTGCTTTGAGTGCTAGTGGTATGGAAGAAGAAAATTATTTTCTATGTAGTGTCAATCTAGAATTAACAGCTATTATTTCTTTTTAAGTCAGAGATATTCTATTTCAGTACATGGAAGGCTTCAAACATAAGATATGGGTAAAGTAAATAGATAATATCATTAAAGTCTGCCTGATTTCCTTTTGCTTCTGCCTTCTGTTTATGATGGACCCATTGCATCCCAACTTCTCCATTCCATGCTCACCATTACATAACTGACAAGCCAATTCTGACCCAGGCTTGGGAATAATTCCCAGTAAACTTGGAAGGGCACTAAATAGCATTTAGGGGCACTCAAGGGACTGGTTTATTAAACATCACATCAGCATATTAATAATCCAGCCGTGCTCTTGGGCCATGTCCCTGAGATGTCAGTGACAACATCCCAGGGTTCCTCTCCAATTCTGGCAGCAAGATCCGTGCTTGACATTTATTTAGTGTTTTCTACTTTTCAGTCAAAAGAAATTGAAATCTTCTCAATAATTTTTCCTCACCATCTCCCCCTACATTTAACAATCACACTCAGACATGCACACACATAAACACAGGTGGAGATGGGGTGAAGGAGTAGAAAGGAGACAGATCAAAGCAGGGAGGGAAGGGGGGAGAGAGAGAGAGAGAGAAAGAGAGAGAGAGAGAGAGAGAGAGAGAAAGAGAGAGAGAGAGAGAGAGAGAGAGAGAGAGAGAGAGATACTAATCCTCAATTGATTTTTGCCCTTTAAGGCCTGCTAAACCCACTTAAAATTTAAATTGAAAAGGCTTTTTTGGACACTGCCCAACCTTCTGGATCTAGGAATATTTCCTTTTCTTTCTCCCCCATTATTTTGTGTATTCATTTATATTTTTATTCTTCATTTATTCATTCATTCATGCATGCATTCATTTATTCAAAAAATTATTTATGGAGCACCTACGAGGTACTAGGCATTGTGTTAAGCATTAGAAGTAACTGTGATACAAATAGAGTCTCTGTTCTCAAAGATTTTTCCAGACTAGTAGGGGTAGAGAAAAAGTACTTGGTGCAATGTGAGGACTTATAGTAAGTACACAATTGAGACTTGGCAGACAGTTTGGAAGCCTGGGAAAGCTTTCTCTAAGGGGTAACACCTCAATAATTCTGAAAGGACAAATAGAGAGTAGGTGGCATATGAAAGGTGGCAGGGATAGCTGGCAAGTGGAGAAGGGTACAGGAAGGTATTCTAGAAAAAGGAAACAGTATCTGCAAAGCCCATACATGGTGAGAAAGGAAGTGCATAATATTAAAGGAACTGAACGTCATTTGGCACAACAAGCATACAAGGAGTATAGCTAGAGTTTGCAGGAAGTGAAAAGACCATATTTGTATTTTACAATAACTCTTTTGTGGTAAATAGATTAGAAGGGTACTGCAGAGAGACAAAGTTAATAGGTTGATTTATAGATAACATTTCTCTGTCTAGATCAGTGGCATTGGAAAAAAGCTAAAGTGGAAACTGATGGTTGTTTAAGAACAATAGAATCCACTGCATTTGGTGTTTGTAAGTTAGATGAGAGGGGGAGGGAGGAGTCAAAGAGGATTTTTAGTATTGTGATTTGGGCAAATAGATGGATGGTGGTGTCATTCATCAAGAACAAAGAGGATGATACAAGATGGAAGGAGAATAATGAGTTCAGTTTGGCTGTGTTGAGTGTGAGGTGTTTATGGAACTCTGCAATGTAAGGTGTTTATGGAACTCTGTCTACGATGATATTCTCCAGACAACATATTCTGTCTGAAAGTCTATCATTGGTGGACGTATCTAAGTTTCCAAGACTTGGCCATCAAGCTGAGGGTGGATTTCATACTCCCACCAGGACCTAAATACACAGGACCTGTCACCATTTCACAAATGAGGAAACAATTGCTCAAAAGTTCTCAAAACTGATCTGATGCTAGAACCTGCTCCTGGAAGGCAGACATAGTCAGAAAAATAGCCTTAGCAAAGTAGCCACCGAAAGAATTTGAAGAATTGAAATACCTGATCAATTCAGATGGTTTTAAAGGCTCTGACATTTCAAAGCCACACTATACTCTCAGGTTATCTATTTGGAAACATATGAAGCAAAAATTACACAGTAAACCCCCCAGAAGGCTGGCTGGAGATGAAGAGTAAACTAGTTCAGTAGTGTAATTTCAAAACCGAGTGTACAGTTTTATTCAATGTACAGGGCTTAGTTAATATAGAGAAAGTACCTATAAAAGCTTATTTTTTAATGGAAGGATACATTTATGAATCCGCAAGTAATAATAATGCTTTATATTTGTACTAAAATGTATAGTATACAAAATGCTTCCATTTCCATGAAATTATTTAAATCTCTGAACCACAGAACTTCAAAAGCAGTTCCTACTTTTCAGATCATTTTGCCTAATGTTAGCGAATCCCACATAAACCTACAGTGAATTTATCAACATTCAGAATATCTTTTGTCTCAACTAAATCACATTCTCTAAAACTAAATAATTATTTATGTTGGGAGCCAAAGAAGATGAAGAGTAAATAGCTTCACATCTGAATTTGTACTATTGCTGAATTTCTTTCACAAGCTTATTTTTAACAGTATGCAGGAGGTAAAAGAAAGACAATCATTTTTTTCTCCAAAACAAGAAAACATGAAATAAAAAATGATTTAAATGTTTTTTTCTTTATCCTATTTGTAGTTTCTGAATAAACATTTTATTATAGAACCGTTTAAGACTAATACAATTATTTTTGAAATAGTACAGAGATATATTCTCCCTCCACACCCAGTTTCACCAATGATTATCTTACATTAATACAGTATATTTGTCATAATTAATGAGCTGATATTGATATATTATTAACTAAAGTCTACATTTTACTCAGATTTCCTCCGCTTTTCCCTAATGTCCTCTTTCTCTTGCAAGATCCCATCTAAGATGCCATGTTACATTTCGTAGTGCCGTTTCCTTAGACTCCCTTTGGTTATGACAGTTTTTCAGATTTTCTTTGTTTTTGATCACTGCCAGTTTTGAGGCTTACTGGTCGGGTATTTTTGTAAAATGCCCCTCTACTGGGATTTGTCTGATAATTTTTGACATGATTGCACTGCAGAAATTCATTTCTGGGAGAAAACCACAGAGATAAATTACCATCATTATCATATCACTCCAAAAGTCCTATCACTGTTGATACTCACCTTGACCACCTGACTTGAAGTAATGTTTGTCAAGTTTCTCAACTGTAAAGGCTAGTACCAAGAGAACTTCTTTCTTGGATCCTCACCAGAAGAACCTGGGGAGGTTTCTGGAATGAAAGCCCAGGAAAGCATGGAGGGCCTCCCTAAGACTGAAACCCCCAGAGTTTCTCCCTTTCATGCTACTCTACACTCAGCCTTCAGTAATTGTAAGGGGGGTGGGGGGAGGGAGATGAGGGTAAGGGGGATCAAATATATGGTGATGGAAGGAGAACTGACTCTGGGTGGTGAACACACAATGGGATTTATAGATGATGTCATACAGAATTGTACACCTGAAATTATGTAATTTCACTAACAATTGTCACCCCAATAAATAAATAATAATAAAAAAAAGATTTCCTCCCAGTTTATGGTTCTATGGCTTCTACTCCAGGTAAGCACACTGCAGCTGCGACTCTCTGGATTTAATTGTCTCTCTAGTTCTTAGTGAGATATGAGCCCTGCAATCTCAGTTGGCTAGTTGAATCCAAGAAAAGTCATTATGTTGCAGTTTGTCCAGTTCTTACTTGTTACTAGGATGGGAGTGACAACTTCCAAGCTTTGCATGTTGAATTGGAAATCAGAAGCTTCTCTATTTCCATTTTCTAAGATCATGTATTTTTCTCTCTTTGGACTCATCTTTAGCACTAGTAGCTATCTGCAATTATTTTTTTTCTTTCTAATCTCTCAAGACAGCAACTGCAGACATTTGTGTTTGCATTCTGTCAATTTTAGAATTCGTAAGAAGTTAAGTTTGTTTCTCACTGAGCAAACATCAAGAGATTCTCAACTAGTCATATTTGCTAGAATGGATATTAATACAAATTATGGCACTCCACACTTTATTTCAAAGTTGCAGGCACTTCCGTACAAATCATTTAGAACTAGGAATGCATCACCACGAAATACACTGACAGTACATTTTCTTTCTTACATGTGCATATAATGAGGATTTCACAATGGCTTGTGCTTCTAGACATTTTTCTTCCTTAAAGATTATCTGAAAAACATATTTTAAAGTGGAGAGAGGCAGACAGGCTTAGAACTTTTATTCATGTACAATGACAACTCTCACTGTGCCTGGGAAGAATGGTCTACACTGTAACTCCCATGCTTACAACACATTCTTCCTTGTCTACACACTGAATCATTGTTTGCTTATTTCACTCTGATGTCACTGCAAAAACTCAGAGGAGCATCAACAGGCAGCCAGCAGACCAGCTTAGAAGTGGCCTTAAGGAGAAACTGCTTTGCTTTCCTGGAGCAGGTCTCAGTCAATTGCCAGTCTCAGGGTTTATTGCCATTTAGCTCACAAGTACATACAATGTTAAGTATGTATTGCTTGGGCTTCAAGGACCATGGTAGTGTGTCACGTCAGTTAGATAGCTTTCTGAATGTTGAGGCCGTTTTAAGCCAATGGAGATACCTTTCTCATTCCTCACTCCCAGGAAAACATGCACACACGCACATGCACACGCTCTATGAGGCTTGTCCACCAGGGGAAAAGCTTATTGGGGCCCAGCGAATGGTGGAATGGCTCTGTGCCTGCCTGAATGCAGTGACTTCAGAGACCCAGGACCAGTTGATATAATACAGGCTGTCTGTTACATTTGAATTACAAATAAGCAGTGAAAAAATTTTAATACAGTGATGCCAAATATGGTTGTCCTTTTTTCCCTTAAGATAATTCCACCCGAGGGGCTAGGATTTTCTTCTCTAAGAATTCAGCTTTTCTTGCAACATCAAGAGATCAAGTTACAGTAATCCCCACCTGGAAAGGAATCTCAAGAGCTAGAAAGCAATAACTGATGGATCACAGGGCTTTTCCTGAGGGCCATGAAGGCATGGGGGAAGGCTTCTGTACCAGTGAAAACTAGGCTTAGAGCCTCTCTAAGAGTAGGTCACAATGTTCTTCTCTGTTAATCAACTTGCCACATGAATTGACAGAATGTATTCATATTGCTACTGGCTGACTTTGGATAGCATTTTAAAGGCGTGGAAGTAAAAGTTCTGTCACTGAGCACTGACTATGTGCCAAACATATTAGGAACTTAAATACTACTCCAATTAATTGCCACAACAGCCCAGTGGGTTTGTGTCACTATCTTCCTTTCCACCCGTGAAATAAAGCTCCAGAGCAGTCAAGAAAAGTTACACGGTTATTATACAACTTCACGACTGAAGTGTTTTTTTTTGTTTTTTTTTTTTTGTTGTTTTTTTTTTTTTTAGGTTTTAGAAATAACATTTATTTTTTTGAAAGTTAACATGTGCATATAGTAAGAAAGTGAAAACACAAGACAAAGTCATAATCACAAGCAGTTTGGTTTGATGTGTCTTTCTAGGTCCTGTGTGTATCTACACAACTAAGCTTCCATTTTTATGTAATTAAGATTGTATAGTTATGTATCAAGCTTTTCCACACGTATGGATATTTACTATTTCAAAATCCCAAAACTATATGAGTATTTTGATAACCAAGAACACACTACACCAACTCAATCTGGAAGAAAAAAAATGTAATCTTGCCTTTCTTGGCGACAAAAATTTCATAAAGGATAAAAACGGCAACAGGCCTCTATGATAAAGGTATTGGCAGGTTTACAATTAAAATACTGCATTCCCTTCATGTTCAATTAAAAATGAGACATAAAGCAACAGAGTACACAAAGTATTCTAAGAGAATTCATTATGATCTACACTTTTAAAATATTAACGAGGCAAATTTCCACGGAAATACTTGTGTATTTCGATAGTAAAGCCAACAGACGCTCACACATCGGTGGTTATCATCACAATGTAAATACGAACACACCTGCATACATCCCTCCCTCTATCCTTCCTTCTGCCCCTCTGCCGCCAAACTCAAGAACAAGTCTCATGAACAAGTCGGGACATCCATTTGTCAGAGATGGTTTAACAATTCCATGTCCAAGCTGCCTCTTTTCTAGCAATTGTAACAAAAAGGTATTTACAAATTGGTTAATTCACTAGCTCTACTTTTTATCATAGTCACCTCAGGACATCTAAAAAGCTCAGCTATTGCAAAATAAAGAATGAACCTTGTCCACAACACAGGTACTTTACAAAAATGCACATGGATCTATGATTCTAACCTAAAACTGTCTTCTAGATGTGGGGACTGAAATGTTTTAATTCTCTTCCTTTCCAAGGTTTAGTTGTGTTCAATCTTTTACACAGAGATCAAGGCCTGGACCTTCAGACAGACCCCCTACAGGTGAGAAGCCCCCCAAGGCAGAGGAGCCAGGGTCTTCAATTCAGGAAGAAAAAGATACCACACAAGTCTCTGTGTCCCAGGTCTCGCCTGCAGCAACCAGGGGTTAGGGGCTCAGCATCGTTCAGAATGTGGAAGAGCTCCAGATTATCTGGAGTATCCATAAAGGACAAGATAACTTACTTCCCAAGCAACCCTGATGAGTCAGGCCCTACCATAAACGATATTTACTTGATACTTTATTTAACCTTCAAAATAACCTTGTAGTTTGTGAATTTGTTCCAAGGCTCAGAAAAATGAAAACACTTGCTGACAGTCTTCTGGTGAGGAGGGTGTTACACTAGTATTCACTTGCAGGGTTGTCCGAATGCAAATCCTTTGCTCTTTCCACATGCACCTCACAGCTTCTATGAATGTTTTCCACATATCATACATGCAAATGAAAAGTTAAATGTTGATAAAACCTGCTCGTGAGTGTGTAATTTCATCAAGTTAAGTAGCTCAGCCATTTATTTTTAAATCTGTCTCTGATGAGTAGAGTATATTTCCGGGGGAAAATATCAACCTTCAGCGTTGGACTTTGCTATGATATTTTTGTGAAAACCTGAGGAAAATATATGTACATATTTTTAATTTCAACCAAATACAAAGGTGATAAGCTGATCTCATGCCAAGGCTATGACTCTAGGCCCAGTTTACAGCCTAGTCCAGAGTCACAGGCAGAGGAATGGTTTTGTTAAATTCAGTCCGTACAACACCGATTTTTAAATTTTGCTTAGAAAATGTTAGAGCTCAGCTCCAAAACTCCAGGCAGCAGGAGGCTTTCGCAAAAGGGTTATTTAGGAAGTTAATGTGAGATATCCACGACGTTGTAAGACATACTGGAAGTAAGGCTCAGCCACAACCTTGAGCACCAGGAAAGAAAAGTGAAATTCTAATCAGGGGAATTGAAGGTGGGGGGAAAAGGCAGGTACTGAAAAGTTCCCCTGATTATGGCCAGAGGGGCCAGTTACACAGATGCGCCCTTTGCTGGAGACTGACTAGGAAGTCAGCCATCCCTCTGCTACATACCAGGCTCTGTGCAGGGTGGGGAAGTCCTCTCCTTAATGAGAGCTGGCTAGTGCGGCATTCCTACTTGAGACTGTCACTTCTAATTTAATTTCTGTGCCTTCCTTATGAAGTATTCTTTATGTTTTGGTCTCAGTGTCATGCTCTCCGGACAGCTGCTAACATCCTAGCCTGAACTAGAAAATGATAGCTGTGTGAGTTCGGTCGGCCACTCTGGTACTAACTTACGGAGTCAGAAATTGCACTGTAATTATTTCAGTTCTCCTCCAGAGGGCTGATATTAGGCCCATATTTAATTTTCTCCAACCTTGTCAAACTCCTTACTGACAAAGTCCTTTAAAGCTCAATTAATTCAGCAATATGATTACATTCCCTGAGGAACATCTAAGCACTGCTGCTGTGTAGAAATGGAGACTTCCACAGCGTGCTCCGCTGTCAGAGTGGACCCTTGAACTGGAGAAATTCCAACTGTGATTCAAGGGGGTAAATACACAATAGTGCTGTTCATTATAGATAGTCATTTTTTAAAATGTTGTTTTTCAGATCCTAACACTGTTCAGTCATGTTTCATATGCATCTGTTTTCTCATACCTCTGGGTGGAGGAGAATTTTCCGTGACTACCAAGGTGAGTCACTTGAGATAAAGTCTATAAGCACATTACCACAGTGCTGCAAAGAAGTTCTAATTTTTGCTGTATCTTTATAAAGAAAAACAATGAGACTAACACCAAATCAATTATAACACATCTACTCAAATATTAAGGATTTTTTTTATCCATTGTAAAGCCTTAGACAAATGGAACCAGACCTGACTGTATAGTTTTTTGCTTCTTTATCTCTCTTTAAACAATCAAGCAAACAAGGCCACTATGATCTAAAACTAGAATCAGCTTTATTGAAAGGCTCTCCAATACTTACGATTTTATGACGACTCCTGTACTAAAAGTTTTGTTATTTCAGAACAGTAAGCTAAATATTTGTTGCATTTCTAAGATCCCAGAAACAGAAATAATACCAAAAAAATGGAAATGTATTATAATTCTCCAATATTTATGATAAACATTATCATCCTTTTATTTTTGGTTTAGTAAATATAATTTAAGTTGTGGAACCAACCTAAAATTGACTTCATTTGTTAACTGTTTAAAAATATTCAGATTTTCATATAGCATGTTTAAGAGGTCAGACATTTAAGTTCATGAACTCATCCTAGAAAGAGTGCTACATACCTCAATGCTGAATATTACTAAGGTCACCTTCAAAGTACTGCCCCTGGGAAGCTATGCACTGATGCCAGTGCCTAGTCCACCCTTCAAAGCAATTTTCGAACTCTTTCTCTGGAATGGCCATCAGAGCTGTCATCGTATTACTCTTGATGTCCTGAATGTCATCAAAATGTCTTCTTTTCAATATTTCCTTTATCTTCGGGTAAAGAAAGAAGTCATTGAGGGCCAGATCAGGTGAGTATGGCGGGTGTTCCAATAGTTATTTGTTTACTGGCTAAAAACTCCCTCACAGTTGGTGCCCTGTGAGCTGGTGCATTGTTGTGATGCAAGAGCCATGAATTTTTGGCAAAAAGTTCAGGTCGTCTAACTTTTTCAAGCAGCCTTTTTAGCACTTCCAAATAGTAAACTTGGTTAACTATTTGTCCAGTTGGTACAAATTCATAATGAATAATTCCTCTGATATCAAAAAAGATTAGCAACATCATTCCAACAAGTTTTCAAATTTAATTGTCAGACCTTATACATGTGGGGTTTTTTTGAAAATTTTTATTAAAATATAGCTAACATACAATATTATATTAGTTTCAGGTATAGTTATTCAACATTTATATAACAAAAGAAGTAATTACCATGAAAAGTCCAGCAACCATCTGACATCGTACCACACTATCACAATATTGATTGTGACATTGACTATGTTGACAATATATTGACTATATTCCCCATGCTGTATATTACATCCCCATGTTTTACCTGAAACTCGAACCTCTTATTCCTTCACCTTTTCCCTCCAGTTATTTGAATTTTCAATTATAGTTGACATTCAATATTATTTTATATTAATTTCAGTTGGATAGCATATGGTTAGACATTTATATAATTTACAAAGTGATACCCCTGACAAGTCTAATACCCACCTGGAATTATGCATAATTATTAGCATATTATTGACTATATCTCCTATGCTTTACTTTATGCCCCCATGAGTGTTTTGTAACTATGTACCAAGTTATGCGTCCTTATCCCTTCATCATTTCACCCTGCCCCTCCATCCTCCTCCCATCTATCACCTTGATTAATCTACTACCCATGTGACACCATACATTGTTAATACAATGTTACTGATTATATTTCTTATGCTATACTCTACATCCCCATGACTATAACAATAATTTGTACTTCTTAGTGTCTTCTCCTTTTTCATCTACCCCCCAAACCTCCATCTCTCTGGCAACCATCAAAATGTTCTCTGTATCTAAGAGTTTGTTTCTTTATTTATTTTGTTTCTTTAGATTCCACATATAACCAAAATCATATTGCATCTGTCTTTCTATGTCTGACATACTCCATACTCAGCACAATACCCTCCAGGTCCATCCATGGCTCTGCAGAGGGCAAGAACCCATTTCCTTGCATGGCCAAGCAATATTCCATTGTATATATGTACTACCTCCTTTTTATCCATTCTCCCATTGATGGACAATCAGGCTGTATCCACAGCTGACCATTGTAAGCAATGCTGCAATGAACATATAGACGTACATGTCCTCTCAAAGTAGTATTTTGGGTTTCTTCGGATAAATACCCAGAAGTGGGATTACTGGGTTTTCCTTTGTCTTTTGTTATAGCCTGTGTTTTAATGTCTATTTTGTCAGTAGAAGTATTGCTACCCTAACTTTTTTATTTATTTATTTTTTCATTTTCATTTTCATGAAATATCTTGTTTCCATCCCTTTACTTTGTCTATGTGTGTCTACTGATATGAAGTGAGTCTCTTGTAGGCAGCATATATAAGGGTCTTGTTTTTTGATCCACTCAGCCCCTCTATTTTTTTTTTTTTGGAGCATTTAATCCATTTACATTTAAAGTTATTGTTTATAGACATATGTAGTTATTGCCATTTTCTTCTTCATATTTTTGATTTTTTTTTTTTCCATCTTAAAGAAGTCCCTTTAACATTCCTTGTAATGCTGGTTTGGTGGTGACGAACTCCTTTAGCTTTTTCTTGTCTGGGAAGCTCTTTATTTGTCCTTCGATTCTAAATGATAGCTTTGCTGGGTAGAGCAATCTTGGCTGTAGGTCCTTGCTTTTCATCACTTTGAATATTTCCTGCCAATCCCTTCTTGGCCTGCAAAGTTTCTGTTGAGGAATCTGCTGAAATTCTTATGAAACCTCCTTGGTAGATAACTAACTGCTTTTCTCTTGTTGATTTTAAGATTCTTTCTTTGTCTTTAACCTGTGGCATTTTAATTATGCTGTGTCTTGGTGTGGGCCTCTTTGGGTTCATCTTGTTTGGGACTCTTTGTGCTTCCTGGGCTTGTGTGTCTATTTCCTTCACCAGGGTAGGGAAGTTTTTAGTCATTATTTCTTCAAATAGGTTTTCAATTTCTTGCTCTCTCTTTTATCCTTATGGTACCCTTATGATGAGGATGTTGGTATGCTTGATGTTGTCCCAGAGGTCCCTTTAACTATCCTCAGTTTTTGTATTATTTTTACTGTTCTGATTGGGTGTTCTCTGCTACCTTATTTTCTAAACTGCTCATTGGATCCTCTCTTTCACCTAATCTACTGGTGATTCCCTCTTATATTCTTTATCTTAGTTATTATATTATTCATTTGTGAGTGGTTCTTTTTTATGTTTTCTATCTCCATTTTTATGTTCCCTATCACTTTGTTGAAGTTCTGCTTGAGATCACTGAGCATTTTTATAACCATTGTTTTGAACTGCATCTGGTAGACTGTTTATCTCCATTTTGTTTGATTCTTTTTCTAGAGCCTTTTTCTGTTCTTATATTTTGGACATGTTTCTTTGTCTCCCCATTTTGGCTGTCTCCCTGTACTTGTTTCTATGTATTAGATAGAGCTGCTATGTCTCCTGGTCTTAGTAGAGTTGCCTTATGTAGTAGGTGTGCTGCAGTGTTCAGTGGTGCAATCTTCTTAGTCACCAGAACTGGGTGCTCCAAGTGTGTCCCTTGTGTGGGTTGTGTGCATGCCCTCCTATTGTATTAATAGTTGAGACTTGGATGCTGTTTGAATGTCAGTGGGAAGGATTGACCCTCGAGCTGATTGGTTGTGAGGACTGCCTGTGACTACAGTGGTGGACATGTAGTGCAGGGGCTGATTCTACAGAGCAGGATTCAGTTTAGCAAGGCTTTTGTGCCTTCCCAGTCTTCCCAGTGGGTGTGTCATCCTTGGAGGTGGCCAGGTGATACTCTGATTCAGTCCAAAGCTGGCCACTGGGTATGCCAGCTGGGGGGCCTGCTGGGACAGGCCTTGCCTCAGGCCAAGTTCAGCCACAGACTGTGCCCTTCTCGGGCCACTTGGATGAACAACAAAGCAATCTTCAGATGATTGCCACATGCACTGAGCCTGGAGGTACCTGGAGAGGCCAACCTGCAAACAGGCCAGCTGCCACAGGGTGCCGGGCTTGGGCCTGCTCAGCAAGAGGTATGGGACAAGCTGGAGCCAGATGCTGCTTGTTTGGGTTCTGCATACCTTTGAGAGATTTTAGTAAAGTCCGCAGCATGAGCCAGGACAGGCTGTTTGTATGGAAAAGCCACTGGAAGTGGCTTAGGTGGGCCTACAAGTTGGGTGGGATGGGGTCTTAGGGAATCAGCAGGGAGGAGGAGGAATGGTGTTAGCTATGCTGATGAAGGCTCAGATGATGGCTGCCTGTGCCTTTAAGCTGGAGGTGGGGAGAGATCAAGAAAGAAACAATGGATTCTGCCACTATTTTTGTCTGGGAGAAATCTACCCCTCCAGTCCTCACCCTGGAGCCAAATAATTCAGTTCATCTTCATATATATTAATGACAGGAGATAACAAATATTGACAATGATGTGAAGAAATGGGAACACTTGCTTACTCTTGTTGGGAATGCAAATTGGGGCAGCCACTGTACAAAAACAGTACAAAGATTCCTCTCAAAATTAAAAATAGAATTACTATATGAAACAGCAAATCTATTCGTGGGTCTATATCTACAGGAAATGAAATCACTATGTTGAAGAGCTATCTGCACGCCTATGTTCACTGCAGCATTATTTACCATAGCCGAGACAAGAAATGCATCAACAGATGAATGCATAAAGAAGAGTGATATAATATACAATGAAATATTATTCTACCATGAGAAAGAAGGAAATCTTGTCATTTGTGACAACATGGATGGACCTAGAGTATAGTCTGCTAAGTGAAATAAGTCAGAGAAAGATAAATACTATCTGATTTCACTTGTATGTGGAATCTTAAAAACAACAAAAACTATCTGAACTTACAGATTCACAGAATGTATTGATGGTTGCCAGAGGCAGGTTTGGGTAGTGGGGGAAATGGGTGCAGTTGGTCAAAAGGTATTAAATTCCAGTTATAAAATAAATAAATATAGGGCATGTAATATAGAGCATAGTGACTATAGTTAATAATACTGAATTGTGTTTTTGAAAGTTCCTAAGTGAGTAGATCTTAAAAGTTCTCATCACAAGTAAAAAATGATAACTATGTATGGTGATAAATGTTAACTAAACTTATTGTGGTAATTATTTCTCAATATATACATGTGTCAAATCATTCTGTTATACACCTTAAACTAATTCAATGCTATAAAGAATATCAATTTTATTTCAATAAACGGGGGGGAGGGACTTATTGCTGGGCCCCACCTCCACAGTTTCTGAATTAGCAAATCTAGGGTGGGACTTGAGAATCTGAATTTCTGACAAGTTTCCAGGTGCTGCTGATGCTGCTATTCTGGGACAACACTTTGAGAGCCACTGAGTTAAAGTTTGCCGCCATCCTGGGCAAATGGGTGCTTCTAATTTTAAAAAGTAATGGCAATTCTGGAAAAATAGTTCCATTGGGATAAACGGATGATGGAAAGAATAAAATTTATTTATTTTTAATCACTGTGGTTTTTAGAAGCCATAAATCAAAGAAACAAAAACTATTCTCTTACAAGCAGTATTGCTTGACCCCTTGCCATTTTCCTCCAAGTGTAGACAAGTATGTGGATTGATCTGGTGCTTTGTAGGCAGCCTTTCTGATGTCTCTAAGGAGATCATGGATCCATACAGTAGTCACAAACTAGGTTAGACCTGCTGGATCATTGCTTACTACACTGGATCCCTCCTGTACACCATTTCCCATCCTCTGAGACCAACCTTTTACTGCACCTGCTTCTATGCCAAATGAAGTCAACCTAGACTTCCAACAGCTGGCTGTAGGTACAGCCTGACAAAGCCTCTCCTTGGGTCTTGGCCCTGGGCCAATTGCTTCTTCCTTCCTTCTCTGGGTCTTCTCTGACTACTTGTGCAGTCAACTTAAAGTGTGTAAAGCAAGAACTTAATGCTCACCAGGCCACTCTTGACAATAAGGAACTGAGCTGATGAATTAATATTTTCCCTTTACAATTCTTAGGTAGACATTTCTGACTTTTCAACCATATAGCCTCTTAAAATGTCCTATGGGATTATTTGTTATGCATACACATGTTCAACTAAATACAAATTCTTAATATAGACTCTTTCTGCTTCCTTGTTTATCCCCTCCCCCATGCTTTACTCCTGGGGGCAAAAAAAGAAAGAAATTAAAGAAATCTGGTATAACTATATTAAGTTCAGACCAAGCAGATTTCAGAGCAAGGAAAATTATTTGGAACAAAGAGGGGCATTGCATTGCATGATGACAAAGAGATCAATTATCTGAGAAGACACAATAATTCTTACAGTTTATGTACTTATCAAAACAATATCAAAATACAGGAGGCAAAAACTGATAGACCTACAAGGAGAAACAAATTAATCCACGGTTATAATTGAAGACTTCACACCCCTCTATCAGAAATGAACAGATTGATTAGGCAGAAATAATCAGTAAGGACATAGTAGCTGATTGAACAACACCATTAATCAACTAAATCTAATTGACATTTATGGAAGACTTCTCCAATAACAGCAGAATACACATTCTTCTCAAGTTCACATAAAATATTCACCAAGATAGACCGCACTCTGGGTTATAAAACATTGTAACACATTTAAAGAATAAAAATCACACAAAATAAGCTCTCAAACAACAATGGAATTAAAATATAAACCAGTAACAAAGATACCTGGAAAATCCCTGCACATTTGGAGATTAAACAGCATACTTTTAAATAACACATGGAGCAAAGCAGAAGAATCAAGAGAAATTTAAAAAAAATAGTACTACAAGAGAATAAAACTATAACTTAATAAAAATTTGTGAGATGCAGCAAAAATGGTTCTTAAAGGAAAATTTATAGCATTAAATACATTATGTCAGAAAAGACGAGCAATCTAAAAAGCAATGACCTAAGCTTGCGCCTCAGAAAACTGCAAACAAGGGCAAATTAAATCCAAAGTAAGTAGACAAAAACAAATAATAAGAATTAGAGCAGAAAGTAATAAAATTGAACACACGAAATCAATAAAGAAAATCAATAAAAAAAAAGCTAGGTCTTTGAAAAGATCAATGAAATTGATAAATCTCTAGCTAGGTAAATTAAGAAAAAGAAGAGAGAACACACAAATTACTAATAGAAAAAAATGAAAAAGGAACCATTACTATTGATCTCATGGACATTAAATAGATAATAAAAGGATATTACAAACAACTCTATGCCCACACATTTTATAATTTATATGAAATTGATCAATTCTTTGAAAGACACAATCTACAAAAACTCTCACAAGGAGAGATAAATAATCTGAACAGGCCTACATCTATTAAAGAAATTAAATCAATAGTAGGTAACTTTCCAAAAAAGAATCTATGTGACCTAAAGTTTAGTGATTAGTTTTTAGATACAACACCAAAAGCGTAATCCATGAAAGAAAACTAGAAAATTTTGACTTCATTAAAGTTAAAAATATCTGCTCTTCAAAAGGCATGGTGAAGAGAATGAAAAGACAAGCCAAAGACTGGATTAAATATTTGCAAAACACATATCTGATAAAGGAGTTGTATCCAAAATATTTTTTAAAAACTCTTAAAACTCAATAACAAACAACCCCATTCCAAAAATGAGCAAAAGATCTCAAGAGATATCTCATCTAAAAGGTATACAGTGGACAAAAAGCACATGAAAAGGTACTCAAAATGATGCATCCTTAGGGAACTAAATAGTAAAACCACAATGTGATACCACTACACACCTATTAGAATGGCTGAAAATCCAAACATTTAACAACAAAGGCTGTTGGGGGTGTAGAGCAATAGGAGCTCTTGCTTATTTTCAGGAATGCAAAATGGCCACTTTAAAAGAAACATTGGCAGTTTTTTACAAAGCTAAACACAGCCTAACCATACTCTTCAGAAATTTTGCTTCTAGATATCTACACAGATTGTTTTCAAAAATTTATATCCACACAAAAACCCTCAAGTGAATGTTTATAGTAACTTTATTTATAGTCACCCCAAACTGAGAACAACCAAGATTTTTCAATAGGTTAATGGATTTAAAAAAATGTGGTATATCCATATAATGAAAATCAAAGATAAAAAGAAACAAGCTGCCAAGTCACAGAAAGACGCTGAAGAACCTTAAATGAGTATTGCTAAGTGATACAAACAACTCTGAAAAGGCTACATACTAGATGATTCCAATTATATAGCAAAAGACACAGAGGCAGTGAAAAGATCAGTGGTTATCTAGTGCTCTAGGTGAGAAAGTGAGGGATCAATAAACAGGTGGAGCACAGGGGACGTCTTGGGCAGTGACACTAACTATTCTGTGTGTTACTGTAATAGCGCGTAGATGACATCATGCATTTGGTAAAACCCATGGAATGTACATCACAAAGAGCGAACCTAATGTAAATTATGGACTTCACTTACAATAGTGTATTGGTATTGGCTTTACAATTGTTAACAAAATACCACCTTAATGGAAGATGTTATAATAAGAAAAAGTGTGTGTGGGGGGGGGAGGTTATATGGGAACTCTGTATTTTCCGCTCAATTTTACTCTTAACCTAAAACTGATCTAAAATATAAAGACTATTAATAAAAGAGGTGCATTCTTAAGCATTACTTCTATTTAAAGATTCATAACTCTGCATTAGTCAGGCATAAGAGATCTTAATTGTCCTTGATCTCTCTCACCATACAATAATGCATACATCTATGTTGACCTCTCCAATCCATGCTAAATGGAAAAATCAGCATGCTAAATGGCAAATCCACCATGATATTTCATAATATTCTGGACATCTGTTCCAATGTGAAACCAAGTCCCATGATGTAAGGAGTGGGCCTCAGTTTCCTGAGACTCAGCCAGGTGTGGGACCTGAGTCAGCCACTGGAGCACACTGGAGACACTGCTGGCACAGTGGGGACAACAGATCCTCAGGGCATGCCAGACTATGCTACCTCTATTGGTTTCATCGCTCTCCTGACTGCTACAGCCCCTGTCCCTGAAAACAATCTGAATATTCTGGGAGAGCGTCCAACAAAACCCTCCTATCTCCTTGGGAACAGAAAACATCTAGGCTTAAAGCTGAGCTTCTCTGCCTGACCAGCCACTGCAGCAGCTCAGTGTGACCGAAAATTCATCTCTTGCCACAGTCCCCTCACCTAGCTTCCCTCAGTCGTTTTCTCCTTCCCCTGGAAAGTGAGGCAGGCTGAAAGGTTTGCAGGTGAACACAAAGGAGCCAGTGTGGGTGTTCTCATTTTAGCACATTGATTACCATTTTATTTCAGGGTTGAGCAGTAATTACCATTAATGAATGACACGATAATTTGCAGCCATAAATCACCAGTTCCTTGGCTTTGCCATTTAACACGATGAATTAGGGCTTTTCGTGCCCACAACTTGGCAGGTCTCAGGGTCTCTTCCCCTCAGGTACAGGTGTACTGCAATGTGCAGGGGACTGAGGGGGATTTCTACTCAGAGGAAATATTTTGGATGCCTTGATGTGAATCATGGGCACAAAGACACATTTGTGGATTGAAGTGATGATGTCTTGGTCATAACTGAGACACCCTCCTGCACCATTTGGCAACTTGCTCTCCCAAGTGAGTTGTTAACAGCATATATACTCCAGGCTGAGTCGAGACAGCCTCCTCAAGGCAGCTTCTGCCTCTGGCCTTGCTTAGGATTGTGAATTGATTTTCCAGTGAAATATACAGACATCTGAAAGTTTCTTATGTGATGCTTTAGCCGGGTTGAGGAAAGGAGGTGGATAGGCAACTCTGTTATTGAAAAGCTACTCCAAACCAGGTGCCATGTACACACGATTTATCTACAGTGTCTTCCTGAAGGGAGAATCTTTATGAGCCCATTGAGGATGAGGAAGCTTGCTCAAAGAAGGGTTATGGCTAGCCAAAGGTACATGTCCAATAGCTGTCAGAAGTCAGGCTAAGATTCATAGCTATAACATCGCCTGCATGGTTTGATCAACACATGTTGAAACAGTTTCAGAGTTTCACATATTTCTACACATATTAGACTTCATGCCCTCCAAAATAAAGGCTACTATTTGTACTTACTCTGTATTTACATACAATGCCTGTGCATATGGTTAATGCTTAAATACTATTTATGGAATTCATGGGAAACCTTCTCTATTGAAAAAAAGTGGTCTATAAATGATACACATCATATATTGCATGTTGAATAACATACATCACTATACATTACATGCTACATAATATACATCATGTATATTTATTATTTAAAAGCACTACAAGGGTTCCGTAGGCCCGTATATTAAAATACAAGCTTTGGTTTAAACATTAGAGCTATTTAAATAATTCATGATAAATTAATATCTCTTTTATTCCATTAATGCTTCTTAACAGCCTCCAGACAGACTACATAAACCTTATATATCCCAATTAATAAAAGACTTATCAAGATGTGAATTTACTTCAGAAGGGAGAAAACTGCAATAAAAATACATGATACTCCAGTGTTAAAAGTGGGATTTAATTAAATGTTCTAGAAAACTGAACTCCAACTCCAGAAAATACCAATTTTACATTAGGAGATCTTCCAAAATCTTTCTGCTTAATGTAATACAAATATAGACAAGTATTACTTCAAATCTTCAAAGAAATCATATAAAGAATTTATCCTTACCATTTGCAACAACATGGGTGGACCTAGAGGATATTATGCTAAGTGAAATAAGTCAGACAGAGAAAGACAAATACCACATAGTCTCACTTATATGTGGAATCTAATGAACAGAAAAAACGAGCAAACAAAACATAAATACACTCATGGATATAGAGAACAAACTGATGGTTACCAGATGGGAGGGGGTTAGAGGATGGGAGAGAAAGGGGAAAGGATTAGAAAGTACAAATTAGTAGTGACAAAATAGTCATGGGGATGTGAAATACAGTACGAGGAATATAATCAATACTGTTATAAAGACTATGTAGGATGTCAGATGAGTACTGGACTTATGGGGGGGTCACTTCATAGGTTATACGAGTATAAATGCCTAACCACTGTTCTGTACACCTGAAACTAATATAAAATATTAAATGTCAACAATAATTAAATATATATTTATATATAATATATATGGTCACAGATATAAAGTACAGCATAGGGAATATAGTCAATGGTATGGTAATACCTATGTATGACGTCAGAGGGGTAGTAGACTTAGTGGGGTTATCACTTTAGAGGGGTGTAAATGTCTAATCATTGTGTTGTCTTGTATACCTGAAGTTAAGAAAGAAAGAGAGAGAGAGAGAGAGAGAGAGAGAGAGAGAGAGAGAGAGAGAGAAGAGAGAAAAGAGGGAGGGAGGCAAGAAAGGAGGGAGGGAAGGAAGGAAGGAAGGAAGGAAGGAAGGAAGGAAGGAAGGAAGGAAGGAAGGAAGGAAAGGAAGGAAGAAAGAAAGGAAAAATAGAATTTATCCCCCAGTGGAGTGGAACCCAAAGCAGACAATGAGAATCCCAGTGGTGCTGGTGCATGAAGGGGGATGGAACTAGAGGGAAGACTCCTTGCTGCTTTCAGTAATGGGATCAACAACATTTTCTTAGTTCTTGAGGTAATTGAGACTAATGGAATTGTTAACCCAGATTAGTTTGTCTTGATTGCAGTTTACAATTTTTCTTTGCAGGGTAATGGAAGGGCCCATTTACTTCCACCTGCATTACAATTACTAATTAAGACATTACCATCATGTCTTCCAAAAGTTCTATTAAAAAACAAAGCACAAGAACCAACAGTTTTCCAAACTGATATCTACAGGTTTCCTTCTTAGCTCCTCTTATGATAAGAGGTTTTATGTACTTCACCCTTGCTCGAAAAGAACCATTTGCAGATGAGGAAAGGCTCGGGTTTCATTTAATTAATGCATTGCCTTGTGCACAAAAGTGTTAAAAAGCATATTAGAAGAATGTTAATCACACTAAGTGACAAAACGATGTTTCCCACTGAATATGTTATACTTTAAATTTCATGATTTCTTGTGGTCTTAAAATTCTGGTTGGTTATACAGAAACTAGCAACATTTGTGATATGTTTGTTCTCCTAAAGTTTAAAATCCTGATGCTATGCTATGTTTATGTCAAAATGTCCATCTATTTTAAAATACGTTAAAGTTTTAGGTTAAGATGATTAAGTACAGTCACACCGCAAAATTTATTCTTCAAAACCTATAGAAATTACTATTTAAAAAAAGCCAAAGTTCACTAGCGGCAACTGAACAAGAAACAGGATATGATCTTATGCTACAAAATGTTTATAAATATTGCTTCCAAGGAAAGAAATACAGATTATGGTATGATGTGTGCAGCATCAAACCTCATGTCCTCTCCTTATAGTCAGTACGGATGATAAAAAGGAATAACAACCTGAGAATTTTCAGTAGTTGCCCCACTCCATTTTTGAAGAGAACAGTTGAGGAAACACTTTTCAGAATAGAAGCCTTGATATACTACTAGCAGAGGAGCTCAACAGAGGCAGAAATTACCAGAGCAATAGACTGAGTTCGAGGAATGGGGTGAAACCCACAGGAGGAAAATAGCCTCATCGTTGGGTATTGTAAGCTATGTTTCATAATTTTGATAAAATTCTCATAAAATCTACTAGTCTTGACTCCCAACATGAGCTAAAGGAGGTCACAGTTAAATTGTCCCCTACCATATTCCATTGCCCTCAGGCTATAGGAATGTGGCTATAAAAAAATTAACAGCATTTGGATATAGCTCATGGAAGAGACAGAAACACTGATATATTAGTAAGGGATAAGGAGAGCATTTCTTCAGTGCATCTGGACAGATAGAAGTGTCGTACAGAGCTGACCTTTAAATATGCAAGTGAAGAGAAATAACCTGACAACTGTTATGGGCTGAATGTTTCTGCTCCCTCCAAATTCATTTGTTGAAATCCTAATCCCCAATGTAATGAGGCCTTTGGATGTGATTAGGTCAGGAGGGCCAGGGCCTTCATGAATGGGATTATTGCACTTATATAAGAGACTCCATAGAACTCCGTGGTTATAGAGAAAAGGCAGCCATTTATGATCCAGGAAGCAGGCTCTCACCAGACATCAAACTTCTGGTGCCTTGATCTTGGACTTCCCAGCCTCCACAACTACGTATGAGAAATCAGTTGTTGTTTAAGTCATCCAGTCTATGGCATATTTGTTATAGCAGCCCAAATGGACAGAGACAACTACAATTTAAATTCTACAGATAAAGGAAGAAAAAGTGCAGTTCAAAATCAGGGGCCATGGGTTCAGAAGGAATGGAGGAAATCAAAATTCAGAAAGCAAGCAAAGTGAGAAGCAACATTGAAAGAAAATGTAATCAAAAGAACAGAAGCAAACTTTTTTCCAAGATATGTGAAATATAGAAAAAAATAATAGGAATAATATTTCAATAAAAACATAAATAATTGAAACAATAAAACAATGAAACCAGAAAACAATAAATAAAAATAGAGATTTTGGTGTCAAAAGACTTATTTTAGGATCCAAATTTCTGAACAAATTTATTCATTCTGTTGGAATGAAGAAAAAGCTTTCAATAATTTTCAGTACAAAGGAAGAAGACAAAGATGATAGGCAATTGATTAAAGGATAGATAATGGAGTATAGTAACACAAAGGGTGACAAAAAATGTATACACATTTTTAAGAAAGGAGAAACTGTATTCAAATTATGTTGATGGTAACCACTTTGAAAACCACTTGTAATTGCAGAAGTCAAATGTGATTTGTATTCGTCTTTTGTTATCGGTATATATTGAGTATTACAATTTTAATACATTTTTTTCCTTTCTTAACACATGTATACATTTTTTGACACCCTCTGTATTAACAACTGACAAGACACAAGGCCAATGTGATCAATGTTATGAATGTAACACAGTGAACATAGATATATGGATATGGACATTTCTAGAGTTTGCAGATCAAAAGACAACAGATAGATATTTACAAACTGGATAAAAACTTTTATACTAACTTTTCTTTACAAATGCTTCTTACTAATGAATTAAGCCAATCAGATTATGAATCCAGGCCTAGAACACAATTAATTAGATGCATTTTCTACATTCCAAAGAATCATGAAGAATATGTACTTGTTATACATATTATAAATTTAGATCGTACTTTCCACATGACTGGAAAAAAATTTTTGAAAACGTTTGGATTGTTCGATTTCTCATATTTTGTTTCTGATAGTATTAGGCTTGTGCCCAATCAATTCCATCCATGCCTTGAACTATGTATCAGAATTACTTTAGACCCCCTCAGGAGACAAAAAGCAAATTATATTTTTGTTGCTATCATTGTGACAATTGACAGCCTCTGAGATATTTTCACCATCTACTCTTTGATTTCCTAATATTTGTGTTCACCTATCTTATTGTCTAACATGGAGCTTTCCAACCATTGTTATAGGTGAACTGAAAGCTATTGATTACCTAAGACATAGGACAGCCTGGGCAAGGTTTGAGAGTTGCCTAATGCTCCCAGGCCTGTCACCCCCAGCACTGAGGTGAGCAAAATCATTAGATGTTTCTTGGAAAGAGGCCTGATCAGAATGGGGTCTGATACCATGCCCCACGGATTGTGTGAGGGATTTCGATATAAGTAACTTATCCTTGCCTTCTGAGCTTGTCCAAGGATGTGTTCCCTCAGTCCATCATAGAAAAGGGCTTGAGGGGCTAAGAGTGCAGGTAAAAGGAAGCACTGAGTGCTACCATGGTGAGACTGACTGGGGGGTGGGGAAGCAATATGGGACAGCCTATGTTGGCTTTATACATGTGACATATCTTCCTGTAGCTGATATTTTTAGTAACATCCAAGCTGGCTGTAGTCTATTCTCTAATAATCCAAATGATTTTACAAAATAGAGCTTCCTCATTATTTCAGAATATTTGATATAGAAAAGATTTACTGCATCACATACCAACTGGCATTATCACAGAAAATTTCAACATTATATTTACCAATGAAAAAAGAAAAGTTCTTTTAGTTTCCTCACAATAATTCAAACTACTATAAATTTTTAAATGGTTGTAAAAATAGTTTAAATTTTGTATTACTTCCTTGCCTATCGTGGCATTCAAAAGTTTGAGGAAATTATCCTTGAAGAGTATTTAGGAGGAATTGAGTATAGTATGTCAATCATAAAGTGACATAAAAATATTTTTCATGGTTTTTGTTACAATATAAAAAATCATGCATGTACAAATTTCACATAAACTAAGGAATTAATCTCATCCTAACGCTTTCTATCTTATAATATCATAATTATATAACATGAAGGTCATATAAAGAATATTATTACAAAACTCCTTCATGTGCCTCAAATATCCTTCTGGATGTCCCTTCACACCTTACAAATATATTTTCTAAGTTTAATATGCTGTAAAAAAGGATTGAGGAACACTGTTTCAACATACTTTCCTACCTCTAGAATATCACTTTGATGCTTTTTGCATGAAATATCTTCCCTACCCTGCTCCCTTTTCTTCATGTTTAAATGCTACTCATCATTTCTGCCCCAGTCCAGAGAGGGCAACCGTCTTCTATGCTGAATGATTTGTGAACATTTGTGACCCAATAAGGAGGAGCTGGAATACCACACCTCCATCTGTTTCACCATATCTGAAATTTTAGAAATTCTACTTTGCATGTTGATAAGAAAGTATTTAAAACACAAGTTGACAATGTAAAATGACAAACTTGAGTGGGATGGGGATGGCAAGATAGGTGCAGAAACCAGAGCTAATAAATATGTAAGTACAGATGTCACTCCTTACATCTGAAATCTTGCTTTATTTATAATGCATATATGTAAATACATATTATTTTTCATAATAATGTATAATACAATAGAATTCATCTTTTCAAAATAACTGATAATATACATGAGATACAAGATCATATAAAACATATATGCGAACAGAATAATGTTACTGGAAATGGCCTCATGTGTCTTTCTATTGGTTATAACTATCTGTTTATTCACTGATCTGTAATTAGCTACAGTAACAATTAGCTACAGTGACAAATGTTAAGATTTAAAATGAAATGAAAAACCTAATATAAAGGGGTTTACTTTAAATCAAATTAGGGATCCTCTTTATGACAATGCCTCTAAAAAGTACCATTTTTAAAACATGGTGTTTACTGAACTGACTATGAAATCCTCAGTCTTCCATACTGGTAAGACTGACTCTATGCATCTCAATAACTTAAACATGAGTATATATACCACAGACAAGTTCTTTGAAAATTGTAAATGGCTTTCACTTATAATCATAACCATCTGCAGCTGTTTGACCTTATCCCACTGTGTTCAATTCACTGCTGGCGTTTAAGAAATTTTCACCAGTTCTGTAGGTACCATTCTGCTGCTGTTTAACTATCAGTTACAGGGAATCCTTAAAGGGCCCATTACTCTTCCTGAGGAAGACTCCAAGTGCTTGGTGGGAGTGGAGGTGAAAGGTTCATCTTACAGAGAGCATCGGCATTTTGAGAATGAGGAGACCTCTGGGCATTTGTGTCGGAAGGATTCCAGGATCTCCCGTGAATTCTTTTTGGCTTTCATCCCTCCAGCCTCCCATCATGCCACATTCTAGGCGTGTTCTCCACCACTCTGAGGTTTGAGGGGTTGGATTAGTGGCCAAAAAAAAAAGAAAAAAAAAAAAGATGTGCGCGCATGCATACACACGCACGTGCACCACACAAAAACTAGTTTCGTGTTGACTTATGTTTTCCCAGCTCTAGTGCCAGCTCCATTTCAAAAAAATAGATGAAATGACTTCCAACCCTGAGAGCCTGAACTGATCCCATAGGATATGGTTGCAATGACAGTGTGATAGTGAACACACACACACACACACACACACACACACACACACACACACAGTTACAAAGCCTTTAGAGAGGCATGTTAAAGACAAAGAATTAAAATTTTCTATAATTATATTTAAAATGTGTTCGAAAGATAAAAAAATAAAACCAAATAAATGTGCTCTATTCTTTGGAGATTATAAATGATCTTTGACATACGCAAATACCCAAAAGTAAGTACCCTCTGTATAAGAGAGAATGAAAAACCTGTATTCATTTTTTAAAAAATCAGACTTTATAGTGCTTGTTCATACGAGTATATAGTTCTGGTGAGCTCAGTAATAATTTCTTCTCCTCTGTACTACCCTTATGGCAGTGACCTGCCTATTAGGATTTGCGGGCATGTCTGATTTATTCAGTTCCTCTGGTACAATGTTTTTTGGAGGATACTTTGAAATATACAGAAATTTCTCTCCTTACAAAGGCAATTCCCCAGACATTTTCTCTATACCTTTAAGAACCGTAGTCACTGTCAATGATTGAGGCTATTTTTAGAATAAAAATACCATGCTAGTTTTTGAACTGTTATGTATGGCTACACGAGTGACAATTTTATTCTTGAATACTCTTCCATGCTGACAAAGCTATTGATTCTAAGAAAAGCAATGGTAGGAAAAAGGAAAAACGGAGAGAAAAAATATCCACATACAGTTAAAGGGAAACCATTATTTCTATATTGATACATTTCCTTCTAAGTCCCTCTTCCTGGTCAGATATTTTGGTTTTGTTTTCTTGTTTGTGTTCACATTGTAAGTACAGTGGTTACCTCCATGACTTTACCTAAATTGTAACAACCATTGTCCATGTTTCTTTGGACTCTGTATTTTTTAAACCAAGAACAGGAGGAAGCCCAGGGCAGGTGTCATGAGAACCAAAACCATCTATTGCAAGCACTTAAGAGTTTCCAGCCAGAAATTAAGGGGAATTTCTCAGTGTCCCTGTGGGTTGGAGAATTGCTCTCTTAATGACTTTGACTATTACAACCTATGATCTTGAAGGAAACTTACAAATACATTTATAGCAGTCTCTCATTTCACACATGAAGTAGTTACAGACCAAAACACCGAGATCATCTGTCAATAATTCACTGTCTCTCATTGGTGAAAACCAGAGTAAAACACGCTGCCTGTGACTCTTACTTAGTCAGTGCTCTTTCCATTCAGGTCCATTCCAAACATTTGAGAATTTTAAGACAAAAGTACAAATGGAGGCCCAAGACCCAGAGCCTACTACCCCTTTTCTCTCCTCCCCGATTCCTTCTTGAAAAGAGCATATGTACATGTGAATGGACAATCAGTCTGCTTGTCCAAGCTCATTCAAATCTTGGGCCTAGAGGTGTGTATAATGGTATAGTCTGCTCTCCGGAAGTCAGACCCCAAAGAGAAGGTGACCTAAACTGGCCCTGGCAGTGCCTCCAGGCCTTCTGAATAAGGGATTCTGGGTTCCCTGACACCTGGAGTGTGGTCTGGAAAGGGAGACATGAGCTCTAGATGTGAGCGTCCTCTTGGCTCCATGTTTCAGTTGGACTCTGAGAGAAGGATTGCAGGGTTGACCTCAGAAACATTGTAAGGGTGTGCGGAAGTGAGAAAGGGAAGAGAGGAAATCAATAAAGGGTGGGTTAATAAGCAGTTTACCACTGTGGACACCCAGAGCTCAGCCCCCCGTGTGAACACTCTAAGAGACTGTGTGGAAAGCATCTCAGGATTGTCCCTTTGTGGGGAAAGAAGCTGGGGTACCTCTACCAACCTTCATGTGTCATTGTTTCACAGCTGCTTCTGGAGCTTTGACTCTCAAGCACTTCTGGTCTCCTCTTGAGAAGGGTAAGCAAGTTTGCTAAACAGGGAAGAGGCTCTGGTGGCTGGGCTGTAAGGCCTATATCAGGACTTCCTATTTATGTTAAAGTAAGTGCTAAGTGACTATATCCCACAATGTGTCATTATAATAGCTTTCACAGACTCGTATCACCGTATCATTTACAATTAAAGAGTGAGACATCTCTATTCTTACCTTGTATATTAAGACATCTTAGTTACTTAAAATCTTCATTCATTAAAGAAATAAAGAGATCAGAAACAAGTCGCAGGATTGTTTCTGCAACTTGCCAGTTATATTCCAGATGGATCTTTTGTGTAGTGCTGTGAATTCAGTCATGAAGCGATACATTTTAACTTTCATCTGGACATTTATCCATCATTGTCATTTAGGATTTAAAACTTACTTCTTTCAAAAATTATTCAGTTCTCTAAAGCATTAGATTATGGTTTAAGAACAGCCATTTGTATCTCAAAAGCTATTTAACTCAAGTAAAATTTAAAATTCTAAACCAAATATTCAGAACTTCCAAATGCTGTTTCTCCTATAAGCGTTTTCACATTCATACAAGTATACATTTACTCACATTTTCAAGACTCTACTTTGCTGCATTTTAATCAAGTCCTTTTTCAGAGATGTAAACAGCGTATTGTGATGGTAAACGCCGCCCAAGCTGGTGATCTTTCCATTTGCCCTTCACTAAAGCAAATTTCATCTCACATGAGCAGATGGATGGAAACAGACCAAACTGGAGTCTGTGAAGGGCCAGGATGATTTCAGCTGATGACTGACTCCTGCTAATCGCGAGTGTGCGACTTGGTGCCAAGAAGAATAAAGAATCCAGGTTTCTTTAAATTGCAATTCTATTTGCCAGTTCCGAGCAGGAACGGTATCTCAAACTTAATGAATTTCTTTCCTGCTACAATCCCCTGGGAAAAAATAGACAACCGTCCATGCTGATTACCACCCATACAGTTTGTTGTAAAAACATGACATTAAATGTAGTTTGAAGTTGTTAGCAGACTTACAAGACACATTTAGAGGTACCAACTTCGATATGGTGGAAAGCAGCTGTTTTCAGTTACGTATTTTAAGTACATCAAAATCCACGTGTATTTCTACGTAGGAAATCAAAACATCATTCCTCTCATTAAAACCTACTTTTAGATGTCCAACAACTGTAAACAGACATTTCATGGGAATCAAGACGCACATTCACAAATCCATTCACAATCCAGCCTCATGTTTTGCAAGGCACAGGAAAGTTTCTAGAGATCCACGACTCCTCTTTTGCCCCAGCCATCTCCAGAAAGAACTTTGAAATCAGACAGACTTGGAGCCTGGTTCTACCAACTACGTGATTGTAAGCAAGTGCTTCACATTCTGTGAGATTCAGTTTTCTTGTCTGTAAAATGGGGATGGTAGGACCTCAGCAACGGATGGTTGTCAGCATTAAACGGTAGAATGTCAGCAAGCAGCCTGGTCAGGAAACTGACATGTTGAAGAGGTCCAATACTTGTCAGCCTCATTCCTTTCTTACCCTCTCTCACGGAAACTGTTCACAAATTCCCACATTGTTTGCTATGCAAATAGTCCCCATTTTTTTATTTTTTATATATTTTTATTTTTTTATATATTTTTTTATTAGTTTCAGGTGCACAAGACAATGTAATACTTAGATGTTTATCATTTATATCCCTCACACTGTGGACCCCCACCCCATCCATTATCTCTCTGACATCGCACCGAGCCATCACATTTCTACTGTCTCCATCCCAATGCTGTACTCCGCCTCTTGTAAGTATATATATACACGTATATATATACACATACATATATATATATATATATATATATATACATATATATATATATATATATATATATAAAATTATAGTTGGCATTCATTATTGTTCAGCTTCAGGTATACATTGCTGTGATCAGGCATCTACATCTTCCCTGAGGTGGTCTCCCAAATGGGACACGTGTCCATCGGATACCCTACAAAATCTTTACAATATTATTGATTATGTTACCCAAATTAAGTTTCAAAACCCCGAGGCCATCTTGTAGTTATTGACTGTTTTCTAATCCCCTCACCTTCCCCCTTATGCCCACCTCCCCGCCCATCTAACAACATTCAGTTTTTCCTCTTTGTCTCAAAAACTATTTCTGATTAGTTCATTCACTTATTCTCTTCTTTAGATTCTGCATATAAGTGAGATCATATGGTACTTGTCTTTCTTTATCTGACTTATTTCACTTAACATAATGTTCTCTAGGTCCATCTATGTTGTTGCAAATGGTAAGATTCCTTTCTTCTTTATGGCTGCGTAATACTCCACTGTATAAATGTACCACAGTTTCTTAATCTAGTCATCTACCGATGGGCATTTTGGTTGTTTCCATGTCTTGGCTATTGTGTATAGTGCTGCAATAAACATAGGAGTGCATACAGATTTTTGAATTGGAGTTTTGGGTTTCTCCGGATAGACACCTAGGAGTGGAATTACTGGATCATAGGGTAGTTAGTTCCATTTTCAGATTTTTGAGATACATACATACTGTTTTCATAGTGGCTGCACCAATCTGCAATCCCACCAACAGTGCACTAGCGTTCCCTTTTCTCCACATCCACGCCAGCACTTGTTTGTTGATTTATTGATGATAGCCATTTTGACTGGGGTGAGGTGGTATCTCATTGTGGTTTTTATTTGCATTTCTCTGATGGTTAGTGAGGTTGAGCATTTCTTCATATGTCTGTTTGCCATCTGTATGTCCTTTTTAGTAAAATGTCTCGAGTCCTCTGCCCATCTTTTAATTGGGTTGTTTGTTTTTTTGGAGTTGAGTTGAGTGAGTTTTTTATAGATTTGTGATATTAACCCCTTATCAGGGGTTAACCCCTGATTAACCCCTTATCAGATATATCATTGGCAAATTAGTCCCCGTTTTTTAAACCTTGCTCAAATGCCAGCTCTTTACAGCCTTTAACAACACTCCATGCTGGAAAAATAACATCCACAGTACACGGGAGCACATCCATATGTCAGGCACTGTGCTGGGTTCTTAACCAGCATCATCGCATTTAATCCTCCTGACAACCTGATGTTGTAGAACAATTACCTGTGCATTCCAGGTAAGGACATGACATTCATCCAGCCAGTCAAGAACAGAGCTGAAGTTCAATCCTTGGCTGTCACGCGCCTTCTCCTCTAAAAATTCATAGTTTGAATTTTATGGCATTCATTTGAGAAATAAAATTTTACAGAGCTACATCATCTTTCATATTTTTATCTCAAATTGTCTTCAACTATTGTTTAATCTTCTTTAACTTTTCACGTTCATGTAATTGTCACAGTTAAGCTTCTTAGGAACAGAGAAAGTCCAGATCTGCCTGTCTTCCGTCACTCATTCGACAAAGACTAACTGGACGCCCACGAGATGTGACGGAATAGCTAAGAGATGGGCGTCCAGAAGCAAATGACACAGTTGTCTGCCCTCAAACAGTTCATGGTGAAGTGGGAACAATATCCACACACTAATCACGATACCAATGCGATGTTGGTAATGCATCAGGATACCAGTGGAGACTGAGGGGAAGTTGTAGGGCTTTGCAGAAATCATTCTCAGGGGGAGGCAATAGAGGAATTGAGTCTTAAAGGAAAATACAAATTTACAGGGAAAGTGGTGAGAGGTAGAGGGTTCTGAATGGAACATAAAGAAGAAAAATCCCAACAGGTAAAAGTAGCATATTATATTGAGAGTCAAAATCAGCTTATTGCTGAGCACAAACACTGGAGATGTTGACACAAATGAAGCATATTTAGTGGTTTATATTGTATCCTTATAGTTTTGTCCCCATTGTTTTAAAAATGAATTGTGCAATATTTTGCAAAATAGTTTTGCCTCATTTTAAACCATTTTCAAGTCATTTTTAATTTTTGTTGTAAAGTGTGTTATACTTGTATATATGAAGATATATAAAAGATAAGCATACAGTTAATAGAATATATAAAATTAACAACTACATACACCCAGCTTAGGAAATTTATATCAAAATCTCTTACTGGATATTGGCTCTTCCCTGATCACGCCCCCTTTAGTTCCCCACAGAGATAAACACTTTGCTGAAATTTGTGTAAATCATGGCCAAGTAGGTGTCAGCAGACAATTCTCAACAGAAAATCTCCACCTATGCATACAGTCTCAGAGAATTACACCTAGAAAATACATTGTTCATTTTCCGTGTTTATTAACTATACACACATACATACACTATATGTATATACATAAACAAAAAACAAAGAAATCAATAAATGAAATATTAGCATTTAGATTTCTCAGTGAGTTACCTACTTCATTTAATATTTCTCTCAAGTTTATCCATGATAATACATGTTATTGTAATTCTTCATTTTGGCTGCTGTACAATACTCTATGAAATGATTGTTTACACCAAAATTTATTCATCCATTCTATTAATTATGGCCATTTGGATTTTTTTGACCGATATGAACAATATCAAGAACACACATATACATTTCCTAAAGCATATGCACAGGAGATTTTTTTATGGTATATGAGTAGAAATGGCATTCCACTGTCAGCGGTCAGTATTTCCTGTTGTTCCAAATCTAGGCAACACCAGACAGTATCCAAATTTCTATTCTATTCTAGTATTCTACACTATCTACTATTCTACACTATCTAGTATACTGCCATGTAGTCTAGTCTAATCAAATTGATCTTAGTCTAGTTAAGTCTATTCTATTCTATCTTGCCTATCAATTGATTGCAAAAGATCTCAACCTAACTTAATTTGCATTTTGTAAACAAAAAATGATGTTGAGCATCTTTTCAGATACTTACAGGCTATTTAAATTTTCTCTTCATACACATGCTACTTTACTATTGTGTCTTTTTCATTTTCAAATTGATCTGTAGAATACTAATCTGATAGTTGTTACACGTAATAAAATATCTTGTCCTAATTTGTGACTTGTGTTTACACTCTTTTACGTTGCCTTTTGACATTAAGAAAGTCATAATTTTAATGCAATAATTTTTTATTAGACTTTCACTTAACAGAAAGGATTTTTGTGCCCTGTTTAATAAATAATTTCCTACCTCAACATCACAAAATATTTTGTTTCTATGTTGTCTTTAAAACTTCAATAAATAAAAGGTATCTGAAACTTGGGAGCACCCAAGCTTGCTTGCATGGCAAAAAAAAAAAAAAAAAAAAAAAAAAAACAAACAAACAAAAAAAAAAAACAAAAAAAAAAAAACTTCAATAGATTTGTTTTTCCTTATTTAAGTATTTAATCCCAACATGAACTTATCTGGGGGTATGAAGAGAGAGATTTCCAATTTAAATACTTTTCCATACAAATGCCCGATTGTCCTATTGAATTTGTTTTATAGTCCATTCTTTGGCAAATTATCTGCAATTGCCTATTAGTCAGGATTCACTTTACCATATGGGCTTCAGTCAGCATTTATGTATTTCCTTATGTTTTATTGGTCTATTTGCCCATGTACTAATAAGCTGTTGTCTGAACTTCTACAGCTTCATACCATCTCTTGATACCCAGGAGGGTAAATGCCCCATTTTGTTTTTCTTCAGGTATGCTGTGTCTATTTTTGTCCCTCTTGTTATTTCTCTCCTCAAAATAAGTAAAAAAAAATAAAAACTGTATCTTTACATACATGTTTTGTTAGATTTATTTGTAATTTGCTGTTTCCAGAGTAAACATCTTTTTTTGTAATTTACAGAGAAATGCAACTGATTTTTTTATGTTAATGTTTTTATCTAATAACTTTGCTTAATTCTTTGTTAATTCTAATAATCACATGCAGATTTTTTTGGTAATAGTCTCATTGTTAAGAGATTGACAATAAATTTCCAACATAATATTGAACAAGAATGAAGTCACGGGCACCTTGTCTTGTTTCTGACTACAAAGGAAAATCTTGCAAGATTTAACATCAAGTATACATTAAGGATTTTTACATGGCGTCTATCAAAATCCAAATGTCCCTTCCCACTCTTAGCTTGAAAGTGTATTTTTTTTATCATGACTATATACCAGGCTTATTGAATTTTTTTGCTACTATCTAAATTATCATTTTTCTCCTTTATTCTTTTAACGTGGTCAGTTATACTAGTACATTTGCTAATATTAAAGCAAAGTTACATTCTCAGAATAAACAAAAATTGGTCCAGTGATATAACCATTTTTATATTTTGATGGGTTTTGTTTGTTCTTTCCTCACTTGCATAGTTTTTGTCAGGTTTTAGCGTTAGGGTTATACTAGCCACTTAAAATAAATTTTGGTGTATTTTCTCTTTTTAATTCTCTGGAAGGGGCTGAGTAAGTTGCAATGATCTGTTGTTGGCACATTACAAAAAACTCATTTCCAAAGTCAACTAAGCATGGTGTTTTTTCTTTAGAATAAATTTTTCATAACCAATTTTTGGCTCTTTCAATCGCCTCTTTTGTGTGATAAATTTTAAATTTAATTTTTTCCTCTATCCTTTATTAATTACTTCAATTTTTTATGTTTATTGTGGCTTATTTTGTCAACTTCTTATAGAGGAATGTTTGGGTCATTACACTGAACCTACAGATTTTTAATAGAAGAAAGTTCAAACCACTGAACACGGCACTAGCTTCTACACATTTTGATGCAATTTTAATTTTTTCCTTTGATTTAACAATTAGTTACAAACATGTTTAAATCCCTTATTATGATGCACATAACTGGTTCTCTTTTTGTTGTTATTAACTTTATTGCATTATAATTAGAAAATATAGTAAGCATCATATTACATCTCTGATACTTAGAAAAGAAGTCTTTGGTAAAATTCAATACAAATTTATAATTTATAAAAAATCTTTGCAAACTATGACTAGAATGGAATTTGTGATAGCAGGTGGAACAGCCATAAGCAAATGTTATAATTAATGATAAAAATGTTTAAAGCTTCCACTCTGAGACTGGGAATAAAAAAATGTAACTTACTCTAAATATTTTAATCAATGTGCAGGAAGGTCTAGACAGTACAGAAGGACAATAAAAAGAAATAAAATACTTAAATTTAAGAATAAAAATCTTATAATATTCAGGTGATATAATTTAATAGACAACCAAATATGTATAGATAAATTATTAGAAGTAATAAGGAAGTATAGCAAAGTTGCTAGATATAAAGTCAGTATATGAAAATCAATTGGATATGTCTGTAGCAACACAAATAGAAAATGAAATTTAAAAATCGATGTATTTGCAATAGAATTCAAATTTAAATATGAAGAGATAAATCTAACAAAGATGTGCAAAACTTCTAGGAAGAAATTTATCAGAAGTTATTGAGAGACATTAAAGAAGGTCTAAGCAAATGGAGAGCTATACTATGACCATGGATTAGAAGATTTACTATGTAAAGGTTTATCAATACTTTTTCCAACTTCATCAGTGGATTCAATGTAATTTCGATGAAAATTGAAGCAAGATCTTTTTTTCTTCTTCCTTTTTAAAAGTTGACTAGTTGGTTGTAAAATGTATATGGAAGTGTAAATAACCAGGGGTAACCATGGCACTGTAGTAAAACTATAAATTTGGCTTACTTGATCTGTCAGAAATACAGACTCATTATTATAAAACTACAAATTGTATGTTCTATAAAGAGCTACTCTAAGAAACTAATAAGAAAATAAGAAAAATCCATTAGAAAATGTAAGAGATCTAACAAGCCTTTCACAAAGAGGTTATCAAACATCAAACAAACATAAAAATGTGGGCAGACTTTCATTTGGGAAAGACAAAGGAGACACCATTACACATAAAGTAGAATGGCAAAATATTAAAACCAGGGACCATTTCAGATGTGGAAGAGAATACAGAGTAACAGAAATTTTTACACAATTACAGTTGAAGTATAAATCGGTTCAACCTCTTTGGGAAAATAAATGACAGAACAACACAACCACTACAACAAAATAAGCTTGTGTTATCTCCTAAGTGTGAAAATAAAAACATTCCATGGCACAACAATATTAAATAGAAATGAATACACATTTATACACAGATAGTTACTGAAATGTTCAAGGCAGAATTATTTGTAATATTCTAAAACAAACAAAAGTAATAGAATGGATAAATAAATTATTACATATTCATAAAATGAATAAATATTCAAATATATATATAATACAATGAATCAGGCTAAATTATACAGCTCAGGGGTGCTAAAATGCTAAACACAAGCAAGAAAATGGATAGCATAATAGGATACTGATTTTTTACTTATTCATTTATGTATGTATGTATGTATGTATGTATGTATGTATGTATGTATGTATTTTGGTGGGTTGGAAGTGCCGTGATTTGGAATTGGCAAGTGATTAGCTTCTAAACAGCCAGCACTGTTCTTCTCTTTGACACAGCTGGTTATATGGGTTTGTACGTTGTAATAAATGTTTAAGCTTCACATTTTTGTTGTCTACACTTTCTCTATATGTGCACCATTTTTTTGAAAAAACTTATTTTGTTTCATACACATAAAGGCACTGAAGTTGTTTAGAAAAAATATTGCCAAGAAGGCAGATCATCTATATTCCCTATATTATCTAATGAGGTTTCCATAGCAACCCAAGTAGCATGAGAGTAGAGTCTATTAAATTCACTTAGAGTATTGGTTTTCCTGGCTAGCTGTCACCAATCTCAAAACAGAAGTCCTTCAGACTGAGAAAGTGATGTCACAAGCTATCTTTGTCAAAACAGAAGACCTATAGACTCCTCTAAGGCTCTGTTTATTGAAGATGTTGAGGGTAGAAAGCTGCTCATCAGCAGATTCTTAAGAAAAGCTCCAGTTGAGATTCCTTCAGAGGAAGTGTTGAGCCATCTCAAAGCACCCGCAACCACTGCTGCTATGTTACTGTTCTACGGTTAACTCCACCTTCGAGCCTCCAAAAGGCAATGAATGGGAATGAACTGCTTTAGGGCTGGAGGTAGAGAATTTGCAACCTCTCCACCCCTTTTCTTTCTGTTTGTTTCTACCCAAAACATGGCAACATGAAGTTAGCTTATAGAATTTTAGTTTATGTTAAAGATTCTGTAAATTATGATTGGCCTCTTAATTCTAAACCATTCTAATTTGGGAAGTCCCATATGTTCTATGTAAACAATTTGCCACTGAGTGGCATGGACTACCTACTTTACTATTTTATTGGCCAAATCATTCTCGGAAATGGATACCTAAAATGCACCTCAAAATTAGTAAGTTAAAAATGAACTCCTAATATTCAACCTTCTCTTCAAACCTCCTGGAATAGGGTCTTCCCCATCCCAATAAGTGGCAGCCATCCTTCCAGTTATTGAGTCTAAAACTCTGGAGTCATCTGGATTGCTCTATCTCAAGCACAATATTTGATCTATCAACAAATCCAGTAAATTCTCCTTTTCATATAGATCCAGAATCTGACATCATTTCACCTACTCCCCTGCTGAATTCTTTGTGCAGGTCACATCATGTCACTCTGTATCCTTGCAGTTGCTTCCTACCTGCTGTTTCTACTCTCTCCCTTGACAACTCCTGGCTTTTCTAAAAAAATCAGCCATAAGACAGATTTGATCATTCGATGGCTCAAAACCCTCCAAGGACTGCCCGTTTCATTCTTAGTCAAATCCCTTACTATAACCTACAAGGACCTACCGGATCTGGGTCTCTATACTTTCTCTGATGTCATATCCTTTGACTCTTCCCATTATTTTCTCTTCTCTAGCCGCACAGACTTCTTGTTCTTAAAATCTGTGCTTTCCTCTCCCTGGAAAACTCCTCCCCACGTCCTCACATAGCTTGCTCCTTCATTTCAGTTTTCACTCTAATGCTACTTTCTCAGTGAGGCTTTCCCTAGTACCCTATTTACAAAATCACCTCTTTGTCATGACATTCCTTACCCTCTCCTCCACTTTTTTTTTCTCTTCTTGGGACTTATCGAGCCTCATATGTTGTTACATATTTGTTTTGTTTATATTCTGTCTTTGTTACTAGAATATTAACTCCACAAAGGCAGGCATTTTTGTTTTAATCATTCTGCATCTTCAATGCCTATACAATGATTAGCATATAGTGAGTGCTCAGACATTTTCTTAAATAAATACATGAAGAAACATTTCCCAAAATGTATCATACTGACCAGTTAAACTTCAATAGTTGACAATTGTTCCCTGTAAGAAATGTTTGTGATCAGAAGGTTTGGGGACTTTGCAAAATCCATTTCACTTTTGGAGTTTCACCAAGTATATTCTCATATTGATTGTTATAAGAATTATTATAATTTAAAAAGCAAATGTTTAATTTTCTTTAATCCAAAAATTTCTCAACATATCTGATCATGAAATTCTCTTATGTACATAAGTTACCATTGGTTTATTTTTGATTTTTATATCATGTGAGAGTGATTGTGTCTGTGTGGATAAAATACCTGTAATATTTCTAGAGAACTTACCTTAGAAAATGCAATATTGGAATACAAAATTGGTTTTGTCTGCAAGTTCAATTTTATTGACCCAGTCTATTCTTTTTCACAATTTCTTGTCATCTGGTTCCATTCAACCAAGGAAAATAGCACAGAGAGATCTAGTGGTCTTTGTTTGCTCTACAATGATGCCCTGATGTGTTTGTATTTTTTTTAAAGATGATCTGTAAATGTATTATTTTAAATTAAGGTATAACTTAAATAAATGTGTTTTAATCAAAATAACTCAATAATGAAAATTGTCAAAAATAACTGGAGTGCCAGCCAAGTGAATGGGGTTCAACGTCTGTCCCTACCACATATTATTTGGGTAGAAGTTGTAATTACATTGATGATACCTGCCTAAGTTCAACAAAGAATATATTCATTGATTCCCCATGCTCAGTTTTCTACATAGTCCAGTTTCTTCATTTGAAAAATCATGGCGATATTTACAGCAGAGGAGATGAACTGAGATAGAATTTGGGCTGTATGTGGCACAGTGCCTGGCGCACTGCACATGCTGGAAAAATACTAGCCCCTTCACCTTTCTTTAAATTTGTCTGTTTCGATACAGTAAATTTGGCTTTACAAAACGAGCTATAAATATAAACTCCACAAAATACATTCAGATGAATATACCTGTGATTTATACGTGTCATGGTTTCATGCACATTTTTCTCATTACCTTAGAGCAAATTGTAAAACAAAGCCTTTTGTTAAATCTCAATTATGAATGCCAATTCTAACAATTTGCTCTGTACAACAGGGATTGAAATACATAATTCAGGGCCAAGTTCTCTCCAATTTGCCATAAACTCTTTCAACCCTATTTTTTGTTTGGTTTAGTTTTGTTTTTCGTTGTGGAGGAATTTTAAATATCATCTAGGTAAGAGTAGGCTAACACTTGCAGTGTAGTAGGAGACGATGCCACGGTATGTGAAGGCATTAAAAGTTACTTACGCAAATCCAGTCTTCTGGGCACAGGGGACTCACAGATTGTTGATTAGAATACTTGTAGTTTTATGGGGGTGTCATCAAACCTCAAGGTTAATTGTATAGGATCCTCATTGAAGAAGGAATACAAGAAGAAACATCTAGCTATCTAGATGTAAATAACACTGGATTAAAAGAATGAAAAGATGAATTGGCTGCCATGGAAAGATAAAAACATTAAAGACGGAGTTATAAGACTGCTCTAGTAGCAAGTGGGTAATAATTGCTTGCTGTTCACTCCTAGCTTTGCCTCTACTTGAGTCAATGCAAGCAAGTCTTTTAACATTGCTGGGCTTCAGTTCATAATACAGGAATATGGAATCCAGACTCAAACATCTTAAAGATCTTAGACCCATGATACACTATGATCTCATCACTATTCCTGGAAATATTTTAAATAAATTGATGGCACTGACAATATTAACCTCAAAGCCCCTGAATGTCTTCATCCCATTATTATTTCAACTGAGTAAGTCAGTTGGAAAGAATAAAATGATCCATTTAAAATGGTTTTCATTTCACTAAAAAAAAAAAACTCAGAACATATTGCTCCAATTTGAACTTTAAATAAAGGTTGAGAATTGCCAAAAATATATCACCCTGCCTATACAAGGACCTTTAAACATATATATGTGTGTGTATATACATATATAATGTGTATATATATATATATATATATATACATATACCACACACACATATATAAATATATATAAATATATATACAATATATAAATATATGTATATGTAGATACTCACACGCACACACACCCACACACAGGAATATGGAATCTAGTAAGAATTAAGCTCCAAGAAGAAAAAGGAAGGCATTAAAAAGATATATACAAATTGAGAGCATATAAAAAGAAGACAGATGATAGAAAGAAAAAAATCCACTTTTCTATGAAACAATGCTGAAACCAAGGAAATGAAGTCACCTTTATTTCATGAAAAAATATCTGATAGAAAAATGCAGAAGGATAAGAAAGCTTTTATGGCATTTTCAATAATAGATGTTCATACATATGAGTTAGCATCTGTGTGTGACAGAATCTCAAATTGAACCAGATCTTAACCACTTTCAAAGTTTAAAAGAGGAATCCATTTCCAAGTGACATCCAGTAAAATTTCCCCAAAAGATGTTCTATAATTCCTTATTTCTGTACGGTTTGAATGTTACCATGATCATATTGCAATTGGTTTGCAATCTATATTTTATTTTAGTTTTTTTTGAAGTTCAGTATTGACAAATTATACAATTCATATTTAGAGTTAATCACTTCAGTCTCACTTTTGCATAAACTTAAGTTTTACAAACTGCAGTAGCTTTATAAACTGGCAAAAATTGCAATGTGTTTATAATATATTTAATGAATAATAGTATTCTTATCTTATTGATGTTCAGTAATGGTAGCTGGCCAGCTATGTCAGTCCCCGAGCATACTCAGTATAATAATGCGATCTCTCCCTGCATTCTTCTATCACTGTAGCCCAGGGGAGACACGCTGTAGTCCCCAGAGGAAACTCCAGCTTTTCCAAGGATAGTCACCTTAATGCTTATAGTTCAGCTATCAGAACATCATGCCTTTGCGTCCTTTGTCATAATTCTGTTAGAAAACTCAGTGACATCTCAGCAGTAAATATATATACATGATCATACATAGTGGGGGAAAAAACTTTAGCAAACGTTGCAGCTAAAAGATTATTCTTCTTTGATAGAAGATTGACTCTACCAAATCTAAGACATCTTCCTATCAAAACATCAAGCTAAAGAAAGAAGATTCTGAAATCTAAAACTGTAGTTCTAAGATTGTGATCTCATTTTTACAACTAACAATAAATATTAAAGACCATGCACACCTGTCTCAGTATGTCCTCTCTTGGCAGTGTGCATATCTCAAGAACAGAATGACTAAAAGAGTTCAAGTTATTAAAAGTTACAGCCAATACACAAAAAATATCTGTTTATTTTCTACCTCTGGGACAGATAATGAGCTAAAACAAAGATGACAAATGACAGAAGTAAATGTAAAGTTTTACATTCTAAAGTAAATAATTGTAAATCTATTATCTAAGTAGGGGCTGATAAAAGGCAGCCCAGAAATTAGGTCCCTAAAAGTGACCCAAATATATTTTTGTTGTCTAAAGACTATATTAGACAACTGAAACTTTATTCCACAAATGCCTTTTTTAATTTCAAGTGATTTTTTTAACGGTAGCTATATAAAAGTAGGCAAAAATCCATTATGATTATATTTCTTATACAAATGTAAAGCCAAAAGAATTACAAGATAAATATAACAAAATTTGAATACTAATAAAACTCAACAACATGAAAAAGACAGGATTGTACGCTATAATCTCTACCATGTAAAATGTACGTATATATTTAGGAAAGTGGCTTTGGAAAACAACATCAAAAACTATAGTAAAATGCTTACAAAATTGCACTCTGGATGGAGATAAAATAAGCAAACAATATTATAAATTGAATTAGTAAAATTAGAGTGTGCAAAAATGAAAGAGAAGATACATTAAGATATTTTGGAGTGTTTACCGCCCATGGGCTGGCTATTCTAAGTGTGTGACATGCATTATCACATATAAATTTTAACATACTTTGGGAAATAGGTGTAGACTTCTGAAGAGATAGATACTGAGAAACCATATTTTTTTTTCAAGAAAAAGTGCACAGGAAAGTAAAAGTTGAAAATAATATCATAACAAGCATCACTAAGGAGTTACGACTTAGGAATAGACCATGATAATTGTCTTGAGATGTTAGGTGGAATGTCAGGTAAAGGAATAGATTAGAGAGCAGATATAGGTTGACTGGAAGGAACTATTTTTAACAATGCCAAGAGATGTTGGAATATGTACTATTATTATCCCTGCCTTGCATCCAAGAAAAGTGAAGCTTAGGGAAGTTAATGTACCCAAAGTTACAATGGTAGTAATTAAAAGAATGAAGATTAAATCCCAGGAGTCTGTGACTTTTATAGTACTGTGCTGTTCAGGGAGCCAGCTTTCCATTCAAAGAACTGACCAGTTAAAGGGACAGGTTCAACCAGCTGACCTCTGAGGTCTCTTCCAAATTTATGATTAATAACAATATATCACTTGTTCATAGAATAAGTGCTTGATTGGACAATTGTTCCAGAACATACCCATAAATATGTTTGACATTAATCAGAAAAAAAAAAAATCCTTTTTATAACTGTATAATTCCCAAAGATTTTGCTTTTGAAAAAGAAAAAAAAAAAAAAGCATGTCTTCTTACATAACACATTTCAAATAAATCAACCTATCATCCAATTAGTTTTTAAACTATGTCTTCTACATTCTGGAACATCATAAAAATATAAAAGTAAATATGACTTTAGGGAAAGGCCATGTATGTATTCTTCCAAGTATATTATCTTGTTTTATTCTAATCACATTCATGTGAGATATGTATCAGTATTCCATTTTATAGGTGAACAACTCAGTCTTATTGACCCTCACTTGCCCACCCGTATAGAGCTAGTCATTGGCAATTGATCTGATCCTTGGTTTCTCAGCTAGTTGAGCTTAAGCTTTGTCCAGGGTGCTGCTTTGTTAGTAGTAAGTGTTACCCACCTCAGGGGGGCGGTACTGAGAAGGCAACATACAATGATGTATGACATAGGCCTTGGCAGCATACGGAATTTCCTCATAGACCAGCCAAAGGCTCTGGGAATTCACTTTGAGCTGATACTGTTGGTGATATTGGCCCTCATGGATTTCACAATATTTTGGGGAAAGAACGACATAACCACAGTGATACTATGTCTATTAAGAATACAGTAGAAGACATAAGCACCTGACACTCGTGAGGATGTGTTGGGAAAAGGTAGTGGGCCTTAGTTCCATGGCACAGATAAATAAATCACATACAGAGAAGACAAAAAGATTACAGTGTGTTCAAAGGAATAAATGTGATTTTGAATGGTTGAGAATTGCATAAGTAGAGGAGATGAGGTTAGAGAAGTGGTGAGTCAAGAATGGCCAGAAATGCTCTGGTGTTTGGCACACTTTAGACTTCAAAACACTCCCATAGTGGAATCTGACAAAAGTATCAGGGAATAAGATAAGGTTTCCTTACACAACAGAGCTTCCATGACCCTGAAAATAACACTTCATCCACAAACACCAATTCTATCTACACAGAAGATAAGTGATCTTCCTGGGCTACGATAAGCAGAAGGTTTGATTCCGCATGGGTTTAGGAGAGATGGAGGCTCACATCTTGAAGAGCTTCTGCCTCTCTCAACTGTATCGCCTCAGCGAATGTTCCCCAAAGGCAACCAAGGAACTACAGAGGGGCAGGCTTTGGGACAGAGCTGGAGAAGATGCTAAAGGCACACAGCTAGTGCGCCCTCTATCCCACACCACATACACACGCCATACAAGCTTACCATACATAGCTCATACAAACCACACGCACACACACCACACACACACCACACACACACACACACCTCTCACACACACCTCCCACACACACCTCCCACACACACCTCCCACACACACCACACACACACTGAACACACACATATTCATCCTACACACACACACCACACACCACAAACACACATCACACCACACACATACACACCACACCAAACACACACACACCACACCACACTCACACACACACCACAGACACACCACATGCACACACACACATACCCAGACCCCCCATACAAACACACCACACACACACACCACACAGACACACCACACCACACTCACACACACACACCACAGACACACCACATGCACACACACACATACCCACACCCCCATACACACACACCACACAGACACACCACACAGACACACACAACCACCCCACACACACAACCACGCCAAACACACCATAGACACACACCCCACATACCACACCACACACACACACCACAGCACACACACACCAAACAAACACCCCCCTCACACCACACACACACACATACACACCACACCACACACACACCACACAGACACACCACATGCACACACACACCCACACCCTCCGCACACACACCACACAGACACATACCACACAGACACACACACAACCACCCCCACACATAACCACCCCACACACACACCACACACACACCTCATACACCACACCACATGCACACACACCACACACACATACATACACACCCCACGCACAACCACCCCACACACACTCCACACACAGACCACCACACACACACCCCACACACACACACCATACCACACGCACACACACCCCACACACCACCAAACACACACATACATACACACCTCACACACACACCACCCCACACATACACCACACCCACACACACCACACACTCACACACACACAACACACACCAATAACACACACAACACACACACACACACACACACACACACACAGCAGTAAACAGACCCAGCAAACACAGTATAGCACATTAGGGAATGCAGGAAGGAAAGACATAATCTGAGTGCCTAATACATGCCAGTAAATGCATACCTGGTGAGTTATATCATCAATCTTTATATTAATGAAGAGAGAGAGATTAGTCTGTAGATAATTAGATAGATAGATAGATAGATAGATAGATAGATAGATAGATAGATAGATAGATAGACAGACAGACAGGTGGGCAGTCCATGTCCCACAGCACACAGAAGATGAAGTCAAGATTTGATGCCTATCTGCCTGGCTTTATATACTTTGAAGCGCTGCTTTCCATTGCAGTGCTTCAATCCCATAGCATCTCTTTTTCTCACAGCTATAGAAAAGTGGAATCATTGGAATCACTACTATGTTTCTACAGTGTAACTCCAGAAAATAAATACCTTCATTTTTTTCTGGTATGAAAAAAGTCCCAGATTCCCATCAAAACATGTTTGTGACTAAAGTTAGCAGCCTGAACATAATGGGGAGATAAATGGGTGGTAAGCAGATAAAGACACAGCTGTTATTACTTCATTAATATTGCCTCGAACTGCATCTTTTGGTAAGTTAAATGCTACTTTCCTTCTCAAAAGCTGATTAACTAAGTTAGCATGCTACCATTTGTTTCCTGAAGCATTCATATTTGAGATGCTAAGCTATTTCATCCACAATAAGAACTTGGCTTTAAAATATTTCATCAATTGCTCTGACAGCAGGACCCATCGTGCCCAGAACCAGTGAGTCGACAGACTGCATTTGCCATGTTAAACATTCATAGCTGCCAAGAGATAATTTGGGAGCAACTTGGTATTATTTTTGCCTAATTCTCATCATGTAATAAGCAGAGTTACCCCTGGAGACACACAAAATACTCTTACTGCATTCCTTCCTGCTCATCTCTGCCATTAATTCTGCTTATCTTTCTGCACTCCTCATATCAACTTTAATTCAGCCTTCCTAAGGAGTGAAGTGTGAGATAGAAATGAGCCAGTAGGGGGCTACTCTTCACTGTGATTATGGCCCCAAAGCTAGGGTTGCCAGAAAACATACTCAAAACTGAGTTAATTTGAATTTTATGTAAGCAACAGATTTTTATATAGCTATGCCCCATGCAATTCATCAAACGTATCTATACTGAACAATTATTTGTTGTGTATCTAAAATTCAGACTTAAGTGGGAATTCTGCATTTTTATTTGCTAAATCTGGCAACCCTACCCACAATGCAGCTTCTACAGCTGAGGTTCTAGTAGAGTGGGTGTCCCTGACTCGGTATTCTTGGACCCTAGCACAGGGACATTGAGAATATCATCGCATTTGCAGAGAACACACCATCTTCTATTATCCTAGTAGGGAAGGACTACGAGAAGAGCTCAGGCTTTGGAGACATTTGATCAGGATTATAATTCACCTTTGCTACTTATCAGTTGAGCACATTGCTTTTTTCCATTAACCTTTCTTCATGGGTGCAATGAAAAACAAACATTACCTTGCTAGGCTTTTTTAGACTAACTTTCTTTGCCCTGAATTGCTAAGTGTTTGTTCTAAATAAAGTTAGCCTCCTTGAATACATACCAACCAGCTCCTCAAATCTGGTATCCCCATAGGATGCTAAAAAGAATACAGGATCCATTTTTCCCAGACCAAAAAGACAACCAATTGGATTGTCGTGATTTTTTTACATCACATATTTGAAATTCCTGATGACTTTGAAAGACAAGATGAGGTAACTCATGTGAAATCTCTACCATTCCCATAGTAGTCAGCAAATGTTAATTCCCTTTCCTTCATTTCTCATGACTGCTCACAAGCTTTATCACAAAAGTTTTCCGACACAGTACAATCTTCTGTTTTAAGACTCATCCACAGATATAAATTCAATGAAACCCTCCTGAGAAGAGTGAATGAGACATCTAAAGGAGCATATTTCCTGGACAAGCAAAATTTACTTGCCTTCCTTCACCTGTGTCTGATCCTCTTGGAAATATTAATAAAGAGAATGCAATCTTACTGCATAACCAGGTTGAAAATTAAAGACATCTTTTTAGAACCAAATTCTGAAAAGGGATCTCCAGCTTTCTTAGACATTACTCTTTTTAGAGAGCGGATCTAGCAATCTTAGCTGACAATTACTGGCATGCCCTGGAAAATGGCTCCCATTCTACAAGATAACTTTAGAGTCGCTACAGAGTAAAGAAGGGAACACGAATATTCAATTTCTGTTTTCCAGAAGAATCAGAGTGATGTAGACAATCTAAAGGGAAATCTAAGACAGCATATAGGTCAGAAATCCATACTACTGAAGTCTCTCAATATGAAGCAATAATAGTCCTAATAGCTCACTTTGATTGAGCACTTAATAAGTGCCAGGCTTTGGGCTAAGTACTTTATGTGCTTTATGTATTTTGATCTGCACAATAACTCTATGAGACCAGTAATGCCATCATCCCTTTTACACAGATTGAGAACTCCAGGAATAGAGATGATAAATCCCTTGCCCTAGGTCATACATATATTCAGTGTTGGAGGCAGAATTAAATCAATTCTGTTCGTCCCTTTATGTCAAAGTTTCTCACCATGTAGGCAGAAGACTCCGACATCAGAATCATGTTAAAAACTAAGAGACTGGGATCCATTTCAACACTACCTAACAACTATCTAAGGCTGAGAACAGGAATTTGCGTTCGTAACTAGCTGTCCAGTGCCTGGGATGAAAGTTAAAGTTGAGAGCTCTTGAATTATGTTATTTTTCCTACCTAGGATGTTCCATTATTCTCAGATATCTCAAACTACAACTATGACATAAATGGAAAACACAGACAAACAAGTGAAAAAAAAACAATTAATGAAATATTCTATAAGAAGATACCTGGCCAATCAGGATCCTCTAGGACACGCCTATTTCTAGGGCTGAACAGAACACCTGAGTTGAAAGCTACAGCTTTGAGAAATCCTCCTGTGCCACCCACCATTACACAAGGGAAATCTCCAGAAAGAATTTTAGTACTGACAGAGAATTATCTAGAACTAAACCACATGGACTTAGGTTTCATCGATCTTTTGTTTATACTTTTTTCTCTATAATCATTTAATCAAATTAAGAGTTGAGAAAGCCTTATACCATTTAAATTCATTTTAAATAATTAATTCAACAAATATTTATTGATGATTTACAATTATGGTAAGCATTAGGCTGGAGATACAATGATGAATAAGTTCTGTTCTCAGATAACTTATTATCTAGTAAGGGGACTGATACAAAAAGTGAACGAAAACATCAGTTAGGCAGTAATAAATTCTATGGAAGAAAGAAAAGAGGCTACTATGAATGAGACAGAAAATGAATAAAATAGGATCTCTTAGGAAGCGTAGCTGAACTGAAGCGTTTATGATGAGACGGACCCAAGCATGTGTAACTGCACATACACTTCATTTCTTTAGCATGCATTCTGTTTTTAACCCAAGCTAGTTTTGTTTATCCTGACGGAACTATAACTGACCTGCATTCTTGCCCCTAGATCCTTCTGCCTGTTCATATACGGTATGTCTGCTCTTTTTAATCTTTAAGACCTTAGGGCATAAAGTACTGGTTGGCATCCAACTCAAGAATAAAGCTTCAGGTCTAGTAACCATGACCAAAAGACAATAACCAAACACGAAACTAGAAAAAGATTTTAGTCAAACAAAGATAACACCTTGGCTTCAGTTATGTTTCAGCTCCAGACTCATGAAGGCAGAACAGCCTCATGGACCGCATTCCCCTGGAAACCTGATGGAATAACACGATCCATGACTGACATCAGGACCTGAAGCCAGGATCAACTGCTCCCTGCCTTGGCCCTGACCAATCAGTAGGGCCCATGACCCCAGCTCCCATAGTAACCACGATAATGATTTTTCCCTTAGATAAACTAGCGACTAGAGAGCGTGGGGAGCCAGGTTTTTGAGAGCACTAGCTCACCTGTGTCTCCGGGCTTGGCGCCAGCTCCTTAAATAACCGTAACTTTCTTTGCTGCAAACTCCTGCAGTGTTTCTTTTTTGGCTTGGATGCAGGCAGGCAAGCAGACCTTTTGGGTGCACAGTAACACATGTGTAAATGAAAGAGCTAGTACTGAGAGAACAGCTAGCGCAAAGGCCCTGAGGTAGAGCTAAGAACAAGGAGAAGGGGAAGTAGCAGAAACAGTGTTTGAGCTTGAAGGAAAGTGGTAGGAAGTGAATCCGGGAAGTGGGCAGTGCCAGATCGTGGAGGATTTGGCATGGCAACATAATGGTGTCTGTATTTTATTCTAAATCCATTAGAAAGTTGCCTGCAGGGGAATGACATATTTGATTTGCATTTAAAATAGAAAGTCATATGTAATTTAAATTATTATGCTATTTGCCTTTGCTGATAAGAAGCAGTATTTCCAAAACATTACCTCATCCTGGTCCTGTTTATTTTAACATTTTCATTAGGATGTTTCCTTGTCTCCGCATAGAAGTCCTACCCTTCCCTCACAGACCAGTTCAAAGTCCACTGTGCCCATGGCGCTGCTCAATGCACTTCCTCCCCATCGTTTCTCCAGGCGTCCTGCCCTTGCTTCTTTCTCTGTGCTTGACACAGAATGAATGAAAATACATCTTTAGAACACCCACAGTTGTTCAAAGAGCAAGCGTTTGGTGGATATTTGAAGTAAACTCCTGAGCTCGCCTATTAGCTAGGATGTTGTATGCTGTGCCTTCAGGCAACCTCTACACACAGCTACTGACAGAATAAGTTTTTAAAGGGAAATCTGATCACTCCCCTGCTTGAAACCTCCCAAATCTTTCACAATAAGATAAAATGATACTTCTTTGAAGGGCTTATAGGGTCATCATAAGCAACTCTGACCTGATTAACCAACCATATCACCGACCACACTCCCTTTCATGTGTATTCAATTACCCAGGACTTCTCATCATTTCCTAAAACTCCTGTGCTCTTCTATCTCTTATTTACTGTGTTCTTCCTTGTCCCCTTTCCTCATATTTTCTTCCACCATCTCCCACCATCTCCCAACTTTACAGATGCTTTTTATTCTTCCACATATACACAGATGTCCCTGACTGTTCCAGAGATGTGGGTGTGCCTTCCTCTGTGTTCCTTTTTTTCAGGATTTACCAGAATACAGTCCCTGAAAACATGGTTCCTGAAAAAATAATTCAGAAAATATTGCTTACTACAATATTCTCTGTGAGATCCATAAATGGATAGAAGTACACTGACGGTTATGTGAAATCGTGCAGGAGAGGTACCACATGTAAGTGAACTCAAATATTTATCTGTGAATGTGACGTCCTGCTGATGCTTGGGAAACCTACTCTTGCCTTTTGTAAACAAACAAAACGAAACAAAACCACACCAATCATGCAATTAAATTCCTTTTTGCACTGAACTACAATAATTGGCTTACCAGTCTGTCCCACACACTGAATTGTAAATTTCTTGAGCTTCTGTCTCATCTTTGTGTCATTCTGGCCTGACACAGGACCTGACGTCCCACAGGGGCTCCTGAAGCAATTGTCAGGGAGAACTAGATATAAAAGTCCATTTTGTTTTAACCTCTTGGGGAATTACTTTCCAATGACAATCTGAACATCTTTGTTGCTATTTTTTTCTCTCTTTTCCTTTTTTCTAGCACATTCCAGAAGATCTCTGGGATCTGCTATCAACTTATATACATTTTAGATAATTGGCATATATATGGAATCAATTTGATTCTGGTTAGGATCTCAAGTACTTTTTTAGGTCTAACTTGACAATCTGAAAATCCAGTCCTTTCTGTTAGCTCTTAATTCCATCTGTAAAGTAGCAATCAACATTTATAAAAAAGTTCAATAATCTTATGAGTGTTTAAGCTATGCACTTAGTTAATTCATTAATTAAAATGTTGCCTTAGAGGCAACTAGAAGCTCCACTCACAGGTGATCTTGATCCTTCATACAGCATTTTATTGCCCCAAATCCATCTATCATTAAATTTATATAAATCAATGTTTCACCAGAATATAATATAAACGAAGTTCATGAGAGTCTACCCAAGGTTTTGCTGAAGTCTATGTATTCACTACCTACACAAAAATGTTAATCTAGGCATATAGCAGCTTTAGGAAAAATATATTAATTTAGCAAAAATATAGGGGTCCTATGTCAGCTTTCAGTGAAGAGCACTGCTCTTTCAAAGAGTTCACAACAAATACTTTCTCAGTATCAACCAGTGAAAACTATATTAACCAATTCTGGAATCTAGTCTATAAATACAGAGGGTGCCAAAAAAAAGTATACACATTTTAAGAAAGGAAAAAAAAAAAAACTATTAAAATTGTAATACAATGAATGACACTAGCATTTGATTAATGCCATCTTTTGAGTGAACGTCACACTACACATTGCTACTGTAATTCAATTCAACTTCAAAAAGTAATACATAGATAACATCTCATAAAATGTATACAATTTTTTGGCACCCCCGGTATATTTACAGAAATGTCAATTTTCTCCTTTATAGGAATCATAATTAATACAACTCTATATTTTCCAGTATATCTCTTGGTGTTAGCTATTCCTTAAATAAGATTACTGAAAGGTTTGAATGTCACCTGAAAATTTTGTCAGAATTTAATTTATTTGACTTAGTGGTAACAATTTTGTTTAGAGACTACTGAAGTACAAATATGTTCTAATGAGCAATATTAGATTAATCATATGTATAAGAGATCTCTTCATTCAAAAAAAGAAAGAATAAAATACTTGGAGGGAACTATGATCAAGAGAGCTGAATTATTAGCACTTGTACTGAGATCTATGTTAAGAAAAAACATAGTGTAAAAAGAGAGGGAGTGGTCATATTGCTAAAGAGAAAAGTACGTGTAAGTGAGAAACAAGTTCGTGTAAATGTTTCTTATGGAGAGTCTTGAGAAGGCATTGGAGAATGGTTCAACTCACTATTGCATTTGTCAAATGTCTCCTATCAGGAGACAGACCTTCATACCCCAGTGGAATTCAACAGGAGGGCCACCAATTAATGTCACCCAACATAGTCTGTAATCACAATGAAAGCTATAAATACAATACAACTTCTGTAGATTATCTGACATGAGAGATTGCAATGACCAGCTGATATGAGCCTTTTTGTACACTAGGCTTGGATAACATGAATTACTACTCAAGACTCTTCTGACCTTGTGGTACTCTGAAAACATTACCTTCAGACCTTATGACTAGATACAGAACTGCACTGCCACTTGAGACACTGGCAGCATGCTACCTCTTTGAGTAATCATGAAGCCCTCATTGTGTGACATTCCCAGCAGTTAGTCACCAGTAGAATTCAACAGCTCTGGAATTAGGTTCAAATCCTGTATTTGCCATTTTCTTGCTCACTGAATGAGATATTTTATCTAAAAAATCTCAGTTTTGTCATTTATAAGATATAGTTCCTACCTCACGCATTTTTTTGAGTTCAATGAGATAATGTAAATTTTGTGGCACATGTCAAGCAATGAGTAACGTTAATTTGTATTACTCTGTCACACCTGATTTATCGTGTAGTTTAATATAAGAGAAACTAAACATTTATTTCTTAGATTGCACCCCTTCCAAACACTCATACAAACACATTTATCCACAAATTGCCATTTTACTTCATAAGAAAACATGATATAGTAAAATGAATAACATTTTTATTCAAATAATTCTAATTCAGATGTTTCAATTTAGAGAAAGGGGATCCGCACTTCTATATCTCTAATAAAATTCACAAATAAGGGCATATACATGAATTTATTTGACTGATTTATGAGACTGTTATATTTAAAGGAATACACACCAGTTCATTTATAATAAGCAGTGTAGCTTTAAGGAAATTATCCCCACTTCGTATCATCCAAACAGAATTAGAAACTGGTCATTTGTGATATTATCTTCAGTGCTTGCTAAAATATCCTAAAATCTTGTTTGTTTTTCATGGGAAGATGAAGTGATATTCAACATATGGTGAAGTTTGAAGTAATAACTGTCAATTCTGAATCTACACATATTTTAGACGATAGATATTTCTGAGCCTTTCCTTATAGAAAATTCAGTGTTTCTTTCTTTCTTTTTTTTACCTTAAAAATACAGAAATTATTCTGGAATAACTTTTTAAGATTTTAGTTAACAATCTGATTTTTTCCCAGTTTTAAAACTCTTTTGATTAAAAAAAAAATGCATGTCAGCGTTTACTCAACCAGACTTTGCATAAATATATTATGCTATCCTAAAAATGTCAACTCACTAACAAGACATTTAACTGACAGAGGTCTTTTATTTTTCCATATGAGAATGAAACACAGTTACATGAAAGATCTCCCACACAATTTACAGCTCTCCCTATGGTTTGCTAATATGTTTGCAAATAGTGTTGCACCTGCTTTTATACAAACATCTTTGATGCCTAGAGCATCAAATGCATCAGGGCATTGTCAGAGAAATAGCTGCATAACAAATAGCTCAAATAGATATAATGAGATATGCTCTACGATTGAGCACCTGATACAGCAGCCAGATATTTCTCAGATAGAAATACCTTTCTGATCAATGTGCCTTCCAAATTTGGGTCAATCTGACATGCCCTTTGGTCATCTGTCTCATGTGGGTGATTGGTTAAATTTCTCACACAACTCAATGGATACTTGTGTTAGCAAAGGAGTTTGTTGATTCCATTTCCTGATCTATTCACATTGTGAGGGAAAGTTGGAACGTCTGACCCTAAAAATCTCAGTTTTCCCTCATGCATACATGAATGAGTAGGTTAAGTCAGAATTCAAGAAATACTTTTGATTATTAATTTAATATAAACTCTTTTAATTTTTTCACAACCATTTCACAATTTTGTGTTTTCATGCACCTTCAAATTCCAGACCTAATTATATCAGTTAATTGCTTTTTAACTAATACTATTTTCCACAGCAGTATTTGTATTGAAATTTCCATTGTACCAATCCCAGAAGCATCATTACGAAAAACTTAAAAATGTAATTAAGGAAAAATTCTTTTGAACGCTGGCATGGCTTATTCAATAGGATAATTATTCTTTACAATTAATAAATCAACTCAGAAAAGTTTTTGGTTAAGTGTTCTTACTGAAGTTCATATCCTCTCTCCAGCTAAAGTAATGACACTAGGGCCTTATAGACCCAGATAGAGAGATTGAAATAGCAAGGCTCTCCCTAAAGTGGAAGCAATATGGGGCTATATAGATTTGGATAATAGCATCACTCGTTACAGTTTATCCACTTTGGCTGCTACTCAGCTTAAATGCTTCTTCCCCCGGGAACTTTCCAAGCCATTTATTTTCTTTCTGTCCTTTCTTTCCTTCCTTCCTTCCTTGATTCCTTTTTGTATCTTGTCTATATTATTTTTATAGCACCTCTTATATCACCTCAATTATGTGTAGCTTTCTCTCTGTTTAGTCTCAGAGCCCTTGGGCATAACGAGATGTGGATTTTATATCAGCATTTTCAGTATCTTACGTATCTGGCCCATAGTGTAATAAGTTCATGTCGATTAAATAATAATAGGATTCTTATTTAATAGAATTCATATAGGAAACATATGATTTGGAGTTCTGTGTTATTAATAGGAATTTGTTAAACTGTATGAAGTATTCAGGTTCTGAGTCTGATCAATAAGGATGTACATAGATGTGGCCATTGGAAATACAAAGATTTGGGGAAAAGTCCCCTGTGCTTCAGATTATTACCTTGTAACCCATTTCAAACTCAAGGAAAGAAGAAATTAACATTGTCCAAAGCAAGAATGTTGAAGATTGAGAATAGAGTTATTCTAGGACTCATTAAAACAGAACTGGCACTGGTTATTTTAGGTAACCAATACGCTGACATGATTAAGTTTATAGAGACTGCCTACATTTCTGCTTCCCAGATGAATTTATACCTAGAGATGCCATATTATTGGAATGATACCACCTTCAATGGGAGAAATTTTACACATATGGATTCTAAAATCACAAGCTGAATATGAAAATATTTGTTTCCAAAGCAACAAACAGAATTTTACATATTAAGTTAGACCAACCTGTGGGGGTGAATAGAATCTTCAATTAGTGAGATCAATGAAAACAGTTTATTCACCAAATAATTCCTCATTAGTTGCCATTATCTATATGCATGCTACACACGCCTTTTAACTCTCACTTGTTGCCCAACCTCACCCCCCAAGGCAATCTCTACTGCTGGAGTCAAGTATTCACACACTGAGAACTCACTGCCTGTGAAGCTTTACAGCTGTGATTGCAACTTCTGTAAGACTCACTACGACCTTACTCTTGCATTTCATACAGGTGATCTACATAATAACCTATGATTTTTCACTTACCAGTAACTAAATTATTTTAAATGTTTTAATAGATCTCTTAATAAATATCTTCTTTCCTTAGCAAACTGTTATACTCTAATGTACCCAGTATTACTGGAGGTCCTCATGAAAAGCCCAGTAGAATGGTGAATGGCCCATTTCTTTGAACTGTGATAATTAACATTGATACAGTGATTTCTGTTTCCTATAACAATGGCCACAGCACTTATGGAGTCTGCAGCTACCCCATCCCCACCCAGCAGCCATGCAGTTTTCCTCTATCTGCAATCATTCTACTACATAACTTAGGAAGCCTCTATTCCTCAAACCTTCAATCATCATAGTCTAATGGGACAAATTTCTCTATCCATTTTGCCTAGTTCTCATTATCCTCAAAATGACTATTGCTCAGAGTTCCATGCTGTTAATCGCCAGCATCATCAGTAAACGAGGAAAGTAAAAACCACGTGTGCTTCTTAACAAATAATTTATACTCTACTGTATGACCATTCCCATAATTTTCTGTAATTCCTAGCCCATATGACTGCAACCTCCTTTTCATGCCAACAACTTGTTTGAGTACTCCTATCGTGACTACTCATGGATTCCATTGAGACAGCCATCCTTTATTACTTGCTTCCTCATCTCTCTGACAGTCCAGGATGCTTCATTTGAATATTATCCTGCATTTCATTGCCCTTAGGAGTTTTCATCACATCTATCTAGAAAAGACAGACCCAAACCTTCAGGAATTGAGCTGTCTGCCTGCTTTTTCTGTAATCTAATACCCAGATAGGAGAACACTAATGAATAATATCACACAACAGGGAAGATCAATTCCAGTATAGATATGCAATCATTAATCTCTAACTAACCTTCATATATTAAAATATGCCTCATAAATCTGTTCTTTTCCGAGCATTGTTTTTCAATATAGCCCACTTTTTATCTAAATATGCAAACTATAAACCCTGTAGACATCCTAAGAATCTCCCCTTTCTAACATTCAATATCAATTCCTCTCAAATACTTGTAGACATCCTGTTTTAAATATCTATCAATTTTCTCCCATACCTTCCCTATTACATTAGTCCAAGCTAATGTCATCTTGCCTCGCACAGGTGTTAAGAAACGTGCAATTTTATATTTATTGGTTTTATTACCTGATTATCATCTATAATCTTACTAGACTATAAGTTTCATCAAACAAGGGTTTTTTTTGTCCATTTTTACTCACTATTTTATCTCTAGCATTTTATATTTTTTCGTGCTTACAAGTGAGCACTTGATCAATATTTGCTGAATGAATGGGTGAATGGATAAGTGAATACAAGTAAATTTGTAAGTATTATCACAATAAACATATCATGTATAAAGCAAATATTCATATCCATACCATTTCAGAGAAAAATCTAAAGTTAAACAAAAGTCAAACAAGTAGAGAATAATGAATTTGAAGTCAGATTTAGGTCTTTTCAAATTCATTAACTTTAGCTCCTGATAATCGTTCCATTTTAGCATCATGATGCATATCAACCTCAAATTTTTTTTTAAATGTTTGGTATAATGTAGACTTAGAAAAGTTTGTCCAAATCTTAATATAATTATCTCTTAATATAGAAAATAATTCTCATGAAGGGCATCCTAATGCTTTTAAAAATATGCTATTCACTATAAGCACTTTCAAAAGAAATACTTTATTTTCTAAAATGAAAAGTTTATATAGCCCATACTCGATTTTAAGACTGATACCAAAATGCATCCAAAGTAATCATCATAAAAAAAGGAATTACTGCAGAAAATAACAAAACTGACATTTTTAAAGTATCACAATTATTTTCTATCCTTTATTGTTTGTTGTCTTGTAAACAAAGTGCTAAGCAATTTATACCTTTAGTAACATAGGAACAATTATTATCCCTATTTTATAGATAAGAAAATTGAGAATTAGAGCAAACAATCAAAACCAGGAGCCAAATCCAACTTCTGTATGATTCCAGAGCTATGTTTAACATTAAATTGCCTTGCCAATAAGTCTTTCATTTTGAACCATTACTTAGTGAAAAAATGACAAAAACATTTCTTTACTATTAATAGAATCTGATAATGAAACATTTCAATTATAATCAGATGGGGAAAGAAAACACTTCAAACTTAGCTTTTTCCAGATATGTAAGGAGAAAATTGTTTAGTCTTACCCATGAATTCGATTCCCAAGTGGTCTGCTACACCAGTCAGCAAGTAAGGGAGGGAAAAAAGGAAAAGAAAAAAAGATTAGAAAAAGTTCCATATGAAAACCAATGCTTATAAGACTGCCCTCTCAAGGCAAAGAATGTGTCTCAATTCTAAACACTGTGTTTACTTGAGGGAAAAAAAAAAAAAAAATATATATATATATATATATATATATATATATATATATATATATATATATATGATAGATAGATAGATAGATAGATAGATAGATAGATAGATAGATAGATAGATAGATGGATAGATATAAGATATATAGATTGCCAACAACTAGGAGTGTTCTGAGCACTGATTGGTATTTCCCCAAAGCCTGGAACTTTAGGTGGAATAATATTGCATCAATTACGAAGTACGCAAAATACAAATTTAGCCCCTGCCCACCCACAAAAGAAAGGAAAACATGTTCACACAAAAAATATCTGGTACTAAAGTTATTTTTAGAACTCACGGTATTTTATGTAGAATAACGACATGTTCCACATAAACTTATTTGGACCTCTGCACTATGAATAAGTAAGTAAAGAACTTCCGAATGACAGGCCTTCAGCAGGTGCTTATCAGCTTCACGCAAAAGCAATGATGTTGGATTCTTTTTTATTTTATTTGTTAGATGAGACAATTGCACTTCAATGAGATAAAATAATCTTACACAGGCCCCCCCACAATGAGGCAGATCCAGGTTACAAATCAAGTCGATATGACCCATAAGTCCTATGACTATTGAATTTGACAGTATTTCCTATCAAAAATGAATGACAAATGTATCTGTATCTGTTTTATATACATGGGAACAGCAAACCATTTTCACCAGCTAATGTCTGTCTGTGATAAGGAGCATGAAAAACTGGGCCTGGCTATGGCCAGTCATTCAACCTTACAGGTCTGTTTATTTAAATGGCACTTTCTTTTAATCGTTCAATTATTCACTCATTCACTTTTTAAATTCATCACATAATTTAGTGATTGTTTCTGTTGTAGTGGTACAATTCTTCAATGAGAATAAATGAAAACAAGGCATTACTATAATTATATTTGTTTCCAAAATTAATTGTTGGTCTCCTTTTTGTGAATTCTCTATCAAGCAAAGCTTTTAGCTTTCCTTTTTAGAAAATATGTATTTAGTTATCTTGAATATTTTAGTACTTTTCCTATTTGAAAATAATTCATTTTTTAAAAATTTCATTGTCGTAAAATATATATAACAAAATGTGTCATTTTAACTATTTTTAAATGGACAATTCAGTGACATTAATTACATTCAAAATGTTGCGCAAGCATCTTCACTATGTTTCCAAAACTTTTCCATTACCCCAAAGAAATACTGCACTCACTAAGCAATAATTTCCCATTCCCCCATCCCCATGGCCCATGATAACTTCTGATCCACTTTCTGTCTCTATAAATTTGCCAGTAAATAGTTCATTTGTAAGTGATTAAGAACTATTTTAAATGATAATGTCTCATATCAAAATGGTGGCGTGAGGTGAGCCTCTGGAAATCTCCCCTACAATTTACAACAAATTAAACAGCTATAGCTCCTCAAAGGACTCCCTGCACAGCAGACAGGCAAGACAAAAAGGCTCACTACTGAATTCACCTAAAGATGGGCCAATTGCGCGAGCAGGGGAGGAGGGAAGGGAGAAGTGCGGGAACGGGCCGTGGGGTGCAGGACACAGACCTAACTCAGTGGTCCAAGCTCACTGCATACCGGAACTACCACAGCTGTGGGAGAGGGAAGAACTCTGACTGCTAGAGCTCCGCTTATGGCCCACAGGCTGAGGGGGCAGCATATAACACGGCTGAACCCAACGCTCACAGCAGAGACCTTGGAGAAAAGACTGAGGGAAGAAGGCTGAAAATGGTGGTTTAAGCCCTCACTACCAAGCAGAGGATGGAAGCCTTAGGCACTGAGACTAGCTGCCCCTTCCCTACCCTCCCAGAGCTCACTCTGCCCCCACCTATCCAGTGCTAGAAGCAGAACAGTAGCAGTCTCAGATCAAAAGAACAGAATATTTGCAGTTCTGAAAACTGGTCCACAAACACAGATTCGCAGCACAACTACTTCCAGCAAAGGGGAGGGAACTGTGGAAGCAGGACCGGCTGTGGTGGTGGTCACCGCAATTGCTCTGGGACAACTCTCACAACTCACCTTGCCCCTGTCCCCACCTATCTGGGTGGACTCCTGCAGGTGTAAACAGAGCTGCTGAAACACAAGGGCTTTGAATCTGGTGCAGGATGAGATTTGGAAGTTCAGAAGCTTTCCACATCCCCCCCATAGAGGCAGCACACTATGACCCAGGCGAACTGTTCATAGAGGAGAAGCCCACCTCCAGGGTATCCTGCCGTTGTGTGAGAAGCTGGAATAGTGCAGAGAAAACATAGCACTACAGTGTGTGAGACAAAAAAGGGCTGCAGTCAGAGAGAAAATAAAACATTCTACCAACACGTACTGGAAAACAAAAGAAAGATCTCTTCTGATCAACCTGTTGCAGAACCCACTCCTGTGGATGTCCAGGAAGAGAAATAATACATCAGTAATTGCCATGAATAATCAAGGCAACAACATAATTCAGAAAGAAAGTGAAAAGTCTCCAGAAAACGAACTTAAAGATATGGAAATATGTGACTTAAGTGACAGAGAATTCAAGATGGCAGTTCTGAAAAACTCAGCGAGATGCAAGAAAACATAGAAAGGCAGTTTAATGAATTCAGAAACATAATCAAAGAACAACATGAGCATTTTACCAAAGAGATTGAAATTTTAAAAAAGAACCAAATAGAATTTCTGGAGATTAAGAACTCAATACAATAAACTAAGAATGAAACAGCCAGCTTAGGAAGTAGAGTTGACCAGATGGAGGAAAGAATCAGAAACATCGAAGAAAGAAACCTGGAAATGACACAGATGGAAGAAGAAAAAGACTTGAGACTTAAAAGAAATGAAAGAACTCTACAAGAACTTTCTGACTCCATAAGAAAGAGCAATATAAGAATAATGGGCATACCAGAAGGAGAAGAAAGAGAGAAGGGAACAGAGAATATATGCAAATAGTCAACGAGAACTTTCCAAACTAGTGGAAAGAACTGGATCCTCAAATCCAAGAAGCAAATAGAACACCTGATTACCTCAACCCCAACAGGCCATCTCCAAGGCACATTGTATTCAAGTTGTCAAACATCAACGACAAAGAAAGATCCTCAAGGCAGCCAGGGAAAAGAAGATGGTAACCAACAAAGGAAAACCCATTAGATTATCACCAGATTTCTCAGCAGAAACTGTACAAGCCAAGCAGGAGTAGAACGAAATATTCAAACTATTGAAAGAGAGAAATTATGAGCCAAGAATAATATATCCAGCAAAATATCCTTTAGATATGAAGGAGGAATAAAGACCTTTCCAGACATACAGAAGCTGAGGGAATTTCTAATACATGACCTGCACTGCAAGAAATATTAAAGGAGGCTAGTTGACCAACATCAACAGGGACACTTTGTGGCAACCAAAACATAAAAAGGGGGAGAATAAAGGCCTGAACCAGAATATGGAAATGGAGAAAGTAAGCATGCTGAAGAAAATGGAATACTCTAAATATCAAACTTTCTTTTACATAAACTTAAGGGTAAACACTCAAAAAAAAAAAAATCCAGAACTGAAATATATACTCTGATAAAAGAAGAAACAGAGGGAAACATCATAGAATACCACCACACAGAAATAACAGACATCAACAAAAAGGAAAAGAAATAATGGAGACACAGTATTACCAGAAACCTAAATATAGAATGACAAGAAATCCTCATATATCAATAATCACCCTAAATGTAAATGGACTGAACTCACCAATAAAAAAGCACAGAGAATCAGATCAAAAAACTAAACCCAACCATATGCTGTCTTCACGAGACACATCTCAGCTACAAGGACAAGCATAGACTCAAAGTGAAAGGGTGGAAATTGACACTCCAAGCAAATGGTATCCAGAGAAAATCAGGTGTAGCCATAATGATATCAGATGAAACACACTTCAGGGTGAAAAAGGTAACAAGGGACAAAGATGGACATTTCATAATGGTAAAGGGGACTATACAACAAGAAGACATAACAGTCATCAACATGTATGCCCCCAATCAGGGAGCACCAAAATATACCAAGCAACGACTAACAGAACTAAAGGGAGAAATTGACCAAAACACAATTATACAAGGGGACCTAAATACATCATTGACAACTATGATCATCCAAACAGAAAATAAATAATGAAATAGCAGCCCTAAAGGACACATTTGATGAAATGGACATAATTGACACTTATAGAGCACTTCATCCTAAAACATCAGACTATACAGTTTTTTCCAGTGTACATGGAACATTCTCAAGGATAAACCATATATTGGTACATAAAACTAACCTTAGCAAATTTAAGAAGATTGAAATTATACCAAGCATATTCTCTGATAACAAAGCTTTGAAATTGGATATCAACTGCAAAAAGAAATCAGGAAAAAACACAAATGCATGGAGATTAAATAACATAATTTTAAAGAACGACTGAGTCAAAGAAGAAATTAGAAGGGAGATCAAAAGATGCATAGAAACAAATGACAATGAAAATACATCCTACCAAAATTTTGGGGATGCAGCAAAAGCAGTTTTAAGAGGAAACTTTCTATCATTACAGGCCTATCTCAAGAAACAAGAAAAAATCCCAAATAAATAACCTCATGTTACACCTTAAAGAACTAGTAAAAGAAGAACAACTGAAACCCAAGGTCAGCAGAAGAAAGGAAATAACAAAAATCAGAGCAGAACTAAATGAAATAGACAACAAAAAGACAATAGAAAAAATTAATGTGACAAAGAGCTGGTTCTTTGAAAAGATTAACAAAATTGACAAACCCTTAGCTAGACTCACTAAGATAAAAAGAGAGAAGACACTAATTAACAAAATCAGAAATGAAAAAGGGGAAGTTATCACGGACACCACAGACACAAAGGATCATCCAAGAATACTATGAAGGACTATATGCCACCTAATTCAATAACCTAGAAGAAATGGACAAGTTCTTAGAAACATATAGCCTTCCAAGGCTGAACCATGAAGAACTGGCAATTCTAAATAGAGTGATCACCAGTAATGAAATTGAATCAGTCATCCAAAACCTTCCCAAAAGCAAAAGTCCAGGACCAGATGGCTTCACTAGTGAATTCTACCAAACCTTCAAAGAGGATCTAATACCAATTCTGCTCAAACTCTTCCAAAACTCAGAACTGAAATACTCAGTACTCCCAAACTCATTTTATGAGGCCAATATTACCCTGATACCAAAACTGGTAAGGACAACACAAAAAAGAAAACTACAGACCAATATCTCTGATGAATACAGATGCAAAAATCCTAAACAAAATTCTAGCAAATCGAATACAGCAATGCATTAAAAAGATTATTCATCACTACCAAGTGGAGTTTATCCCTGGGGCACAAAAATGGTTCAACATCCTCAAATCCATCAATGTGATACATCACATAAAGAAAATAAAGGACAAAAATTATGTGATTATATCAATTGATGCAGAAAAAGCATTTGACAAGATATAACATCCATTTATGATTAAAACACTTAATAAATATGTATAGAAGGAAAATACTTTAACATAATAAAGGCCACATATGACAAACCCTCAGCTAATCTCATAATTAATGGTGAAAAACTGATGCCCTTTGCTCTGCATTCAGGAACATGACAGGGCTGTCCCCTATCACCTCTGCTTTTCAACATAGTGTTGGAAGTCCTTGCCAGAGCAATCCGGCAAGAGAAAGAAATAGAAGGCATCATTTTTTCACCATTTGGGAATGAAGATGTTAAATTGTCACTCTTTGCAGATGACATGATGCTGTATATAAAAAACCCTAAAGACTCCACCAAAAAGCTATTAGAAACAATCAGTGAATCAGTAATGTGGCTGGCTACAAAATCAACGTACAAAAGTCCATTCCATTCCTATATACTAACAATGAAATCGTAGAAAAAGAAATAAAAAAACACACAATTCTTTATGCAATTGCAGCAAAAAGAATAAAATACCTAGGAATAAACTTAACCAAGGATGTGAAAGATCTATATGCTGAAAAACTACAACAGATTTTTAAAAGAAATTGAAGACACAAAGAAATGGAAAAACATTCCGTGCTCACAGATTGGAAGAATCAATATCGTTAAAATGGCCATATTACCCAAAGCAATATACAGATTTAATGCAATCCCCATCAAAATCCCAATGGCATTTTTTAAAGAAATAGAACAAAAAATCATCAGATTTGTTTGAAACCACAAAAGACCCCGAATAGCCAAAGCAATCTTAGGAAAAAAGAACAATGCTGGAGGTTTCACACTCCCTGACTTTAGCTTGTACTACAGGGCAACAATAATCATAACAGCATGGTATTGGCAGAAAAACAGACACATAGACCAATGGAATAGAATTAAGAACCCAGAAATAAACCACCGCAAATATGGACAGATTATTTTTTACAAACAAGCAAAAAACATACAATGGAGGAAAGACAGCCTCTTCAATAAATGGTGCTGGGAGAAATGGAAAGCCACATGCAAAAGAATGAAACTGAACTGCTATGTGTCACCATGTACCAAAGTTAATTCAAAATGGATCAAAGAGTTAAGCATGAGACCTGAAACAATAAACTGCATAGAAGAAAACATAGGTACTAAACTTATGGACCTTGGGTTAAAAGAACATTTTATGAATTTGACTCCAAAGGCAAGGGAAGTAAAAGCTAAAATAAATTAATGGGAGTATATCAAACTTAAAAGCTTCTGCGCAGCTAACAAAACCATCGACAAAATAAAGAGGCAACCAACTGAATGGGAGAAGATTTTTGCAAACAGTGTCTCCGATAAGGGGCTAATATCCAAGGGGCCAATATACAAGGAACTCATGCAACTCAACAACAACAACAAAAAACAAACAACCCAATTGAAAAATGGGCAGAGGACCTGAAGAGACATTTTTCCAAAGAGGACATACACATGGCAAATCGACATATGAAAAAATGCTCAGTATCACTAATCATCAGAGAAATGCAAATAAAAACCACAATGAGATATCACCTCACCCCTGTCAGAATGGCTATCATTAACAAGACAAATAGTAACAAGTGTTGGAGAGGTTGTGGAGAAAAAAGAATCCTCATACATTGTTCATGGGAATACAGACTGGTGAAGCCATTATGGAAGGCAGTGTGGAGGTTCCTCAGAAAATTACGAATAGAATTACCATATGACCCAGCAATCCCTCTCCTGTGTATCTACCTAAAACATCTGAAAACATTGATACATAAAGAGACCTGTGTTCCAATGTTTATTGTAGCTTTATTTATGGTGGCCAAGACATGGAAATAACAAAAATGTCCTTCGATAGGTGAATGGATAAAGAAGTTGTGGTATATATACACAATGGAATACTATTTGGCGGTAAGAAAAGATGAAATAGCACTATTTGTGACAACATGGATGGATCTTGAGAATACAATACTAAGCGAAATAAGTCAGACAGAAGAAGCAGAGAACCCTATGATTTCACTGATATGTGGTACATAAACCAAAAGCAACAAAGAACAAGACAAACAAATGAGAAACAAAAACTTATAGACACAGACAATAGTTTCGTGGTTACCAGAGGGTAAGGGGAGAAGGGTGTGCTAGATGAGGGTAAAGGGGATCAAACATATGGTGATGGAAAGAGAACTGACTCTGGATGGTGAAGGTAGAATGGCTCTTACAGATGATGTAATACAAAATTGTACACCTGAAATCTATGTAACTTTACTAACAATTGTCACCCCAATAAACTTTAATTAAAAATAATAATAGTAAGAGAAAAAAATGTTAACAAAGTTTTTAAAAATTAGATGCATTCCTTTCTTTACATGGCTTTTTGTTTGTTTCTTTGTCTGCTTAGTATATACTATAATAGATATATTGCACACTTTCATGAAAGGATCGGATTTTTGTTCTTAAGTAATTCAGAAATCCGTGGGAGACCACAAAGGAAAAGTTTTGGTAATTCTTAGTAATAGTACTAAAATGGAAAACCAGGAAATATATTTTGAATCAAGAGCTCAGGACCCATAATGCTGCTTCTGGGAGAAAGCTAATGTGGCATGTAAAAGAAGGGAGATTACTGAATAGTTAGCAAGACTATGTTTGGGTTCTAATGTGAATAAGAAGTATTATGATGTGTGCAGTTAGGACAGAGAGAGACTAGAATTGTGGCATTTAAAAACAGGGATTTGGTTGAGATTACTTGTCATGAGGCTAAAGGTAAGAAAAAAAAGATTTGGAATAACAAATTTGGGGGAAGGGGTCCAAGATGGCAGAGCAGGTAAATGCTATGCCTTCTACATCCCAGGATCACACTGAAATTACAAATAAATTATAGAACAATCCATCTCAAGAATCATCTGAAGACTAGCTGAACAGAAACCCTATAATGAAGGGAATAAAGAAGAGGCCACATCGAGATTGGCAGGAAGGGTGGAAATGTGAAACAGGCTAACCTGGAACCCACAGATAGTGGTTGAACATTGAGAGGGACACCTCTGTGGTGGAGGTCCCCCCAGAAGAGGGAGGGGACCCAGCCCAACAGCAGGTTCCCCTGCCCAGGGGTCCTTGCCAGGAAGAGGAGTTCCCACAATATCTGGCAGTGAAAATCAGCGAGGACTCTGTCTGCCCATCCCAGTGAGAAGGAAGACAGCTGGAAACCCAGACACCCTCTTAAAGTGCCCACACACAGACTCACTCATTTGCAAACACTCACTGGGTCTCTGGTGGAGGGGCAGCAATTCAAGAGGCACCACAGACATACGGGGAAAGATTGAGTTGTGTGCGGGTTAGAGGGACAGCAACTGCTATCCCTGTGTGGGCCTGCCTCACATGTAGCCTATAGTAGGCCACCATCTTTTCTATGTTGAACCACCTGCAAAAAGCCAAATCTGAGACCTTGAGCATTGGTCTGGTAAATTCTGCATGGGCTACCCACCTTGGTGACATCCTGTGCCCTGCCCCACACAGCTAGTACTCCATCAACAGGGGCACTCTCTGATTTAGTGAGTAGCCGGTCCCATCCCACAAGCTGTGGAAGCCTTTTATAGCAGTGGATGGCCTACGGCAGGCCAGGTAACTTTTGGTGGTTCAAGAACTGAATCTGCATTAACTGCATAAAAACCACTGGCCCCCCTTGTGACTCCCTGGGACCCCACCATGACCAGCTAGTACTGCATTGCCAAAAGCACTCTCAACACCGGGTCAGCCAGCGCAGCCCATGAACCTAAGGAGACTCTTTCGATTACTAAAACTTACAAGCAGCTGGCAGGTTGCAATAGGCCTATGGGGCCCTGGGACTTTTGCTAAGTTGCTCCATGCTCCAGGCCCAATACTGGTGGCAGCCACCCTTTGTTCACAGTGAGGCCACCCCCAAATGCCTCCAAGTCCAGCACAGGAAGCAGCCAATCACATATAGCTTTGAGGCTACCAGATAGCCCCAGGCCAGTCACAGGCAAGGCTGAAATTGGCCTGCATGGGCATCCCTCTTAAGAGATACAAGAAGCAACACACCCAGAGGCCAGTGTCAGACCAAACCAGAGCACTATCTGGTTAGCCGCACAAGTGTCCGACTGGTGGGCAGAAGAGCTCATGGTGGAGAATCCTCCTTTGAGGGGTCAGCCCCCACACAGCAGCTCAAATACTGTGGGCGTAGCCAATCCTCACAGTCAGCCTGGGAGTCAAACCCACCCACTGACACACCAAAAGCAATCAAGGCTCAACTACAACAGGAGAATACACACAACACACTCAAGGGACGCTCCTAGAGCATACACACAGGTGATCAGGGAGACTGTGCCACTGGACTACACAGGACACTTACTACCTAAGGCAAAGACTGAGAGACACAGGAGATCTGCATAATACATAGAACAATCACAGAGGGGCAGCCAGAATGAGCAAACAAAGAAACATGTCCCAAACAAAAAAACAAGAGAAACCTCCAGAAATAGAACTAAATGAAATTGGAGGCAACCAAGCTAACAGAGACAGAATTTAAAACACTGGTTATAAAAATGCTTTAGGAGCTTAGTGAGAATTTCAACAAAGAGATAGCAAGCATAAAGAAAGACATAAAAAAACATAAAAATGGACCAATCAGAAATAAACAAAATACAACTGAAATGAAGAATACACTAGAATGAATAAACAGCAGATTCGATGAAGCGGAGGATCGAATCAGTGTTTTAGAAGACAAGGTACAAGGAAACACCCAATTGGAAAAACAAAAAGAAAAAAAGAATTTAAAAAATGAAGATAGTTTTAGGGACCTCTGGACAACATCAAGCATAACAACATTTGCATCATAGGAGTATCAGCTGGAGATGAGAGACAACAAGGAATCAAGAACCTATTTAAAAAAACACAACAACAAAAAAACACCAAGAACTGAAAACTACCCTAACCTGGTGAAGGAAACAGACATACAAGCCCAGGAAGTACAGAGAGTCCCAAACGAGATGAACCCAACCAGGCTCACACCAATACACATCAAAATTAAAATGGCAAAGGTTAAAGATAAAGAGAGAATCCTAAAAGCAGCAAGAGAAAGATAACTACCTACGTACAAACGAGTCCCCATAACACTCTCAGCTGGTTTCTCAAACAAAACTTTGCCGGGCAGAAAGGAGTGGCAGGAAATATTCAAAGTGACAAAAAACAAGGGCCTACAACCAAGACTACTGTACCGAGAAACAGACAGCCCAGAAATAAATCCATGCTTACGTGGTCATTTAAACTATGACTTAGGATAAAAAAACATACAATGGGGTAAAGATAGTCTATTCAATAAATGGTACTGGGAAAACTGGACAGATACATTCAAAAATTGAAAGTGGACAACCTTCTTATGCCATATACAAGAATAAACTCAAAGTGGATTAAAGACTTAAATTTAAGACTCCCAAACCATAATATTCCAAGAAGAAAATATAGGAAGTAAACTCTCAGACATTACCTTTAGTAATATTTTTACTGATGTATCTCCTTAGAAGGGGAAACAAAAGAAAAATAAACAAATAGAAGTACATCAAACTAAAAAAATTTTTCACAGCAAAGGAAATTGTCAACAAAAGTAAAAGACATCCTACTGAATGGGAGAAGATATTTGCCAACAATATATATGATAAGGGCTTAATATCCAAATTTTATAAAAGACTCATATAACTTAACACCAAAAAAAACAAACAATCCAATTAAAAAATGGCAGAAGACCTGAATAGACATTCCTCTAAAGAGGACATACACATGGCCAAAAGACATATGAAAAGATGCTCAACATCACTAATTATCAGCGAAATGCAAATAAAAACCACAATGAGATACCACCTCACTCTGTCAGAATGGCCATCATCAATCAACAAACAAGTGTTGGTGAGGATATGGAGAAAAGGGTACCCTTGTGCACTGTTGGAGGGATTGCAAGTTGGTGTAGCCACTATGGAAAACAGTATGAAGGTTCTTCAAAATATTAAAAATGGAACTATCTTATGACCCAGCAATTTCACTCCTGGGTCCAAAGAAATCCAAAACACTAATTTGAAAAAAAATATATGCACCCTTGTGTTTACTGCAATGCTATTAACAATAGCCAAGATATGTAAACAACAGAAATGCTCATCAATAGATGATTGAATAAAGAAATTGTTGTATTTATATAATGGAGTATTACTCTGCCATGGAAAAGAATGAAATCTACCATTTGCAACAGCATGTATGTTAAGTGAAATAAGTCAGACTGAGAAAGACTAATACCATATGATCACACTTACATGTGGAATCTAAAGAACAGCATAAACAAACAAAACAGAAATAGACACATAGATACAGAGAACAAACTGATGGTTGCTAGATGGGAAGAAGGTTGGGTGATGGATGAGAAAGGTAAAGGGATTAGGAAGTACAAATTGGTAGTGATGAAACAGTCTTGGGGAGGGGAAATAAAATATGGGGAATATAGTTAATAATGTTGTAAAAACTATATATGGTGTCAGATGAGTGCTAGGCTTATCAGGTGGGTCACTTCACAAATTATATAAATGCCTAACCACTGTGCTGTACACCTGAAACTAATACATAATATTGAACGTCAATTTTATATATATATATATATTTATATATAGTCATGGGATGTAAAGTACAGCACAGGGAATATAGTCAATGGTAGTGTTATAACTATGTATAGTATCAGATAAGTAGTAGACTTGTTGAGGTGTGTAAATGTCTAATCATTATGTTGTTTTGCACATCTGAAACAGATGATAGATAGATAGATAGATAGATAGATAGATAGATAGATAGATAGATAGATAAATTTTTGCATAAATCCGGAAGAGAAGGTTCAGAAAGGAAATTCGGAAAAGAAAGTATATAGAAGTATGGAAAGAGAGCACCTGAAATAGTGGAGCACAGTTGTTCAGTGATATGACTGGGCAATTAGAAAGTCATTAGCCTTAGCCTGATTGAACAAGAACTTCCTAGTGGAGCTGAGATGGCTCCTAAATGGTTGGTTGTCTGTTGCCTGTTTTGCCAGTGACTATAACCAATGGTAGCTCTTCATTCTCTCCACAAAAGAGAGGTGTTCCTCCTCTATATGAGACATGGGGAATTAGGCTTTGTAAGGGTGGAGATTGTACTGAGAAGTATGTAGCATGTTTGATAAATTTGAAGTCAACCTCAATACTTTAAGCCACAATGAATTCACGACTAGTAGAAGAGGCAGAAATCAGAATTTCAAATTATTCAAACACTGAAAGGTATAAGTAGAATTTTTAAAGACAAAGAAATCTGTCTTCTCTTAACAGCAGAAAAGTTACATCTAATTATTAGAGTTGTAATTCTCAGAAATTCTATTAAGCAAAGTGGCACATACATTATTGGATTTTATAGGGAAATTGCTTATTAATTTTTATAATGACATTCATGAAAACTGACACCACTGAAACATACAAGTAAAAAGTTAGATCTCATTTGAAAACTCTCACATGCATACACACTCATGTACCTTTCCATTCTTTTATTAAAATGTTAACCACTGCAGTCATCATTGCAGGTTTAAAGATACTAATAGGCTTTGTATTATATAAAATGATCACTAAAAATCCATGAAGAGCACAACAGAAACGTAATTAATTTTGTCAATTGAGTAATACACAGAACGTAAATCACAATGTTTTGCATAACACTTAACTGGCTATTTCTTAGAGCACACAGGCTTCCTGGGGATATTCAAGCCTCCATGAAAACATCAAGAGGGATGTGGTGAGAATTAATCAATTAATCATCCATTTATGTATTCACTCCACAAATCATGTGCAAAGAGCTACATAAATCCTAGGCAGAAGAGGAGGCACAGAGCTGAAGGAAAAACAGTTTGATTTCCCCTATGGCATATATCAGAATGTATAATTTCCATATCTTTTACAGTTTGATCAACTTTTATATGTAAAAATTGTAGTTCTTTTGGAATATTCACACCTTTTGGTGATCTAATAATAGCTAACGGTTACTGAACACTTACTACATGCCAGGAACTGCATTAGGTATTACTTGCCGAAACTTATGAGACAAGATTGTCATTATTCTCATTTTACACATGAGGACCAGAGGCACAGAAATGTGAAGAGATTTCCCCAAGTCTACACTGCTGGTAAGTGGTGGAAACGCAATAGGGCCTGAACAGCTTGACTTTTAGCTATCTGTATACTCAGGGTTAACATATGCCCTCCCTATGAAGGAAAAAATAATTTTTTTACAACATTATCAGGTAATAAGATATTCAGGGAGGAATTATTTAATCCACTTAAGAGAACAAATTGTTTTCAAGTATCCTCAGGCACTGTAGAAGCAGTACTTATTTACTTGCTCACCCCTAGTTTATTGATGAAGTACCACATATAAGCTAGGTGGCAGGAGGTTCTCTTTCTCCAAGAAACCATCTGGCAAATCATTAATATTTCTTCCTTGGTTACTAGGGAGATTTCTTCATGTCAAAGTTGGCCCAATTGAAGTTATTTGCTTGTACATACAGCAGGGGATATATAGAGTTGGGTCTGAATATGTGCCAGAGTTTAAAGAACATAATCTTAAAATCGGCAATGTGTTTAACAAATGGCAGCACCTCTGCTGCAGACCTGAAACACTACTAAGATTTGAAGTCTGGTAGGTGACTGGGGAGACTCACTTAATATTCTAGAAATAAAAAAAAAAACTCCTGGAAATTCAAGGCCTGCATGCTTCTACCTTGTTCCTGTTTCCTTGCATGTGAGCAATTCAAGGCTCTTGTTTCTAATTTAGACAACCAGGGGCGACCAACAGTTCCTTCATTGTGGGTAGGGTGAAGAAAAGCAAGCAAAGTGATCCTTGATTTGATGCTAATCTCAGGGCAAGAGGAGACAGGTTGTTAACCATACTATGATAACACTGTAGTGTGTCACTCGGACAGGGAAACATGAATATGAGTTTCAGTGCCATCCCTATATTGAAAGTAATGGAATAAGGTAATTTTATCACAGAATAGCACAAAATGTGATCATTTAAACTCAGGTTCCATGGGATGTAGAAAAACATATTACATCAAAATATTGTTCTGTGTTTTAAAAAGTTAGAATACTGGCTTTATTAAAGTTCAACAGGCTTCTCTACTGCAAGAATACCTAAAAGGGAGAGAGTTACATCATAGGAATGGAGGCAGCGGGGCACACTTTTTGAGTTCTCCTCTGGATCTTATCACAAACAGGACATCTATAACCCATCAAAGGACTCTCTGCTCATCACACAGAACAGCTAAGAGACTCGTGCAAGGATTACTTGAAGGTGGGCAAATTGGGAGAGCAGGGGAAGAGGGAAGGGAGCAGAGTGGAGATGCGGCCCACATCTGCGGCTGTGGGGACGCAGCCTGCATCTGTGCTGTGGAAACGGAGTCTGCATCTGCGGCTGTGAGAAGGCGGCCTGCACCTTTGGCTGTGGAGAGGCGGCCCACATCTGCGACTGTGGCCATGCGGTGGGCATCTGCGGCTGTGGAAAAATGCCCCGCATCAGCAGCAGTGGAAAGGCGGCCCGCATCCGCAGCTGAAGAGACACAGGGGATCCCAGGACAGAACAGAGAACACAAAAGCCAGGAGGTGGGCTCTTTCCTTGAGTCCCACAGCTGATCTCTCCCTCTGAGGGGCCAGCATATCCAGCATTTGAGGCAATAACCTCAGTGAGACCTCCAGTTAGGCCCTAGGCTGGACAAAGGACACAAACTCCATAGCTGGGCGCCTCACCCCGCTCTTCCAATCCTACCCCTGCCCTTCCAGAGACTTAAACTGGCCCCTGAACTGAGGAGTAGTGTCAGATTACAGAGGAGCCTTAGTGCTCAGGCTCTGGGAAGACTAGCAGGCAGCTATGACCCAGGGAAGATGCTGGGAAGAGTGTGATTTTTGCTGGGCTAGAAGAGAAGAGACTCCTCCACCCCCAGCCACCACCTTTTCTGGCCTGCGGGAAGAGTGTGACATGGCTGGGCTGAAAGAGAGAAGACTCCTCCATCCCCAGCCCACACCCGTTCTGGCCTGCCTAGGGCAGGACAATTACAACTGCATAGGCATTCCTAGGGATCGGCAATAAGTGGCAGGTGCAGCTCCCGGCTTTCAGCAGCTCAGAAATCTCCCGCCACACACACACACACACACACACACACACATACACATGCGCGCACACATGGAAGAAGTGCCCAAAGACTCAGGAGAACTGGACACAGGGCTGGTGGTGCTACTCTCAGTGTGCATATGTGCCGGCAAGAACAGAAACTGCACTGACTTTGTAGAAACTACCATCCAGACCCCTCATACCCACGCATCTAAATCTGCAGTTCCAATGTCACTCTGGGCACCAGGTGACCGGCTCTGCCTGCATAATACTCAGAGGACTCTTTGGTACAGCAGAGGACAACCTGGAGATTACTTGATGGGCTTAAGACAAGACTGGCGCTGCTTTTCGTTTTCTTTTGTTTTGTCTTTATATCTTTGATATCTTTGCCTGTGATGAGTGTGGGTTGTCGGTTGTTTTTACATGTGAAGGTATTTGAGTTTTTCTTTGTTGTTGTTGTTATGCTTGGTGATTTACTTTGTTCTGAAATTGCCCTACCCGGGCCCAACTTAAGAGGCACAAGATTCAACATACCCAGAGGCCAATTTCAGACCAAACAAGAGTTCTACCAGGTTTGACCTACAAGTGATACACCCAGAGGGAATCCTCTGAAGGCACAAGAGCCCATAGAGGCCAAACCACATTTAAGTGGTCAACCCTCACTCAGCAGAACAACCTGGAGTGGGCAGAGCCAAGTCTCACAACTAGTCAGCCTAGAAGTTAACCGCACCTACTCACGAGTGAAAGACAATTAAAGATCTTCTTTAACAGGACAATTTACACAACGCAAGAGTCACCTTTGGAGCATACGCAGAGGAGAAGAATGAAGTAGTGCAAGTCAAATATAAAAGACACATACTATATAAGATAACCCAGCAAGAACTAAGATCCCTAATAAAACAAAAAGGGATCCTACTGAATGGGAAAATATATTTGCCAATGATATATCTGATAAGGGGTTAATATCACAAATTTATAAATAACTCACTCAACTCAATTCCAAAAAACCAAACAACCCAATTAAAAAATAGCAGAGGACACGAAGAGATATTTTTCTAAAAAGGACAAACAGATGGCAAACAGACATCTGAAGAAATGCTCAACCTCACTAACCAACAGAGAAATGCAAATAAAAACCACAATGAGATACCACCTCACCCCAGTCAAAATGGCTATCATCAAAAAATCAACAAACAACAAGTGCTGGCACGGATGTAGAGAAAAGGGAACGTTTGTGCACTGTTGGTGGGATTGCAGATTGGTTCTGCCACTATTGAAAACAGCATGGAGGTATCTCAAAAATCTGAAAATGGAACTACCTTATGATCCAGCAATTCAACTCCTAGGTATCTATCTGGAGAAATCCAAAACTCTAATTCAAAAAAATTTATGCACTCCTATGTTTATTGAAACACTATACACAATAGCCAAGATATGGAAACAACCAAAATGCCCATCGGTAGACGACTGGATTAAGAAACTGTGGTACATTTATACAATGGAGTATTATGCAGCCCCAAAGAACAAAGAAATCTTACCATTTGCAACAACATGGATGGCCTAGAGAACATTATGTTAAGTGAAATAAGTCTGACATTGAAAGACAAATACCATATGATCTCACTTATATGCGAAATCTAAAGAAAAGAATAAGTGAATGAACTAATCAGAAACAGTTTTGGAGACAAATAGGAAAAACTGAGGGTTGCTAGATGGGCGGGGGGTGCAGGTAAGGGGGAAGGTGAGGGGATTGGAAAACAGTCGGTAACCACAAGATGGGTACAGGGTTTTGAAAATTAATTTGGGGAATGTAATCAATAATGTTGTAAAGATTTTGTAGGGTATCCAATGGACACGTGTCTCATTTTGGAGACCACCTCAGGGATGATGTAGATGCCTGATCACTGCACTGTACACCTGAAGCTGAACAATAATTGCCAACTATAATTTTATACACTTACAAGAAGCGGAGTACAGCATTAGGAATAGAGACAGTGGAAATGTAATGGCTCTGTGCCATGTCAGTGGGATAGTGGAATAGGGGAGGGGGGTTCACACAGTGTGAGGGATATAAATGATAAACCTCTAAGTATTACTTTGTCTTGTGTACCTGAAACTAATTTAAAAAAACAATACAAACAAAGAAACAAACAAAAGAATACCTAAAGGCCTTCACATGTGTGCCAAGTCTCCCCTGGAGGGAAGTCAGTAGGCAGTGTTTCCCAAACCAATGTAAACAACCACCTTTTCATCAAGTCTCCTGCGGAACTATGATCCATGATACCCATCCTGGCAAATACATACCGTATAACTGTGGAGGAAACCAGCCACTCAACTACAAAACATGTCAGTTATAGATGGTTTATCTTAATAGCCAAACTGAAACCTGCCACTCTGTATATTCTACCCACAGATCCTTGTCAAATGATTTTCAACCGCGACACTTTAGGAAGAGGTAGTCTATCTCAAATGAAAAGACTAAATTGGATTTATGAAGATGGTAAGCTGGGTCTTGAATGTTTGCTGACCCCTAACACCTGAATTTATAAGCACATATTATTGTCTAGATGTTTGTAGAATCACTGTAAAGTGATGTACTTTTCTTGTGCTTCAACAGTTGGTGTGTATTCTGCTTGCTCTCAGATGTGATAAAAAACTATGGTGAATACTGCTGCCAAGAGCCATCCAATGGAAAGGCAGGGATCTTCAGTACAGGTAGCAGCGCCGAACCTTAGTAACAGTATATGACAACTTTCAACTTGTTCGGTGCAGTCAGTCAGGTGTGAGCTACAGTTGAGAGAAGGTGTAGTTTGAAGTGTGCTGTAAATCATCCTCCATCATGACAACGCTCCATGTCACACATCGCTTCTAGTACATGGCAATTTCTGTCAAATAAAAACATTATGGTGTGTCCTCATCCACTTTATTCACTAGATATGGCACTGAGAAGCTTCTGGCTCTTCCCCAAAATCAAAAGGATTCAGGACACTGAGGCAGCCATGACAGCACAACTAAAGACACTCAGAAATGGAGTTTGAGAACTCTTTGGAAAGTGGCAAGAATAATGGGATAAGTGTTTTTGAAGCGAGGGAGGATATTTTGAGTGAGATTAATGGCAATGTGTCAATGTGTAATATATATATATTTTTTTTTTATTTAAACATTCTTCATATTGGTTGATCACACCTTCTACATGAATATGTCTTTACGATTTAGTGTTTGGGATTCCTTTGGATAAATACCCAGAAGTGGAATTACTGGGTCATTCTTTGTCTCTTGTTATAGTCTTTGTTTGAAAGTCTACTTTGTCTGGTTAAGTATTGCTAACTCAGCTTTTGGTTTGTTTGTTTGTCTGTTTGTTTCCATACTCATAAAATATCTTTTTCCATCTCTTTACTTTCAGTCTGTGTGTGTCTTTCAATCTGAAGTGAGTCTCTTGTAGGCAGCATGTGTAAAAGTCTTGTTTTTTTATCCAGTCAGCTACCCTAGATCTTTTGATTGAAGCATTTAATCCATTTACATTTAAAGTAATTGTTGATAGATATGTAGTTGTTGCCATTTTATTATTCATATTTTTAATTTTGATTTTCATCTTAAGGAAGTTCCTAAGATTCCCTATAATTTTGGTTTGGTGGTGATGAATTCCTTTCCTTCCTTCCTTCCTTCCTTCCTTCCTTCCTTCCTTCCTTCCTTCCTTCCTTCCTTCCTTCCTTCCTTCCTTTTCCTTTTTTTTTTTTTTTTTTTTTTTTAGTCTGGGAAGCTCTATCTGTCCTTCAACTCTAAACGATGGCTTTGCTGGTACATTAATCTTGGTTATAGGTCCTTGCTTTTTATCACTTTGAATATTTCATGCCAATTCCTTCTGGCCTGCAAAGTTTCTGTTGAGAAATCATCTGATAGTCTTATGGGAGCTCCCTTGGAGGTAACTAATTGCTGTTTTCTTGATGCTTTTAAAATTCTCTCTTTGTCTTTAAGTTTTGGCACGTTAATTGTGATGTGTCTTGGTGTGGGCCTCTTTGGGTTCATCTTATTTGGGACACCCTATGCTTCCTGGTCTTGTATGTATATTTCCTTTGCCAGGTTAGGGAAGCTTTCCATCATTATTTCTTCAGATAGGTTTTTAATTCCGTACTCTCCATCTTCCCCTATCATGCAAATATTGGTATGCTTGATGTGCCAGAGGCATTTTAAACTATCCCCATTTTTTGTTTTTTAAATTATTTTTTTGTTTTTGCTGTTCAGATTGGGTATTTTCTGCTACCTTAATGTCTAAATCACTAATTTGATCCTCTGCTTCATCTAATCTACTGTTGATTCCCTCTAATGTATTCTGCATTTGAGTTATTGTATTCTGCATTTTTTGACTGATTATTTTTTATGTTTTTTTTATCTCGGTTTTTATGTTTCCTATTTCTGTGTTGAAGTTCTCACTGAGATGTTTAAACATCCTTATAAACAGTGTTTTGAACTCTGCATCTGCTAGATTATTTGCATCCATTTTATTTAGTTCTTTTTCTAGAACTTTGTTCTGTTCTTTTATTTAGGATATGTTTCTCTGTTTTCCCATTTTGGCTGCTTTCCTGTGTTTGTTTCTATGTATTAGATTCCCTGCACTGAAACCCTAAACGGGGTAGCTTGGAGCCCATCACTCCTCAGCAGAGACCGCCACAATCAAGATATCCATCCTGATTTTTAACCACCATACAGTTATGGGACCAGCCCATTCTGCATCTCTGCCCCTCTTGCCAGTCTCAACGTGGCTTCTGTGAATCCTTATAGGACTTCAATTAGACTTCAGGTGATTCTCAATGATTTTTTTTTTTTTTTTGTAGTCTAATTGTAATTTTGATGTGGTCATGAGAGGAGGCAAGCACAGCATTTACCTACTCTGGCATCTTGACCAGAACTCGCATATACATTTGATTTTTAAATTTATACATGTTCATGAATAAAATTTGGGATGTAAAAGATCATATTAATAAAAAGAGATTGATACTTTCTTACTACTTGTTAAAAGTAATTTATGTTAATGTTTTGTTCTAGTTCTTTCTAGTCTTCCCTCTGTACATGTGGAATACACTTAAAGTCAATTTTACATAAAATCGTCTTGCACCATGTGCTTAAGTCAAAGGACTCTCTGTTGCTATTTCAGTGCAATACTCCCTATGTCCCTCTCACCAACATCATATCAGAACTGACAGCTCTATTGTTGAGGATAAGACCTGACATTATTACTGTGGCTAGCCTCACATCAGATGGGTCATCAATCATGGAGAAGCTAAACCACTTTTTCAGAAAAGCACATAGCCTTATTCTCCTATTCATGGGCTTTCTTATGAAATTTGGCCTCTATTTTCCTTCTTAAGTACTGTTACTGATTTCTGTTAAAGAGAGACACCTCTACTTCACATTCTTCTCTCATCCTCTAAATAAGAGTATTCATTTGTATCAAAAGAAAAGAAGCAGGCAGCCATGGAGACTATGTTACATGTTTACGCAGTGCAAACTCAAGATGGGAAGTTTGCTCTGTAAAATGAAATATAAAAACAGGGTCACAACTGAGGTTTATGAGTGACTATTTGCTTAGTTTGTTCTTCAAGGTGCATTTTGCCTAAATAGCTTATAGAATTTTTCAGTGAAAACATCTTGGAGCATTAGACTTAACTCTGATTCCATGTTCACAATTATTGATTAAATCATTTAATAAAAATTCTCATTGTATAGAATAATTTTTCATCCAAAAAATATACTGCTTTTTTGTTTAAATAATTTATGATAGTAAATCTGTATAGGTGAATGTACTAGGGATTCCTGAATTTCATAATTCTCCAGCATCTTCTCATATTTTATTGATTTTTCTCAACTTCTCATATTTTCTCAATGGGTACTTCTACACACTTTATTTCATATAATTTTAAAAGTTAGCTTGTAAAGTAGTGCTACTGAGCTCCATTTAATAGCTGAAGAAAATAATAAGCTTCTGTAAAAAACTAAAGGTCATATTTCTAGATTCCTAGATGCTTGAGTGGAAAAGTGTTTTAAATCCTAGGAGTGAAGGGTTGTTGTTTCTTTTACTCACTGAGTTATCACTCCAGCCTATCATGGAGTCTGACATTTTGTTGATGCTCAATAAATATCAATTGAATGATAAAATATCATCTGGATGAACCCCTTTGCTCTCTGCATATGATACCTATATTCCTTCAGAGCATATCCAGCCTGCTTTCTATCACCTCAGTTTTTGAAGATTCCAAGGAACATGACACCTCTGATGGCAACTCTTTTGACATTGAAAAAATATATATTGACAAATGTTTCTAGAAAACTCTCCCAAATCAAAGTACATAAAATTGACATTTACATGAGTCTACAATTCTGGAGTCCAAAATCATCAGATTCATATCTGAAAAGGTCCAACATAGGCCTTCATTTTTGAAGTCACATCATTTTTGTATGCAATTTAGGATTCACTTGAACAAGTAGTCAATTGTAAGGGGAAACATTAAATGTTCCATGGTAATTAAAATATTATTATATATGCTATTTAAAGATTTACTCCTTAGTGTTTCAAACTATTTAAGCAAACTTTTAAATAGCTGTTTTCGTATGCTTTTACTAAATATAACTTTCCAACTTCAATATAATTTAGTATCAATGAAGACATACAGAAGAGATTATAGTTAATAGACATAAGGATTATAATAAAGTAGAGGACAGTCTCAAGAAAAAGAGTACAAGGCAATCAGCATTACATATGCTTGTAGTTGCCACATTAATTAACTAAAGCTTTTGTTAACAAATTGTTTTAATACTATGCTTTTTATCATACTCCTAAGTTCAAAATTGCAATGTCTTCATAATGAATACTAATTCAGAAGATGATGGACACATTTTAAAAAACACTACTCTGAACGACACTCCACTAAACAAATAGCAAAGAGAATTAACTCCAACCACACAACAGAGATACAGATTTGGTAACATGTACATCCCCCCAAAGGAATCTTTTGCTTCCCATCTGCCAAGACAGAGGGACCAAAGAGAAAGATGTACTAAAGTGACTTGTGTAAAGTAGAAGATTCTTTGTCCTGGACCAACTGTCCCAGGTATTTTACTGGAACATCCAACCTCAGTGATGTAGTGGAGCTGGCGGAAAGCCTCATTCGTGATGAAGTAAGAAAAGAGAAAGTCCATGCCAAGAAAGTAGCAAAGAGAATCCATTCTAGGAGGCAAATTAAGGTCATAATCAGGAAGAGATTTGTTCAGGCTAGGACTCAGGAAAAAGGGAGCAGTTGAGATAGTGCAATTTACAACAGGCTGAGGTAACTGTTTCAGGACTAAGGCCAATAACAAGCATGTGTGTTGGAAGCTTATTCTTAAGTGATGCCTGATACCATTAAGAAATGGGAGGGGACAAGACAAGGTGACCTGACACACTTATTTTTCCTTTTGATAACTACTCATTAGTTTGGGCTTATATTTAGTCGCAGACACTTGTGGTCCCTGAAGGGCAAGTTGGTTCATTGTCAATGCTTGTTTGGCTTTGTTTGCTATATTTTGTTTCGTGCAAAGGTATTCATTTGTATTGTATTACAAAAAAAGTTCTTCAAATGTAGAAGGTTGCTGACTAAAGTTTTCTTGTAGAAAAATCACTGAAAAGTTAAAAAAAAAAAATCACCCATTTCTGCTCTCTGAGCATTCTGTTCTGCCAGACTACCCCAAATTGGCCACATACTCAAACGCTTCACGTTTTTGTCCCAGCCATTCCACTAGCCTTGAATATCATTCCTGATAGACATCCAAATCTTCTACCTATGAATTAATTTTATCTTTCAAGGCCCAGCTCCCCCTGAAGCCATCTCTGAATGCCTGAAATAACATTATCTGCTCCATTTTTATGACAATGGGATCTGTATTTAGATGTAGGGTTATGATGCCTTGAATTATAACTGGGATGTTCTCCTCTGCCCCTTCTTCACTTCCCCTAGAGTTTCTCAAATAACAGATGACAAGTAAATGTTTATTCAATCTTCTTTTCATATTCCCACACATTTTCTTTATTGCGGAAGGTATATTGTTGTGAGATTTTAAACAAAATCATGTTTATAAACTGTAATGCTTTGTCCTAGGCTATATTTGCCACCTTAGCATTCCAGAGTTTCTGGGCATTTCAAATAGGTTTCCATTAACACACACACACACACACACACACACACACACACACACACACACACACTATATTTAGAGTTACATAGTTTATTCCTCATTGAATTGTCAATCACCTGCATGGCAGAAAAAAATTAGGTGGGTTTTTTTCTTTCTCCATTCTACCTCCCAGTCAACCGAGACCTTCACACAGTTGACTACTCATACAGGAAATTATTACTATAATGTCCTTTGGAGGAAAAAAAAAAAAAAAGCCTTGATAGCCACAGAGGTTGTAGAGAAAAGCCTCCACGAGGCTTTTATCCACAGCCACACACGGCAGCCATGTTCTCCACTCCTGTGCACAACCCCTCCCTGTTTTCCACACACCGACTGAGCTCCACCTGTGGGACCAATGAAAGTGTCTTAGCACAACATGTTTCTCAGAGTTCCAGATGTTTGGAAGCACTGCTTTGCCTTGCTTTTTTTTTCAGACTCCGCTCACACAATTCCTAAGAGGTGTCTTTTCCAGGCACACTCGCTCTTTCAATTCTATCTTGTGGTCATTTATCTAGTATTCTCTCCTCCTTCCAGACTATGTGCCGTATCTAGCAGGTCGTAGCTGCTCAAAGCATTTTTGTTCACTGAATACACAAATGGATGGATAATGAGTGTCTGAATCAATCAATTTATTTGTTTAAATGCATATATTCACGATGCCTAGTATTTGGCATTGTGGTTTTAAAATGATACATAAAAATAAGCAACTGAGAAGGGACTGTGGCAACACTATCATTTCTGTTCTAATCATGTTTCATTGCTTCATTCTGACAAGATAAAACATTCCAATATTGGGGAACATCTTAATTCAATATTTAAGGCTATAAGTTTTTTTTGTTTTTTTAATAAAAAGCAGTGATATGGGAATTGTTTCTTCGCTTATGATCCTTATGCTGGATATTTCACTTACCAAGTTTAAAAGTCACGTCAATTTATACTTATGGACTCCTGAACACCTGGGCATACTTGATAATGAGCACAACAGATGACACACTTGAGCTCACTAATGGATTAATTTATTACTTTTGCAGATTTAAAATGTAGCAATAGGATGAAACTTTCCCTCCCTAAATGAATAATCAGCTGAGAGTGTTATTTGTCTCATTTAAATGCAAAGAACAATTCTTCTTTTTTTACCTGCTTCCTAAATCCATTAAGCAGTTAATAACATAAGGACTAACATAAGCGTCCTTTATTTACTAGAAATAAAGAAATGGAAAATTTTACTGACAGAGCCTTTTCCCATAATGACTCTCCCCAGAGTAGCTGGATTATTCTTAGTAGTGTAGAAAACCAAGGAAAGCCCCTTTATTAAAATAATGGAAGAAAACATTATCTAATTTTGCCTATAATTAGCTGGGGATTCAGTCAAATCCAAGTACTTTGAAGTTCTTAGCCTCATCCTCCTACTACCTTTTTCTACACTCTTGATAACTTTCTATATGTATTTTCTAGACATTTGAATGGAAATAATCACTCTGCTGGGCATCCTATTCATGAGATAAAGTTTTCAGAATGATGTGCAGATGTCAGAAGCTGAGTATGGATGAATTTAGAAAATTCGAATTTTGCATCACTTAGACATTCTTAGCAAGGTGAATGAATAGAGTATACAACATTATTCTTTGAAACTACCATCTGCAAATGACGTACTTGAGACGCTATATGACATTCTCCTCACTTGTCCTACTAGCACCCTTTCTAGGGTTAATATTTCATAGATGAGAAAACTGAGGTTCAGAGAGGTAGACTAATTTGCCCAAGATGGAAAGCATCGCATTTCATTAAATCATGCCACTATCAACCACAGAAGTGTTCCACCGTGTTCAGCTTGCCATGTAAGCCAAAACTGCTGGTCCAGCTCCAGCATGCTTCTCCAGCCCTGCCTCTACATTCCCTCCCTACTTGCAATGACACCTTGCTCATGTGCGGCCTGGTGAAATTCATTCATTCATAAGGACTCACTTCAAATAAAACCAGTTCTGGAAAGCATATCTTTTCCCACATAATGTCTCCAATAGAACTAGTCTTTCACAGAATCCTTTATATTTATATACTCTAAGTTTCATCACACTCTAATTATTGTAGTTATTTGTTTACTGGCCCATCTTCCTCCAAATGACTATAAGCAACATAATAAAAGACACTATGCTTAGTTTGTCTTTATATTATAGATTCCAGCACAATTCCTGGCAAAGAGAGCACATTTTAGTAAATAAAGAAAAACTAATAGCTGCATAGGTTTTTGAAATTTTCCTTAATGTGATCTCTATTATTGGAAGTTCCTTCTATCCTTTATTTCACCTCCATTGCCTCAGGGAAGGGAGGTCTTAGCAATAAAAAAAGAAATAAAGTTTGGGGGTTGCAAAGTCCTTTGTCAGGAAGGAATCGAAATATAAAATAATAAATTGGATGGTACAGACAAAGGGCCAGAGTTTTCCTGCAGATTAATATGTTGAAGATTTTCTAGGTGAAGGGAAAAAGTGGAGGAAAGCCAAAATGCCTGGTAGTTGACCTTCAGAAATAAACGTACACACTGCCGCTGCCAAACCATACAGTTCTTACTATGCCAACTTATCTAATTAAAGGATGTGAAACAAGTTCCCAAATAGGGCTGCCTTGAACTTGGTAAGTACAGAATCTGCAGGCAGCAAGACCACAGTGCCTTATGCCCACTGCTCTCTGACCTCAGCTTTACTCACAAATGGTGGAATGCCTGAAGGGTCCAGAGAAATGGGTCTCAGATGTGCCCAGGTGGGAAGCGGCTGTAGAGACCAATTTATTCCTTGTGCACCTGAGAGGCAGTCACTGAGAGCCTGACCCAAATGAGCTATGAGGCTGGGAAGACTATAGGATTCTACAATAACCTCTGTAGCCTGAAGGAAAACATGTTGGTAATTAGGACATCTCAGCAGATGCCAGCATGGCTAGGCAACGGCACAGAGGAGTTGCCCAAACCACAACCTCCACCTTCCTCCAAGTGTGTAAGTCACCTCTTCCCAGAACTTTGAAGCAAACCTCAGGAGACAGGAGTCAGTAATGAACTAACTGATTACACATTTCTCTGACCCAGTGAAATGGAACTCGCAAAAAAAAAAAAAAAAAAAAAAAAAAAAAAAAAAAAAAAAAAACTAAGGGAATTCTGAGAATAAAGGTAATATTATAGCTCAAAGTGTTTGAAGCCTTAATCTGAACAGTCACCCCTCTGTGCACTTGGCATGTCTTAACTCATCTAAAGCATACAGCAATTTTATGAAGTAGATGCTGGTTTTATTCCCACGTTAATGAAACAGGCTTAGAGACATTAACAAGTTTTCGTAACTTGTAACTGAAAATCCTGGGATTCAAATGCACGTTACAGGTTTTAAGTATCTGCTCTTGGAACCCACTACGCCAATGGCCTTTTATACATGTTCACTGCATATTTCGTAGACTGAGATTACTTCTGCTATACAATTAAGAAGCTGATTAACTGACTTATTATATTACAACATTAAGTACAATTACACTGGACTTAGTATTGCCACATTATCCTTAAATTTTACTTCATTTAAAAATTTTCTTTTTAATTGGCATTTCTTGCTCCTGAAAAAAAAAAAGAATATAAAATAAGATAATCTGTGTGGTAACTAAACAAAATATTGAAGCAACAAAGTGCAAAGAAATTTTCAACAAATTTTGTGGGATTTCAAGCTGTTAAGCACTTACATCTAAATGTTCTTACTATGAGCATTTGATATTATTAAACCAAACAATTTTACTTAGTCAGTGTCAGTTGAGCTTCAATTTTCATTTTAAGTAATTCTCCTTTTAGTCATGTTAATAGATGGATGGTAAATCCTAGATAAAGGGTTCAAAGCCATAGGAGATTTAAATAATGACATTTCCCCCTTGTTCAAATTGAGCCTTCTCTAGAGGAAATGAAATTCATTTGCTCACTACAGGGACTAAACTGTGACAACAGCTCTTAGGATGCAGAAATGTTAATCAAAGATATGAAGAGGAATGAATTGGGCAGTGGCTGACCCCTTTGCTCTGATGACAGAGTGGAAGCCAAATTCTCCTCTACACCAACTTCATCTGTTCCTTCCATCTATTCTTTCAGTGCCCTCTCAACTGTTTCTCTTAAATGGAAACATTTTGCAGCATCCTTTATAGAACTGGTTTCCATTTCTCTATCAAGCTTTCTCTTGTGTTTGCAATTCTTTGCCTCAATCTTCACTTACCTATCATGTCCTCTACCATCACTCTGGCTCAAGCCAGCTTCGTCTCTGACCTGGAAGGTTTTACCACAGTAGTATTCTCCCTGATTTCTCTGCTTTCAAATTTATCTCCACTTACAGTCTCTTCCCATACAGCAGCCAGAGAGATCCTTTTAAAACTTAAGTCAGATCACATCATTCTTTTGCTCAAAAATCCCTCCTATGGCTTCAGAATAGAAGCTAGTTTCATCATCAAAAAAAAAAAAAAACAAAAAAACAAAAAAAAACCCACGGATATATACAATCTTTTCCTCCATTAACTCTCTGACTATACTATTACCATTCTCCCTCTCTCTTATGCAATTCAACCACCCTGACCTCCTGGCAGTTCTTCTAACCCAGAAGCATTTTATTTCCTTGGAGCCTTGGACTGGCTGTTCCTTCTGCTCTTAATACTCTTCTTCCAGATAACTCAGTCCCTCACCTCCTTTCATTTCTATTGGTGTATTACATCAAACAGCAATTCACCCTCCTTTGTTTACTCCTTAGAATTTATTACCACATGAAGATGTATTACCATATCTTTTTGGTAATTTTCTCTTTCCCTCCCTGCTCTGGACTAGAACGTAAATTTCCACAAGGGAGGGGCTCTATCTGTGCATTCATTTGCTGAGACTACTATAACAAAGTATCACAGACTGGGTGGCTTAAACAAAGTAAATTTATTGTCTCACTGTTCTGGAGGCTAGAAGTCAGAGACCAAGTTGTCAGAGGGGTTGGTTCCTTCTGAGGGCTGGGAAAGAATATCTGCTCCCTGCCTCCCTGCTAACTTCTGGTAGTTTTCTGGCAATCTTTGGTATTCCTTAGCTTGTGGACGTGTGACCCCTTTATCTTTATGTGATATTCTCTCTATGTGCATGTCTGTGTCCAAATTTCCCCTTTTTATAAGGACATTTGTCATATTGGAGCAGGGCTCACCATAATGACCTTATTTTAACTTGAGTACCTCTATAAAGAGTTAATCTCCAAACAAGGTCACAATGGGGGGGGTTAAACTGGGGGCTTAATGTATGAATTTTGGAGACAGAATTCAACCCATAACAGCCTGTTTGTTGTTTTATTCATTGTATGTATTTAAAACAATAGCTGATACCAGGTAGGTGCTCAACAAATATTTTTTGAGTGAATAAATGAGATTCATCACAGTGAATTCCAGGTCAAGAGCCAATTTATCCATTAATGTTTTTTCAAAATCTGTGTGACCTGTTTCTCAAATGAAATCACAACTCTAATAGTCACTGCTCTTTTTACTGCTATTCTTCGTCTTTATCTATCTTTTATACCCATATTAAATCACATTTTATTTAATTATTTATTTCAACCTTTAGCAAACATTCGTTTAATGCATACGCTATAACATGTTCTATGAAGCCTTGTGTAGGTATTAGAATAGTTTTAAAAAACTCTCTCCCCCAAATTCTATAAGCTTAAACTACAGTCTCTAAGTCCAGATTTATCCAGCATCTCTGGATTTCTACTAATCAAACCCGTGGACTAAGGAATAGGGGTACAAAAATGTTGAAGACATGTCCTGTGTCCTAAAGAAGTTTTCACTCTTCGATGAAGAAATGCAATCTTCATCGTGGAAACTCATATAAAAACATGACTGACTAATGATGTACACACTTTGTGAAACTGACTTTTTAAGGAATATATTCCTTGGTGGTACCTGGAAAAATGTGGTATGGTGGAAAAATATATTAACATTTGTTTATACGGGCTTTTAATAACCATGTGTGACCTTAGTTAGGTTCGTTATTTAACCTTTCTATGTCTCAATGTTGTCATCTATTTAAGAAATAAAATGAATATAATTTATGAAATGATTAAGTGAGACGATATATGTAATTTTGTAGGCATTGCTACCGTGTTTCCCCGGAAATAAGACCTAGCCGGACCATGAGCTCTAACATGTCTTTTGGAGCAAAAATTAATATAAAATCCGTATTATATTATATTATATTATATTATATTAGACCCAGTCTTATCTTTTATTATATTATATAAGACCCAGTCTTATATAAGACCTGGTATTATGTTATGTTATATTATATTTTATATTATATTATATTGCATTATTTATATTGTATTAATTATATTATATTATATATTATTTATATTGTATTAATTATATTGTATTAATTATATTATATTATATTATATTATATTATATTATATTATATATTATATTATATTATATTATACTATATTATATGACCTGGTCTTATATTATAATAAAATAAGACCCGGTCTTATATTAACTTTTGCTCCAAAAGACACATTAGAGCTGATGGTCCAGCTAGGTCTTAGTTTCAGGGAAACACAGTATTTGCCTACTTGATATCCATTCTCTGCCCTACCACAATCTTTTCAAAGTGTCAAGGCACCCAGCAAAAACACTCCATTTTCAGCCTTCCTTGCATCATTAGGGTGGCTATATGACACAATTCTGTTTTGTAGCATTGGAATAGACAATTTCTAGGTTGGGTTTTCAACAAAGCTCTTCATAAGGGACAGATTTAGTTGATCTTTTGATAAAAACTTAGCCATTTGCTAGGTGCCTTTCTCCTCCTTTCAGCCAGGAGGGTGGATGGTACGACCATCTTGCAGTTATGAGGCAGCCTGAATGAAAATGGAAACCACAAACGGTTGATGAGAATGATTGTTGTGAGTTTGTGGCAGCAAGAGAATGAATCACTGATGACAGTTTGTAGAGTTACAGCGGCCCCAGAATCCCTACACCTCTGCACTTCTCATCACTTCAGATAAATAAAACCCCTAATTTACTGATTTCATTGTTTACTTTGGTATTTTGTTACTTGCAGTGAACATGCTCTTAATTGGTAAAACCACGAGCACAATTTCTAATACACAGTAGATGTGTATTTGTTGTGTTCTATTTGGTTGTATTTGAACCACAAACCCAAAAAAACAAATTACTGCAGAATTCATTTAATGATAACTTTAGATTTATGTTGTTTATGACATCTTTTTTCTAGAAACTAAGTATTTATAAGCTATTATTCTGTATTATGTGCAATTCTCGCAATTATTTATTGTTTTTTCATCTTTACAGTATATATGTACACACACAAACACACACACACACAAAAAAAAAAAAACACAAAAAAAACAACCTTGACATTATTCTCAGAATTATTCTCAGAATCTTCAATTCCTGCTGGTTGGTCTGCTTTTTTGAACAGATAATTTTCTTCCTTTGCATTTCTTGCAATCCTTCATGAATTCACACTAAAGAGTCTTCCTCTTCCAATTCTACTTGATATTGAAGAATGATAATCATTCAGCGAACCCTCAAAGTGAACTCTAGTTGTTCTCTACACATGCTTTGTAATAAATATTTGAAAAACAGCAGCAGCATCTGCTGCTATATTCCCCAAACTCCAGAATGCTGAGACTGTACATTTTCTCAGCATTGTGAGCTATATTACCTTCTCTTTCAGGGATGCTTCAAGTCTCTTTTTCCTATATCTGTGCCAAGCTTTCCTGCTATGTCTTTCTTCTCTTGTAACCACAATCCACCATTTAGAAAAAGTCCCACGAATGTGATGCTGAATGTGGAGTCCTCATTCACATCGTAGTGGGTTCTGCCACATAACTAAAAAGGTGATATGGAGTTCTCTAAGTTGTTCTGAAGCTATAATCCCCCCCAAGAAATGAGACAAAAATGCGAGGAGGACATTCTTCTCTCAAGTGATAATGATGAAACATAGAACAACTAGAGGGGGTTTTTCAACTCTGGACTGTAGAATATCTGTATTATTATCAGCCAAAATGCATGCTAAAAAGGTAAATTGTCTAAGCTGTATTTTAAATAAACTCCCAGGGTTATTCTCATGCACTTGAAGTTTGAGACCCACTAAATTCTAAGTGTGTGCATGTGTGTAGGGTAGCTTAAAGGTTAGGCTGCATTAATATTCCTTCTCAGTACTTCTGGCTGGCTTTCACAGAAACATTCCAAGTGGATAAAACAAAACATCTACTGTGTTGTGTCTTTTGCATTTGAAGCATTTCTTTTTGCTAAAATATTTACTCTTCCAAGTCAATTTTTTTTCTCTTGCATATTGCAAAGACCTGAGACAAATGTTACATTTTCTTATTCTCTTCTGGCTTCCTCCCTTTCCTAGTTTAGCCATTTCCCCCTCCCACTGAATATTTATTAGAATTTTTAACATCAATGCTCTCTTTTTGCTTGCCCAGGCATGTTATAAGTCCTCTGGTGCCTTACATGTATCAGCACATATTGACATTTTTCTTCCAGTATGACAATTTATTTTGTAGATAAGCAATCCTCCATTTTTAATCATAATATATATGTGAGAAAGGAAGTCATTTTGCTTCCTCAGGAAGACGTTTATTGAATAGGAAAATCCCAGTAGATTGCTGTAAATTTGTGGCAGCAAGAGCAATGATGCAGTGCCATCAACGTAATTTTATTTCCAGATATTAAAGAAAGGAGATAGTTAATAAGCAATGGTCACCCATTAAGCCACGCTCTGTATTAAGCACTACCTCTGGAGGGTATAAAACTCAAAACAAGCCTGTGCCACTTGAAGCTCTTTAAATTTCCAACCTATGTTTTGGAAATTTATAGATAGAAAAACAGAATCTGTTATTTAATACTACCTTAATTAATCCTTTGTTGTTCTTGGGGGGAAACAATGCCTTTATTTTGCAAAATGTGTCTCAGCCAGATTTTTAGTTATTCTTACAAAAATACAGTTCCTTATTTGAAATGCGGATTGCAGAGGCCTTTTGGATTCCAGAAGATGAACTATTTGTACTATTATGTAAAAGGTGGTTGAGGTTATGGACAGAATTATGTCCTTAGAGATTATCCCCCCATTTTCTAAATGAGAACATTCAACCTCAGTGAGGCTAAGTTGCCTAAGATCATACAACTGATAAATAATAGTGTAAATTTAAATTCAAGTTTGTAATTCCACCTATATAGTGCATCTATCAGAGGCATTAAATTGCTTTAGTGATGACAAGGTCAGAACTCAAACCCAGTCTCTGGTCTCCAGAGATAACCCTTTTCCCAGCACAGCCTTCCAGCTCCCAAGAACTTTTTTATATGTCAGAGAGTACACCATGAATCAGTACTGTATCAACAGGGTCTAAATGCAGAGTCCATTATTGTGTTTAATGGGATTTAATTAGAAGAGAGACTTGAGGAAATGTTTCTGAAGCAAACAAACGAGGCACATAAAAAGAGTCACTCACCAGAACACATTATCTGGCTAGCTTGCTTTTATAATTTCTGCCAGTGTCTGTGATTTATTTTACTTCACTAATATGTAGGAAAAATGCACCTAAACTCTCAGTTATTCATGATATTGCTGGTCTTAGTTAATTTATCTGTGCCCATATATATCTCAACAGATCTCTTCAACTATGACAAAAGATAAATTAGAGGTTTCCATTATAATTACATAATTGTATTTGTAGCAAACATTTTCTTTACTCTAATATATTTTACCTTATATATTTAGTTGCCAAGTAGATTGGTTTATATTGGTTAATGGCTGGTTATTATCTTGATAAATTGTGCCTTTTCATTCCCTAATGCCCCTCTTTATACTGATTCAATCCATTAACATTATCTTGCACCTCATTAATACTGAGACGCCTTTTAACTTCATGCTTTCCTTTTTTTTAAATGTATTTGACTAGTATCTCTTTCCTATCCCTTTATTTTCTACTTTTAGTTATCATTCAAGTGTGCATCTTCTAAAGAGCACACAGCTGTGCTTTGTTTTTGTATCTAATTCTGTCCTTTAATGGGAAAATTCAGGTCTTCAAATTTATTTTAATAGCTAATATGTTGAAGTGTAACCTTTAGAATGTTTTATATTTATTGTTTTATATTACTATTTTATTTTTTCATTAATACTTCACAAAATATGTTTCAGAGTCTAATATTTTAGATGTTTGGGATATATCTGTGAGCAAAGCAGGAAAAATCCCTACGAGGCAAAATAGGGCTCATTTTCCTCTTGGTCACACAAGAAGACTACGTTTCCCAGCCACCCTTGCAGTTAAGTGGAGCCATATTGCTGAGTCCTGGCCAAAGTAAGAGAGGCACCTTTTCTAGTCCCTGGTGTGTTTTAAAGAATTCTCTGACAGCCCCAATGGGTGGAACTGGCAGATGGGGTCTGAGTCCCTAAATGGGTTCCTCATCTGCTCTGTGACTGTGTACAGGCCAGCACTCTTCCCTATTCTCACCAACAAACACAATATTTGACCATGATTTGAAAAATAAACTTTTTTATGTCAAGCAGCAGAAATTTTCATTTGGCTTGTCCTATGTCATAGTTTTATGTGTCAAATGGCTAGACTATAGTACCCAGTTATTTAATCAAAATCGAATCTAGGTGTTGCCGTGAAGGCATCTGGTAGATGTGATTAACATCTCCAATCAGTTGACTGGAAGTAAAGGAAATTACCCTCAGTAACGTGGATGACCCTTCTCTCATGACAGGTTGAAGAAGGTCTTAAGAACAAAAATTGACATTTCCCGGAGAAGAAATGTTCTTCCTCAAGATTGCAGCATCAACTCCTGCCTAAATTTCCAATCTAGTGGTCTTCCCCCAGATTTCAGACTTACTAGCACCACAAAGATACCAGCCAATTTCCTAAAATAAATAAATAAATAAATAAATAAATAAATAAATAAATAAACACACACACACACACACATAATTTGTAACGATTATTAATTACATATAATATACTAAGTCATATAATGATTGCATGAGGTATATAGCTATTAATTAATCATCACTAATTAATATTACATATATGTGTGCAATTATATTACTTTTATAGAAACAAAAGAAACAAATAGAATCAATAGGAGATTATACATATTTTATATATAAGTCCTCACTTTACGTCATTGATAGGTTATGTGACTTTACCATAGGCTAATTGATATAAACAAGAGTTAAGTTCATCAACGTTATAACAAAACAACACTGAATGAAATGGCATTATTCATGGATCTGCTATATGTATAAGTATTTCTAAATATTTAAGTGATCTTCAACCCCCACTTTTTAAGCTGGCTGGGGGTGGAGGATCTAACAGATGATGGTAAACCCCTGTGTGAAATATATAGGTATATGTGTATGAACAAATGTGGTATCCTGTTGGTGCTGTTTCTCTGCAGAACCCTGACGAACACAGATTTTGGTACAAGACTGAAGTATTAGTTTCTTAGTGCAGCTATAGCAAATTATTATAAACTGGATGACTTGAAACAATGATTCTTCCACAGTTCTAGAGGCTAGCTGTCCAAGATTCAGGTGTCACAGGGCCACTCTCCCTCCAAAGGCTCCAGGAAAGAATCCTTCCTCATCTCTTCTAGTTTCGGGTTGTTGCCAGCAATCCTTGGTGTTTCTTGCCTTATGGCAGCAAAACTCCAGTCTTTGCCTCTGTTATCATATGGACTTCTTCTTTGTGTCTCATTTGTGTCTTCAAATCTTTCTCTCCTTATGAGGATACCCGCCATTGGACTTAGGGGACATCTTAATCCTGTATGATCCCATCTTACCTTGATTACATCCACAAAGACCGTACTTCTAGCTAAGGTAATATTCTCAGGTACCAGGGCTTCAATATGTGTTTTAGGGAAACACAACTGAACCCACAGTAACATAACCATTAGAGGGCTCTGCTTAATACAGGACTCAATACCAGGCAGAAGTGATCAACACTAATTTCAGACTTGCTCTTATACACGGAAGTGACCTTTAACCCTCAATATTTTAAGCTGGCTGGAGGTAAGGGATCCAGAAGGATGCTGGGACCCTGTGTGAAACAGAACTGTAAGTGACACAAGAGAAAAATAAACCCTTGTTCTGTTTGTCCACTGAGATTTGGGGGGTAGTTTTCTTATAGCAGTTACAATATTTTCTTTAATAAGTCTGGCTTTGTGTTTTTCACATTCTAAAAGGGCAAGATAAACAGTAAACGATAGAAATAAGTGAATTATATACCATGTTTCATTCAATCTAAAACACTATTGATTGCAAATGCTGACACCATTTAAATCCCTAGTTGAATGCTCTGTTATGGATTATAAAAGAAATAATCACATTTTAGAGATGTTAAAATACATATTTAAAAATATGTATGTGTAAACATGTATTAGGGTGCATGAACCCTGTGTATGTTACAACGTAATAAGTGCTACTGGAAACAAAGCAGGAAAAGAAGGATTAGGACGGCATAGGTGGCATGGGGAGAGGGTCATAATCTTCAGAGCCCATCAAGGTGCCTCAGTGAAAAAATAGCCACAGGAGCAGGACCTGAATGAGGGAGCTCCCTCACTCCACTTATCCAGTTATGTGGGTATCTGAGGGAAAACTGTCTTTGCTCATATTTGCAAGTTTCCTCCAGTTACTATCTGGCCCTTTACAGAAAGATTTGCCAATTCCATTGTGCACAGGTACTGTGCTCCAGTTAGTAAATTTGTTTTCATATAGGTATGGGTTAGTGATTCTGAAATTCTTTATGTGCATATTAGGATTAAATGGTTATGTAAATTGTTGTAGATAATGAAAACTGTGCTTTTCACTGTTGGAGAAAGAAGTTATGAATAAGGAAGGGAGGAAGGCTAGAATGAATCCTGTGATGTTAGGTTAGAATTGGAGAAATCGGTATGAACTCAAGATTATTAATGTTATTTATACCTATTAATGTAAATATGGAAAACATATAGAATTGGATGTACAATATAAATATAGATAGGTATAAAGAAGCATAGAATGGCATTTAGAAGAATGTTCATTAAATGTTTAAAATATTTATTACTGAGTTGTAGGATTTGGAGAGCTATTTACTTACATGTTTTACATATGTAAGTATATATTTCCATATATATATATCAATGACTCTTTCATTAAATTTCCTAATAACCAAATGGCATTATATAAAAAAAAATAAAGGCATGCAAATTTTTTAAAACTGTAATAATTTAATATGCAAAGATGAGTTATAAGACCGTTTTGGAAATGAAATGCAAGCAACCATGTTCTTTAATAGTATCTATGTTTTTATACACATAAACAGTAGAAAAATAGACTGAAAGGAAAAATGCTTACTTATTACTTATCTCTTGTTGATGGGATTGTAGAAAATCTTTTTTAGCTTTTCTTTATTTTCCAAATTTTACACAGTGAACACATATTGAGATTATAAGCTAAAAATGCTATTAAAAAACTTCAATCTGCATTTATCTTGTGATCTAATTGCAGTAGAAGTTTAACATATGGCATTAAGCTTCTAAGCTGTGATTAAATGTGAGTTTATTAAAAACTATATTTTCCTGACTCAGAAAGTATTTGTTATTAGCTGAGTATTCAAATATCTCCTTATTCCTGTTTTAAGAAAAGGTAATATTCTCAGAGGTCATATTATAGATTCGATTAATTATAATTCAAATTTCAAATATTTGTTAATGCAAATTCTACTATAACTTTCACTTTGGATGATGTCAGTTCATAGGCAGAATATGTAGAATACAAAGAAAAGTATTATTTTTGTTAAAACAGAGATTAAATGCATCTGGTGCTAGGGTGTCAATGAAGTGAATATCCGTAAGTGTTTTGTTTTATACACTTTGGTGCTTTTCCTTCCTAAAATGTTTTTAGGAAACACATACACATATTAATAATCAGTCATGTAGTGAGATGTGGTATGTTTTACATCTCAACTCAATTTTCCACTTTGCACCAATTTCTCTAAATAGTGTTGAGCATTTATCTGTTATCACAAAATACACCAAAGCTCCCTAACTCTCATTCCAATGTAAAGAGATGGGCATCTATTGTAACACATGACGAGATGTTTTAAAGTGCCCCCTTTGAATGTCATCATGAATGCTGCAAAATCTCTTCTTTCTGCCTCTGCATAACTTCCCTGAGGAAACAGTTATCAGGTATATAACTAAATATGTTTGGGCATTCCTGCATATGTGAAATCTAGTTAGCCTGTGCCATCCTCTGGTTTTATGTAAAATGAGGAAGGGAGACTATAAGATCTCTGGGGGTCTGTGGTGCTGGGCAAAAAGCTTAGTTCATGGCCAAGACTTTGACCTAGGATGCTGATTCTAGTCAGCATCCTTCCTTTTTTATGTTTTATCTCCTCCTTCCGTTTCCTTTGATGATATTTAATGCTTGATATTCTTCTATACTCAATTCAAAGCCTACATTTTTAATAAAGAGTTTAAAATAAATGGAAATGGAATACACCAAACTTGAATGTGGAGTATGTCATCTTGGAATGTGCTGATTCTGTTCAAAGAAAATCCAGGGATATAAAATTTCCTGTCTCCAGCATCATGGGAGTGTGGCGATTATAAAAGCATAGAGTGCATCAAGCACAAGGGATTGAGAAGTGTTTGCTGTACACCTTCGAAAAATCTTACATTGAGACCACATATTTCTATGATGCCAGACAGTGTATAAATGTTGTTTCTAACTATGACTATCAAAGGTAGCTTCCGGGAACCAGATGAGAAGGACACTGCTGATGAAAGAACAAGATGGTTTTCTGAGAAAAGATGATAACCTCTTTATCCTGCTGCCAATCCTTAATAACATATTTTTTGAAAAAAAATTCTTAACACCTCTGGAAACAAAGGAGTATCAGATTGAGGTCAGAAATCATAGCAGCTCCAAACAGCCAGAAGAAAACTTGAAACACGGCAGTGGCTCCAAATCTGTTTTTTAACGTGAGTGGCCTGACACAGATGGGACCCAAGAAAATATGGCCAATCAATAACAGGAATCCTGCAGTAGGGGCAGCTAGGAGTAATTGAATGCTCAGCACCTCCTAACCACCCTGCCCACCCTCATGAGTTTCTTTTTAGCTAGGAAAAGTGAGAGTGGGCATCTGATCAGAGGAACATGGCAGCACCAGGGTGGTTGATGGTATTTAGGGGGAGTGAAGACTATCCATACTGAGGAGACTAAGCTTGTGATGTTTCTTCAGATCTCTTAATCTTTACATTTTTATTAAGTTCAGTGACTCTGTTTTATGCTTGTGGTTTTCCTCAAAGGCCAAATGATTCTTGGCTGCTTTTATCTGCAATTCATGGTTACTCTGCCTGTGACACAAGCGAGAGTGGTGACTTGGGGGGTAGTAGTGGTCTCCATGGGAATAGTACTTGGGATCAAGGCTGAAGAAAGGAAAAAGCTGATGGTGAGAAGAGGGCTCAGTATTAGTCTTACCAGTAAACAGCCTAGTAATTTAAATTTCTGTCTGCTACAAGTCTAAACTGTTCCAGGGCTAATGATAGATAAAGCAATCAGTGGGCTCGCTTTTGGGGAATAGAGGTAGCTGAAACTAGCAAAGAAGGCGTAACTTGAGAGCAAGGACTCCCCTTCAGGGTAACATGGCTCTCACTCTGTTAAGAGCAAATATACAATGCTGTAATTATAATTGACGATCTGGGCATGGTACACCCAGGGCGACAGAACTACCCATTTATACTCGTTGATCTATGATGTTTTTAAAGATGCATTATATCACATCAAGGCACAGAAAAAGTAATTGGCTTTATTATTTTTCACCACCTAGCATCACCTCCCTTCTCCAATGTGAAGCAGACTGAAAGACAGGAATATTAAATCAGCTATATTTTTTTTTCTTTTATCACTTCTAATCTTCAGAAAATACACTCAACTTTCAGCTGCTCATTCTTTGCAAAAATGTAATTTGGAGAACCTGGAAGAGCTAAAAGGTAAAATAATGTAATATTCTGAAAACTTACAATATATATGTCATGTCACATAATGTGTTAGAAACCATCGAGGTGCATACCCAAGTATGGCAGGGTTACTCAGTGGTGCAGCAGTTGGCTGAAAGATCTTTGGACTTGGAACTGGCCTCATCTGCTACAGTGGGATTGGTGTTGGATGTGCAGCTGCGGCTGCTGCTGGCAGAGGCTATCCAGGAGGGCAGATGGAACATGGGTTCCGGCAAGTAGAGTATTATTAAGCCTCCTGTTGGGAGGCTAGGCAAGCAGTTGGCCTCAGAGAAGTCCAAACAGGTGGGAAGCTGGAATACAGCTGGAAGCAGCAATATTTAGAGATCCAGGCAAGCAGGCAATGTTAGTGGAATCTGTCAGTGCACAAGAGCCTACTCAATTACTGGGTCTGGGTCAGAATTAAGATTCCTTATTTATGTAGAGTCGATATGAGAAAAATAGCACTTCAGGCTTAAAAATGAGCAGAATACTATCAGACCTATTGAAGTTCCATATTCGAAAGAGAGTGAGGTTAGCTGAGGATTGATAGGCAATGTGGGCACAGGGCCTAGTAAAACTCTATCACTTATTAGGCATTAGATATATTGTTGTTTTTTTTCCTGACGTCCTTACCCCAATGTTAGCATACGAAATTAAAAGCAAGCAAAATTTTAGAATGAAGAGCATGTCCTCTCTAATAGAATGGCTTCCCTGAGGTCTAAGTAATCCAGATGCCAGAGAGTTCTAATGAAATAGTCCAAAGAAGGGTCAGCAGAAAGAGCCTTGACAGGGAGGACAGGGAAAGGGGGAAATGATCTCCTTGGATTTGATGCTGAGCATAGGTTGGCATTTCCTTTGTGAGAAGATTACAAGGTTATAAATCTGGACTTTGATATGATCTCTTTGTATCCACAGGCTAATGAGACTTGTGATATTCAACACATGTTTATGTGCACACATGCACAATTGCCTACATACATTTTTATTTCTGTCTTGTCTTCACATTATATCTTTATCATTTTCCCACATCATTAAATGTACTTTTCAAACACATAATTTTATCATGATCGAATAATATTCCATTATATGGCTGCACAGTTATTACAAAAAAAATCTCTTACTGCATATTTTTGCAAGAGTTGCTATAATAAATAACTGCAATGTTACAACACCCTTGCCTATAAATCTATGGGACCACATTTCCATTTCCCAGCCTGGGGTTTACCGAATATTGAATATAGACTCCTTTAAGATTCACATATATTAAAATTACTGCATCTTATCCATTTGCTTTCCCAAAAGTTATGTCGATTGGTACTCCGACCAATGACAGCACCTAGAGGACCGTGAATTTTCAATAGGGGTTAAAGGAAACAGGGTGCCTGGGCTAGTGAGCAATAAGGTAGAGGAATATTTAGATTGAAAGGATTTCAGTTATGAGTTTGAGATCTTGGCTCAAGATTCCACTTGAGGCATTGCTAAATAAGTCTCCATGGCCACAGACTAGCTCTCTCAGATTAGGCTGAAAAAGGATCAGAGCGTCTGTGTCTTGGGCAGGGCCATATTTTAGCAGAACTTTTTTTTTTTTTTTTTTACAATCCTAATGGTAGTAATACAGATTTACACATTTGTACCAGAACATTCCTTGTGAAACTCTCCAGCACCTGCTTCTACTAACACATTGCAAAGGAAGGAAATAGGGTCGATAGGGCAACACCTTGGAGGCAGCTCTTCCTGGACAGTGAATGGAAAACAAAATAATTTGGATATGCACATGTGCAAATAGGTCCCCTCTTAAAGAAAATCATGGTATTAGTAATCTCATCCCAGGGAGGTATGGAGTGTAGACAACACATGAAACTTTTGGTCGGCAATGCTGATTCCAGTCCTGGTTCTATCCCCTTCCATCTGCACAACCTTGGGCAAATTTCTTCTCACAGATACAGACTTCTCTCATTCTAATAATAATTTCTTAATAGAGTTATATAAGGTATGCTAAAACAAACAAACAAACAAACCCTGTATTCTATAGGGTGATATATTCATGAAGATATCTTCCATAATTATTTCCAATTAAATAATTATTTGGACATTGATCTGGATAGTAGGTTCACTTTTGTTTATGTTTTTCCTTACAGGCTATCCGTCAGCAGTCTGAAGTTCAGATCTCCTTCCTATCAGTTAAGTAGCCTGCTTGTTTACGTAAACTGTTGCTGAATCCCCTGGCAGCTCTGGGCTGCTTAAAGGCACTTGTCTAGGTTAGTTGAGACCTTCTGCTTGGGTCTTGTCTCTTCATGGCCTCACTGATATCCTGGTGAAGACCAATGCATCTCAGTGAACAGGCTAACTAAGCATATAGATTAGATCAAGGTTAGGAACCTCCAAAGCTCCCAGGGATCAGGCAAGGATATACATTTAAGTCTAATTAGATTGATGTAAGGCAAAAAAAGAAAAAAAAGTGGGTCCTATGGATAACATAAAGTCATTAAAATTCTACTTGTTTTTCAAACACTGTTCCAGTCAAACAGAATAATATAGCAGCAGGCAGAGTCCGTCTAGGGACCCACCCATTTGCACCATCTACTGGAGATTTGGATTCTTTCTTTTATAGCCTCCTTCTGACTCGTCCTGTTCCATAACTTGAACCATCCTAGAGCTTTAGGAAGCCAACCTTCACATAACAGTTTGCTAACTCTGTTTACATAGTAGGAATTGCTTTAATTTTTGCGGCAACATGAATAAGTTGGCACAAGCACATTTGAACCAGAATATAGCTCCAAATGAGGCTTTAAAATTACAAAAGATCCTCCGGTGCACTATACTTTTCAAATTTCATAAGTACCTATTGATGAAAAACATTCTATTTGTAGACAAAGGAACTCCATTGAATAAATAAAAGGGCTATCTATGTCATATGTGGCCATGCTAAGATTTTAACTCAGAACTTCTAACTCTGAATTTTCTACTCCTTCTAAACTATCGTGTTGTCAATCCTATGCACCTTAAAATGCAGTTCACAAATATGTTTAGATTTATGCTGTGGTTTCCACTGAAATTAAATATTGAACCACTGCCCTAGAAAGAAAAAAAAATAATTTGTTAATTATTTCAGTAAAAGTCAATATCCTAGACTAGTTGTTTTCTACATTGTTTTGGACAACTCTAGTTCCATTAGACGTTAATGTAAATTACAAGAGAAATAGTCTGTAGACAAAGAAGTTTAAGAAATCTTAGGGTTAACATATTAATTTAGGATATTCAACAGTTATTTCTTTCCACTGACCTAAATTTTTAGAACCTGTCCCCAAAATGTTTCTTCTTTAATAGACAAATTTTAAATTAAGTTACTTTATCCAGCAGAATGAGATTCATATTGTCTCTAAAAATATTTTTCTTAAATAAAAGTGTGTTGGGTTGACAAATGTTAGTAAAGTCACATAGGTTTCAGGTGTACAATTCTGTAATACATCATCTACATATCACATTGTGTATTCACCATCCAGAGTTAGTTCTCCTTCCAACACCATATATTTGATCCCCTTTATCTTCATCTACCACTTCCCTCCCCCGTTATCCTTTGGTAACCACTAAAGTATTGTCTGTGTCTATCAGTTTTTGTTTCTTCATTTGTTTGTCTTGTTCTTTTGTTGTTTTCAGTTTTATATCCCACATATCAGTAAAATCATATGGTTTTCAACTTTTTCTGTCTGACTTACTTCGCTTTGTATTGCTGTCCAGGCATTTTACAGTATGACAACCCTGCTTACACCCAAAGTCTGGACATTGAAATAAGTACCTGAGTTTAGGATTCCTGCCATAAATTCTCACTTTACTTTTCCTGGGCACTTTTTAAAATACCCACTTAGAGCTGAGTCTGTGAAAAGATGGTGACTGATGCTCTAACCATCTTATGAGTAATAGGTGTTTTCTACCCTATGTTCTATATCCTGCTCCCTGGTGACCTGGGATGGAAGACTGCCCTACTCTTCCCCGGGGAAATAAATCTGTGACTAACAAAAAAAAAAAAAAAAAAAATCTTAGGGTTGATACAAAGTTAAACAGTGTCTTGCTATAGGAGTATTTTGAGTTTCTAATTTTTTAATGTGATTTACGACTCTCCAAAACAGGGTTCTAATTTCTGCCTCATCTAAAAGTCAAAAACAAGTCATGGAATAAAATTGAGAAAATGTGATGTTAACATCAATACCACCTTTACTTTGATCAAAGATCACCATGAAATAATATGGAGCTTGTCTCTCTGATGTAAACTGCAAGCACATTTATGGATTTATGGTGTAGGGGCTTAGTTTTATGTATCTCCACCTGCCCTGATTTGTCCACCCAGAGGTGAATTTTTCATTGGCTGGGAACAGTGAGCACTCATAACCTATAACCTTGGCACAACACTGTAGACAAATTAACCAAAATTCAGCTTTTGACTAGCTTTGAGATCAGGATAATTTATTAACTTGGAAGTAGTCTGTTCTGCCAAAATTATTAATTCAGTCAATGTTAGCTGTAAACACACAACTGAAACAAACAAACAAACCAAAACCAAAAATCTAGATGTACTCGTATTAATCCCTAGTTTACTTCCCAGATTCCAAAATATAACCCAAACCAATTCCATTTATCTATCTGCCTTCCTGTCTTCCAGGTCTCACTTTTGAAACCACAGCTCAGACACCTCTAATTGTTCTCCAGTCTTTTCCATATCAACACTGGGTACTTCAACTTGGCTTTAAGGCTCATCTGAATTTCATTCCCTTTTATCTGCTCAGCTTTATAATCTCTGTGCCTCAAAGTATCTAATAAGTCAGGCTGGTCTCATTGCTAAGCATCTTTAAATTTTGATTATGTTCTTCTCTCTGCCTGGGATCCATTGTCTTCTCTCTGACCCTCTCAAATGGAATTTGCTTTTTACAGAAAACCATCTCTGACTATTCTTGATGTAGTTTGGCACATAAGAAAATGGTAACTTAAAGAAGTTCTATTATTTGTTCAAGGGCAGAGACCTGACAAATGGCAATGGCAGGATAGGAATCCGAATGCAGAGCTCCAAAATGCCTCTGTACCGTGCTTCTATCAGGTCCATACGTTAAAATCCCTAGTGTTGTAGTCAGTGAAAACTTCAGAAGACTTTTTAGCCAATACAGGCCATCAAGGAATTGTATATCAAAGGAAAGAAAAAAACTGAGTCCAAAATCCTATGATTGGGGAAATTATGAACATATGCTTAAAATCTAAAACTCTGCAGCACATATCCTCAAACTTGGAAAAAAAAAAAAAGCCTTATAAAATTTACTAAAAAAAAAAATGAAAAAAAAATCTCATTTGCTCAGTAGAACTATACCTCAGGGCAAATTTTCATCTCCAGGGGAAAATGTTTATCAAATGTATTCCGTATTATGTTTTGCACAGTGTTAATGGCTTTCATTTCCCATCTAATGCTCAGCCTCAGGACTGTCATCCGAAGATACAGGGAAGAACCTGGTTATGTTGGCATCTAATTTAATTTTATTCTTTTGCTAGTTAAATTTTGCATGTGTTTTTCCTTAGATAACTACTCACAGTATATACGTTTTTTCAACTTATACAAGCTTTTGTGATTTGTAAAATTCACATTTCAGTCAAGTGAAGAAAACATCTTACCTGTGATTAAAATAATAGAGTAATGACAAATTCAAACAAATGTCTGTAACTCATTTTAGAATATTCACATTCTTATCATTGCAAGAGTTATAGTGGCAGCACGTTTACCTTACATCTTGGATGCCACATGAGAAAAATCTATGTACTCACTCTAAAGACAGAGGAAAAATGAGCACCCAGGAAGGCAGGGGAGTGGCAGGCATGGCCACTCCACCAGCCATGGAGCCTCGGGTACATGGCATAATCTCTCTGGCCTGTTTCTAAAATTGACTTACAATGGACCTCAGAAGATTCCTGCTGCTTTCTTCTTTCATCCTATGACTAGGCAGGGCAGTTGGAAACAAGATCAGAAAACATTGATGAGTACATATCTCTAACTTGTTTCTGGATTTCTGAATGGATGAGGAACTTTGAACATTACTAGTTGGATTTTTTTCCCAATCAAAGATATTACATAAAAGCTTCCTTCTTTAATGTTATACTTGCTCCGGCCAAGGCTCTGGCTATGCTGGTCCCTCTCATGCTGCACCAACCACCCTGGCCAACTTTGGTTGGTCTAGGAGCAGCTCATGCAGAAGACAGTGAGTCTTCTCTTTGTCAAAAGAATGAAGAATTCCAAGGACATGTTTTGGAAACTCTTCATTATAAGGGGGCAGAAAGTTGTACTCCGTCCGGTGCGGCAGAATCTAAAATACCTTTAAAAAAAAATCCATTCAAAGAATTTTAAAAAGCTAAAAGAAAACATGTGAAAATATTAATGGTGGCTGTCATTTCATGGTGACACTATTAAGTCTATAATGATATATTTAAATTCAATGAAATAAAGGGATGCCCATAAATTTACATTTAATATGAAAATATAAACTACTTTATTTTTGATTTATCTTGTTTAAATTGATTCTGGGAGATATTTTGCTATTTGAACCTATTATATTCTCTGCTTCAAGTAAATTAACCATTGTTTTGGTTTCAGGGCAAGGTCGATTTATGAAAGCAATTTTGAGATTTTCTTTTTTAAATATTTCAAAAAGACCAGAATTATCACGGATACAGGTAATAAGTTACCTTTAAAATTTAAAGTCCACAATCTGCTTCTAAACAAGAATTTCCTTCATTTCTGCAATTACTAAACAGCTTATCGTATCTCTCCCATGGACTGACTATTTCTCCAAGCTGAAGGATGCGCGTGGACCGTGCTGCTCAAACAGTGTGGGGATGGATACTCTGTCTTCCTAGCAGTTTCCTAGCTGGCTTCCCAGCAGGACCTCTGGGCCAGGTCCTCAGCCAGCGTGAGAAAGACTGGCCTCTGACTCCCAGGGCTTTCTGGCTGCAAATGAGTGAAAGGTGAGGCACATTCCTCTTTTTGTTGCTTTCTAATACCTAGGTGTTGTCACAACCTGACGGAAAGAGCCCTGTGCCCTGTTCTCCTCTGCCCCCATTCAGAGACATCGTAATAAAAACTCACACACATTTTAAATTAACAACATAAACCACATTGGAAAACACTCAAGCAGCTTGTGGTAAGAACTACGTTCGAGGGCTGGGAATGGTCAGGTCTGGAGCTTAGATGAGGTCTCGCTGCTAATTCAGCTACAACCTAGGGCCAATCATTCCCCCCACCCCTGCCCATTGAGACTCAGTTTCCTTATATGTTAAGAGCATAGGCTAGCTGATTACAGTATCCTTCATATCAAACGGTGTATGATTATGAGTTCCTAAAGCTTGAAAAAGATTGGAATAGTGCTTCAAAATTTAATTTAAATATATAAATGCAAAAATATTCAGTTCCAATAAACTGTTGAACAAATTCTGCCCTCTTAACCATTTTCCCTTTAGACTTGCTGAACGTAAAGCTTGCTCCATGATTCAATGATTCAACACAATGCCCTAAAATAGCTCCATAGTGACAATCAAGCTGCAAACATCTAGGCCACATAATATATGCTAAATATACTAACTGAATTTTCTTTTTAAATAAATAAGCACAAATCCACTCCATATTGCATATTAGCATATAATATATAGGAAGTAAGCGATTTTACAGCCTGGATCAAACATAATTGTATTTATTTCTCATAATAGGATCACCTTGATGACATTCAATTAGATGTTACACGATAATAATTGCTACCGAATATGTATTCTTTCTCCTGCCGCAATACATAAATAAACAGATATATAACTTGATCTCATGACATGCTTTTAATATTATCTGGCCTATGCTTTGATCTCTATGGTTGAAAAATTTCTTCTACAGAGTAATGTACTCTTTGGAACAGAGTGGGTGCTATATATAGACTGAACGTTGGTATCTCCCTAAAATTCACATGTTAAATCCTAACACCCGACGTAACAGCATTAGGAGGTGGACCCTTTGGGAGGTGATTATGTAGGTCATGAAAGCAGAGCCCTCATGCATGGGATCTGTTCCCTTATAAAAGAGACATGGGAGAACTCTCCTGCTCCTTCTTCCATGTGAGGACAGAGAAAAGAAGGCCGTCTGAACGAAGAAGTAGGCTTTCCTTCGACACTGAATCTGCTGGTGTCTTGAGCTTGGACATCACAGCCTCTACATCTGTGAGAATCGATTTCCGTTGTTTCTAACCCACCCGGCCTATGGTATTGTTGGTAGAGCAGTCTGAATGGACTAAGACTGTGGAGAACGGAAAAGCCTTCCCTTATTAGTCCAATAAGGGGTTTCTACAACCCTGCCTCCCCCTTGGGAGGGATGCCAGCCCTCAGAAATCTGCCTGGGACACAAATATTTAAAGCAGCCATATTATTTATCGTAGTCCCAAATAGGAAACTATCCAAATATCCTTCAATTGATAAAAAGAGAAACAAAATGTAGTATATCCATACAAGGAAATATATTTGACAATACAAGGAATTAAATGGTGATACATACTACAAGGTGGATGAACTTTGAAGACATTGTGCTGAGTGAAAGAAGCAAGACACAGAAGGCCACATGTTGTATGAATCCATATACAGAGAGTGCCAAAACAATGTATAGACCTTTTAAGAAAGGAAAAAAGTTGTATTAAAATTGTAATACTCGATATATACCGATAACAAAGATGAATACAAGTCATGTGCATACATTTTTTGGCAGCCCTGATATAATAAATACCCATAACAGGCAAATCTATAGAGACAGAAAGTAGATTAGTGGTTGTCAGGAACAAAAGGGGGACACTGCTGAAAGGGGGACAACTGCTAAGGGCCATAAGTTTTTTGTTTTGTTTTGTTTTGTTTGTTTTCTTTGGAGGAGGGTGATGAATATATTCTAGAATTAGTGGTGATCATTGCAGAACTTTGTGAATATGCTAAAAAGCATTGAATTTTACACTCTAGAGGGATGTGTTTTATGATATATGAATTATATATTGATAAATAAAAAAAGATCTAAGCAGAAGGAGCGACTGAGCCGAAAGGCAGCCGTCAAGCGCTTAGTTCCTCTAATGACAGAATTGTTCTGAGATGATGTGAGGGGCCTGGCTGACCCCTTAAGCAGGTCTCCTTAGCCAAAAGCGATTCTTGGAGAGGGCAAGCCTCCCAGTAGCCGGGAAAATAAAGCGCCTTAGTCTTAAAATAGGGGATATGATGGTGAACATACTGCCCCCGTATTATCAGTCTCCCTTGCTACTCCCTGAGCTCTGTAAGCCATGAACCAAATATGATGTATTCACCATAATATTCTGGTGTCAAGTTAGTGCTTGGCAAATGCACTGAATGAGTGAATGATGCTTCTTTGATTTGTTCCCACTTCAGGATCTCATATCCTGGTCCCAAAAACTTAGCCCTGCTATATTCTGAGAGTTTGTCTAAACCATAAGAACCTCAGCCTTACTCGCAAGGAAGGCAGGCTGTACAGATGCTCAGCTTTTCATTTCAGTGCCTTTACCTCCCGAAACCTACCAATCCTCAGGTACCAGATGAAACACCATTCGCTCTTACAGTTCGGTCCATAGCTGGGATTACCTTAAGAAAGGTTCTGCTAGTTGTGGCTCTCAGAGAATCAAGATAAATGGGAGCGACAGTTTATAATGTAAATACAAGAGGAGTGAGCACAAAAACAAATACTCAAGAGCGTCTGGATGGCAAAGGGAGGAAAAATAAAAGAGGAAGTAACAATTATGAGGCTCACACTATGTGCCAGATCTACGAGCCGTTTCAATTGCCCCATGAGCCTGTTAGCCCCATTATATAGTTGAGAGCACTGAGGATTGGGAGATTAAATGGCTTGTTCAACTTCACAGGACTACTGTAAAGTGTAGGGGGTTTAGAGCAAGAAAAGAGGCTTTAACAGACACTGAGACTAGGCCAGGGTTTGTGAAGAAACAGACCTGTGGTCAAATTCCAGTTGTTTTGGTTCCTTGTGGGCCAACATCCTAACCAAACTACCCAGACCCCAGGTCAGGTTAGTCAGGGGACAGCTGGAACTGACATGTACAAACCCATGCTGGCCTGGTGGAGAGATCTGCAAAGCACTGGCCTACTCATCATGCCCCAGGCTGAATTCCCCATTGGATCTCTACTCTCATAACCTCTAATTCCTTGGGCTGAATAGCTTGCAGTCCTCCTCAGCCTGCCACAGGTCACTTCCACAAATCTCAACTGCAATCAGCCCACAAAACAATTGTTTAGGGCAAGTTCTAAGCTCAAGGCAGAGCTCAGAGGATCAAGGTAGGCACACATCAAAGCACTGATTACAGAAAAACAGAAAATATTTGCCATTGTGTGGCAGACCTAGGACACTGGCCCACTGGTTTCATGACTCATCCCGGTGTGCTGCTGCTCAGGGAGCAGCTGATTCTTTCTAGCTTTTCCTGTTCCTGAGCTCACAAAATCCCCTCTTTGGCCATGCTCAATTTCCAGGAGCGGTTCTGTGCCCTGGGTCTGTTTGGATTAAGATTTCTGGACTATGTCTAAATTCTGCTGACTCCTGGATATATGCATATATATGTGGGGTGCTGAAGCATGGCCTCTTGTCATTCCAGGGGTAAGCATTCCTACTGGACTCTCTTCTGGCTATGTCTTTTCTGGCCATTTCCATGATAAGTCCAGACTGCCTGAGTCTCCATGAGGCAGAGATGTACCTACCAGTTCTGTTACTTCTCAGGGGACTCTAAAACCTTTTATGTTTGGTCCTGCAGCTCTCAAAACCACATTTATGGTTCTGAAATTCACGTCTGCCTTTCATGAGACTTTTTTGCGAGGCAGGGGTGGGGGGGGGAACAGCATTCAGTCTTTTCACCAAGTTTCAGAAGAGCAATTGTTTGGATCAAAAAGGGAGACAGAAGATTTTATAGTACACCTTAAATGTCAGTCTTTTTACACATCTTGTCCTATTTTAGCCTCACAAAAATGAGTGCAAGTTGGTAATCTCTACATTTTTGAATGGGAAAATGTGGTTAGGAAAGTCAAATGACATTCCCAGTTCTCTGCAGATATTAAATGTGGCATTCCAATTCTAAATTGGGGTGCTCAGATTCCCAGATTTGCATTCCATGCACGCTGCAAGGCTGGATTTCTAAAGAGGCCTACTTCATAAGCTTACCAGTTACACTTACTGAGTATGTAGATTTCCAGGATTATTCCTCAAAACTGATTCAGTAAGTCTAGGGATCTGTGGGTTTTCTGTTTTCACGTTAAGTGTGGGCAACACTTGACTCAACCAGACGAAACTGCTGTCTCTCACCTTCCTGGTGACAAGGAAGAATCAGTCGTAAATCTTGAGAGCAGAGGCAAGATGACATCTGAAGCAGTGTGCAGGATAAACTGGAGACATAAAAACCAGTAGGAAAGAGATCCCTTCAGAGAATGCATTTGAGAAGAAATGAAGTTTGGCATGAGGAAGGGCAGTAGGGCTGGAAAGTGTGTGTGAGGTGGGGAGATATTGCAGGGCAGATGGATGACCTGATAAGGATACAGAGCGCAGCTAGTCCATGTCTCCTTGGCCTAGGTGAATTCTGGGCCCAGCAGGACTGTGATGGTATTTCAAATAAAATGAGGTCATGACACAAAGAAGGGAAGGGAAATGGGACACAAATGCCTTGCTTGAATGAGGCAGTAGAATTGCAGTCATCTTAAAGATTTTTCTCAAGTTTTTAAATGTATTTAAAAATTGCTTCTATTCTTCTTAACGTGCACCAAAAACCCGTTTTTGGTATAGTAACTGCAAAGAACTGGAGCAAAACAATACCATAAAAGTAAACTGGGAGTGGCTGGATGGCTCAGTTGGTTAGAGCGAGCTCTCAACAAGAACAAGGTTGCTGGTTCAATTCCCACATGGGATGGTGGGCTGTGCCTCCTGCAACTAAGTTGAAAACGGCGGCTGGACTTGGAGCTGAGCTGTGCCCTCCACAACTAGATTGAAGGACAATGACTTGGAGCTGATGGGCCCTGGAGAAACACACTGTTCCTCAATATTCCCCAGTAAAAATTTTTTAAAATAGTAAACTGAAGCAAGGCAAGACTTCTTTTATTCTATCATCTTGATCTATTCTCTAAAGAGAAACCACAGAAAAAGATTAAAAGAAAAGTCACCTTTTACTGAAGAGAAATAAATGCATGCTGATTGTTGATGTCCTGAACTACTTAACAAAATTAACTCAAATCTGGAACCATCGACACTCAGAAATGGTGTATTTCTCATATAATAACTAGACAACAGGCAACAGAGAGTGGAAGACACTTCACTGATGGTATGTATATCTTCTATCCTGATGTCATCGATATAATTCAGATGTTTAAGGAATTTGGATTTAGATGAAAAAGCAATTTCAATTGAGTAGGGAAAAATTCAATGACTGTAGTTAAACTAAGCATGAACCGATCTGTATACCTTGCTAGAGAAGACCTGAGGACAATAATTTCAGGTCTCAGACTCTCTGTAGGAAGCAGACGATAAAATACAAGAGACTCTAAATTATAAAATGTGCAGGGAGACTATCCTGAGGCATTTACACTCTAATTTAAGGTCAAAAGCCCCACTGTAACTATGAAGAGAAAAGGGAAGTAGGAGAAAATAGCTTACTGAGAATCAAATATATGCCAGATACTGTGGTACATTTGACCTCACCTAATACAGCAATAATTACAGATAGATATACAGGTGGGCAACTAAGCCTTTTAGTTTGTAACTTGTCCGTACTGGAAAGCAATAACTGAAAAATTGAAATTCTAAGCCATCTTTTTCACGTTAAGTGATATCAACTCTCTAAAGACAACCAATCTATTCTTCTGTTGTTCGGAACGCTCCTCAGTTTTAGTTGTTGGCCTTATCACTCACCTTATTACTCTCAAAGCCATTCTCTAACTAGACTAATGTCCTGTGTGCATTCCTGAAATTATTCCACCTTTGCTCACTGAATTTCTCCAGCTGTCAAGGTTCAGTTGTGTACATCGCTCCTTAAAGCGTCCTGCCAGGGCACTGTTGCCTTTGCCAAGTACCCCGCCTCTTCATCCATGGATGGCCCTTTTCACTAACACCCCCATTTGCCCATTATCGTACTTGACCTCAGCCTTGGGAATTCACTTTCCATGCTACTTGCTATTTTCTAAATCTTGTACTTGCTGGTAATGCTAAGCATGTAAAGCTAGCAGCAAGGTCTCACGTAACTTTTTCCTTCCTACAGAACTCAGTACAAGACCCTGAGTAAAATGTTTTCCATTATTAGCACAAACAACAATAATTATAATAATTACTTAAGGATTTATAAAATGCATCCATCTCTGTTGGCTCAACCATTTTTAATATACCACCTCATTAAAACCTCATAAGAAACATGGGTGAGTATCATTATATTTTAATGTAATTATTATAGGATAGATATTATTTCCTTCATGCTACTTTTAAAGGAAAAAAAGGACCAGAGAGGATATAAGAGTTGGCACAAAGTCAAACTGCTGGGAAATTGTATCTGTCCTTACTGCCTCACTTAGGGTTGACAATACAAGTTTGGGAGAATGAGTAAATGACTAAGCTAGAATTCAAGAGAGGCCTTCTAACTCTGAACTTTCTATCACATTACTCAGGATGATTTATTTGACAACCTGTACTTGTTTATGTTTTTCTCATCTAGTCTAATTCCTACATAGTTTACATACATTTGGCGTTGCAACTTCTCACAGTAAGTTCCAATGAATACCAAACTCATTAGCTCAGTCAGAGAGAGGAAACAATAGCTAGTTTCATTTTAATAGGACTACATTCTCCATTAATGATGATTAAAAAAAAAAATAATGGTGATTTCAAACAAGGCTGAGCTTGAAAATTTGGCAGTCTGAGTGATGCCAATTACAATAGATTTCTTAATTATGCTTTGTAAAACTTTTCATAAAGGCATTTCCATGATTACTTGTAACAAATAAAAAAATACACGGAAATATATCCCCTTTCTTCAAAGTAAATGAATTACATACAGTTATAAATGGTTTCTGTCCAAAGGAGTAATTGAATTTCAAATAAATTTGCATGGGCAATCAAATGTGTTTAACATTTAGAGCACTAAGCTAGTCTGGGGTGGGGGATGATTTTCTAAACGATGGTTGGGTTAGGACAAAGCAAGATGTGGGTTGGAGGAGAATGGGACTTGCTGTGGAGTTTCTCCTTCATTAGAATCAGAAACATTCAGATAGATCTGTCCAATACAGCAATTTATATATAACAAAGGCCACAAGTTATTAATTAGAAGCTTTATGCAGACAAAAAAAAAAACCCCTTTATAAAATACAGCATATACATACAAATATACTTAAAATTCAAAAGGAAGATATAAATTGAGTTGTACCTCAGGTCTGGTTTCAGCATGTAGACCATTCTTGAGAAGGAACTAGTGAAGAGTTGTGATCCGTGTGTCTAAAGGAAGATAACCTGGGCATCCCATCTGGTTTCCCTTTGATAGGACTCCTTTCCTATACTGTCTGATCTCTCCTTAGAAGTGAGTTTCCTTCTTCCAGGGCTCTTCTTACTCATCATAAACAATCCTTACTATTGCTTCTTAACCTAGCTCTCTTAACCTGAGCTGGCTAGGTCTGCAAGTGGTTCTGCAAGGATCAGCCACATTCTACTTCCAGGAGAGTATCCTGTGGGTGCTGCTATACAGAGTGGAGCAAGGGAGAGGTACCAAAAGTTGTTCAATGATGGAGTCTGTTCATATTAGATGTTCCCATGAAACAGATCTCTGGATGGGTGGTATACTGCACTGCAGGTATAATATCCTGGCACTCCTCCTTAGCAAGAACGGCTCTATTTATCTCTATTTAATTCATTTTCACCAAGTGTTATGAGGCATAACTCTTCATTCTTTCTGGGGATAAGAGTTCAGATTTAACTGAATCAATTGGGCCAATTTGAGCCGAATAGGCCAGGAGTAGAGGTAACAGAAGGGGAGGGGGATTTTGTATAGAAAAGACAAAAAGAAACAATAAGACAAGTGCCAGAAAACAGGTCACAGAGCTCTGAGAAAGATAAGATTTATATAGAATGCACATTCACATTTTTGGAGTTTAAAATATAGAAAGTCTACCTTATCAGAGTTTTAGCCCCAGCTAAATCCCTAGTCTTAGTGGGATTTTAGTCTAAGCTCAGCACCATTTGATTTTCAGCATTATTTAATATGGTTGGGCTTTGTTTACGTCAGGTATTAATACCGTGGTAATTTTGCTACTGAAATTTGTAGCCTGGGAGAGATCCAGAGAGTGGTGAAGAGGTAGAAAGAGGTTCTAGAAACAAGAAGTTCCAAAGACCTCTGTGAGTTCCTGAGATTCTGTGATCCAGAAGAGATTATGACCTAGACAGCCATCAGTAGAGTGCTGAATTAAAGGGGAAGAGACAAAAGCACAATACAAGACCCCAGTCTGGGACCATCTTTTCATCAGTATGGCAAAGGGGAGAACATTTGGTTTTAAAAGTAAAACTGATCAAATCCCTTCTTCTCCATTATAGGTGTACATTTTAATTCAGGAAAACACTTTGCTACTTTCTAGTAGAGGGATCCTCCTTGATGGAAATACCTACACAGTCTACTCTACAAAGTAGAACACTCCCAGAGCTGTTCTGAGAGAATAAAGACATATCAAAGAGATTACATTTATCTACACATAGTAAGAAGAATATTGAGATTTCCAGGGTAACGGGAATGGAGCTTAGTTGTTCAGGGCATCAGAAAGAGAGGGAAGATGTTCTAGCCACATGGGGGCAGATGGAGAGACCAAGAAAAAGACCAGGAAGAGGAAATTTTTTGGTTGGAGGTTAGGTGGTAAACACACACAGACACACACACACAATTAAGAAGGAAAGTGTCAACTCTTTAATTATGTTTTTTTGTTACAGTAAGCTGTTATGTAAACACCACCTGTATCTCCCCAAACCTTTGCGATTCCATTGGTAAATGGTGGGGAAATCACTGAAAAGAGGCCCAAAATCTGGGCCACTACAGGGAGCAGTCATTTGAGGTAAGATGCAGCAGAAGTCCTGAGTTCAACCACATTAGGAAATAAAGCAAGAAGCACCTGGGCATTTGATTGACACTCTGGGGCAGGTACAATGAACTCCTTTAGGATGTCATAGCATTTAAATATATAAATATATTTCAAAGAACAGTAAGACCAAAGCCAACAATCCATTTGTGTAGGTTCTGCAAGACACCTAATTAAACCTCGAGAACAAGGGCAACCATAATGTGCAATCTCAGAACAATGATAATAAAAATACTTCTCTGGAAGGAGGCCGACATGGTGGGGTTGAACATTTATTTCAGCACTTATTAGCTGTGTGATTTCCAAGAGCTTATGGAAACTTTCCGAGCCTCACTACTTCTCTGTAAAATAAATAAAGGACTAGGCCCCACACCACAGAACTGTTGGGATTCAAGGACATTTAAAGTGCTTAGCACAGCGCCACCTATGACAGGATTCATAAGTACTTGCTGTGATCTAAACACGCTTATTGCTAACAATGAAGCAAGACGATATACATGAAACTGCCTTGCAAAGTGTAAGGAAATATACTTTTGTGATTATTGGTTATTATGAAATAGAAATTGAAAAACTCAGAAACAAAATCCCTAAATGATTGGTCCTAAAACTCAGAAAATAATCTCTGTCTTTTACAGGGTAAAGTGTTTCCTCCTGGGTCAGAAGCAGCACTAAGCCCATGAGCATCCGAGGCATCATGGGAGGACTAGAGAGCAAAAGTACTATTTAGCACAGGGATCAGGAATTTCCCACTTAGCTCCCCAGGCCTCCTCTTTAGGAGTATCCTTGAATAAGAAGCCCCACGTGGCCTCTAGGTTTTAGAATGTACATTAGTATTTACTAATAATGATAGTAATTAATATTATTTATAAAGCTAATCCTAGAGGAATCTCTAAATACATTTCCAGTTCTACTTTTAAATGTATTAATTAATGAACATTTTATGTATTATTCTGTATTTTAATGCAATTATAATTCATAATATTCTAGGAATTAGTATGTTTGTCAAACTGAACCCAATCATGTATACAAATAGTGGCCAATGAAAAGATATTTGCAAAATATTTGCAAAATTGAGTATTGATATACGTGAAAACCACCTGGTTACAAGTACATGGAAGTAGGTTGGTGCAAAGGTAATTGTGGTTTTTGTGGTAATTGTGGTTTTTGCAATTATTTTCAACCTTTTAAGCTGAAATTATTTTTGCACCAGCCTAATAAATGAAATGCTTTTGTCTGCTACAATTCAATTACACCGCAAATTGTATCAAAGGTAATCCTGATAAGCCTGTACAGGCTATAGTGACCAATGCTTTGCAATGAAGAGCATTCCAAGGAGGGAACCATGCTGCCTACACAGAATACCAGTTCCTTCTCCTAAGTAGCAGCCCTGGTGCCCCTTCTGTCCGGGATCTGAGAGTCACCTGCCAGCTGAGCTACCATTTCCCATCTCCCTCTCCAGCTTTCATCACAAGTCATGTGTATGCACCTTCCAAGATATGCTTCAGACATAGCTTTGGGTCACACTGTCCAAAGTGGCTTTAAAGATTAAAATTTGGTTTGGAAAAGATTGCCTATGACATAGAATCTTTAAATTGTACTTGTTACTGATTTCTGTTTTCTTCCACCAAATTTCTAAACGTGATCTAGGAGGCAAGAGAATGGATTTAAATGAGATTATGCCACAAAAGACAACACAATTAACAAATATTTTCAGAGAATATACCAGATATTACAGATAAGGTATAAAAATGTAAATAAAGGTTTCTGCCCTTAAGATTATTATGCTGTGGAAGAAAGTTCTCATAAGGATGCAACTATTAAACTATAATGCAATGTGATGAAGGTTATAAAAGGGTATGAAAAATATAGTTTGTAGTTTTATTTAACCTCTGTCACTTGACTCAACATGAACAAACAAATACATTTAAGATACAGGAGTAGATTCCGCAGTGTGCCTTTGTGGTATGAGCACAGATCCCAGTGATTGGTATTTGCTGGTAAATTTCTTGATTTTGCAGGACTGAAGACGTCTTTCTGTTGCCATTTCATTTAAGGACATGTCCAGATGTAAAATCTTGGTTCACACTTGATGTTTCTAACAGTTTTATAGATATCTCTTTGTTGCTTTTCGATTTTGACTAAATTCAGATTTAGCCTGGTTTCTCTTCTTTGAAAATGACTAGTTTGTACTTGGCAGCGTGAAGCTCCTTATTTTTGCTTAGAGGTTTAAAAACTTACCAGGGAATGTCTACATGTTAGTTTCCACATAGTAATTTTAATCGTGCTTGGTAAGCTCTCTTTCCCTCAAGGGTCTTTATAGTTCTGGACGATTTTCTATTACATAATTGTCTATTGATTTTAATTCATTCACCTCCTCCTGGGTCAGCTTTTGCAGTATTTTCATGTCTTGCATTTTGTGTCATTATGTACTCTTACGTTTAATTTACTTTCTGAGACATCTCTTTTTGAATTCATCTTTTGGTTGATTTTTTAGTAATGTCGATTCTGCTTTTTTCCAGATGCAATAAAGTCTTATTTTTATTTCACCCACATTTTACTACAGCTTTAATCTAGGATTAAAAGAAAAATCTCTCATCCTAGTATTTTCTTTTCTTCTATGTAAATATGTATATTTCAAAGTAGATTTTCTTCTGAACCCATGCGTCTTTATTGTCATTTGTTCCAATTATCTGTCTTAAAGAAATCTCATCTTTACTTTCAAAGTGTGGTGCAGGCACGAGGCATATCAACGTCAACTGGGAGTCTGAGACAAATGCATAATCTTCGACCTACACTCAGCAGATCTATTCAATACATTTACATTTCAATAAGATTTCCAGGTAATGCATATACATATTAACATGTGAAAAACCCCTGGTCCAGAGGAACTATGTACACGGTTATTAGGGTTCAGGTAAATCAGCCGTGATAACAGAATAGATGCCATCACCTAAGCCAGGCTGTCACAGATCTTTATATTTCTGTCTCTAAGATGCAGATTAGGGAAAACAGGGTTGCCACGCTCTAACGTGACGAAAGACAGTCTGTGTGTGATGTGGCCCATAAGTTGCTTTGCATATTTATTTAATCATCTACTATGGTTTCTTCCCTAAAGCATGGATGACAACACCCAAGGTAATCTAACTCTGAACATGTCAAAGCCGGCCCACTGGGGGACTGCTAGTGACAGCAGCTCTGTGGCAAAGAAGAGAGGAGGATTGCACTAGGAAGGTTTGTCTCAATCCAGGCAGGTGTTGAGATGCAGGTCAATTAATGTTCACAGTTGTATTTTGTTTTATCTCCCAAGGTTCAGTTCATTTCCACGTCATTGCTTTTACTGTCAATGTGGAATACAGATGATGCTTAGGCTTACCCACTTACGTGCAGTTCAAATTGGGGTATTCATTGTGGTTCCTTCTGCTTATTGTCTTTATTCTTTCATTGCTTCATAAGCATTACAATGAGATCTGATAGGAAGAGGGCTCTAAGCCCAAAGGTTCACCCTGCCATCTCCCCAGAATTCCACCATTCTCGGGAAAGCAAAAACTGGTTAAAATTCCAAACACATTAGGCCAATACAAGCTTCTCTTTGTAAAAAGAGAGTGTATTTCACTGGCATACGATTACTTTCTGCACTTTTTTTATTAAATGAATATTAAGTAGGCCTTGGTGATGTCACAGTAAACAAATAAATGAAGCTTCTTCCCTCTTAGAGATGATAATCTAGCAAAAATATCAGACACTATGAAAATACTCATGCAGAGGTGGTAACCAATCATAAGGAACTAGAGATTGCCAGGTATTTGTATGTGTCTGTGCTCAGGAGAATGATATTGCTATTTTACAAAGGGTACTCAACAGAGCCTTAATTAAAAAGTGAATTTCAGCACAGACTAGAAGAAAATGAGGGGAGAAGACCTGTAAATGTCTGAAGTAAGAGCATTACAAGCAGAGAGTACACCATTTCACAGTAGGACAGAATATTTTATTTTGTAAATTCACAAAAAGTGAAAGACCAAAAGGTTATTACTGCCCATTAAAATCAGGTACCAAGTCTCCATCCACCCTACTGCTGTTGTCCTAATTCAGATCCTCAGTGTCTCTTGCCAGGACCTTCCAGTAACTTCTTTACTGGTCTCTTTATTTTTAGCCACATAGTAACTTACTCTATCATCAAGCAAAAATGTACTCATGCCACATTTCTGCCTAAAGTTCTCTAGAAACATCCACATGGAGGAAAACAGCACTGGAGATCTACCATATGTTCATTCACAAAAGTCAATTTCAAATGCATTTTATGCTTAAACCTAAAAAGCAGATCTTTAAAACTTTCAAAGAAAGTGGAGCAGAACACATCCGTAACCTCAGATTTGTTTACTTTTCTTAAACAAGTCACAAAGAATAAGGACAGAGTCTGACAACTCCAACTACAGTACAATTAAGAACTTCTGTTTATCAAAGATAATCAGTATGCCACAAACTGGGAAAATAATTTGCAATGCATGTAATTGACAAAGGAGTTAGTATCCAGAATATGTAAAGAACACCTGTAAATCAATATGAAAAACTTTCAAAAGCTCGAGTCAGCTTTCACAGAAGAAATATAAAATTATAAAAAAAAACAAACAAACAAAAAAAAAAACAAACAAACAAACAAAAAGTACCCAACTCTGCCTGGCAATTGGATTATGGATATGCCATATAAAACTCATTAGATTAGCCCAACTTAAAAAAATAAAGGTATATATTGAAAAGGTCATGGAAGGCAGATTGTGAGGAGGTAGGTGTAAATTAGTGAAAACAATTTGGAAAACTATTTGGCATTACCTTTTCAAACTACATATGAACATTTCTTACAACCCTGCAGTAGCATCCAAAATACAGTCAATCCTGGACAGAAACTTTTGCACAAGTGCATTAGGTGACATACATAAAAATATTATAGTAAAAGCAAAAACTGAAACAGCAATTAACTGACATAAGGCTAAAACATAAACAAATTGGGAAAATAAATTAACTCTAGCCACATTAATCAACAAGGATAAATCTCACAAATATAAGATTGAATTTTTTAAAATCACCAAAATATATGTCCTGTATTATACTCTTTGAATAAGTTTCTGAAATGGGGAGTTGCTAATCAATGGGCGCAATGTTTCAGTAAAGCAAGATGAGGAAGTTCTACAGATCTACTGGAAACATTATACCTACAGTCAACAATTTAAGTATTGTGCACTGAAAATTCTGTTGCGGGTAGATCTCATGTTAAGTGTTCTTACCACAATAAAATAAAATGTACTACATAGACAATATATTGTGGAGATGTGTACAAATTCAAGAATATTCTTTACCCCCTGGATGGTGTTTAAATCTCAGCGGAGTACAAAAGGATCCTCAATAGTGTCACTATGTTCAAATTTGTTAAAGTGGGTAGACGGGAACAAAATATTGCTTTTTGTCAGTTTTACACATATATAATTTGTATTCTTTGAATAAGTGATATGTTTCATAATTTAAAAAGAAGAGGAAGGAGTGTGAAAAACAGCAAATCTCAGGCTAAAATCCCAGATGTTTTACTTTGTGTAACACACTGTGAGATTCACCATTTTCCCACTTCATGTACAAAACTGAAATAGAGAATTAGAAATAACATGTCTAATCATTAGTACAGTGCTAGGCACATGGCAAGAACTGAATAAATAGTGACTATTATGTGGGGAGGGTTCTTTGATGGATTCTCGTGGTTTGTTCCCTCTTTTGTATGACATATGCTTCATTTTGAACTGGCCTCAGCCAAATTGTCCAGCATCACCTACCAGAATTGCAGCTTTTCATTACTGCTTCAGCCATATTCCATCATTCCTCATTTATCTGCTTTCAGTATCAAGCCCATTTATCTGCCATAATCCCTCAAGTCTCATGCCAAATCACATCTATACTGTGAAGCAGACATCACTGTTTCACTGACTCCCCATGGAGAAGTTTAGTGTTTATATGTCTGTCTCACTATAGTATTGCCAGCTGCATGAGCGCAGGGACTATATTATTTTTTCTTCATTGTATTACAAGGCCAGAGACATGGAAAAAATAAGCAATCAATAAATATCTATTGAATGGATAAAGTAATAATTTTGAGATAACCTTAGTTTTCTACATTCTGGTTTGGGTTGAAAAATATGAAGCATGTGTAATTTTATTAATTATGAATAGGTAAATGTTTTGTTGCAGAAAAACTAATGAAGTATTTATAAAACAGAAATATTGTTAAATAATAACTATTTTCTTATTCTAAGGCCACTTAAACAAGAAAACCTATATATAATCATCTATGAAGAATATACACATCTATATAATTCTAAGACCATTATATAACTGAAACAAACAAACATCAACAAATACATATTTATATAATGTCATGTTGGTCACCCAAAATAGTAATTTATAATGGCAAAATGGAATAAGTCAATTACTCTACTGATTTTAAATCAATCTGGATATTTATTTCCTGGGACATTTAGAAAAATGATGTTAATGTGCGTAGTCTTGTATCATTCACATTTAAATTCGTAATACCCAGAGTAAATGGAAAGTGTGTTTTACAGGCTAGAAACTACTAAAATAAAAATAAGAACTCTAAAGTATTTATTCAAAATAACCACATAAAATGTGCCCCCTCCCCCATTTTTTACTACACATTCACAAATAATCATGCTCAAAGTGGTGTGCATAAGAGCAATTACTCAAGGTACATAAAAATGAATTGTAAATCTGTGCAGAATCCATGAATTAATTCATACATGTTTTTCCTTCACAACACAGCAGGGAAACACCAGCTACATTTCTATTTTCAGGAAAGGGAGTCTCCATTCACTGTGCCCCGATGGTTCCCTCAGACCCCATCCCACCCGCTTGTGGGCCCCTACACAATAGCTCCTCCACTGTAGTCATGGCCAGTCCTCACAACCAATCAGTCTGAGGGTCAATCCCTTCCATTAATGTTCAAACAGCGACCAAGCCTCAACTACAACATGAGGGTACACACAACCCACACAAGGGACACACGTGGAGCACACAGCTCAAGTAACCAGAGAGAATGCACCACTCGGTCCCACAGGACACCTACTACATAAGGCCACTCTATTTAGACCAGGAGATATAGCAACTCTACCTAATACATAGAAACAAGCAAAGGGAGGCAGCCAAAATAGGGAGACAAAGAAACATGTCCCAAATAATAGAACAGGAAAAAGCTCTAGATAAAGAACTAAACAAAATGGAGACAAGCAATCTACCAGATATGGAGTTCAAAACACTAGTTATAAGAATGCTCAATGATCTAAGGGAGAACTTCAACAAAGAAATAGGAAACATAAAAATGGCAATAGAAAACATAAAAAAGATCCACTGAGAAATGAATGATACAATAACTGAAATAAGGAATATAGAGGGAATTGACAGGACATTAGACGAAGCAAAGGACTGAATCAATGATTTAGACGAAGAGGTAGCAGAAAACACCCAATCAAAACAGCAAAAAGAAAACAGAATCCAAAAATTTAGGAGAGTTTAGGAGCTTTTGTGTTAACATCAAGCATACCACCAGTCACATCATAGGGGTACCAGAAGGAGAGGAGAGAGAGCAAGGAATTGAAATCTATTTGAAGAAATGATGTATGAAAATTTCACTAACTTGGCAAGGAATTAGACATACAAGCCCAGGAAGCACATAGAGTCCTAAACAAAATGAACCCAAAGAGGTTCACACCAAGATACATCATAATTAAAATGCCAAAAGGTAAGACAAAGAGAGAATCTTAACAGTAACCTGAGAAAAGCAGTCAGTTACCTACAAGGGAGCTCCCATAAGACTGTCAGCAGATTCCTCAACAGAAACTTTGCAGGCCAGAAGGGATTGGCAGGAAATACTCAAAGTGATGAAAAGCAAGGTTCTGGGGCTACCCTGTGGTTCATGTGGCTCACCTGGGTCAGTGAGCTGCGCCCTTTACAGCTAAGACTGTGAACAATGGCTCTCCCTGGAGCTGGACTGCCGTGAATATCCGGAGGTTGGTGTGAGGTGCTGTGTGGTGCCATATATTGCTGTGAGCTGCCGTGGGCTGCTGTGGGCTGCTGTGTGCTGATGTGTGCTACAGTGAGTGGCTGTTGGCCGTGCTGGCCAGCAACAGGCGTGAGCGGCTGGCAGCCAACAAGAGCTGTTGTGATCTGCTGTAAGCAGCTGACCAATGACTGGTGACCGACTGCCTCAGCTGGGGTAGCAAGGCTCATAATACCAACATGGGCCAGGGAGCTGTGCCCTACAACTAGACTGAGAAACAACAGCTTAAAAAAACCCAGGGGTGTGTGTGTGGAGGTGGGGGCGACAAAAAAAGAAAAGAAAAGACCTACAACCAAGATTACTTTACCCAGCAAAGCTACATTTAGAATTGAAGGACAGATAAAGAGCTTCCCAGATAAGAAAAAAAACCAAAGGAGTTCATCACCATCAAACTAGTATCCAAAGAAATGTTATAAGGGGCTTCTTTAATAAGAAGAAGGAAAAAAAAGATAAAAAATATGAATAATAAAATGGCAATAACTATGCATCTATCAACAATTACTTTCTATGTAAATGGAATAAATGGCCTAATCAAAAGACATAGGGTGGCTGAATGGATAAGAAAACAAAACCCTTACATACGCTGTCTGCTTGAGAGTCACTTCATATCAAAAGACATACACAGACTGAAAGCAAAGGGGGTGGAAAAAGATATTTCATGAAAATGGAAAAAAAAAAAGCTGGGGTAGCAATACCTATACTAGACAAAATGGATTTTAAAACAAAGGCTATAAGAAGACACAAAGAAGGACCTAGTAATCCTACTTTTGGGTGTTTATCTGAAACCCAAAACACTACTTTGAAGGGAGATGTGCATCCATATTTTCATTGCAGCATTATTTACAATAGCCATTATTTACAAGACAACTGGGGTGTCCAACAATGGATAAATGGATAAAAAAGAGGTGGTGCATATATACAATGGAATATTACTCAGCCATAAAAAAGAATGAAATCTTGCCATCTGCAACAACATGGATGGACCTAGAGGGTATTGTGCTGAGTGGAGTAAGTCAGACAGAGAATGACAAGTACCATATGATTTCACTTATATGTGGAATCTAAAGAACAAAATAAATGAACAGACAAAACAGAAACAAATTCATAGATACAGAAAACATTTTGATGGTAGCCAGATGAGAGGGTTGTTGGGGGTTGGGTGAAAAATGGGGAAGGGCTTAAGAAGCACAGATTGGTTGTTACACAGTAATCATGGGGATGTAAGGTATAGGATAAGAAATATAGTCAATAATATTGTAATAGCTATGTATGGTGTCACATGGGTACTAGATTTATTGGGGTGGTCACTTTGTAATTATATAAATGTCAAATGGGGTTCACCTGAAACTAACATAATATTATGTTAACTGCAATTGAAAAATAAAAGTTATTAAAAAATGTTTGCTTAAATAAATGAATAAATAAATAAATAAATAAATAAATAAATAAATAAAGACAGATTCTGATGCAGTGTGGTCTGCAGTGGCACTTGAGATTCTGAATCTCTAACAAGCTCCTGGATGATGCTGATTTTGATGGCCTTGGACCACACTGTTAAGTTCCAAGGATAGAAGGCAAAACTGTCTTTAACACGAGGGCTGTAACAGTCTTTGGTTGCAGCTCCACAGATCTGTATTCAAATCCTAGCTCTGTTTCCTATAATTATGTCACCTGAGTACATGCCAGCCTCTGAGCCTTGGTTAGGTGGAGGTGGGTAGTATCACTTTGTTCATTCTATTGCTGTGAGGTGTTAAGATGCTCTTAGTAAATCTCCAGGTACAAAGTCTGTATCCCATGACTGTCATTTCCTGTTGCTCAGTTCTTGAAACTTCATTTGTTAAAATTGGTGTTAATAAAAATGCAATTATTACATCTCATGTGTACTGAAAATAAGTAGGTCAAGATATCACCTAAATAAGTCAAAACATTAGATGTCATTTCATTTTTATAACATTCTCTTTTCATGTGCTCTGACAAATGTCTTGTTTATAAGCTGAACGTGATTAGAGGAAAATAAATTGTTGGAAAGGTAGTGCAAACATTTGGAAAAGCAAGAGGCTAAAACACATTTTGTGATCATGACTTCCTCCCATGAAATTTTTGTCCGATAACTAATTAGAGCTTTGGCAGCCAACAGCGTTCTGGAGAGCTGCAATTCCATTAAATCAAAGCAGGGAAGGCTTGAAGAAAAATGGGAGCTTGAGTCTTTCATGCGTATGTAGAAAATGAATAGAAATGCTTCAAAAATAAAATGATTAGCATGGATGCCAAATAGGAACTGAAACTGTCCCAAGCAAACGGTGCCTTAGAGACTATCTCCCTGATATATTACACTTTTCTACAACACACTCTATCAGAAACATTTATGATTAACCAAAGTGGAACATAAAACATGTCCAGTTTTTTGCCCTAGTTCCAGAACCCCCATCAGACTGCCATTTACATCTTTTGTCTGTGGATTTCTGTTGGCTGTTCCTTAATTATTCTCCTTTCTCCTCCTGTTTAGCTACTCAGGGTTTATGAACCAATGGCCCATGACAACTCCAAAACGCATCCCAAAAATGTGAAGCAACATGTATAATTAATGCCTTTTCTAGAACTAAGCAGTTTGAAAAGTCTTAACTAATGATCAGGTTTGGATTTATATGGGGCCTCCTTTCGTTGTATATCTTATAGCGATAATGGGCCCCTGAGGAGAAGCATGGCTCACTGTCCATTCGCTTGGCCGTCCTCTGCTAATATGTGATATGAGAATGAGCTCAAGAGTTTTGTCTCCAATTATCAATTTTTATCAAAACAGCAAAAATTAAATAAGGACTCCATCATATAACTCAATCATGCACATAAAAGAAAAAAAATAATGGTGCCTTACCCAAATATTCAGACAACTTGGCATAATTCCATGCCTCAACGGTCATCACCACAGTTGGAAGTAGTAATAAATCATGTTTATGAAAGGAAGTGGCAGTGAGACTTCATGAGGATTTCAAACCTCTATGGCTCTCATGCCTGCTTGCAGGCCACATTTGATGTTTTCCCGTGATGCGCCCGCTTTCTGAAGAACATCACAGGACCCACCCAGTCTCTCTCTCTGTAAGACAACATACTTTTCTAGCAATGGAACAGAATGAAGTTCTATTTTTAAAAATGTTTTTAAGAAATCGCCAAAGAAGTTGTTAATAAGGTCACATAATAATAGGGTGGCTCTCCCTAGAGCCACGTTTTCCCCTCACTATCTTGGATACTCTAGGATATATTTGAGAATAAAAATTCTTAACAATTGCAGCAACATATTAAAACATTGTGATCCAAACTCGGAAGTCCTTGGTGCAGGCCTGTGTTCACTTGAGTGTGGTTCACTGAACTGAGTCTTTGGTCTGAAAGGGATTGATTACACAGCCACCTCTAATTTCACAGAAGACCATGAGGAGCTTATCTGATTTGCCCAAGTCCGAGGCTCATGAGATACACCTCCATGGAGGCCATGCTGGCCCCAGACAACATCAACTTTTCCTGCTCAGATGTATTACCTTTTTAACTGGTTTGTCTACCTCCATTCTCCAGATGTCATCGCACCTTCCAACAGATTTCACACCAGGATCTGAAACGACTTGCAAAATCCAGCAATGGAAAATCTCTCCTTTAAACCAGTTTGCTTCTCACTCATTATCCTCCAAATACACTCCCCTTCAATCCACTTGTAGGACAGGTGCATGTCTTTCCCACATCAGGTACAGGCGGAAGTGATTCCTTTCACTACCCCGTCTACCCTGATTTGCCATGATGCTGGTCCTTCTCGAGCTCGCATCTCAGCCTACTTTTCATTACACATATGCATCTTCACTGGAACCCACTTTGTTATCCTCTCCCACAGTTTCTCATTATTTTATCCATAGTGATAATGAATCTCAGTCACATTTTAGATATCACCACAGCTGGTATTTTTCCCAATTTTTGCAGGACCTCATTGCACTCTCCTAAGTCATGGCTCTAGCTGACCAGTGCCTCTCCTCTGAGTTCAGAGACAGAAGAAACCGAGCAGTGCCCCCTCCAGAAGGCTGAATTTCTGCATATGCACCCCTTCCTTTAATAAATACTAAAAATGCCAACCTTCCCTTTTTCTCTCTCAATCATACAGTGAAATGTACATATGGTAGCGACTGCCTGCACTTTCTACCTCTGTGATAATTCAAGATTCTTTTTCATTTGTTTTGTCTTTCTCATTACATAATTATATGTACTATGTACTTTACCTCTAGTTAACATTTCTTTATATTAAATTATTTTTTAAAAAACTGGTGAGATCTCTGTCTGCTAAGTGAGTCTGTGGGCAAAAAGACTTGAAGAATCACTCGAAAAAAAAATGGAGGGAGGGGCAGGAATCCAAATGGCCATAACACATAAGAAAAATGGTATGGGAAATACAAATTAAGTCCAAAACAAGATACATTTACATATGTAAATGTGGCAAAATCAGAAAGTCCAAAATACTACCTATTTGTTGTTAAGGAAACAACACAATCAAAATGTCAATTGCTGCTACCTTTTTGGTAAAAACCATGGTATTACTTGGCACATCTGGACAAGCACACACCCATTTGATTCAGCGAGTCTACTTCTCATTATTACTCTAAAGAAGCTATGTGTGCAGCAGGACATGCACGGAGGACTCATACTTTTTCCTTTGTCTCAAGTTCTTGGCTCTTGCCTCATGACACACAATAGCAGAAAACAACTTTCTCCTTCTAGTGCCTGTGGAGTCCTCTCCTCCAAGTGTTGTGTAAATTGTTGAAAATGAAGCCTGAACACTCTCTGTAAACATACAGGAAATCAATGAAAGATTCATTAAAGCAGAGTGTCCAAGGTAATCAAAATTTACTTTCTGAGGTATTTGGAGTAACAGGAAACTTTTCAATAATCTTTGCTGCGCTTAAGATAATAATGCCATTAATTAGTTTCTTTGAGAGACTTCCTGGGTATTTTATAAACGATTTCTTTTTCACACTCCTGGGAAAGAAGTTATCATGCATTCAAGTTGAAATCAATATAGGCAACTCTATGGAAAGCGACTGCCTTCTCCACTTGATGTGCTTCAATTATTTCATGTTCTTAATTCATGTATCTCTGCTGTAAAGAGTGAGACACAAGGAGGGAAGAAACATCTCAGGCAAGTTCTTGGTCAGAAGTATCAGAGGAGATGTGGGCATAAAAACAGCAGTGAAAACAAACATCAGACACAGCAAACTGTGTATCACAATTTGCAAATGAAGTTTAATAGTAAATGGTTAACCTTGGGAATGCCAAACACTCTCGGTCATAAAGTTGCTTAAATGTAAGAAGTATTACTCAAAGGAAATTCTCTCATGACTTTGTTTAAAACCATCTTTTGAGGGTCCAATATATGAAATGCATAATAATATGGATTTGTATATTTTGTTTTTCATTTATTCAGATTGCCCTTATTTTTTGAAAATTTGAGAATCTTAACAAAATTGTATGCTATGAGACCATGATAAAATAAATATAACATTAACACATTCATTCTAAAATGGAAACAGAATAATTGTATTTTAATATTTGTTATTTGAGGTAATTCTCAATACAATAATCTTAGTAATAATAATAATAATAAAGTGTTAACATTTATTGCCTGTTCTCTCAGACACTGGGGCTAAATGTAACACAGATGTTATCTTACATAATCCCCACCGCAGCCTTATAGAGGAAGGTAAAACATTTTAATTTTTATAGCTGGAGAAACTGAGGTCAAGAAAACCTAAGCTACTTGTTTAACTTTACATTGATTGTGGGGGGGGGGCAATAATTCAAACCCAGACCTATTTGTCCCCAACAGACTCTGCTTGTTCTGTATATACCTTCAGCCTCTTAAATGTTTTTGTCTAGTGTCTGCTCAGATAGTATCAGGTGCTGGGGACTGAATCTGCAATTTCCCCATGGTGCTCTACTATCAAGAATACAAAACAGAAAAATTGCAAAAGAAAAGAATAATTGTGGAACTTGCATACATGTGTGCAACATGCCATGGAGCACAGTGAAAAAAGGAATGTGCTATTTTAGGGTGGAGGTGAGCCAGGAAATGCTCACAGAAGAGGAGAGATTTGAACTTGATCTGCAAAGAAGAATAGGATTTTACAATGCTGAGAACAGGAAGTAGATGAAAAAGAAAAACACAGATAGACCAAAGGTTTGTAGATACGGAGTAAAGGACTAATCTGAGGAGCAGTTATCATTTTTACTTTAAGATACTTCATATTTAAAGGGAAGGATGTTGATAACATAGTGTCAAATGCTACTAGACTTCTCGGGGGGAATCACTTCATAAATTATACAAATGTCTAACCATTATGCGACACACCTGAAACTAACATAAAATAATATTGAATGTCTACTATAATTTTAAAAAATAGTTACAAGCATAAGGAATATAGTTAATAATATTCTAATAATTATGTACAGTGTCAGATGTGTAGTAGACTTACTGGGGTTATTACTTTGTGAGGTATATAAATGTCTAATCACTATTTTGTTTTGTACACCTGAAACTAATTTAAAAAAAGTGAAAAAAATCAAAATAAATAAATAAATGGAAGAATGTTGAAGGAAGGGACACCGAGCTCAGAGTGAAGAATACAGGACTTGAAAAGAATGTCTGGTAAGACCTGCCCATCAAAGCTATAGTTAGTGTAGGGCGTGGGCTCCCTGACTAACCACCACAATATTTACAGGGACTCCGAGACTCTCCCTACTCCAAGTGTGGTCTGGCAGAAGCAGCATCACCGGGGACCTTTGACACTCAGAACCTCCAGCCTCAGAGGACTGTTATCAAGGATTCAACACCATGGCATTGTAAAGAGCCTGGTGGACAGTACTGTCTATGGATGGTCCTCCTCCGCCTCACAGAGGTCCTCCTCATGCTTCACAGAGTCAGGATTTGAAAGATACATGTGTCCATCTTGAAATTAATCTACCTGAACAAACTCCATAAACTGGCAAGGATATGCCATATTCCGAGCAGTTGCCATATCTCATTGTTTTAGTTTTAGTCCATTAAATCTGGGTTTACCAACCGGATCACCTGGGACAGCACATTTGCTTCATTGCAGCTGGATCACACAGAGTTGTCCCGAGCTGATTTACAAAATGGGAGGTATGCTCCAACCCTTCTTCACATCCACTGTCTGCTGCTGCGTGACCTCCCTTGACTTTCAGACAGTTACATTTATCTGAGATGCTACTCATTTGTGGCAACACACCAAGACTTCCCCTCCGTCAGTCTTGAGTGATCTCTGTTCTTTCTCTTTCCTAATGCCTAATTAAACATTCTTTACATATGTCTGATATCAATGAGGTATTAGAGTAAAAGGATTTTGCTTTTAAAACTTCACGGTAAGTACAAGTAACCTCTAGTGGCTTTACCATTCTTTAACACAGGTCACTGTTATTTTAACATGCAGTTTGATAGCAAATTAAATTTATGTCTAACGGTAGAATTTGCCTAGTTTTGGGTAAGGGATGCTTTCCTCGTATTCTTAAAATGGAAACTGGTCAGTGCAGCTTACATATGAGACACTTTAGTAATTGAAAGGAACCCGAAGAAAACAAAGCATGAGGTAGCAATGAATCATGCTGAGTGTTAAATTGAATGTGTCTTTTGGATCAGATAATCGGAACTTACCATCACATCACTGGGATGTCAGGTGGAGAAAACAAATGCTATAGGAACATGTGAGCATATCCATCCTCCACAATATTGCTCTGCCCAGAAATTCTCTGCACTCTTCAAACAGTGTCTTAGAAGATAAGCCATGTTTGCTCCAGGTAAACAGGGTTTTCACTGGCAATATATCTGTCACCTTTGACTCTGTGCTGCCACTCAGGAGCCTGGCAAAAGGCAGCTGAAGATTACAATTTTCCATTTGCACAAAGTCTAAAATTATGAGCTATGGGGATACCCGTGACACAGTCACTAACCCTCACTTCTTTAATGCCACAGAGCTTGATGCCTGTAATTCGTCATTGGAGGGCTTGATAATCTGCCAATGGCTTTTGTTTCATCTGGAATGTGTCAGCTCATTTTGTGAAGACAGAAAGGAAAAAACAGATACTTTTCTAACACTATCTTGCCAGTGTGTAGGGAAGCTGACAGAATCACCACTTTAACTCTAAGGTTTCCTATATATTTTAGTCCTATTCAATCATGAGCCACATAATGACGTTTCAGTCGAACACAGACCACAGACACGACTGATGGTCCTATAAGATTATAATGGAGCTAAAAAGTTCCTATTGCCTAGTGACCTTGTAGCTGACATAATGTCATAGTGCAGTGCATTACTCACATGTTTGTGGTGATGCTGGTGTAAACAAACCTACTGCACTTCCAGTCGTATAAAACCATGGCAAAATAAACTGCACAGTATATAATACTTGATAATGATGAATGACTATGTTACTGGTTTATGCATTCACTACACTATACATTTATTGTTATTTTAGAGTGTACTCTGTCTACTTATTAAACAAAAAAAAGTTTTCTGTGAAACAGTATGCCGTGTGATACCAGCAGCAGCCTCACACAGCTCATGTTTACTGTGTCTCTTGATTGCAATATTCTCTCTTGTATTTGATTTAATCTCATGTTGTTTTGTACAGTAACATGCTGTATACAGGCTTGTAGCCTAGGAGCAATAAGCTACACCATCCAGCCTGGGTGTGTAGTCGGCTATGCCACCTAGGTTTGTGTAAGTGCACTCTGTGATGTTGGCACAATGACGAAATTGCTTAATGGCATATTTCTCAGAATGGATCCCCATCATGAAGCCGTGCATGACTGTAGTCTAATTCCCAATGCATACTGATCCTAACACAAGAGATAAATTTCTGAAATTGAACAGGGTGGTTGGACTGACACATTTAATTGGTTTAAATATACACATTCAGACAGTTGCCACCTTTTTGAAGAACAACTTTTCTCTAGCAAAGTATACTCGTCTCTGTATAATAGGAATATTTCTGCACACACCCAGTATTTCAGGACTTAACATCCTGAAATATCTTTGTTGGATTTACTTGATTTTATTCCACTCTTTCTTCCTGGGAACACAATGCCCATTTACTCTAGTATCTTTGCAATAGTCCTTTCAGAAAGACTCAGTCAAATGTTTTCCACCATTCAGCTTCCCTAAATCTCTTCCACTTACTCAGCACAGCCACAAGATTCCTCAGTTACCAGCCTTTCCAGCTGGATGATGCCCCCGGGTCCCCTGTGAATCAGCTGCCTGCACCATCTCACGGCTAAGGACCTGGACTCTGAGCCTCAGTCACTCTTAGCTGAAATGAAAGCTCAAATTGGATTACTCTTCATTACATTTAAAAATCTCTTTGGCTGGCATTTCATACCTTTGGATCACCTCATGTTTTTCTCATAATTTCGATACATGGTGCTTTGTAGTCTGGTTGTTAATCTCCTATCATTTCACAATATTTTGATACAGAAAATAGACTATTAGCAATATTTATGCCACTTTCATGATTTTGTCATCATCAATAGCAGGAGGGCTACCATGAATCGAGCACGTACTGAATGCAAGGCAATGGCCTCAACGTGCAACATGCACTCTCTCCTTCCCTGCAGAATGGAGCACAGAGACTTATCCAAAACAGGAATCAGTAATTGTTAAGTGAGTTAATGATATCTGTTATTGGGATCCTTAAAAATTAAGCCGAGTCAATGTTAGTGATCAAGTATGCTTGCCCTTCCAGCCTATTGATAAAAACAGTTAAGTTGATAATAATTTGTATGGGGCTTACTCACTTGCTGAAAACCAAAAATCACCAGGGGAACTCAGAAAAATCCTAACCCAATGTTAGATTTTCCCCCCATGGAAAACAAAGATATAGAAACCCAGAGTGCTATTAGAAATTATTACTAGTGTTAACTTGATTTTCAAATAACTACGGAGTGCAGTCTTTTAGTTGTCAGTAATGAACTCTAACACAGATGCTAAGTATGGGGGTGGTAAGGGGACAGAGAAGTCATATCCAAGGACAAGAGTGTTAAAAAAATCCAGCTAAAATGCCAAGGGGAAGCAAAGAGAACCAAAGACAAGAACCTCAAGGAAGGCACTGAATTCAAAGGTCAAATCTAAAAACAGATGAGAAATTCATTTCAAGCCTCTTCTCTTGCATTCTGGGCCAAGAAGTTTGAGAGTATACCCCAGTACCTCTTCCTCAGATGTCAGCACCTGCATGCCGCCAGCACCATAGCAAAAGACAAAGGCAAAGGCGCTCATAGAAACCACTCTTCTAGTTAAATTGTTGCAAGGGAATAGGAATACTTGCATTATAGGGAGGAAGCTTTAAGCAGCCAGTGAAAACAGCCCATGTTTCAGTGTCCTCTTAGTTTTGCCTGAAGACACCACCTGCTACAACATCCCATTTGGCTTCTGGGAGTAACAGGAACCCTAGACACAACTGGTCCACCGCTCAGTCTGTGCACAAATCCTCCACTAGTATGGTCAGTAAGGGCTCCTGGTCTTTGCTTGGATTTATTGAAATACTATTTCCTACATGGCAGTCCAGTTTTCAGGACTATTTCCTTTACATTAAGCCCTCTTACTTTCTAGACAACAGACATCTTCAAGAAATACCTCCCAACAACGAAGTCCAAGCATCTTTTACTGGAACTCTGATGCCGACTGACACTGTTGTTATCAGTTACCTACTCCCTGGCATCCAGCAGAGATGCAGTAAATGATTGCCAGGGTGCCCAGCTACACGTTTTATGTGTGGTCATCTTCTGTATTGTTTAATTCCACTATCAGAATGATGACTGACCTCAAATTATCCCCAAATCTTTGGTTCTCCCCAGTCCTTGGATAGCATGTGTAACCTTTCACTCCCTGTGTTCTAGCTGCTGCCAGCCCAGCCAGTCCTTTTCTATATCTTGAGGGGCACTGGGCAAGGGCATAGAAATGGGAAGTAGGACTACAAATGAAGTTGGTACCAGACTACAAAAGAGCTTGAATTCCACATTATAAACTGGACCGTATCTCTGTGCAGGCCAGTGATTCTCAGTTTGCATGTAATCACCTGTCGAAGTGCTGAGAACTCATCATAATTGTGCTTCTAGCTTCTAATAAATCTGGGTTTTGTTGTTGTTGTTGTTCAAGTGATGCAGCTGCTAGCATAAAAATACATTCTCTGAAGAGGGAATGCTTCTTGCTCACCAGGCCCGTCTTTAGGGTGTCTCGATGTGGGGAGCCATGATTTCTTATTTCTCAGGAGTCTTGTGGTCTGGCTTCTAAAACATTATCTCTGCAAAACACCTGGGGAGCTTGCAAGTTGCAGAGAAATGAGGTGGGAGTGGCCGGTTTTCCTGGACACAGATAACTGATGGCTATCAGGGCAAATGGTAGTCTCTTTCGTATGTTAATTACTTTGGGGAGTCTTGTAGTGACTCTGTAATTTCTTTGAAGTTAGAAATTTACCTTCTGTGAGGTAATGCACAAATGTGATTGTTAAACTGCACGTACCCATAGGGTATATATTGGTGAAGATAATTAAACAGGGTGCTTCAGCACCACTGAAGACCGGCCGCATCATAATTTGTGTGTGCCTCTTTCTTTCATTTCCACTCCTCCTCCCAGGTACCGTTCGACTCGTGGCGGCTGGCCCGCCACACTCCTTGAAAACATAATAGGCCCAATAAAAACCCTAAACTTTGGAGTTTAAAATGCAAGCCTCCTGATCCTTGGAACTGTGAACTTGAACCTGTAAATTGGCTCAGGGGTCTCTCGTAAGTATACAGATGACAACACAGCTTATCTCCACAGGAAATAAGTAAAGTTTCCATTGTTGTTTCTTTGACTACCATATAGATTTGTGTGAAATTTTGTCCAGAGTTCAGTCTTTTGTGTGCTAGGTTACATATACAAGTATGTAAATCTGGTAATTCTTCTTCAAATTGAAATTGTCTTTTCTCTCTCTTCTGTATTGCTACAGGGGGGTCTCTGTTGGCAGGATTGTTTCATTTACACGGCATCACAACTTACTGTGTATGTTGGTCAGCCCTGAGCTAAACATGTTCTATGACATTACACATATCAGGGTACAATGTGCCTTGAGCGGAAAAGGTTATGGCATATTTTGTCAAGCTCGTGCTCAAAGAAATGGCCTCATGCATATATAAGAGTACTGAATGGACAGTAAACAGTAACATACTTCTACAGGGTGATACCTTGAGCAATTTTAGGGACATTTTGAGATATTTTGTGGAATCATAATTATTTTAGTAGTTACTATATTGCAATTTCTGCTGAGTTGTGTTGTTTAAAACTTTTAATTTCTTTGAGAACAAAAAGAAGTTGTGAATCTACTGCCCTCAAGGAAGGCAAAGCCAGGCCACAAGCAGGACTTTGAGTGACAATGATCACATTATTTTCTGTGTAAATGGAATTCCCCCCTGAAGCAGAATTCTAAACATTTTTATGTGTGGTCAGGCTACAATTGCACTTATAGGTGAGATAGAATGAAGTCAGAGAAGGCAAATAAGTTATTGCAAGAGTCCATTTTGGAGATGTAGATAGAGCTAGAGGAGTTACAGTAGAGAATGAAAGGAGAGAACGGATTCGAGAAATACCTTGGAAACAGAAATGAGCAGACAAGGGCATTTGATGAAATGGCAGGGTGAGGAAGAGAGCAGAGATGGATGCTTTGGAGTTCTGAATCTCAGAATGTGAGAAAAAAGAAACACCATTTTCCAAGTTGTAGAATTTTAGATGATTTATAGCTTGAAGCACGAAGTAAGTGGCTTCTGACATGGTCCATCTGAGATGACAGTGAGGTATCCAGAAAGGCTGCTGGCTAGTCATTTTTTAACCAGGTCATGAGCAGAGTGGCATATTTGGAATGCTAGCATATTTAAGTTCATTTAAATTTGAAAAGTTGTTGTAGCTACAGGAGAATGAACTGAAGGAAAATGGCTTCATGTATATACGACATGCTTTATACACTTGAAAGAGCCAAAGGAAATGTCCCCTCTCTGTGGCAGTAATGAAGAGGAGACCATGAAGGAGAGCAGGAGGAAGCACCTGGAGGAGAATTAGGAGGACTATTATCTACTGGAGCCTGAGAACGAAAGAGATTCAGAAGTAATATTTTTCTGTTTCTTCTGTTTTTAGGTCTTATTTTTTTCTAATCACCTTATTTCAGTTTTCCTCCTTCTGGTATATGGTGTCCTTACATAGCTTCTTAATTTGTGTTTGCTATTTAAAAAATACATATATTAGCTTTTGGTTTCTATTGTTTTGGGAACATCCTTCTGGCATAATTTCATTGTTTGACTCATTCTTCTTTCATTCTTTTCCTTATAATAACTTTGTATGGAAATTGACCATGATCTATTATTTCTCCTCCTCCTCCTCCGTTCCTCTTTCTCCTTCTCTCCCTCTTTTTTGTATTCCCTGTACTTATGAGGAAGGCAGATGGGTCAGAACAGATTTTTCTAGCATTATGGGTCTAGAGCTCCCTCTCCTGTCATTTTTGAAAAGTAATAACAAAAAATATGACCTCAGATTTACTGTTAATGCTGCTTCTGTTCTCTCTCTCTCTGTTTCTGTCTCTCTCTCTCTTTTAACGATTTTCTTTCTGTTCTGATAAATGTGGGTTTTCTCCCAGTAGTTTCTCATCAGTGTGGGTCTTTGCCTTGGAGGGAAGCTTCATTTGGTTAGTTTGGAGGGTCCATGGGGCTCAGGCTGCTTGAGCATTTTCAGACCTCACTGCAGAGCCTGTGGTCTTGCCCATGAAATGTTGGGTTGCTGCTCCATGGTTGACCCAACAGGCTTGCAGTGGGAGTTTCTGGCAATCTGGAAGTATAACTGGGCATTGAGGATCTTATTTTCATGTTAAGTTAATAAAGATTATGCGTTGTTCTTTGTAATTTGTGTTTGATTTAATAACAAAATGATGTTTTCAATGTCTTATTATTGAGTAAAATTGACACTTTGGGAGGATGCATCATATCCCATGACTGCACAAGCCTGAAATTACATATAACCCTGACTGACAATATCATGAGTCTGTTTTAGAAATTTCATTACAGTTGTAGAGACATTGGCCAGACTTCAATGGGCAGTGTTATATATCCTGCTTTTAAGAATATACATAGGCAAACATGACTCTTTTGGCAAAGGAGAAGACAGAGGTGAGGCATTAGAGAGAAATAGAATTGAAGGAAAGAAGGAACTTCTTTTAGAATTAAGGATACTTTAAAATATTATTTAAAGTATGAGAAGAATTAGGAGAGGTGAGATTGAAAAAGCAAGTGTTGAATAAAGAATATAGTCTAAAAGAATAAACACACACACACACACACACACACACACACATGAATGCCTCCTCCCTTGTGATTTCACCAAACATTTGTTTGAAGATCTCTAGAACTGGAACTCACAGAGAGGTCTTTGCTTTATTGACTGGAGGACTTTCATTTCCTGCATTTTTGCACATGAGTGTTATTCCCTCTTTCTTGGTGCCAGAGACAGAGAAGAAATTAATTTCTGTCTACCTGGTGTGAGAAATGTGAGCTTTTGGTGAGGAGAAAGGTAGAAAGATCAGTTCCCTTTTGCCTAGCACCAATGGCACATTTGAATGAGTAGCCACTATTCTAGACACAGGATGAATGCATTGTGGGGAGCCATAATTTCTTGTTTCCTTGGAAACTTGTGGCCTGGCTTAGTTCATGAATAATCTGTTTCAGGACCTAAGGCATTGTTTCACCTGTGCCTCTAGGGGCCTGCAAGTATTTGAAGAATGAGGTGGGAGTGGCCGGTTTTCCCCGGACACAGATAACTGATGGCTATCAGGACATTTGGTAGTCTCTTTCATATGATAATTACTTCTGTGAGGTAATGCATACCTGTGATTATTAAACTGCATGTACCCAAAGGGTATATATTGGTGAAGGAAAAATAAATCAGGGCTTCAGCATCACTGAAGACCGGCCGCATCATCATACGTGTGAGTGTCTCTTTTTGCATTCCCGCTCCCCCTTCCAGGTACCGTTCGACTCGTGGCGGCTGGACCGTCACAATTGGCGCCCAACGTGGGGCCTGGACACGGGGGTAACAGCGAGGAACACCGTGTGGATAGGGCCCGGCTCGCAAAGAAGAGCTTATTTCATTGGATGCACGGTGAGTGAGACACGGTCCCCCTCGGTTGAATGAGTGTGTGAGTGATTGCTTTCATTGTGTGAAAGAAGGGCCGAGGTTAGGGAAAAGAGATGGGTCACGCTAGCAGCAAGGACCTTTATGTGAGAGGATTGAAGAAATTACTCGCCGCCCGTGGCAGCAGGGTGAGCAGAGATCAGTTAGATAAATTTTTAGAATTTGTGAAGAAAGTTTGCCCGTGGTTTCCAGATGAAGGTACCGTCAGCCTGGAAACCTGGGAAAAAGTTGGAAAAAGAGTGCAGGATTATTATACTGCCCACGGACCTCAACGGGTCCCGGTGGAGACATTCGGATTATGGACTTTTATTAGAGACTGTTTAGACCTTAGACATGAGGGCTGCAGGCTGGAGAAGGTGAAGCAGGCAGGGAATGTGGAACTTCCCGTATCTGCCACCTCTCCGAAGGAAGGAGAGGAGCGGGAGGGAACTCCCATGCAGGGTAAAGCTCCTAAGCATGATAAAGAGCTTGCTAGTCAGGAATTGCCAGATGAACAGCGGGAAGATTTAAATATGCAAGATCGAAATGGCTTGGAAGAAACTGCAGCTAAAGTTATAGCTCAAGAAAACAGACAGCCTTTAGATCCGATTTATACACTTTCCCAACAAATAAAGACTCTTCAGGAACAGCTTGTAAGGCTTAAAGTCAGTCGAGAGGGAGAAGGTTGTCTCGGACCTCCCCGCATGCCTTACACTAGGGAAGATATTATCCAACCTCCCTTGATTGATTATACCAAACCATGGAATCCCGGGGGTGGGGATCCCCCTGTAAATGATCCTACTGCTCCGCCTCCTGAGGAGCCGTTCATGTGGGGTCCCCCATTGCCCCCACCACAGCCGCCGGCTTGGGATATGCCTACAAAACCTCCGCCAGAGTATGTTAAATCAGGATCGGAGTCAGTTATACGCTCTCCTCTTCAATTAGCTTGTGAGGAGGCTCATAAGCAGGGAGAGTCTACAAAAAGTTTTGGAGTATATCCTCTTTTTGATAGAATTGATCAAGCAGGAAACAGGGCTGTGGAATGGAGACCTTTTCAGTGGCAGCAAATTAAAGATTTAAAAGAGGCTTGTACTCAGTACGGCCCCATTGCCCCTTTTACCATGGCAATTTTAGATACTTTGACTAATGATGCTACTCCTCCGGAGGATTGGAAGCACATAGCTCATGCTTGCCTTTCTGGAGGCGATTATCTTCTATGGAAGTCAGAATTTTATGAAAATTGCAAGACAAAGGCAAATGAGAATGCATTAAGGCATATTCCTGTTACTTTAGATATGCTTACAGGTGAAGGCCTTTATGCACATTTAGATCGCCAGATGGGCTATATGCCCGGGGCTTATGGCCAAATTGCTGCAGCAGCTAAGGATGCTTGGAGAATGTTGCCTGATTCTTCACGTAAGGAAGACCAAGTCATAAAAATAAGGCAGGGGGCTGACGAAACTTTCCAAGATTTTGTCTCCCGCCTTAGCACAGCGGCAGGACGGACATTTGGCTCGTCTGTGGCTACTCAGGCTTTCATAAAACAGCTTGCTTATGAGAATGCTAATTCTGCTTGCCAAGCGGCTATTAGACCTTTCAGAAAGAAAGGGACCTTATCTGATTTCATTCGCCTGTGCTCTGATGTCGGCCCGTCCTTTTCTCAGGGCATAGCTATGGCTGCAGCTTTACAAGGAAAATCTATAAAGGAGGTTATGTTTCAACAGGCAAGACTTAATGCAGGCAGTCGTACAGGAGCTTGCTTTACCTGTGGGAAGAGAGGACATCGAGCAGCTCAGTGCCCGCATAGAGCTGAGCCTGAGAACTCCACGACTCCTATTGCAGCTTCTATAAAAAAGCCTCCAGATGTGTGTCCTAAGTGTAGGAGAGGAAAACACTGGGCTAATGAGTGCAAATCCAGAACAGATAAAGATGGAAGACCGATTCAGGGAAACTGGGTGAGGGGCCAGCCCCAGGCCCTGACTCAGCAATGTTGTGGGGCACTGCAGACTCAGGATCAGAGTCAGAGCCAAGTGGGGCCCGAGTCCCAGAAAAGAAATATATCACAGATTTATTCAGGGCCACCACAGGCAGCGCAGGATTGGACTTGTGTTCCACAACCGGTATCGTATTAACTCCTGAGATGGGAATGCAAGCTTTACCCACAGGGGTTTTTGGGCCTTTACCACCTAAAACTGTAGGTTTATTATTAGGAAGAAGCAGTAGTACTTTAAAAGGAATTCAGGTTTCTCCAGGAGTTATTGATGAGGATTTTACTGGAGAGATTAAGATCATGACTCATTCACCTTTAAATATCTCAGCTATATCTGCAGGAACTCGCATTGCCCAGTTAATTATTTTACCTCGTATTAAAATAGGAAAAGTTAGACAAGCTCAGGAAAGAGGAGATCAAGGATTTGGTTCTTCTGATGCTTATTGGATTCAAGAGATAAAGAGGGACCGCCCAATTTTACAACTTAAAATAAATGGAAAGAGTTTTCAAGGAATTTTAGATACTGGAGCTGATGTTTCCTGTATAGCTGTTGAGCATTGGCCTTCTAGCTGGCCTACACATACTACTAGCACAAATTTACAAGGCATAGGTCAGTCTCATTCCCCTCAACAGAGCAGTAATCTTTTATCATGGCAAGATGAGGAAGGACATCAGGGAACTTTTCAGCCGTATGTTCTTCCTGGCCTCCCAGTTAATCTATGGGGACGAGATGTTATGAGCAATATGGGAGTTTATCTTTTTAGTCCAAGCACTCAAGTAACTCAGCAAATGTTTAATCAAGGGCTCCTCCCAGGGCAAGGCTTAGGTATTCAGGGACAAGGACGACAAAAACCCATTTCGCCTAATCCTTATTTACAAAAAACAGGCTTAGGGTATTTTCCCCGGGGGTCATAGATTTACCCGTACTCCACCAAAAAACAGCAGAGGCTATGACTTGGAAATCTGATACGCCTGTGTGGATAGATCAGTGGCCCCTTACTCAGGAAAAAATATCAGCCGCTCAAGCGCTTGTACAGGAGCAGCTTGAAAAAGGCCATGTGGTTGAATCTACTTCTCCTTGGAACTCGCCTATTTTTGTTATTAAAAAGAAGTCAGGAGGATGGAGGTTGTTACAGGATTTAAGAAAAGTTAATGAGACTTTAGAAGTCATGGGCGCCCTCCAGCCAGGGTTGCCACATCCTTCCGCCATTCCTAAGGATACTTACAAAATAGTGTTAGATTTGAAAGATTGTTTTTACAATATATTACTTCACCCTCAAGATTGTACGAGATTTGCTTTTAGCATTCCTAGTTCAAATTTTCAAGAGCCTGTGAAGAGATATCAGTGGCGAGTCCTTCCCCAGGGCATGGCAAACAGCCCCACCTTATGTCAGAAGTTTGTTAGTGAAGCAATTGATAACACCAGAAGACAATTCCCTTCTGTTTATATCATTCATTATATGGATGACATATTGTTGGCTTGCAAGAAAGAAGGAGTATTATTAGCTTGCTTTGTAAACATGAAAGAAAATCTTATGGCCTCAGGTCTTATTATTGCACCTGAGAAAGTACAGAGAAGTAAACCTTACTCTTACTTGGGATTTCAGCTGTTTGCTCAGTATTTTTCTCCACAAAAGATAGAACTTAGAAAAGATCATCTCAAATCTCTTAATGATTTTCAAAAGTTGTTAGGAGATATTAATTGGTTGCGCCCTTCTTTGGGTTTAACTACTGGAGATTTAAAACCGCTGTTTGAAATTTTAAAAGGAGATTCTGATCCAACTTCCCCCAGGTCTCTTACTGAGCCTGCAAGGGAGGCTCTTTCTAAGGTTGAAAAAGCCATTCAGCAACAGCATGTTTCTTTTTTAGATTATTCTAAACCTCTGTGTGTATATATTTTACAAACCAAACACACGCCCACGGCAGTGTTGTGGCAGGAGGGGCCACTCAGATGGCTACACCTCCCTGTGGCTGCTCAGAGAAATCTTACTCCTTATCATGATTTTGTAGCCAGTTTAATTCAAGAGAGCCGCTTAGAAGCTCGAAAATATTATGGAAAAGAGCCAGATTCAATTATTGTTCCTTTTACAAAGGAACAGATTCAAAGCCTGGTACAGTTTACAGATAGCTTTCCTATCGCCTTGGCTCATTTTGCAGGAACTTTGGATAATCATTATCCCAAGCATAAATTGCTTCAATTTTTTCAACATCATGATCCAATTTTCCCTTCAATTGTGTCTCATGATCCTATTTCTGCTGTACCTAATGTTTTTACTGATGGATCTAGTAATGGAGTGGCTGTTTATGCGCTCAATCAACAAAATACCAAAAGGCTACAATCGCCTCCAGCATCAGCTCAAATAGTTGAGCTTCGAGCAGTTCATATGGTATTGCTTGATTTTGCTAACCAGTCTTTTAATTTGTTCTCTGACAGCCATTATGTGGTCCGTGCAGTCAGGAATTTAGAAACTGTACCTTTTATTGCCACTAGTAATCCTGTTATTCAGGATCTGTTTCTTCAGATACAACAAGCCATTCAGCTGCGTTGTAAAAAATTTTATATTGGCCATATTAGAGCTCACTCTAATCTTCCAGGACCTTTAGCTCTAGGAAATCAAATTGCAGATTCTGCTACGCAGCTCATTGCCTTAACTGAAATAGAAAAGGCACAACAGGCTCATAGCCTTCATCATCAAAATAGCCAGAGCCTGAGATTACAGTATAAGATCCCCAGAGAAGCAGCACGCCAGATAGTGAAACAGTGTCCTAACTGTTCACATTTACAGCCTGTACCTCATTATGGAGTCAATCCTCGAGGTTTACGTCCTAATGATCTCTGGCAAATGGATGTAACTCATGTGCCTGAGTTTGGAAAGTTAAAATATGTTCATGTTTCCATAGATACATTCTCTGGATTCATTGTGGCTTCTGCTCAAACAGGAGAAGCTACTTCTCATGTTATTAGGCATTGTCTTGCTGCATTTGCCATGATTGGAACTCCTAAAAAACTTAAAACAGATAATGGTTCTGGTTATACCAGCAAAAAATTTGCTTTATTTTGCCAGCAATTTTCAATTAATCATGTTACTGGAATTCCTTACAATCCCCAAGGCCAAGGGATTGTTGAACGTGCTCATGGCACATTAAAAATTAATTTGCAAAAAATAAAAAAGGGGGAGTTATATCCCCTGACGCCTCATAATTACCTGTCTCATTCTCTCTTTATTCAAAATTTTTTGACTTTGGATGCTTATAGTAAGAGTGCAGCAGATCGCTTTTGGCATCCTTCTGCCAGTCCTCAGGCCTTGGTTAAATGGAAGGACCCACTTACGGGTTCGTGGCAAGGCCCAGACCCGGTCCTCATATGGGGCCGAGGATATGTTTGTGTTTTTCCACAGGATGCAGACAGTCCTCGGTGGCTGCCAGAAAGATTGGTGCGACATGTGGACCCTCTACCTACTGATGATGCTGATGACCCTCAGCAGTGCAACAGACGACCAGACGTATTGGGCCTATGTACCTGATCCACCTCTCCTCCACCCTGCTGTGTGGGATGGTCCTGAAATTCCAGTATATGTCAATGATACTCATGCTTTAGGATTGCCTTCTGATGGACACATGAAATTGCATTTGGAAAAGAATTTCACTTATATTGGTAAAGGAATAGGTTTGCCTATTTGTATTGCCAAAAATAAGTCAACATCTGGGTGCCTGCGTAGTTCTCTGGTTACCATGCACCTTAATGACTCTTTAATTGGATGGACTATTCGTCTCAACATGCTAGGCGACTGGTCTGGAGGACGTCAGGTCATTCTGCCCGTCCCCCCGTCGAGTCCATCTTGTAATATGAGACTGAGATTGAACACAGAGACTGTTCCATGGAAAGACTGTCCAGGCAATGCTTCTTTTCGTTATGACATTCCTGGAACGGACAGATATATTATTGACTGGTCAAGAAACAATCAGCCAGGATGGGCTCGGGACTTGATTACTGGACTTTGGATTTCTGATGCACAATATCAACAAAATTCTTTATGGAAACTTATGGGAGTAATGGATGAGGTTATTCAAATGGTTGAGTTTTGTAAATCAGGTACTCCTTGTACTCCTGTGACTGTTTTAGAAGATGGAACCAGAGATTGGTCTACTATTACTAAAATTATTAATGTATCTGCTTGTGTTCCTTCTCCTTATGCTTTATTGATTGGAAATGTTAATGTAAATTTTATAGAGAATCAGTTTCATGTATCTTGCAATAATTGTTCTCTTGCAAATTGTGTCTCATGGGTACCTCAGGGAACTCAAGTTATGGTACTTAAACAACCTTCGTTTGTTATGCTTCCTGTTAATATTTCTGGACCTTGGTATGCAGAAAGAAGCTTGCAGATTTTTAAAGAAATTGAGTATGCCTTAAGCAGACAAAAACGGTTTGTTGGACTTTTGATTGCAGGAATTATGGCTTTGGTCACTATTATTGCAACTGCTGCTACAGCAGCTGTAGCTCTTTCTCAAACTATTCAAAATGCTCATTATGTTAATACTCTTACAAAGAATGTTACTTTGGCTTTAGGAATTCAAGAAGATGTTAATGTAAAATTAGAACAAAAGGTAAATGCCCTTTATGATACAGTTCAATATATGGGAGATGTGATTCAGAGTTTAAAAGTTAGATCTCATTTGGAGTGTCATTCAGAATATCATTGGATATGTGTCACTTCTAAAAGGTATAATCAAAGTCAATATAATTGGAATCGGGTTCGTTTACATCTTCAAGGAATTTGGCATGATGCTAATGTGTCTCTAGATATGCTTCAGCTTCATAATGAGATTAGAAATATGAGAGAAGCTGAACCTTTGAAATTTGATGCTGCCCAGGCTGCCTCAGATTTTATTAATGTTCTTAAAAATGTTATACCTTCTATGCCAAATCTCACTCATTCTATTTTGGTTTTTCTTACATTAGGCATCTGTGTCTGTGTAATTCTGTGCCTACTTCCCATCTTCATTAAGCATTTCATTAATCAAATGCTGGACTTGCGAGCTGACCTTCATCAGCTTAAGCTTAAGACAGAGCCTTAATCCCATCTCCTTCCTGTGCTCAATGGGACGGGTTAGCCAAAGACGGGTAAGTTTTAAGGAGCCGTTCAACACCTAAGACAGGACCTGTATTGCACAGTACAGGCACCGATGACGGGCAAGTTGATAAGGTTATCCTAAGACACCCAAGCCAGGCACCGTCACCTTGATTTTGCTGTAGGAAAAATTCTGCAGCTTTAGAATAAAAAAGGGGGAGATGTGGGGAGCCATAATTTCTTGTTTCCTTGGAAACTTGTGGCCTGGCTTAGTTCATGAATAATCTGTTTCAGGACCTAAGGCATTGTTTCACCTGTGCCTCTAGGGGCCTGCAAGTATTTGAAGAATGAGGTGGGAGTGGCCGGTTTTCCCCGGACACAGATAACTGATGGCTATCAGGACATTTGGTAGTCTCTTTCATATGATAATTACTTCTGTGAGGTAATGCATACCTGTGATTATTAAACTGCATGTACCCAAAGGGTATATATTGGTGAAGGAAAAATAAATCAGGGCTTCAGCATCACTGAAGACCGGCCGCATCATCATACGTGTGAGTGTCTCTTTTTGCATTCCCGCTCCCCCTTCCAGGTACCGTTCGACTCGTGGCGGCTGGACCGTCACAATGCATTAGAGGAAGAAAGTATGCAATAATGTAAAGGTTAACAGAAGAAGAGAGTTATAGTGCAGATTGATGTTAGCAGGGCTCCACTGATCCACTCTGGTAGAATAGGATCTGATTCAGCAAATGTGTACCTGAGCCCAAGACCCATTTTGTGACAGCTGGAAACCTAAGCTTGAGGGCAACTTGGTTGGTTTTACCCAAGAGCCATTTGGTCTGCAGCCAGGTCCAGCTCTTAGGAATATGGAAGTGCCTACAATTAATATTCTTTTTTCTGTTTATTAAGCATTGCATTCAGACACAAAAGCCTTAGTCTTTAGGGAATAAACAGAGTAAACAACTGAGCAGATTAGGCTTTTATAAAATCGAAAACTACATGGTTCAGCTGAATAAGCACCAATTTATACTTACTAATTGGGAAAATGTTTAACCTAGGAATACATTTTGGTTACATGGACATTCTACCTGATCAGTTAATACCAAAGCCTTGGAAAATATAGAGATGCTAGATTTGATGTTAGATCTGTATTTTGAAACTAACACTGATTCCAAGGAATGATTTGTGGGAGAGAGAGGGGATTTAATCATGGGTTTATAGAGTTCGATTTTTCCCCACAAAAATATGAAAAAATATGGATAACATTCTAGGTAAGATGGCATACTGAATTTATTATTTGAGGCATCGTCCCACTCTGAATATATAGCAATGAGACACAAAAGGTAAAAATAGAAAACCAAAAAGACAACTGGGCCAAAATCAAGAAAATAAATACACAGAGTAGAAACATAGAATGATGTTCACAATAAAGCCATGCTCCAGACAATTTGGGGAAACCAAGGCAGAAAGTTGTTGCTGAGAGTTAAGCTCTTAAAGGTGAAAACATAAATAAAAGAGAATGTTGCATACCATATTATAACATAGTGTAAAATACTCATTAAGCCTCTTGGGGAAAGAATCTTTATTGTGCGCTTAATGTTGGGCTTGGCCTCATGACTTGCTCAAGTGAATGAGATGTGAGTAAAAATGATGACTCCCTGAAGAAGAAGCTTTAGGAGCTAGTGAACAATTTCTCCATTCTTCTTAATCTTGAAAGAGAAAATCCCATATACTTGGGTCTCAGAATGAAGGTGATGATGAAACACAAACACAGCATCCACAGCAGAAATTAACATGAATATATATATATATATATATATATATATATATATATATATATATATATATATATATTATGCCACAAGAGGTAGTGGGACAAATGATCACTGCAATATAACCTACTTTATTCTGACTAATACATGGACATGAGAAGACATACTGTTTAAACCTACCTTATTCTAATACTTGAACCTAGGAAGTGTAGAATATGATGGGGTGGGAAGGTTTATCACTGATCACTCACCAGACTTCTAGTTGTTGGGTAGCTGCAGGCTTAGGGAAGTAGCTGACAGAGACTCAAAATGAGACACTAAAACGAGATGCCTCCTGGCACATCCCTAATACTATATCAGCACAGACGTGTCCAATCACACTGTAACATTTTTTTTAAGTGATTGCAGGCCAGAAAAACTTAGGCAGGATAAAGTAAGCATAAAGAGAAATGAAAAGTAAAAATAAAATACAACAATATCCTATTCAAAAATGAGCCAGCAAATCTGAGTATCAAAATTCATGATGAAATCTAGTATAGAATTATAATCATCACATCCAACACATAGAAGGGAAATTGACTCCAGATGGAACAACATATTTTTTGAGTTACAGAAGAATGTTTCAGGAGAAAAATAATTAAATTCAATTTTCTAAAAACAAGGGATTATGAAACAAAAACAAAGAGAACAAAAACTTACAGGTAGATTTTAGAAAAAAAATATACAAAGAATAAAAACATCATGATAAAAAAAAAAAACTAGTTGCAGTATAAGAAAAGTTAGTAAATTGGAAGATAATATTTAAAATTTCATTCAGAATGTAATAGCAAGACCAAGACAAAAAAAATTGAAATAGCATGTAAGAAATATGAAGAGTAGATTAATGCTTCCAATATTCAGCAAAAGAAATTATAGAATGTTGTAAAAATGAAATGACAGAGAAGCAATATTTGAAGAGATAACAGGTAAAAATTTTCATAATTAAAGAAGACGTAAATCAAATTTAACATGGCTTTTGAGTACCTAACAGGAAAACGAAAGTAAATTTACATCAGGATGTGTTTTACTGAAACTCTAGAAACCTTTAAGAGCTATCAAAGAGAATTACTCCCATAATGGTGAAGTAAGGACCTCCAAAATTCTACTCCTCCATAAAATCTATGAGAATATGGTAAAATTACAAAAATAAACTTTTTCAGAACTCCAGGAATTAATCAAAGGCTTGCAACAATCCAAGGAGTATTTATTCAAGAAAAGGCTGAATCATGGTAAGAACAGTAAGCCTTGCCCCATTTTAACTATCTCTATCACTATCCTCCTCTCCCTATCTCTGTGGGAGTCTTTAAAAAATAACCATCTAGCAACCATGGAAGCTGTGAAAAATAGAAGCCCATCAAACACTGGAAGAGGTGAAAGGGTTTGGAGATTCCAGAAGTCCAAAACTGGAAAATTATCATTATTTGACTTGTCCCATGCATAGAACTAGTTTCTGTCTGACCTGACTCAGAGCTTGCTTAGTGAGGAAAGCCCTATGCCTAGGATGTCTGTGAAATCAATAAGCAAAAATTATTTAACATTGATTGTTGTTGCCTAAGGCAGTAATACCAGTTGGGGCAAAAAAAAAAGCTGGTCAAAAAACTTAAAAAGAAAATGTGGGGAATAAGAGGGTCACAGTGGGCTTTGGAAATAACCAGCATATTCTTGGGGATCCAGAATGATGTGCAACAACTGAAATGATAAAAATCTCAACAACAGATTTCAGTAGGCAGTCGAGGAAAACAGGGACGTTGAAAATAGGTCAACTGAGATAACCTAGATTGAGGAACAGAAACAAAAAATAATTAATAAAAATGAACAGAGTTCCAGAAACCTGTGGGACACCATCAATCATATTGACGTACATAACGGAAGGTCCAGAAGGAGAAGAGAGAAAAAATGAAGCAAAAATAATATTTGAAGAAATAATGACTGAAAAAACCTCAACTTGTTGAAAAATATTAATTTACACATTAAAGAAGCTCAATTAACTTCAAAGAGGATAAACTTAAAGAGATTCTAATCTAGACACATCATTATCAAACTGTCAAAAGATAAAGACAAAGAGAAAATCTTGAAATCGTCAAGAAAAAAATGAGTCATCATATACAAGATATCCTTAATCAAATAATCAGGAGACTTCTCATCAGAAGCCATAGAAGTCATGATGCAATGAGATGACATTCTCAAAATAGTGAAGAAAAAAAAAAGACAGTCAACCAAGAATTCTATATTTAGCAAAAGTATCTTTCAAAACTGAGGAAGAAATTAAGACATTTATGAGAGAGAGAGAGAGAGAGAGAGAGAGAGAGAGAGAGAGAGAGAGAGAAAGAGAATATTTATCACTAGCAGGCTTTCCCTATAAGAAATACCAAAGAGAGTCCCTCAGGTTAAAATGAAAGAATATTATTACACAGAACCTCAAAGCCACATTAAGAAATTAGGAGCACCAATAAAGATAACTACATAGATAAATATTTTAAAAAGTATAATTTTTGTTACTCTTTTATTCTATGTGATTCAAAAGACAATTACATAAAGCAGTAAGTATAAAACTTTATTGGTGAGATGATGATGCAGAAACATATATGTATACAGTAATAACAGCACAAAGAAGGAGGAAGAAACAGAGCTAAGAAATAAGAAATAAGAAATAAGCAAATAAGCAAATAAGAAATAAGAAATAAGCAAAGTTTTTGTTTACTATTGAAATTAAGTTGTTATTACTCCAAACTACATTGCTTTAAGTTAAGATGTTTAGTGTAATATGCAGGCCAATGGCTAAAAAAATAAAAATTTAAAACCTATAGATCAAAATAATGGAATTAAAATGGTACTCTAAATAGATCTGTCAAATACAAAATAAGGTTGTGATGGAAGAATATGGAGCAATGACACACAATACACAAAAACAAATAACAAAGAGGCAGAAGTATGTCCTGCCTTATCAGTAATAACATTAAATGTAAATGGGTTATACATTCAGATTAAAAGGTAGATACTAGAAGAATGGATTAAAAAAAAAAGTTCCAAGTCTACATCCTTTACAAGAAACACACTTTAGATTAAAATATCCAAACAGATTAAAAGTAAAAAGATAGAACAAAAATATTACACACACATTAAACAACATAGAGCTCTAGTGGGTATACTAATATCACACAAAATAAACTTTCAATCATGTCAAAAGAAGACACAGAGAATGAGAGAAAATATTTGCAAATCATATATTTAATAAGGTACTTGCGTATAGAATAAATAAGGAACTCTTAAAATTCAACAATAAAAAGGCAAACAACTCAAAAACTTATAATTTAAATGTACATTTCTCTATATAAGCTATACAAATGATCATTAAACAAACAAAGAGATGCTCAAAATCATTAGACATTATGGAAATGCAAATCAAAACACAATGAGATGTCACTTCTTGCCCATTACAATGGGTAAAATAAAAAAGATGATAAAAAGTGCAGATGTAGAGATTTTGAACCCTCACTCATTGCTGGTGGAAATGTAAAATGTTGGAGCTGCTTTGGAAAATTCTTTGCAGTTATTCAAAATGTTAAACATGGAGCTACCATATGATCCAGCAATTCTACTCCTATGTACCTACCTAAAAGGAATGAAAACATATTGTAGGGTAGATGTTGAGGAAAATTTGCCTTCATTGGTCGATGTGAGCTTTTGTCTATTAACTTTTATGTGTTCCTGAATGTGAGGTGATTTCTGTACTGTGATCAAGGGTTGAGTAAATTCCACCTTTGGTCTCATTCTCCTGAGCCAGAGAGATACGAGGTGATGTTGCTTTCTAGGTCTCATTATCCAGAGCAAGGGAGATATGGGCTGAGGTTTCTTTTCTGTCCCCCTTTGGTCTCATTCTCCTGAGCAGGGGAGATATGAGATTGTTTTTCTGTTTGGTCTCATTCTCTTGAGTAAGAGAGATATGAGATGATGTTTGTTGTTCTGTCTGTGTTGTGAGGTGATGGTTAGCTTAGGGTAAAAAAGACCTTCTTGATCAGGAGTTGAGAGAATTCCCTCTTTGTTCTGCTTCACCCACATCAGCAGATGAAGTGAAGAATATCAGGATGATGTGACAGTCACGTTGCCAGGCTTTCGAAGATCTTGGGCTGATGGTCCCAAGCAAGAACAGTAGATATGGCTTATCCGGATGAATTGCCCCCTCGGCCAGATGGTAACATTCATATCAGTAACTGCCAGACCCTCCTGGAACTGGCTACTCCCTGAGCGGGAGGCAGGAACAAAGGACCTGGCTCTAAGGTACATATTTGAAAAAGATACATACATACATACATACATACATACACACACACATACATACACACACACACACACACACACACACACACACACATATATATATATGACAGACCTCAGTTGACAATGTAATTATTATTTTGTCATTTGGTCATTTGTCATTGGTGATTTTTCATCATTCCAACATTTAAAGACTTCTAGCAACATAACATGCAGCTTACAACACCAGGGGATGTCCTGACTTTCAGCCGCAAACCTGGTGAGGACTGGCTGGTTCCCGGCCTCTCCAGTGTTGTTCCCCATGGTTAGCCTTCTTGAGAACCTGTTAGCATCTAGAAAACTTGTATGCAGCTTGCAGCTTAAAACATCAGAAGATGTCTTAACTTCTAACAACAACAAGAACAGCAACAACGACAACAGCAGCAACATTCTTCAGATTGTTAACACCTTGAAAACTTATATACAGCTTGCAGCTTATAGCATCAGAAGACGCATTGACTTCTAACAACAACAACGAAAACAGCAGCAGCATTCTTGGGAACTAAAAAGCAGCGGTGTGGGAGATGCCTGAGTTTCTCTCAGCTGCAGACTTCGCAAGGTCTTGATTTATGATTTTTCCAATGTTGTTCTCTCAACTTGGTGAGCTTTTGGCATCTACTGTAATAGTTACTATCCTATAGAGCTTATTGCTACTTTTGGATACTTCTTACTGATGTTATTTGTGTATTTAGCCAAGTGATTTTTGATCAATAGTAAACGTATGTTGGGATTTCTTAAATGAACATGTATGTGTACTCCTTTGACATGACATTGTTATCAATGTATATAGTTTAGTCTTAACCACCTTTTCATTCTGACATTAGCAATTCTATTAATTGCCTTTGTCTTTTGCTATTGCATATTGCTAAACTGATTAAATATTAAATAAATAAATTCATTGGCTCCATTCTAGCGTGTGTCCTTCCTGCTTCTTTTCCCTGCTCATCATTACACATACGTACACATGAAAACTTGTACATGAATGTTCATAGAAGCATTCTTTCATAAAAGACTAAATTTGAAAACAATCCAAATGTTTATTGACTGATAAATAATGTGTTATATCCATACACTGGAATATCACTTTGCAATAAGAAAAATGGCACATGCTACAACATGGGTGAACCTTAAATACTTTATGCTAAGTGAAAGAAGCCAGGCACACACACACACACACACACACACACACACAAACCCACAAAATAAACAGTACTATATGATTTCATGTATACGATAGGTCCAGACAAATCAATATAAACAGAATGTAGATTAGGGATTGTTAGTGGATGAGGGTAGGGTACTGGAAGTGGCTTCTAATACATACAGGGTTTCATTTGCGGGCAATAAAAATATTCCAAGAGTAGATGGTGGTGATGGTTTTCACAACTCTGTGTGTATACTAAAAACAACTGAATTGGAACGTATATAACTTACATTCTATGTGAATTTCATGGTATGCAAATTAAATCTCATTACAGCTGTTAATAAAAAGATCATAGAGAAAATACAATTTTCTAAAAAAAGGATGACAAAAATGGTAGCAAAGTAATTCTCAGTAATATTAAATTCTAGAACCTACCAAAAATAATTTTAAGGCACTATGAGAAAATAACTATCATCCTAGAATTGTACACAAAACTATCTATCTAGAGTAACACAAAATAAAGACATTTAAGACTTTTAGAGGCCATCTGAGTTTACCAATCTTGAACTTTTACTGGAAAAAAAAGTTCTTTAATAAGAAGAAAAATGAACCTAGTATACAAGGATTTCAGCAAGGATGATGGATATGTTATTGACTTTAAAAAAATCCTATACACCAAAAATAGTCCACTGGGACATATAATGGAAAGTGAATGCCATTCACAGCAACAACAATGTCTCTAAGGTAGTTAGGAATAAACTTAAAACATCTGGATAGATAAATAGATATAAAGTGATTCATAAAAGAGATGCTAAATAGAACATATAGCATATTCATGAGTGAGGGGACTCAATTTTGTGAAGATAAAATTGTCCCTTTAGTTAATAATTCCAATGCAATTCTAATGAAATCTCCAGCAAGACTTTTCATATAATTTGACAGATTTATCAAAAATTTAATTGGAAGAGCAGAGATCAAGAATAAATAATATTGATGAAGAAGGGACTTGCCTTACCTGGTAGTAAGATATATGATAAATAAGTATGATAATGATAGAGATAAAATATGGCAAAGGATAGCATAGATAGATCACAAATTAACACCCCTACGTAGAACACTGATATATGATAAAAGTAGAAACAAATAAAGTTTGGAAAAATATAAAATAACACCCTTTGTTGTTAATCACCTAAAAGCCTACATAACAATGATGACCCTGGAGAGGACAGCATCGTGATTTTTTTTTGATGGAGTAGGAAAATATAACAAGGGAGTGATGGAAGCTTCCTATATGACTGCAATTTTTGATTCTCTTAAATAATTCTTCTTAAATAAATATGGTAAAATATTAACATTTGATAATAGGTGGTGGGTGTATGTACATGCTTCCAGTGCAGGTTAAGTAAAATAATATACTTACATACTAAATGTTACTGGTTCAGACTAGGATCTTAATACATATTATTTTCTTTTTTCTCTTTTTGGACGACAGATATTTTATTCTCTTTTGGGACTATAGCCGCAAGGAAGCTTTGGTAATTTCTTACCTTTAAATAATTCTATTTGCTGAGAGTAATAAATAACATAAGATTAACCAAAGACTTCCCCTTCTAGTGAATAATTTCAGGTTCTCTTACTCTCAAACCAGGAAGCAATAAAAACAAGGCTAGGTTCTCTACTTTTACCTGAAATGAAAACAACAACAATCATAAAATGTGTTAAGTACAATGGCTGTTATTTGAGCAACTTTCTAAATCTCTTTCATAGCAAATATTCTTAAAATTTTTAAAGAAATTTTCAGTTCCATTTCTTTAGATATGTGAGCATGGTTTAATCTGTGTATGTCATAAGAATAAGGAACATTTTCCTTAATTTTAGGTTTGTTATGGGAGTGGCCTTTGACAAGAAAATGGTGACATGCCCACGTGCTTCTCCCCAGACTTGTAGTCTGTACAAGTTAGGCTCAAAATTCAAAACAATCAATGATGTAGAATGGTCTTGACATTTGTATTTAAGTTTTGACATTCAGATATATTGAGACTTATTCTTCATTTTGACACACTGCAAAGAGAGTGGTAACAGACAAGACCAGGTAATGCCATGTGGACTCCCGGGAGCTGCACAATGCCAGTTTCTCAAGGGTATAGAAGCAGCCACAAGCTGAGTTTGAAAGCACAGGTGAATAATGTTCATGGGGACAGAGGTAGCTGTTCACGCTCATTTTAGGAGAAAATAAATAAAAAGAACACAGGTAGCATATCTGTTATATTTGCATGTGCCCATCAAAGACTTTCTACGGCCCAAAATGCCCTTCTGTAACTTCTAAGTCCTAGATGATTCCTACTCCTTTTTCAACATGCAGCTCCTACACAGACTATTTCTGTTTACCTAGACATTATAATTACTTTCTTCATGCATTCACAACATGACATATTCCCTTAGAGTCTTTAAAATGGATTATTAAAGAAGTACTGTTACATAATGAGGATAACATTGTGAATAAAACACAATTATGCCCTTACAAGCTAGTAAGGGACATAACTAAGGCAATTGGCCACTGCATGAGGGTATAATACATGCTGTAGTGTAAGAAATAAAAGAGACTGCAAAATCAATATGAAATCACCTAGTTTTGAGGGCAAGGAACAGTTGCATACTGAGTCCTGAAACGAGAGCAGAAGAGTAAGAAATAAATACACAAAAAAGTTGTGTGTGTGTGTGTTTGTGTGTGTGTGTGTGTGTGTGTGCGCAGAAGAGATGGATGAAGGAAAGTGGATTTGGGTGTTTCAAGCAAGGGGAAAAACAAGACCATAGTCCCCAAGATGGGCAAAGAATGGCACATATAAAAATTCAAAAGCAATTCTGAATGACTTGTTTGGAATACGAGAAGATATACCAGGAGAGCTGAAGGAAGCAAACCAAGCAGTGTAGAGATGAGGGCAGTACTTGAAAACCACTGCAAATGTGTGCAGGGGACTTTTGTCCTGATGCATCCACCCCTCCCTTCTTTAAATAAAAGAAACATGGCTTTTATTTCCTTATAGTCCATGCACTTCAGGAAAGATTGACTCTAACCTACCGTTCAGGAAAGAGGAATAAGAATGAACCTTATCTGACCCCACTACACAGTCAAAGTTCATATTTAGACCGTTATCTAATCAGAATAAAATCCAAGGCTTTTAGACCTTTTGCTTGATGTTTGCATGTATTTTGGAGGGTTGAGAGAGATGTAAGGATAATTTTCTTGCCTTCGGGCATGAACCTGAACATCACAGCTCATGAAAACTGGCAACCATCTGATAAACACTATGAAAGAGACAATCAGAAGAAGCAAAGGCAAGCGATGGCGTGGGGACAGAGCCCCAGAGAGAAGTTTGCAGGCTCTTGGCCTCATGTGGAGAGGTGCTGGCTAAGGTAGTAGATAGCTATCAGTTGTGGCTGGTTGGCCATCAGCTGTAACCGTTGAGCCATGGGCCACTGATATAACTGCCGGGGCTATGGAGGGAAGCAGAGGAGAGTGAAGGAAGAGTCGAGGAGAGTCGGTTAGTTGGCAGCAAAGCGGTCGGCAGGTCACACGTTGTATAAACCCAGCCTCCAGTGAGACCACAATGGTATGACTTCCCTACCTATGGCTCCGTGGGTGTTCCTTTTTGGCCTCACCATGTCCTGCGTTCTTATGTGGGGAGTGGGAGCAGAGACCCTGCAGGAGACCCCGCACGACAGATGGGTTCTGGTTATGAGACTTGAGTTTCAAATAAAGCCTTCTCTGATGACTCTGAATGATACAGTTACATGAGTGAAACACAAGTCTATTGATTATTTTTTGAATTGTGTTTTATGGCACATGCAATACAGAGTCCTAACTGATAAAGCCAGATTAGGAGCATTGATTTTATCTGAGAGGGATGAAAATTAACTGAAGAATTTTAAGTGGAGACTAATAAGAATGTGTACTTTAGATAGGTAGACTTCAAGTGTGGACAGAATGGCATGGATTCATTATTCTTTACCCTTTCCCTCTGAGCACACAACAGGGCAACCATAGGACAACTTTAAAACATGAAAAGAAGGCAGAATGGCTAGAGACCACAGAGAAATTGCTCTCCCAAGGCCTAGAGAGCAGGGGAGTCCGACCTGGGGAAGTACTTTCTGCTTCACAGATGGTACCAGCAGGAATCAGCAAAAGACCTGGTGGCACAGGCAAACTAAGCAGATGAAAATAGTATCTCAATGGCTCTCAAAATTAAGTTGTAATTAGAACAGAAGTTCAAACAAACAAACAAAATAAGTCAGTATCTAACATGTATAAAAAGGGTAATTGCTTGCTAAAATAGAAGATTTAAGTAGGATCCAGAGTCACCCAACATAATAACCAAAATGTCCAGGTTATAAAAAGCACTTGTCATGATAAGAACGAGGGAAATCACAACTTGAATGAAGAATTTTTAAAAAGAAAAAGAAAAAATACAACACTGAAATGACACAGAGTATAAATTAGCTAACATAAAATTGCTTCAATGAGTAACTACAACTATTTTTGAGACCAGTTATAAAATAGATAATCTCACTAAGGAAAGAAAAGAAAAGAAAAATAAAATTATGGAACTGAAAAATGTGATAACCAAAATTTTAAGTCACTGGAGGACTCAACAGCAAAATTAACACAATATAAGAAAGAATCAGTAAACTGGAAGATAGAATAGAAAGCTATCCTTACCTATATATGGTATTAGAGATCGGCAAGACTAAAGAGGTTGGTTGTGCTATTATAGTAATAATCCAGTAAGAGAGAATGGTGGTTTGAAATGAAATAGTGGCAATGAACAAAAAAATTAGATTTTTGAGGTGGTTTAGATGGAATATCAATGAAACATAGTGATTTATTTGGACATGGGTGTAAAAAGAAAATAGAGAAATCAAAGGTGAATCCCATATTAGCTTAGGCAGCAGAGTGACTGTTGATATAAATGACAGAGGACACAAAATAGGTTTGGGGAAAAAAAGTAAATCATGAGTGCAGTTTGGGATATTCTTCATTTGAGGTGCTATCGAGCTGGACAAGTTGAAATGTCAGCCACTTATGTTATAACATAGTAATGAACTGATCTCTCCGTTGAATCAGGAGAACCTAGCTTAGCATCTCTCAGTTAATAAGTACTGGCAAGTTTTGTGAGTGAAGGAATAAATAAGTTTATTTCCTCTAAATTCTAAGAACATATTGCCTCAGCATGAACCAACTTAGGCAGACAAACTCATGATTACCATGCTTTCAAAGATTAGCTAAACTGCTGGGATATTAAGAGTCCACAGGCAAAGGAGCCAGACCAGTAAAATTGGGATGTATTTGCATATCCCAGAATGGAACCCAAGCTCAGCAATTGCAGCATCTATCATTTAAATCCAGACATTAAAAACCATTGAATAAAACATTGGCCTTATTTTATGTCTTCTTTATATTTTTTGATATTTGAAAACATTTATTTTTTTTATCATTTGAAAGAATACTTCACACATATGACTGAATTAAATCATCCAATTGTGTATCATATTTTGTCTCATGATTTTTGTTTTTTCAGATTAACAACTTGTTTGAGGAGAAAAATAATGAAATTGTGAGAAATGTACTAGATTCTGGAATGTTAATCCATCTGGCAGCCTTTGCTTTATCCTAATTCACCACAGTTAGATGTATTGAGATCCTTGCAAAATCTCTCACTACTATCCAGGAGCCATGGATAAATCCTTGAATTACCAATTCAATAAATTTTGCCCTACATATCAGCAGGATATTAGTCCTGCTAGACCACACTATCAGGGAGTCGATGCCAGTGTATCACCTGATACCTTTAGGAAGCAGTCACCTAATTCTTCTGCCACTCATTCCCAACAAGGTGTCACTGGAGAGACCCAAACTCCATTTTCCCTAGAGCTCTTGAATATTCTGCTCCTTCACCACAACACCCAAAGGAGAATCCTAATATCTAATTCAGCTAGCCCCAAAAGAACAAAGAGTTTCCTGTCAGCTCTTGTATCAAGATTGGTAATGTTCTCAGCCTATATTCCTGCTACATTTATTTTGCCCTCTAAAGTTATGGCCTACCTTAGTGTTTATTCTGACAATGCTTACCTGGAATATGTTCAAATTGTCAAAACACATTTCTAGTTTTTGCTTCTTTTCACCTCAAGCCTAAGGTTTTTATGTCTTTCCTTGGCACTTTCTGCTTCAAGAATGTCCCTCACCTCATCTGGCAGATGAACGTAAGCCACCTCACATAAACCAGAAGTTCCATTTGGGTTGGTCATTTTAGAAGAATATCATCATATTAGGCATTTGCAGTAAAGTGCTTTCCTGGAATAGTGCCTAGAGTAAAAATGTGATTTCATCCACACTATGGTTTTGAAAGAGGAGTCACCAGTGGGATCGTGTTTGTAGAGCTAGGCTAAGATTCTTGATACACTCACCCATTTTTCTGAAGTACTTGAAAAGAAAGAAACAAATGGAAGTTTTGAGAGGCTTTTTAAAATCATTATAATCATTAAAATTAAAAATTTTTACATTTATAATTTAATGTAGTTAAAATACCATGCATATTCATCCTACTATATAAATTTCATATGTCAAAAAAGGATGTAAATAAAACAAATAAGAGTAACATAATGACTCATTGTTACTCTATTCATTAAAGAACCAAAATTCATGGTTGCTTTGTTTAGATTTATATCCTATACTACGTGCACAACATTTCAATTTTAAACCGTCTTGACACGGCTAAATTTCAATCTCTGGATTAAAATGTGATAGAAATGAAGGCTGGGTCTGCATCATATTATGAATGAGATGGTTTATAATACTAAGCAAAGAAACTTGTTAATCAAAGGAATTTTACAAACAATATGGTATTGGCATAAAAACAGACACATAGGTCAACGGAACAGAATAGAGAGCCCAGAAATAAATCCATGCCTATATGGTCATTTAATCTATGACAATGGAAGCAAGAATTTATGGTGGGGCATAGACAGTCTATTCAATAAATGGTGCTGGGAAACGTGGACAGACACATGCAGAAAAATGAAGCTGGACCATCTCCTTATACCATATACAAAAATAAATTCAAAATGGCTTAGAGACTTAAATGTAAGATCTGAAACCATAAAATTATTAGAAGAAAATATCGAAAGAGACTTTAAAAACATTACCCGGGGTAAGATTTTTACTGATATATCCCCTCACGTGAGGGAAGTAAGAGAAAAAATAAACATGTGGGATTACATCAAACTAAAAAAAAAATTTTCACACCAAAGGAAACCATCAATAAAACAAAAAGGGTTCCTACTGAATGGGAAAAGATATTTGCCAATGATATATCTGATAAGGGGTTAACATCACAAATTTATTAAAAACTCACTCAACTCCAAAAAAACAAACAACTCAGTTAAAAAATAGGCAGAGGACGTGAAGAGACATTTTTTTAAAAAGGACATACAAATGGCTAACAGACATATGAAAAAATGCTCAACATCATTAACCATCAGAGAAATGCAAATAAAAACCACAGTGAGATACCAACTCACCCCAGTCAAAATGGCTATCATCAATAAATCAACAAACACAAAGTGCTGGCACAGATGTGGAGAAAAGGGAACCCTTGTGCACTGTTGGTGGGATTGCAGATTGGTGCGGCCACTATGGAAAAGAGTATGGAGGTATCTCAAAAATCTGAACATGTAACTACCTTATGATCCAGCAATTCTACTCCTAGATATCGATCCAGAGAAATCCAAAACTCTAATTCAAAAAAATTTATGCACCCCTATGTTTATTGCAGCACTATACACAATAGCCAAGACGTGGAAACAGCCAAAATGCCCATTGGTAGACGACTGGATTAAGAAACTGTGATACATTTATAAAATGGCGTATTATGCAGCCACAAAGAAGAAACAGTCAATCAAAATGGTGTCATGAGATGAGCCTCTGTAAACCTCCCCTGGAATTTACAACTAAATGAACAACAATAACTTCACAAAGGACTCCCTGCACAGCAGACAGGCAAGATGAAGAGGCCCACTACTAAATTCACCTAAAGGTGGAAGAATCTCGCGAGCGGGGGAGGAGGGAAGGGAGAAATGTGCAGCCGGAGCCAAACGGGCGCAGGACGCAGGACGCAGACGTAGCTCAGTGCTCCATGCTCACTGCATCCCGGAATTACTAAAGCTGCGGGAGAGAGACGAACTCGGACTACTAGGGCTCCGCTTATGGCCCACAGGGCTGAGGGGGCAGCATATAACATGGCTGAACCCAACGCTCACGGCAGAGACTTCGGAGAAAAGACTGAGAGAACAAGGCTGAAAACGGTGGTTTAAGCCCTCACTGCCGAGCAGAGAACGGAAGCCTTATGCACTGAGACTAGCCGCCCCCTTCTTACCCTCCCAGAGCTCACCCCGCCCCTACCTGCCCGGTGCTAGAAGCGGAACAGTAGCAGTGTCAGATCAAAAGAACAGAAAATTTGCTGTTCTGAGAACTGTAGACCGCAGACACAGATTCACAGCCCAACTAGTTCCGGCAAAGGGGAGGGAGCTGTGGAAGCAGGACCGGCTGTGGTGGTGGTCGCTGCCATTGCTCTGGGCGACCTCTCACAACTCACCCCACCCCTGGCCCCACCTATCTGGGTGGATCCCTGCAGGAGTAAACAGAACTGCTGAATCATACAGGCTCTGAATCTGGTGCAGAAAGAGCTTTGGAACTTCAAAAGCTCTCCACATCCCCACAGGGACGTGGTGCCCTATAACCCAGGCAAACTGTTAACAGAGGAGAAGCCCATTTCCCAGGGATTCCCCCGATTGTGTGAGAAGTTGGAATAGTGCAGAGACAACATAGCACTACTGTGTAAGACAGGAAAAAAGGGGCTGCAGTCAAACAGAAAATAAAACATTCCACCAACAAGTATTGGAAAACAAAAGAAAGAACTCTTCCTATCAACCTGTTGCAGAAGCCACTCCTGTAGATGTCTAGAAAGAGAAATAATAAATCAGTAATTGCCATGAATAACCAAGGCAACAAGACAGCTCAGAAAGAAAGTGAAAAGTCTCCAGAAAAGGAACTTAAAGATATGGAAATATGTGACTTAAACGACAGAGAATTCAAGATTGCAGTCGGAAAAAACTCAACGAGATGCAAGAAAACATAGAAAGGCAATATAATGAACTCAGAAATGCAATCAAAGAACATGAGCATTTTAAGAAAGAGGGCAAAATTTTAAAAAAGAACCAAATGGAATTTCTGGAGATTAAGAACTCAATAGAAGAAATTAAGAATGAAATAACCAGCTTAGGTAGTAGAGTTGACCAGATAGAGGAAAGAATCAGAGACATCGAAGATAGAAACCTGGAAATTACACAGATGGAAGAAGAAAGACACTTGAGACTTAAAAGAAATGAAAGAAATCTACAAGAACTTTCTGACTCCATCAGAAAGAGCAATATAAGAATAATGGGCATAACAGAAGGAGAAGAAAGAGAGAAAGGAACAGAGAATATATTCAAACAAATCATTGATGAGAACTTCCCAAACTGTGGAAAGAACTGGATCCTCGAATCCAAGAAGCAAATAGCACACCTAATTACCTCAATCTCAACAGACCTTCTCCAAGGCACATTGTATTGAAGCTGTCTAAAATCACGGACGACGAAAGAATCGTCAAGGCAGCCAGGGAAAAGAAGATGGTAACCTACAAAGAAAAGCCCATTAGATTATCATCAGATTTTTCAGCAGAAACTCTACAAGCCAGGAGGGAGTGGAAACTAATATTCAAACTATTGAAAGAGAGAAATTATGAGCCAAGAATACTATATCCAGCAAAGATACCCTTTAGATATGAAGGAGGAATAAAGACCTTTCCAGACATACAGAAGCTGAGGGAATTTTCTAATATACGACCTGCACTACAAGAAATACTAAAGGAGGCTATTTCACCACCATCAAAAGGGACAATTTGTGGCAACCGAAACATAAAAAGGGGGAGAGTAAAGGCCTGAACCAGAATATGGGAATGGAGAAAGTAAGCGTGCTGAAGAAAATGGAATACTCTAAATATCAAACTTTCTTATACATAGACTTAAGGGAAACCACTCAAAAACAATCCAGAGCTGAAATACATACTGTAATAAAAGAAGAAACAGAGGGAAACATCATAGAATACCACCACACAGAAATAATAGACAACAACAAAAAGGCAAAGAAACAATGGAGACACAGCCTTACCAGAAAACTAAAGACAGAATGACAGGAAATCCTCACATATCAATAATCACCCTAAATGTAAATTGACTGAAATCACCAATAAAAAGGCACAGAGTAGCAGATTGGATCAAAAAACTAAACCCAACCATATGCTGTCTCCAAGAGACACATCTCAGCTACAAGGAGAAGCATAGACTCAAAGTGAAACGGTGGAAATTGACACTCCAAGCAAATGGTACCCAGAGAAAATCAGGTGTAGCCATAATGATATCAGATGAAACAGACTTCAGGGTGACAAAGATAACAAGAGACAAAGATGGACATTTCATAATGGTAAAGGGGACTATACAACAAGAAGACATAACAGTCATTAATATTTATGTCCCCAATCAGGGAGCACCAAAATATACCAAGCAACTACCAGCAGAACTAAAGGGAGAAATTGACCAAAACACAATTATACTAGTGGACTTAAATAAATCACTGACAGCTATGCATAGATCATCCAAACAGAAAATAAATAATGAAATAGCAGCCCTAAATGACACATTAGATGAAATGGACATAACTAACATATATAGAGCACTTCATCCTAAAACATCAGACTATACATTCTTTTCCAGTGTACATGGAACATTCTCAAGGATAAACCATATATTGGGACATAAAATCAGCCTCAGCAAATTTAAGAAGATTGAAATCGTACCAAGCATATTCTCAGCTCACAAGGCTTTGAAATTGGATATCAACTGCAAAAATAAAGTAGGAAATACATGGAGATTAAACAACATACTTTTAAAGAAAGACTGGGTCAGAGAAGAAATTAGAGGAGAAATCGAAAGATACATAGAAACAAATGACAATGAAAATATATCCTACCAAAGTTTTGGGGATGCAGCGAAAGTAGTTTTAAGAGGGACATTTATATCATTACACGCGTATCTCAAGGAACAAGAAAAATCCCAAATAAATAACCTCATGTTACACCTTAAAGAACTAGAAAAAGAAGAACAAGTGAAACCCAAGTTCAGCAGAAGAAAGGAAATAACAAACATCAGAGCAGAACTAAATGAAATAGAGAACAAAAACACAACAGTAAAAATTAATGTGACCAAGAGCTGGTTCTTTGAAAAGATTAACAAAATCGACAAACCCTTGGCTAGACTCACTAAGATAAAAAGAGAGAATACACTAATACAAAATCAGAAACGAAAAAGGGGAAGTTATCACGGACACTACAGAAATACAAAGGATCATGCAAGAATACTATGAAGGACTATATACCACCAAATTCAATAACCTAGAAGAAATGGACAAGTTCTTAGAAACATATAGCCTTCCAAGGCTGAACCATGAAGAACTGGCAAATCTAAATAGACAGATCACCAGTAACGAAATTGAATCAGTTATCCAAAACCTTCCCAAAAGCAAAAGTCTGGGACCAGATGGCTTCACTAGTGAATTCTACCAAACCTTCAAATAGGATCTAATATCAATCCTGCTCAAACTCTTCCAAAAAATAGAAGAGACAGTACTCCCTAACTCATTTTATGAGGCCAACATTACCCTGCTACCAAAACCCGGTAAGGACAACACAAAAAAAGAAAACTACAGATCAATATCTCTGATGAATACTGATGCAAAAATCCTAAACAAAATTCTAGCAAATCGAATACAACAATGCATTAAAAAGATTATTCATCACGACCAAGTGGGGTTCATCCCCGGGGCACAAGGATGGTTCAATATCCACAAATCCATCAATGTGATACATCACATAAACAGAATAAAGGACAAAAATCATATGATTATATCAATTGATGCAGAAAAAGCATTTGACAAAATACAACATCCATTTATGATTAAAACACTTAATAAAATAGGTATAGAAGGAAAATACCTTAACATAGTTAGGGCCATATATGACAAGCCCTCAGCTAATCTCATAATTAATGGTGAAAAACTGAAACCCTTTGCTCTATGTTTAGGAACACGACAGGCCTGTCCCCTATCACCTCTGGTTTTCAACATAGTGTTGGAAGTGCTTGCCAGAGCAATCAGGCAAGAGAAAGAAATAAAAGGCATCCAAACTGGGAATGAAGAAGTTAAATTATGACTCTTTGCAGATGACATGATGCTATATATAGAAAACCCTAAAGACTCCACCAAAAAGTTGTTAGAAACAATCAACGAATACAGTAAAGTTGCTGGCTACAAAATCAACGTACAAAAGTCTATTGCCTTCATATATACTAACAATGAAATCTCAGAAAAAGAAATACAAAAAATAACTTCCCTTTGCAATTGCAGCAAAAAGAATAACATACCTAGGAATAAACTTAACCTAGTTTAAAAGGTTAAGAATGAAAAAAGAATGCAAAAGAGAGTGCAAAAGAATGAAACTGGACTGTTATCTGTCACTATGTACCAAAATTAATTCAAAATGGATCAAAGACTTAAGCATACGACCTGACACAATAAACTGCATAGAAGAAAACCTACATACCAAACTTATGGACCTTGGGTTCGAAGAGCATTTTACGAATTTGACTTCAAAGGCAATGGAAGTAAAAGCTAAAATAAACGAATGGGACTATATGAAACTTAAAAGCTTCTGCACAGCAAAAGAAACCATCGACAAAATAAAGAGGCAACAGACTAAATGGGAGATTTTTCCAAACAGTGCCTCTGATAAGGAACTAATATCCAAAATATACAAGGAACTCATGAAGCTCAACAACAAAAAAACAAACAACCTAATTTAAAAATGGGCAGAGGACCTGAAGAGACATTTCTCCAAAGAGGACATACAAATGGCAAATAGACATGTGAAAAAATGCTCAACATCACTAATCATCAGAGAAATGCAAATAAAAACCACAGTGAGATATCACCTCACCCCAGTCAGAATGGCTATCATCAACAAGACAAATAGTAACAAGTGTTGGAGAGGCTGTGGAAAAAAAAGAACCCTCATACACTGTTGGTGGAAATGCAGACTGGTGTAGCCGTTATGGAAGGCAGTGTCGAGGTTCCTCAAAAAATTAGAAATAGAATTACCATATGACCCAGCAATCCCTCTCCTGTGTATGTACCTAAAAAATCTGAAAACACTTATACAAAAAGACACGTGTGCTCCAATGTTCATTGCAGCTTTGTTTACGGTGGCCAAGACATGGAAAAAAAAATGTCCTTTGATAGATGAATGGATAAAGAAGTTGTGGTACATATACACAATGGAATACTATTCGGCAGTAAGAAAAGATGATATAGGAACATTTGTGACAACATGGATGGATCTTGAGAGTATTATTCTAAGCGAAATAAGTCAGACAGAAAAAGCAGAGAACCCTAAGATTTCACTGATATGTGGTATGTAAAGCAAAAACAACAAACGAACAAGACAAACAAATGAGAAACAAAAACACATAGACACAGACAATAGTTTAGTGGTTACCAGAGGGTAAGGGGGGTGGGGGGTGGGAGATGAGGGTAAGGGGGATCAAATATATGGTGATGGAAGGAGAACTGACTCTGGGTGGTGAACACACAGTGGGATTTGTAGATGATGTAATACAGAATTGTACCCCTGAAATCTATGTAATTTCACTAACAAATATCACCCCAATAAATTAAAAAAAAAAGAAGAGGAAAGAAATCTTACCATTTGCAACAACATGGATGGACCTATAGAACATTATGTTAAGTGAAATAAGTCAGACAGAGAAAGACAAATACCATGTGATCTCACTTATTTGCAGAATCTAAAGAAAAGAATAAATGAATGAACCAATCAAAAACAGTTTCTGAGACATAGATGAAAAACTGAGGGTTGCTAGATGGGAGGGGGGTTGGAGATAAGGCGGAAGGTGAGGGGATTAAAAAGCACAGTCAGTAACCACAAGATTTCCACAGGGTTAAGAAAGTTAATTTGGGGAATATAATCAATATTGTTGTAAAGATTTTGTAGGGTATCCGATGGACACTTGTCTCATTAGGGAGACCACCTCAGGGATGATGTAGATGCCTGATCACTGCACTGTACACCTGAAGCTGAAGCTGAACAGTAATGAATGTCCACTATAAGTATATATATATATATATATATATATATATATATATATATATATATTCATATATTTATACACACACACACACATATACACACACATACACATGGATATATATATGTGTGTATATACATATATGTGTATATATACATATACATGTATGTATATATATGTATGTATATAGTTACAAGAAGCGGAGTACAGCATTAGGAATAGAGACAGTGGAAATGTAATGGCTGTGTGCGATATCAGAGGAATAGTGGATGGGGGGCGGGGGGTCGACACAGTGTGAGGGATATAAATGATAAATGTCTATTACTTTGTTTTGTGAACCTGAAACTGATAATAAATAAATAAATAAGTAAATAAAGTTTAAAAAAAGGAATTTTACAATTCTTAAGCACTAAGTTATTTACCTGTGTACAAGTACATACACAAAACGTGTTACTTTTGGTTGTATTCATGCAATTTAGAGAGAATTATATCAATCCACACTTAACAAAGGAGAAAAGGAAAACTCAAGGTTTTTGACTTATACTAGCCATTTCTGTACTTTTGACTCTCCGGAGCTGGGACTTCAAATTTAGTTTTCCAATCCTAGTCAACTGCTCTTTACCTCATTCTGAAGAATAAACATATGTCAAGATTAATAATCCAACCCAGACATATCCTAAGTAAATATCACAGTGATGAGAACTGTTTTACTCTTATGTTATATTTAAGGAAAAGGTATTCCAAAACACCTTTCAGTACATATTGTGAATTTTCGTAGTTTTCCAAAATTCAGAAAATTATACAAAGTGATTTTAAAATTGACAGTTATTAAGGTTTGAATGCTTGTGTTTCCCCAAAATTCATATGTTGAAATCTTAATGTTCAAAATGATTGTATTAAGAGATGGGGTCTTTAGGAGGTGCTTAAGTCGAGAAGGTGGGGTCGTCATGAATGAGATTAATGCTTTATACAATAAAAGAGACCTCACATTAGCCCTTAGCCCCTTCAACCATGTGAGGATACAAGAAGTCTGCAACCTGGATATGGGCCTTCATCATATGGTGCTAGCTCCCTGATGTTGAACTTTCTGCCTCCAGAACGTGGGAAATAAATTCCTATTGCTTATAAGCTACCCATTCTGTGGTATTTTTTTTACAGCAGCTTAAATGGACTAAGAAAACAGTCACAGTTCAGCTCAGAATTCATTAGAATACACATTTGAAATTTAAGCCTAATGATTAAGCTCTTTTGAAAGTATATTATCCAAAGCTATCAGCTAATATTGGTAGGAAGTATGGAAACAGGGATTTAGAATATATAAGTAGAGCAGTTTCTGTATTTGTGTTTGAGGTATTCTGGTATGAGAGCATGAAGAAAGAAACCATCCACAAATTAGATAATATTCTAGTGTGATATGCACCAAAAACTAGAATTATCTAAAAAAACCCATAATTCTTGGTAATGATAATCATATTTTCCAAGCTATTTTTTTTTCCATTTTCTCTATGTGTTAAAATGTTCTGAATAATCTAAACACAAGTTGGAGTATTTCACCTTTCGTCCTCAAAAACTGACAAAGATGTTGATAAAGAGCTCTTTCAATTTTGATTGTTAGATTGTTAGTTTTATTAGTGATTGCTTCTTAAGTTATAGGATTTTAAATACATTTAAAAACAACAGTTATACACGTTTCATTCTGTCCCATGGTCAAATTGCTGGAGAGTTAAGTTTAAATTTGGGAGTGAACTTGAACTTCAGAAATGTAGGTAGTCAACAGCAAAAGCTATTTCCAATCTTGCAACATGGATTTTCTGTCAAAAGTCTTTGTCTTTAATGTAAATGGTTTAAGAATCTGGAAAATCTATTTTAATTAGATGAAAAAGATACAATGAAATTCCACTTGAAACAAAGTGAATCATTTCATATCATTAAAATAGTCAGTGACATTAATTGTTATCAATGAAAAACAGTTTTTAATGAATGTGTTGTGTGTATAAACTCAGAAAATGATGCTAGGTACGATGGGTGAAAAAAAGAATATGTAGTCTGGATGCTTGAAAAGATGGAAATCTTTACTTGCTGCCAAGTGGGTTATTAATATGGAATTTAAAATCTGTAGGGTATTTCTGCTTAGAAATGGGGGATTGACCACATGTTTTCTTCCCTTCCTGGGACCCAATGAATGTAAGTATAAAAATCAACAAGTCATAAATCTCTAACAATAAGAGATTGGTAAAGAACTATCAGGGAATTCGAAATTTCTACAAATTCTGGAAGGCAGCAAGTCCAGAGCAAAGCAGTAACTATTGCCAGGTGATGGAGGCAGTGGCAGTGAGCAACACAATTGAGAAGTGAGACAGTAAAATCATAGAGATACTTGGGACTGCAAAAAATGCCAAGCATACAGGGCAGTAGTACAAGGAAGATCTGTGACACAATACATGGTGGTGGAGAGGGAGAGCCACGTACCATGCATGGAACTGGAAACATACCCTACCTGGTTCCCCTACTCCTGCTTTAGAAGAATCAGCAGCCAGTCCTCCAGCCCTCAGATGGGAGACTGGAAGGCAATTCTGTAGAGAAATTGTGACTCCAATGACACTCTGACATATGGGAGCCCCAGAATAACACTAACTCCAAGCCAAGAATCCAAAAATGAAGACCCAAAGGAGAGCAGCACTACACATTCACTCAGAGCTCCAAATGAAATTCTCACGCCTTGCTCTCAAACATAAACCCAGGATGAGAGAGAGAGAGAGAGAGAGAGAGAGAGAGAGAGAGAGAGAGAGAGAGAGATGATTCACAGAGAACACAAAGATAACTCACAGAAAATAATAAAATATTAAATTACCAACAGTAATATCCTTAGGGAGATTGGAAAAATATTCATTTAATGTGGTAAATTTCTGGGGAAAGGAATAATCGGTGGAAAGAGCTCTTGAAAATTAAAATGTTTTGTTTAAAATAAAAAGAAATTATAAAAGACTAGGAAGAAAAAGAAATATGGCAATAAATCAAGTTGGCAAAGATTGGGGAAATACGAAAGAATATAATAAATTTAGAAAATTAACCCTGGAATTCCAATAGCCAACCATGAGAAATTTAAGAATGAGAGAACCAAAAACCAAAAACTGGAGAGAAGATAATTATCCAGAAAAGAATATAATATGTTCCACAGAGCAGAAAGACCCAAATCTCTAAATTAAAAGAACCCATCAAAAGAAATTTTAAAATGCCCCAGCAAATGTTAGTATACAATAAAGTATAGTCAGACACACTAGTACTCAAGAAAAAGAAAAATGTCTGCCCCTTCTTTAGCCAAAGGCGGGAAAACAAAATTTTAAACAAGAAGACAAGAAAATAAAACAATGATATTTGTAACCCAGGACAACAATGATGTTAAATCCCAGGAAAACAGCTGGACAGCAGATGGCCAGGGAAGCTTTGCAGACCAGTACTGGAGACAGAGGCGCCAGGAGAAAAAAGAACTGGTCACTGGGGAAGCTGGCAACGTGGGGATTAAAATAGTTGTGAGGTGCTACAGAAAGCCCAACAGATCCCCAGAAAGTAAATACTCTACTTGGCTTTGCAGGAGACAACACATTAGTACAATAAGGGAATACTCTTTATATTTTTAAAATATACTCATACATATGGTAAGGAAGACGTGATTAGAGTTACAGAATATTTAAGTGTTAATCAGCAAAAAACAGACATGGGAAGACATAAAAGCAGCAGAGGAGATGAAGAAAAGGATAAGGCTTCTAATATCCTTATTTAATAAAGTGAGTCAAATGTACAATCTGAATGATTAATATACTTATTAATATTAATACATGTATTAATATTAATACATGTATACATATATTTTACCTTTTTCTCCAGCTTTATTGCAACAAAATGACAAATAAAAATTGTATATATTGAAAGTGTACAGTTTGCTAGTTTGATTTATTGTGAAATAATGAGCACAGTCAAGCTAATGCACATATCCATCACCTCACATAGTCAGCATTCTTTGTGGTTGTGTGTGTGGTCAGAACATTGAAGATGAATTCAAGTTCTGGAGATCTAATGTACTGTAATGTGACTATAGTTAACAATCCTATATTTGACAGTTGAAGTTTGCTAAGAGGGTCATCTTAAGTGTTCTCATATATTTTTCTTTAATTACATGATGGCTATCAGTGGAATACTTGATACAGAAGGTTTACTCTCAGAATAGAAGGGGTAGTTTATGAAGAACTTTCCTAAAAGAGAACCGTATCCTGTCCCCAGTCCCCAACTCCACTGCCAAGAGCATGTTATTGATACAGAATAAGAGGAAGAATGTTGCACTAGCGCAGTTAGGCCTGTATTGAAATCAGCTCCTATCCTACTAATCAACTCCAACCAAATTATAAAATCTAACCTCATCCTTAAACTATCGCTAAGGTCAATTTCCATTCTATATAAGCATCTCTGGAAGAAAGCATATAATGAGTGTTGTTTTTCTAAATCTTTAACTGGTTGTCATCATTTTGTTAATGTTTAGCCTAACCTTTTCAATCTTTAGTATCCACATTAAAAGTCAGCATCACAATAAAAATGAAAGGTCCACTGAAAAGCAAAACAAAAACCTGGCAACAAAATGTTTTCCCAGCTTTGGAAAGTGGTTGTTGCCTGCTGTTTTCTTTTGTATATTCACAATCAAATTTTCTAAAGTAAATTCTGGTTCATTGCCTGTCAAGAAAATATCAACAAATGTATCAGAATAACTGCTTTTAGCAAACTCTAAAGCCTTCGCCACATTTTGCATTCAGGAGTAATTTCACTGGAACTGTGGGCTCATACATCAAAAGAGCATTTAAAACGAGATTTTTGTTCAAAGAAATAGGCATATCAAAGCAACTGAATAGGAAGTAATGATGTCTAACTTCTACATAGCAGTGTTAGCCTTTCTAAAATGAAAACCTTGAACACACAGAATCTGAGTTGAAATCGAACTGATATTAAATTTTACTTAGAGATGACTTGCTATGTCAGTTAAGAGCTGACATTTCAAAATAATTTAAAAAATCATGTTCCGGTAGATGATATTTATTCATTCCACAAACTAAAATTCAGTCTAAATACCTTGCTCCATATTACAAGAAAGTAAACATTTTTATGCATACACATTGTTAACATTTTATCTCAGGATTCCACTTTCCTTCAATAATAACATCGCTTCAAAGGGAACTGGCATCAGGGAAAGAGAAGAATAAAATCAATTAATTAACTGACAGTCGAGCCTGGCTTTTTTCTTTAACTTTATTGTGTCTTCTTCCTAAAGCCCTGTCTTTGGTATTTGTTATTTCTCTCAATAAAGAGTGATCATTTAATGAATGGTGGTTAGTTTTAATTTCCGAGTAATTAGCATCCTTTGGTTTGTATTTCCCTCACTATTTCAGAAGCTGAGCAACTTGTTCTATTTCATTCTCCAAGTATTTCTTTGTAATCTTTTCCATTATAATTCCAGAATTTGCATCATGCTGAAATATGACTCCCTTCAGTCCAGATTATATTTTTTATGTTGTTTAAATTACTTATATATTTTTCTCATTTTATCATATGTAGAGCTTTCTCTTGAATTTTATTTTGTGTAAATTGTGAGAAAAATGATCTAATTTTATTGTTTTGTTTACAAATGGTTAGACAGTTAGTCCAATATGAAAAAATGCATTCTTTTCTCACTAACTTAAAATACCACTCAAATTCTTAATTTCATATGTACTGGGTTTTGTTCTGGAAACAGGAAAAATACTATTCATTGTTTTTCTAGTTTATTAAATATTTCTTGGCTTTCTGCATGTGTTTATTCTGATGAACTTTAAAATAGTTCATCAAGGTCCTCCCCAAATTATGAGTTCGTTAAAATTGCATTGAATTTACCAATGACTTTTGCAAGCATTTCCCTATTTACAATATTGATAATTCTGAAATTGGAACAAACTGAACACAGTGCTGTGCAGTGTCATTTAAGCAACACTTAGTCATATATGATGTTTTCAAAACCAGGGACATGGTAGGACTCTTCTTAGTTATAAATCAATTTCTCTCTCTCTCTCTCTCTCTCTCTCTCTCTCTCTCTCTCTCTCTCCCCTCCCCCCATTTCTCTCCTCCACCTCTGTCTCTCTCACACACAGCCAATACAGTTTTTTTTGTTTGTTTGTTTTGTTTTAACCATATAGCTTCTGCAAATATCTTATAATATGTATTATGGAGTTCATGTTTGTGGCCCCCTAAAATTCATACCTTGAAATCCTAATCCCCACTGTGATGGTATTTGGAGATGGGACTTTGGGAATAATTAGTTGATGAGGGTGGAGTCCTCACGAGGGCATTAGTGGCCTCCTCCTGAGAGAAGATACAAGATAGCTTGCTTCTGTCCATGTGAGGATACAAGGAGAAAGCTGTCTTCAGCAAACCAGAAAGAGAGCATTCTCTAAGAAATCAATCTATCAGCACCTTGATCTTGGACTTACCAACCTCCAGAACTGTGAACAGGGGGGGAAAACATTTGTCATTTAGAGCACCCAGTCTACGATAATTTGTTATAGCTGACTGCACAGACTAAAACACTATCTTATAACTTGTATTCTTAGGTTTTGCTGATTTTATATTGCTTTTATAAAAGGAAACAGTTTTCCTATCATATTACAGTAGTCCCCCCTTATCCATGGTTTCATTGACCTTTGGTCAACTGTAGTCTGAAAATATTAAAAAGAAAATTCCAGAAATAAAGAATTCATAAATTTTAAATTGTGCACCATGCTGAGTAGCATGATGAAATCTTGCACCACCCCACTCTGTCCAGCCCAGGATGTGAAACATCCCTTTGTCTAGAGTATCCACGCTGTGTACACTACCCACCTGTTAGTACTATGTCAGGTATCAGATTGATTGTCATGGTATCACAGTGTTTATGTTCAAATAACCTTTATTTTACTTAACAATGTCCTCAAAGCATAAGAATAGTAATGCTGACAATTCGAACGTGTGAAGGAGAGACTGTAGTCTTTATCATAAGTATGTAAGTATAGGAAAAAACATAGTATATATAGGGTTTGGTATTACCCGAAAGTTCAGGCATCAACTGGGGGTCTTGGAACATATCCCCCACCGAGAAGGTGGGGACTACTGTATATATTTTCTAGAAATATAATGTAACATATTCAAGCCAATTATGTAATTTTACATTTTCTACTGTAGTAGCCATATTAAAAAGGAACTGATGAATTGATTATTATATAGTTAATTCAATATATCCACATTTTTATGATTTTAAAATGTAATCAAAATTTAGAAAGTAGAGTGAGATTTTACATTACTTTTCTTTCATACTAAATCTTTGAATTACAGTATATATTTTATAGTTATAGTAGCACACCTTATTTAGACTAGCTACATTTTGCATGCCCAATAGTCACATATAGAAGTGGTTACCATATTGGACAGCTCAGATATATGAGATGGTTTTTGGAGAAAGATTTTATAAATCATCCACCATTTTGAACATACAAAGTGAATTCAATTATTTCTCAATCATCTTGGGGTTTCCAGATAGAAAAAATTAAATTTATATATTGATGATGTTCTTTATCTTTTCCTATATTAATTGCTTTGGTTAGCTGTCCAGAATAGTGTTTGTTTGTTTTGTTTCAACAGTCTGAGTCTTGTTTTCAATCTAGGAGGAATTCCTCTAAAATTCTATTGTTATTTTCATATTTGTCAAATTGTTTCAGATAATTATTCTTTATTATTTGAGGAAATTACTTTTCAAATATGTTTCACGGTTTCTAAGAAGAAATAGCTAGTTCTTTTATTAATGCCTTCTACATCTCAGGATGACTACATGGCTTTTTCCTATAGCCTATCAGTACAATTAAATGTACTCATTAATATTAACTGATATCCTAATTCTACACAATTACCACAATGTAGGCATAGTAGGGAGATACTGTGGGTTCCATTCCAGACCATACCAATAAAGAGAGTATAGCAATAGAGTGAATCATAATCTTTTTGCTGGTGGATGGCCTTCCCCTCAATTTGTAAAAAACACATCTGTGAAGCACAATAAAGTGAAGCACAATAAAACAAGGTAGGCCTTTACATTTTTGGAACGAGTCCCAGGTGGTCATGGCATAATAATCTTTTAATATTCTCCAAGATTCATTCTCTTTACATGAAGCAGTTATTTATATTTCCCAGTTTCAGCTATGTATAGTTTTCCTTTGATCAGTGGAGCCAAAACCTAAAGGCAAGAGTCTACTACCATGTTTGTTAGTACATAAATGTTGTCACTGACAAAGGACAGGATAGGAAACCAAACGCATTTCAGTGAACTTAGACACTCATTTGAAAATAAATGCAGGCCTTTCTGGAACCTGTAAGATTGAATATATCCCAAATGTTTTGGACTTTCTATAATGCACAATGGTTTATTTGAATTGTGTGCACTTTTAGTGCTTATGTAGTAACTGTTCTTGATTAATTCTAAAAGTTTCTATAATCCATAATATTAAATGTGTAACTTATTCACAACTTCATATAATGCATAAAAAATTTATAAGATTCATATGCATTTATGAGTGTAATGAAAGTAAACAAAGTGTTACTAACATGTCACTTATTTTTAAAAATTTGCATGGAAATTTTTCTAACAATTATATGCTTCTAAGTATTTTATATGAAAAAAAGTATGCTTTATTTTTGTTAGTTAATTAAAACTGTAATCATTTTAGAAGTATAAGACCTGTAAGACAAGTAACTTAGGAAGTAACTTAAGGAAACATAGAGAAAAAAATGAACAAAATGAAACTAATAAAGAATTTTTAAGATAACATCTAGAAAACAAAACAATGTAAAACTAATCAGCTGACAAAATCACTTATGATCATCAACAAGATTTGATTGACATGGAAGAATATGACAGAGGAAATACTTAAAACTGTAACCTCCCTAATGAACCATACTGAAGACTATAGTTGAACCACTGAATAAAGGTTACATAATTTTATTAACTATTATTTTCATTCCTTAGAAACAATACACCTATATATAGAAGGAGGTTTCCACATGGCTGCATCATTCTTGTTAAGTGAGATTGGTTTCTGTGTTTCATTAAATACTATCACCATCAGATTTCATATCAGGTTTGTGTTAACCTTATAAAATGAATTGAGTTTTCATTCTATGTCCTATGCTTCAAAATGAATACAATGACATGGAATAATTATTAAAAACTTGAGGACTGATAAAATTTTCAAAGATTTTTATTCCACATTCTTAAATTTTAATTTCATGACTCTTGTTCTACTTCTCTTTCTTCCCATTCATCATGGGAATTAGAAATTTTTTATTAATACATATACATTTTCATAATTTTAATTTTAATTTTAAAAATACTTAGAAGAATATCATTTATATTTATTTTCTTTATTGTTTTATAAATCATTGTTTCATTCTGTTATTGGAATTTTCACAGAACCAAACTAATTTATTTCTTAATTTTACATATTATATTGGTTTTATCTATTGAAGTTCATTGACTCTACTTTCTTTTTAAAAATTTTTAATAGTTCCTCATAATTTTTTTAACTTAAAATATAGCATTTCTTTCTCAAATTTTTAGGCTAATGCTATGGAAGGCAGAGTGGAGGTTCCTCAAAAAATTAAGAATAGAATTACCATATGACCCAGCAATCCCTCTACTGGGTATCTACCAAAAAAATCTGAAAACATTTATCCATAAAGACATGTGTGCTCCAATGTTCATTCCAGCTTTATTTACAGTGGCCAAGACAGGGAAACAACCAAAATGCCCTTTGAGAGTTCAATGGATAAAGAAATTATGGTATATATACACAGTGAAATACTATTTGGCGGTGAGAAAAGATGAAATAGTACCATTTGTGACAAAATGGATGGATCTTGAGATTATAATGCTAAGTGAAATAAGTCGGACAGAAAAAGTAGAGAACCACATGATTTCACTGATATGTGGTATATAAAACTGAAAACAACAAAAGAACAAGACAAATAAATGAAGGAACAAAAACTCATAGATATAGACAATAGTTTAGGGGTTACCAAAGGATAAGGGGGTGGGGGTGCTAGAAGAGGGTAAACGGGGTCTAATATATGGTGATGGAAAGAGAACTGACTCTGGGTGGTGAGCACACAATGTGAGATATAGATAATGTATTACGGAATTGTACACCTGAAACCTATGTAACTTTACTAACAGTTGTCACCCCAATAAACTTTAATTAAAAAATATATTTTTAGGCTGAGTATTTTATCAACAGGGTTTCTACAGGATGATTGTTAATTGGTATTATTTTCTAATTGGCCTTCATTTGTGGCTTTGATTTCCAATTTGAGCCCATGGTTATTTAAAGAAAATTTTTATTTGTTTTAATGTGAAAATAGTTGGGGTTTTTTTGTTTGTTTGTTTGTTTGTTTTTTTGGTTAATTTTTTTTTTTTGGCTTCTAGTTTTATTGCACTATGGTCATAAATGGTAGCTGAAAATATTTCACTTTCTTGAAAATATTGGTCTTTTATTGTAATAGATTATAATTACTTTAAGTGTTCCACAGATATTTCTCAATAATTTCTTTTCTCTTTCAAGAAAAGAGTTTGATAAGGAGGAATGGAAGCATTTTGCTGTGACTTAGGTTTTCTTAATTTCACTTTGTCTGTCTTACACTTTTTAATTTTTATAATTTTAGGTTTAGGTCATAAAATAATCTTTTATATTTTCTTCTAAAAGTTTTAATGTTTTGCTTAGGTTAGTTATTCAATGCATTTGAAATTTATTTTTATTTTTGATGTGCAATAAGTCTATAATTTTTCATATGGGAACAGATTTCCCCAGTGCCATTTATAAAATTTTTCTTCTAGTTCTTAGAGTGCCTAGTCTTCCTAATAAGTTACTATATAACATTTGATACTGTTGGGAATAATTTTTTTTTAATTTATAATAAGGACTTACTTTACATTTATAATGTACATTTGAATGTGTATGACTTTTCTGTGTAAAAATTATCATAAAAATCGAAAATCATGTAATGCATACTTTTTATGGAAAGTTTAGTAAAATTATATATTCTGACTAGTTATAATGGTAAGTTTTTGTCTTTTACATGCTCGTTTTATTAGTACTCTTTGTTTTGATATTCTCCATATTTTCTTGAATTTTCTAAGTAGATAAAGCATAACCTCTGCATTTCACAATAATATAATTTCACTCTATCCTTCACAATCTGTTTGTCTTATTTATTTTCTATTATTAGGCTTGCTGGAAACTCTAATATCCAGTTGGATGACAGAAATGATAGTGTTATTTTGCCTTTTTCTTTATTTTAATCATTATATTATGTTTCACCATGAATTGTCAGGAGCTATTTTTTTTCTCTTCCTTGGTATTTGGTTTGCTATTTAGTTGTTGTTGTTTTTTAATCTGAAAACTTCACCATATTTTATCTTCAAATTTTGCATGCCCCCCCTTTTGTTTAGAACTTCTTACATGTTCTGATGGTATCTCTTTGTGATGCATTCTGAGTGGGTTTATACATCTGCTAACACTCTCTCATGGAAGATTTCCTTAATATGCTTTTTCTCATTTTTGGTGTAATTTTTCCTATGAGATCAATAGCATCAAGGGTTATTCTTTAGGGACTGGACATGCTGTTCATTGTGGGCATCTCCATGGAAATGTTTCCTACTTGCCTCTTCTGGGGCCCTCGGTTGTGGAAGGGTTTATGTGCTACTTTATCAGGTCAGGCAAAAGTTTCCCACATGGCATGGTGAGAGTAAATTCAAACTCCAAACCACAGCCAAGTGCTTATATGCGTGACTTTCTTATTTTGCAAAGACCAGGAGAGTTCACCCCAATTTCCCCTGCTACAGATGAGGATACTGGATGGGGTTTTTCTACTCTTCATCTCACATTACTTCCAGACTCCTGGCTTTAGCCTCAAAACTCATTTCTAGCTGCTCATTCACACAAGACACTTGGAGTTTTCTGTGTGTGTTTTGTGCACACTATTTCCTTCCTTTCTTCCCTTCCTCCCTCCCTCTTTTCCTTCCTTTGTTTCTTTCCAGAACAAATCTGTATTATTAATAATATTATTATTATTGATTTTAATTTTTGAATGATAAGGATGTATTGAGAGTATTTTTGTCGATTAGAGTTGGTACTCTTGGTGAGAAGTTTCCTTTTTCTCAAGGATTTGTGTGCTTAATATGTCATCCAGATTTTGCGGGAATGGAGAGCTTCTAATCACATTGGCCAATCACATTGGCCATCATCGGTGTCTGACTTTAGTGTGTGCCTCCTGTGCCAAGAGCAAACCAGGAGTGCTATGATCAGGATCTCTGTGACCTTAGGACACTGGCATTTGATGAACTTTCTAAAGGTTTTGGAAATACATAACACCCCTCAGTCCTCATGATATACTCTTGTTTTCATTCCTTCCTGCTGTTGGTTAAAGATGTAAATTGGGCCTGACTGGGGGTGAGGGGTGGTGTCTTTCACTTACCACTGATCGGGACTTTTTTGTTTTTGACATTTACTGGATGAAATGGTTCCATCCTTTGCCAAAATCAATCCAACCTGCTTATTATTACATAAATTTCTCTTTGTCTACAGAGCACGTGAAAGACAGCTTCTCACTAGTTTCCAGGATGAGATAGAAGTGCCTCCATTTCTCTGTTCTTTACCACTGCAAGGGGAATCTGAGAAGCAGGCAGATGGATAGCTTCAGGTGCTGACCTGGATCTTCATCAGTGAGAAGGTCAGAGAGAAAATCAGGAACCGCTGGATTCACTCCTATTAAAACCCTGAAATCTGGAGCATTTTTTTCTAGATTTTTAATCAGGATAGAAAGAGGAAGTTGAGTGTCATTATACATTGCAGCGGGTTGTCATACATTTATTCATATTTTAAACTTTTTTTATTGAAAGGGATAATTTGTATTCACTAGTGTTCTCTTTCCTACTTTTTTCTTTCTAGACGCCATTCCTCTTGTACTTCATGACTCATAAAAACACTTCTCTGTATGCTGATCTGGTCATTCATAATTGGGAAAACTGTTTGACTTTGGGTTGTAATTTTTAAAACTCACTTTCACACCAGATGTTCCACAAACTTCCTTATCTGAAAGTGTCATCCAAGGGTATGCCCCACACTGAGCATTACAAACACTTGAAGAAATACACATTCTGGGAGGTGACAAGGGCATGAAGGTCAACGTCAAGGGAGACAATAAAAGTAGAATCAGGCTTGTAACCTTCATCAGCTTCCCTTCCACCTCCACCGTAAATCAAAGCTGCTTCATTTCCACATGAGTATGACAACCCATCTGAGGTGAAAGCATTTCAATTCAGCTGGGACATTTTGTCCAAGTTGGCTTCCCTAACACCGTTAACCCAAAGACTGAGGACACATTATTTTGAGAGATTTACAGCTCTAGAAATAAAGAGACTGGCTAACATCAGTTAAGCCAAAACCCCCAAATCAAATTAAAATTCAAACTCAGTAAGAACAAAATTTAATCAAAAGCAACTTCAGAAATAAAACATATGGATTTCATTAAATTGACAAAATTAGTCCTTTGTTCAATAAATATTTACTGAGCCCTTCTTTCTTCTGTTTCTCAATTATTCAAAAGCATAAAAAGTTTCCCTCCCCAGCCCCCACTGCCTCTTGCTAATGAATGCAGTCAATGCTCCTTTGTAGCTCTCTGCTCAAGCCTTACCTCCTAGACCAGACTACCACACCCTCACACATACCTCTGCTCTCTTTCTGTTACACTAGTGCTAGAAGATGTGCTCCTGCGATTTTCAAAGGGTGTGTGAAAGGGCAAACTCCCACTTCTCCACCACATTCCATCCATGGGCCTTTTCGGGCACTTCACTTATACAATTATTTACTCTCCCTCTGCATCATTAATTAGCTCCTCTCTGTTTTATCATTTACTCTAACATAATAACATGATTTTGTTTAAAATTATATATATGATTACATTCTCCTTCAACTACCACTTCATTTCTTGGTCTTATTCAAAGCCAAATGCCCTCTAATGAATTTCGGTAGTGACTGCTTCTTTAACTCCTACTTCTTTCAACCAGTCACAACTGTGTCTCCATATCCCATCAACCAGATGGCCCTATTCCTTTCAAGATCACGAGTGCCCTCCATGTTCCCAATTCTAATTTTCAAATCTCTTTCTTGATATTACTTCATCCCTGCATGTCATTTAAGGTAGCTGATCACTTTATCTTTGGGCTTCTATGGGCTCAGATGGTCCTGCATTCCCTCTCGCCCCACTTGTTCCACATCAGTCTACACTTTTGACTTTTCTGCTTTATTCTATTTCAAAAAGTCAAGGAACCTTGGGACCTACTTTTAAAATTATTATTTTACTTTTAGACTCTTCCTAAGGGACCACACCTTTTCCATGACTTTACTCACTATGAGCTGACGATTCACAAATCTGCAAGCCCAGCCCTGCCCTCTGTGCAGAACTTTAGCCTCTGCATGGACAGGCTTCTCAAACCTTTGTGCTGAAGCAGAACTCAGTTCCCTTCACCCTCCACCTAGACCTGCTCATGTTGTCATAGCTTCAGCAATTCACACAGGATCCATTCAGTTGTTCAAGCTCAACTGGAAGTTATTTCTGATTTCTGTTTTCCTGTTGGTCCCCACATCCTTTCCACAACTTATTGACTTTATTTCCAAAAACACACTACCCTCTACATCTATTAATCACAGCCTACTTCAAGGCAGCAAAATTCCCTGCCTTCTAATAGATCTCCACAATTTTGTCCTTGCCCTTCCCTCCTGCATTACAGAAGCCAGAGATCTTTTAAAACTGCAAATGACATACATCACTTTTTTAATTAAACACCTCCAAAGGCTTCGCATCATAATTAGAATAAAATATAAATAACTCACCCTGGATCACAAATCCCCTCATTGTCTGGTATCATCCTACTGAGTAATGCTCTCCTTCTCATTTTAAAGCAGGAATTCTCAACTGCAGCATAACTGATATTTTGGGGTAGATCATTCTTTGTTTTGGGGTGCTGTCCTGTACATTGTAGGATGACTCGAGCCATTAGATACAGAGCAACTCCCCCCCAAATAGTGACAAAAATGTGTCCAGACATTACCAAATGTCCCCTAGGGGGCAAAATTACTCCTGGTTGATAACACTAGTCTAAAGTGATAATAAGTCTAGTTTACCCAGACAGATCTGGATGCTTGTCGCCTACTTATTACTACTCATAGCATTCGCTTTCACTCTCAAAGATGTCTTGGTTAGGATGACAATTATATGGTCACTTTAGTCTTCATCCAATATGCTCATGATTCATTCTGGCCTTTTGTGTGTATGTGTGTGTTTTGTTTTGTTTTGTTTTGTTTTAAAGAAATCAGGTTTACCCTAGGCTTAGTGTTTTTGCCTTGGGTGTTTCTCTTCATGGACGTGCTCTCCCTCAAAGGCCTTTCTCTCTCTCGTTATTCAGATCTCAGTTTAAATGATATTTTCTTTTCTGGTCAAATTCAAAGCAACATAGCAATTCCATCATCCTCTACTCAATTACTGTATCACTGTCTGGTAAGTTTGTTTTTTAGTTATCTCTCTATTTATTTTGAATCTACCTTGCTCCCAAACAATACCGATAAAAACAGATGCTTTGCCTATCTGCTTAGAACAGTGCTTGGTCCACAGAAAGTGCTGAATTGAATGAATAAATAAATAAATAAATAAAATATTCCTGACAATCCTCCGCACAACAAGGTTCAATTTCTGTGTTCTGTATCATCATTGCATTCTGGATGGTTATTCCATGGCACTTTTCACAAATGTTATTTAATTACTTAGTGTAATTTTTTATTCTTGTAAGTTCTATAAGGACAGGATCTGTATCTTTCTCAATTCTGAAAGGGAGGATTTATACTCCCTTATAAAATGCACTGCTTATACTGTTCATATTTTATATGAACAATTAAATAAATTAGTGAATCACAGTATATAAATGCATAGAGCACACGTGGAGCACGCTTGAGAAAACAAATGATCTGATTGGAAAGTTTGATATGGATGTTTCAAGAAAAGTACATATTTATCCTTGAGAAGAATTTGATATTATTTTGGAAAACTAAAGTTATAAGTGTGGCTGCTTGTCTTTCTTTTCTCAAATGATTTTATAAGCATTGTAAGTGTTGGCCTCGTCAGTAATTACAAATGATGGAAAATGTATGCTTTCTTAATTCCTGAGATTGAAATCCCCTTGCAAGTATAATCTAACAGTTTTTCCATTATCTGATATCACTTGAGAAGTATAGAGGAAGATCAGCTTTGAATTTGCCAGGAAACCACTAACACACGAGCACCGCCACAGAATGGCTTCCCGACATCTATGGCGTCTACTGAATGGCAGAGCCTCAGCCTCAGTGTCACGTAATCAATATCACCCTTGCTTCTGAGTGTGCCATTTGACAACTGACTATTTCCTCCTCATTTATTAAAACTATACTACTTTAATGATAAAAGCAGTTAGCAGAGACCTGTAAATGTAGGTTTGGAAACATGAAAATGTACATCTCAAAGGGAAAAATATGCAAAGTCTACAAGAAGGATTGACTTGGGGGGTGGGAGGAAGGGTTTGGTATTCCAGGACAAGTGGAAAACCAGGAAAGGATTTGCCTGGTATTTGAAGATGTTGATATGAAGTTATTCATAATTAAGACAAAGTACAATTAATCAGATGCTTATTATACCCATATTTTCTGTCAAGGAGAAGGAACTTTTGTAGGAGAGGCTGAACAGACAGACATTAGAGAGCAGCTGCTGAGGTACAGAATGATGGATAAGAGAGTATATAAGCACAGATGAGTTCCAGGGGCCCAGGCTGATTGGATTATATCCCAGCTCCTGAAAGAATTTAACCTGAGATCTGATCCACCATCTGCTTTCTTAGAGGATTCACTGGAAAATGGAAAACAAACAATGCATTTTCACTTTTAGAGAAGGGAAGTATAGAGAGTCCTTACACTATAAATCAGTGCGCATGCTAAATACAACAACAAAGTGTAAAAACACATTTTTGAAATATAGTTCAATATGAAAATGTAGAAGATGTTGACGTCACTAAGGGGCAACCTGGCTTTATAAAAAAAAATAATAATAAAGTCAAATTCACCTTAATGTTTTCTTTGATTGCAAAACTAAAGTGAAAGATTAGAAAAATGTGAAATAAATGTTATACCTAAACCCTTCATCAGATCTTTCAGGACAAGAAGAAAATAAAATAGGTATCAAATTTTGTTCTCTGGAATACAATCTGGGGTTGTTTCATATGTGAAGTAATTAGCTAAGGGGGGAATCGTTTTCTCCATCTCAGGCATTTCTTTCCTAATCATTCTGAAATTTCCTTTGGTTGATGGAATTCTCTTCCTTCTCTGAGGAATCTTACTTTTGTGGAAGCCAAGGATGTCAGGTTCTTCTTTTCCCTGGCCTTAATTGAGCCAGAAGTGAAGCTGATTGCCTAAACCTTGCCTAAAACTATGACTCAGTATCTCACCTGCAAAATGATAGCAATAATGTCAATCTCAGAGGCTTTTTTGGGACAGAGAAACAGGGATAAAATTAAGTATGAAAAATAAGAGCTGTTAGGTGTTCATAAATGGCAGATCCCTTTCCACAGTGTCTTTTTGAGAAGAATATAAAAACTACTATGAGATAATGGAAAGGAGCAAATAATTCCATCAAAGCCAGATGGTAATGACTACAATGGCAGTATAATAAAATATTCATGTTTAGGACAAGAGAATGAATACATCTGGCTACGTGGTCTGCTTCTGGGACCACACAAACTGGGGCACATGCAAGAGAGAGTGGTTTTCATATTTTTCCTTGGCTGATAATGCCTTGATGATTGTCCTGAATCACAGTTGTTAGAAATGGAATAGGAAGAATCAAATTACCTGAGGTGTTTGTGAGATATATCTCTCTGCCCCTGACCATTATCCCAGGTAAAGTTCTTTTCTAAGCATCCCAGAGTTCCTACTTGGGAAATCATTTGGTTCTTCTCTAGCAGCATATGGAAGATATCAGAGGGATTCTTTAAGAAGAAGAGAGAAAAAAATATAAAAAATATGAACTCAATCTATGAGTTCGCCCACACTTCCCCCTCAGGTGTGCACTTTCTTTTCAATAAACTCCCTGTGCTCCCTCTTGAATTCTTAAAAATAAATAATAAAACAAAATGAATAATAAAATGGCAATAACTATATATTTATCAAAAATTAGTTTAAACGTAAATGGATTAAATTCTTCAATCAATAGACTGGATGGCTGAATGGATAAGAAAACAAGACCCATATATACGCTGCCTACAAGAGACTCACTTCAGATTGAAAGACACAGAGACTGAAAATAAAAGGATAAAGTAAGATAGTTCATGGAATTGGGGTATAAAAAAGAGCTGGGATAGCAAGACAAAACAGACTTTAAAACAACAGCTACAACAAGAGACAATGAAAGACTCAGTATTCCTACTTCTGGGTATTTATCAAAAAAAAACCAAATGCTACTTCAAAGGACGTGTGCAACCATATGTGCACTACTGCAGCATTATTTATAATAGCTGAGATGTGGAGGTAACATGAGTATCCATCAATGGATTAAGAAGAGGTGTGTGCTGTGTGTGTGTGTGTGTGAGTATGTATACACATACACTATAACTCAGCCATAAAAAAGAATGAAATCTTGCCATCTGCAAAACATGGATGGACCAAGAGGATATCGTGCTGAGTGGAGTAAGTCAGACAGAGAAAGACAAATGCCATATGATTTCACTTATATGTGAAATTTAAAGGACAAAATAAACAAATACACAAAACAGAAACAAACTCATAGATACAGAGAACATTTTGATAGTTGCCAGTTGGGAGGGATGTTGGAGCGTTGGGTAAAAAAGGGGGAGGGATTCAAAAGTACAAATTGGTAGTTACAAAATAGTCACAGGAATGTAAAATATAGCATAAGGAATATAGCCAATAACATTGTAGTAATGTAGTATGGTATCAGACGGGTACTCAATTTATCAGGGTGATCACTTTGTGAGGCATATAAAGGTCTAATCACTGTATTGTACACCTGAAACTAATAATATTGTATGTCACCTGTAGCTAAGAAACAAAAACAAAAAAACAAAAAAAGAAACTATCTGAATCTAAATCAAAATTATTTGCCTAAATTACTTTATATATAGACAGCTCCTATAAATCATTAAGAAAAGGATCTAATAACTGAATAGAAAACTGAGTAAGGAATATTAAGAGAGTTCACAGGAAATATGATAGCTCTTAAACATATGAATAGATGTTCTGTCACTCATCATAAAAGAAATTATATTAAAAACTACAGGATATAGTGCTATTCACTTTCAAGTTTGAATAAAGATAAAACAGTTTGATAAAATAATGTGTTATATTGAAGACACTTTGAAGAAACAGAGTGGAGAAGGCTTGAGAGTTTAAATTCATGCCACTCCAGGAATGACAACGAGGACAACCCAAAAATCTACAAAGGTACATATATTTGACTTAGATATTCCCTTTCAAAAATCTTTCTTACATACTGTTTTAAATAGCATATTATAAACACTAAAAAACCTAAATGAAAATTCCCAGATAAGTTAATTATGTCATATTACGTTATATGCAATCAATATAAAAAGACAGTCTATGTAATTGTAAAAAGAATAAAAATGTTCTAAATGTGTTGAAATAAAATAACCTTGAAAATCCATTTGCTAAGTTAAAAAGCAAGGTGAAGAACAGTGTGTATTATGAGCTATTGCTTACATAAAAAGGAAAAGGGGATTTTTTTGTTAATTTTGCTTTTTTAAAAAATAAATATATTATTTACATATTTATATATAATACATGTTATTTATTTTCATTTATAAATATGTTAAAAATAACTCTATAAATATTTATAAGAAGCTAATAACATTGATTGCCTGTGAGAGAGGAAATGGGTAAATTGGGGAATAGAGGTAAAATACATTTATTATAAATCCTTTATAGCTGTTTGGTGTTGAACCACATGGATGTATGACTATCCTGAAATTAAATTAAACTAAAAATAGTATTTTAAACTAAAATATTATTGCTATGTTAATTATCCATAACACAGCAAAGTCGTCTGCATTTAGTTGATGTTAAATGAGTTTTGAAGGAAATGGACTAAATTTAAAAATGAGAACTAGGAAAACATGTTACCTTGGACAAGTCTCTATTTCACTCACTCAAAATATCCTTGAATGTCTGATATAATGGAAGCATGGTAGCAGTAATCAAGTTTAACACAATCCCTATTCTCCTGTAGAATCTGTACCTTTTTCAATAATCTGCTGATTGAATTCCATAATGAAAACAAAAACACACAAAGAAAAGCTGACAGACATATTTAAGAAATAGTCTGAAGATTTTATTTGGAACCGTAGTGTAATATATTCAAGGAACAATGTCATTTTACAAAATATGAACTCTATTAGATCATACTATATCTCTCAATTTATTCCTTCTTTTACTCTACAATAAGTCTCCATAATTTCCTTCATGTAGGTCTTAACTTCTAAATCTTATTTGTGCTGTTCAAAAATAAATGGAGATAGTAATAACTATTTTATTTTGTACTTGTTAGAGTTACATGACAGAACATAGACAGCATGTGTGAATGTACTTGGCAAAGTTCTTTAATAAATGTCACTTGTATCTGAATTGGCTTGCACTATAGAAATGTTTGAGTTTTAAATTCCTCATTGTTTACTCTTAATTGAGGGACAGGACTTACAGATTACCCACAAAACATTGGGTCTGGAATGTGTTCCTCTGCCACTGAAATGGGTTATGCCCAATATTTGGTAATTTCTTGCAGATATAATCATGGAATGTTGCTGTAAAGACAAAAAATCGGGAAACACTGGACAGTTGATAATATCCTCAAGTTTTAAAAGGCAGTAGAAATCAAATGTTTATCTGCCAGATCAATTCCACATTAATTCTCCACTAGGACTGCCCTAAAGGGACCAAAATTTTCAAGATTACAAAGAAAATGGAGACAGTGGAGATACCAATGGATATAATTGAACATTTACAACCTACTCATGGGGAGAGACTGAAAATTTAAGGGAGCCAGAAATTTAGAAGTTCCAGTGCTTGTTCTCAAAAGCTTATTCTCGTATAAAACGAATGATCACAATTTTATCAAGTGCCTATGTGTGTCAGGAACTAAATTATGTACCTTGCACTGTATGGCTTAATACAATCATTCTGTCCCAAACTGTACCGATTATGCATCCATCTTTTCACCTATTTTAAATTGAATTTTTAACCAGTAGCCATGTTACTTAAGATACTCATTTCAAGAAATAATGGAGAATTACTGCTCTGAACTCCTCATGAAAAATAAACAAACAGATCAATAGACAGATAGATAGATAGATAGATAGATAGATAGATAGATAGATAGATAGATAGGTAGATGATAGACTTTTCTTGCAAAACCTGTTACAAAACAATATTCTCTATGTAGCTTTGTCCTTGAAATGTCAGTTCCTTGGTTTAAAAATAGGAACACAAACATTTTATCAGCCCCTAGCAGAAAGTACAGAAAGCCACAATGTTAGAATCATCAGATTTGCATTTAAATTCCTGGAAACAGAGTAATTTTGGTAGGTTAGTTAAATTTTCTGAATCTCAGTTTCCTCAACTAAGAATGAAAATGCTTAAGGGCAGCAGTAATAAATAAGGAAATGTGGACAAAAGCCCAGCACAATGTATGGTAAGTCATTTCATGAAAATGTCTCTGTTGGAATTCCAAACATAACCCTAGTACATAGAGAAAACCCATAATCCTGGATCTCTGATTACTACCAACGATGTGGTTGATTTTTATATTTCTCTGGGTTCACATTTACAATCCACATAAGGAGAAGCTATTTATAATTTTTGTGTTCAATTTTTTTAAAAAAGATATGCAAATACTGAAAGAGTGATGGTAGCATCAAATTAGAAATCAAGACAGTAATAGCGCAAATCATTCTGTTTCGTGTCAGTTACACAGGAGTGAAATTACTCTATCATCCTCTCTTAAAATAAATCCCTCAAGGAGTGGAGGATGGTGGGTAGGTGGCTTGATATAGCAACTCGTTGGTTGTCTTCTAGTATCGGTATGATATACAAGTAAAACACCATTAAAAAAAAAAAAACCCAAAAACGAAACAGTGTTCTGCTACTTAGCTCCAAACTATAATAGCTCCTGAGCATAAAATGTAAATAAATAGATGGATTTAGGAAAGTCTTATTAACATAGGAGAAAATCGTTGTGTTTTTTTTCTGTATTTTATAGAAAGTGGTGATAACTATCTAGTGATACATGTAATGTTATTAGGTATGATTGAAGTTTATCCAAAATGGAGTATGAGAAAGAAGAACAAAAAGCTAAGAATGGTACATCAATGTATAAATCAGGAGAGGGGTGTGCCATACTCATGCATAATGATGAAGGTAGAAATAAACTACACAATATTCTCTATATAAAATAAAGCTGTATAGAAGCCTGAACCAACTCAGGCTTCAAATAGCTTATTTGAGTAGTAAGAATCCTATTAAGATTCCTCAAATTGGAGAAGATAGGGGTGAAGGGTAATGGGGAGCAGGGAAGCTGAGCACACATTCTGAGCTGGGAGCCTCCATGAGCAGGTAGCTCCTAGACTACTCAACTCCTAGCTTACACCAACTACAGGTGTAGGCGCCGTGTAGGCAGACAGCAAATGCACCGCTATGATTTCCTCCTTTGGGAGTCATGGTCTGGGCAGAGTGGAAGCCTCACAGCAGCAAACTGTTATTTACCAAAATAAGCACAGAACACCACTGCCGGACGTGATCATTTAACACCATGGTGGGTCTCCCTCACCCTCCTGGCTTTAAACCTGCCTTATTCTGCCAGAGACTGAGATGACAATTAGAAAGATGAAAATGGAGAAAACCATTCTGTGTCCTCCCTCCTTCATCTGGGCCCACAGTTTTGTAGAGAAACCCATAGACAGTCTTTGAAAATGCACCTCAATTTCCAATACAGCAGAAAGTCTGGAAAGTCACACAGAGAAATAATGATGCTCAAAGGAAGGGGACCAATGTGAGGAACCGTAATAATTGTAACTCTATGGGAAAGGGTTACTGTCATGGTTCAAAACTCTCTTCATTTTTCGTTTTTAGACTAGACAACCTCTAGGGTTCAGATTCCAGCCCTATCACTTACTAAGTGCATATCCTTTAGCAAATAATTGTACTTATGTTTGTTGCAATTTCTTCATCATTAAAATTGTATTTACTTCACAGGACCTCATGAGGATTATCTGTAAAACGCTGAGAACAGTGACTGACACACAATGAGTACCAAAAACCCTGTTATTGTCATTTTAAAAATAATTATTAAATTAATTAATATATAATTGTAGAAAATTAGGAAAATACAGAAAAATATTGATAAGAAAAATTATGTATAATCCTACCACAGTTTGCAATGCATTGCCTTCAAGTTATTTTTAAAAAACACACATATTAAGTGTAAACATACATATTTTACAAATTTGGGTGAGCATATAGTCCTGCTTCACTCTTTTTTGGTATTGTAATTATTCATAGCTGTGTCTTCTACTCTCTATCCTAGGCTGGATAAGTTACACGGTCACTCTGTTTATACCACATAGACTGTTTTGAATCCTACATTTTATTAAATATACAAGGGCTTTTTTCAAAACATTAGATGTTCTAAAACAACTTCTATATAGTACATGATTGAACTATAATTAATCAATCAAACCATTGTTTTTTAAAACATAAAAAATATATGGAAATAGCATTATCAACTGTAAAATACAGTATACGTTTTTTACAGTGTTATCTCAATCTATAGAACGGAAAGTCCACAAAGAGCACTAAATATGTATAATTATGGAGTATTTGATTAAGATCTCTTTTTTAATCAACAAGGACACTTCAGATTATTCAATAAATTCTGTTGAGAGAATGACAGAAACAGAGACAAAAGGGAATACATACATATAATAAATAATAATAAATTATATACATAATAAAAATGTAATAGCCAAATTACTAGGATATTTATTTCATTTTATGGTAAAGAAAGTCCTAGTATTAACACATATGAACTATATTTTTAAAATAACTGATAGATTGATTACATAAAAGGCAAAACTTCTGTATGTTTCAAAAAACACCATAAAAAATAAAGAGCGATCTGGAAATATGACAACATATCTGATAGTGCACAGTTTATTATCCTCAAAATAACAAACTCTTTTAAAGGAGACAAAAAAAATCACTAGATTTGAGCATAAAAAAGTAACTTAAAAAATTCACAAAACTAGAAATAAAATAAAAGTAGCAATTAAAAAATACTGTTCAGTTCTGGTGAAGGCAAATGTGAAATCAACTTTTTCATACTGTGCTCATGAAAATGTTAATTGATGTAGTTTCTTGAGGAAAAGTTATCGAAATGTATCAAAAGTCTAGAAACTGATCCTTAAGAAATTATTCGCTTTTCAAGGTAAATACTTATGCATAATGTTTGTCAACACTGTAATCATGAAAAATTGAAAACATACTAAATAATCCAGCATAAATGTTTGGTAAAATAATTTATATTGCATGCTTATAATGTTACACTCCTTGAAGTAATAGTTTAGCAGAATATAGGATTATATAGTGCTGTAGGGAGAGGGTCACACATGCTAGTATACATAGAGAAAAACCAGATTATAAAATATGTATACAGTGATCTCAACTTTGTAAGGAAAATGTAATAAGATGTTAGCATTTAATTCTCCTTACCTCAGACTTGATTAAGTTGTCAATATAATGAATAGTAGAGAATGAAGTGTGACACAAATCACCATATGCAGAATTTATAAAGGAAATACTCAAATAATCTAGAATCATTCCATAACACTTGATCTCTCTCACTGACTTTGAAAATATAAAAGGGATGAAAGAGATGGGAGAGAAAGCCATGTTGGTCCTGGGAGTCTGGTAACAGAAACATCTGAATGGTCTGCTCTCGAGAGAATGTTGGGACACCAAATGTGTAGCAGCTCCTGTGGACTCGCTGAAGGCCACACACATGAGAGAGACTGGCTAGCAGCTGTCTTAGGACCAGTCCCAAAGTCCCTGAACAGGTAGCTGGACAACCCATCATCTTCTACAGGTGGTGTGGATCTCTAGCTAGCTAGCCAGGGCTACATTAGGGAAAGCATCAGTTAGCAAGCTGCGGGGACGGAGCAGGGGAGCTGTGGGACACAAAGACAGCTGGGTTTCCCTCTGGCCTCATGAACCCTGCTTTCAATGTAGTGGTTAATATTGAATACATATATATTCCACATGAAAACATAAAACAATTGAAATGTTATGCACTAAAATGATTATTTGTGGTTATCTCCTTCTGGTGTGATCATGGGAAATGTTTTGTAAATATATTATCTTCCTAGTGTTCTAGAAATGGTGTGTATTTGCAAGTTTTATTGGTAAAAGGTAGTAATTTGCACAACTTAAAAAGGTACACTTGAAGATATATGAAATATGAAATATGTGAAAATGCCATAGACCTGATAGAATTGATAAATTTTATGAGATTCATAGAGGCATAGTCAAAATCTGATGTCTGTTACTCCTCTTTCAAGGCCAGAAAAATGGTAGTAAGAGATATAGAGTTTACATGTTAATCCATTCTGCATTCTGCTAACAATGCTTTAATGGCTATTGCAAGGCAGAGTAACAATGTAAGAGACTTTAATATTCTGAGAAGATTGCAGTCTGGAATACGCCTCCTCTCATCAGTTTAGATTAATGGACCAAGAGCAAGTGGGGATTAGTTTATGCTTTGTGCCCAATGGGCTTCCTGATACACGGGGAAGGAGACCAACCGCGCTCAGACCTAATGAGTTAATTGTCCCTACAAACCAATCAGAAGTGGGCTGTGCTGACTTATTCACTGCTTGGCTTGCCCTCTGAGGCTACAACCACATGCCATGGCAAACTGAATGTTTGGATTCTCAAAGTGATTATTCCTGGGAAGCTGGGACACACAAGCCCAGTTTGCAGTGATTGGAAATCTAAACCCATATCGTCTTTTCTCTGCCTTCCTCTGAATCCATGTCCAGACCAGGCTCCTTGCACCTTACAGGGCACTGGTAGAGGACAGCCTTGTTTCTAAGATCCAAAGAAGCCAAAGTGTGAATGTAGGACAGTGCTGTTCAAGTAACGAGAGTCGCTCATTTTAAGCCCCACATCAGCAAACCAAAATGTACCTAAGTTTCTAGGACCAGTTCTCCCAGAAAAAGAAAGGCCTAGATCAACCAATCAGCACAAGTCAGCTCAGCGGAAGTTACCTGACCTGGCTCCAACACTTCCCTTTGCTCCTGAGAAGGAAAGTAACCCTGCTTGAACTAATCAGCAGATGCCCAGTATAACTTCCTTGTTCCTGCTCACTTTGGTCTATAATCTCTCACCTTGTGCAGCTCTTCAGATACCTGCTAGGTTGGATGCTGTCTGACTCCTGAATTGCTGAGTAAAAGTCTACTGGGTCAGTAAATTGTCTGTGGAAATTTTCCTTTTAACAGTTTATATAGACTAGCCTGGGGAGTTATCCTCCATGTTCCAGTGGTGAAGTCCAGATGACTCAGTTTAAGATGTACAACCCCATGCCAAAACTTGGGCCTACCGGCTTGTCACCTGCTGCCAGCCCCGGGGGTACTGGGTGTTGGACACTGAGTGGAGAGGAAGGCACCATGAGGTCTGGAAGGGGCGCCACTGGCTATTTGAGGAGGAGAACCCTCCCTGCACATGGCTGTCTTCTAGACCCTACAGCTACACATTCTTTGATTCTGCTCTGAATCCATTCTCTGGAGCTGCTCTCACCTTGGCCAGTGATGAGATCAGGATCCTGATGGTAACTCAGGCTGACATGTGCTCTTAAGAGGGAATACTCAGAAAGTAGCTGCCCGAATCCTTGGCCAACTCATGGTTCTCCAATTCTACCTGGCTGTGCTTTAAAGCTAGAGGGGCTATCTGACTTGGATGGGTATGGGTGGTAAGGTAGAAATACACAGGATGGGGATCTACAGGTCGACCCTGTGTTTGTGGACAAAAGAGACTGGTTCTGAAATGATTACATTAGAAATTGTCAAGATGAATATGGGGCTTCCTGGCAGTTGACTGCTGGCAGGGCTGGCAGCAGCATGAGGCAGCGTGCAGATAATACATGCCCTTCAGGAGTGCTGTATTAACAGGGGCTGGCTCCTCCACAGAAGGTCATGTGCTCTAGGTCCTGACCAAAGTCTGTTCCTCTCACCACCTTCCTTCTGTAGCCCTGCTCACTATTCATCCTTGAAATGGGAATATGGCTCTGAACATTGAATGCATAGGCGGGTGTGATTAACTTGACCGTTCCATGTATTAGATATTTTTCCAAAAACTGGCATCAAGGCACTTTATAAGTTTGAGTTTTGTGTGTATATGCCTTCCTGAGTGAAGTTAACTATAAGTTCTTTGTGAAAATAAAAAATGACTTTTGAAAGAGGAGGCCTAAAGACTCAGCCTGAGCCTCTCAAAGTAACATCCTGGCTTCATTTCCCCAAACGCATGTAATTTGAAGTTTTATTATTATTTTTTAATTAATTGGCAAAGACACACATTTCAGATCAATTCTGCATTGCCTGGGGGAGAATAAAACACAGAAGCTTCCAATCCTCTGTTAATTGGGATTTCACTAAATACAGCATGCATTCAGCAAATGTGGAGAGAAGGGGAGAGGAAGGAGAGAGAGAAGGAAAGGGAGTCAGAGGGAGGGTGTTGGAGGGAAGCTTATTTCCAGAGCACAGAGTCATTCCAAAGATATCATGAGCAGCAAATTAAACGATCCTTCAGCAAGAAGTTTGACAAGGAAATTTCATTAGAGATTTAAATCTCTATGGAAGCTCTAGTTGCTGCATTAAGATATGAAAATTGTGCAAATATTGTTCCTTAGAATAATGTTTGCTGCAGGTCATTGAGTTTCAGTCCATGAAATTTAGAGTGATAAATGTCATATTGAAAATAACTAGAGAAAGGAGGGGTCTAGAGAAGAACGGAAAGGGCCCTGCAGTGGGGAGCTCAGGCCCTAGAGTTATTGGATTGGAAGGTAGACCCCAGTATTAACTAGCTGTGTGACCTTAAGCAAGCTTATTTAACATCTCGGAGGCCCAATAGTCTCATTTATAAAATGTGAGCAATTTCCAGTAACTCTCTGCTACACTATTATTGTGAGGGCTTAAAGAGATATTCCAGGTAAAGCCCTTCAGCACAGTGACTGGCACATGTAAATTCTAAACACATATTAGAATGCTTATGATACACGAAGTAGGCTAATGTTTATATGGCACTTATTTCTTGTCAGTCTGGGTGATAGGAACCTATAGATATTATTACTGCTGTTATTGAGATAAAAAGCCTGAGGCTCGGGGGGCCAAATAAATCTGCCAATGTCACATAGGAGTCTTTCCACTAGAACCATGCACATGCTTATGTATGTATACGTTTTTCTCCCTCACTAGCCTGTAGGGGCCTCAGAGGCTAAATCCTGTTGGTATACTTTTGTACTAACAGAATATGACTGATTAGATAGATGGCCCTTGGTGTGTGCTCAGAAAATATTTATGGAATAAAGTAATGATTGCTTCAATAAATGGATGCGTGCATGCAGGTATGTATGGAATGTATGGATGAATGGGAGATAGGTTTTTCCTATTTAAACTGTGTCTCAGGGACTCATCCACAGGTTTTCAATGTTTGTTCATTTGTTTGTTTGTTTATCTTTTGTTTTGTTTCAAGGCATTCTGGCATTTTTGATTCATATAAAGCTATGCCATTTTAGAGAAAACAAAATAAAAAGGAAAAAAAGTCCACCTACTTCCATTACCTAAATACTTAAAGTCCTCTTTTAGCATTTTAGTGTATATTTTTTTCCACCGTTGTACCAAAGGATTTTCTTATTGCAATCTTACATGAAAATAATTTTCTATTTGCTGTTTCGCTTAATAGAAATATTTCATACACCTATTCTTTGAGTGGTAATTTAATAGAACATGATAGATGAGCCATATGATGTTTTACTTAAGCGTAAACCTGTTAGTTTTTGGAATGTGTCCAATTTCTCACCATGATGAATATCATTGCACTAAATATTTTTATGTATGTAAGACCTAGGTTTTCGTGGTTAGTGACTGATCACGGGGTCATTTTTCTTTGAGGAGCACACAGTCCTTACTCTGGGCCTCATCCTCAACTATTATCGTGATGGACTATGATATCTATTTGCGCAAAAAGTGTTTGATTATTATTTAAAGAGGGATTATTTTACCCATTCTGTATCATATGCAAGCCCTGCCCTCGTACATAGTAGATATTCCACACCTATATATGAAAAGAAAAGGGAAAAGAGGAAGGGAAGGAGGGAGGGAAGGAGGTATAGAGAGAAAGAGGGAGGGAAGGTAAAGGGAGGATAGAAGATAATGAGGAAAGAGAAGGAAGTAAAGGGGAAATGGAAGGGAAGGAAAGTGAAGGGAAGAGAAAGAAAAAAGGGAAGAAAAAAAAACAAAGGAAACTAAGTACATTGGAAGAAAGAAAGGAAGGAAGGAAGGATGGAAGGAAGAAAAAAGAAGAAATCAGCAAGCCCATTCTTCTATGTAAACTTTCTAATATTCCAAATATATGTCTCCTGCCACACCCATACCGTTCATACCACATCAGTTTAGCATCTGGCTAAATCATAAGACAGAAAAGATACAACACAATGCAGTAACTGCCCCCATCTGGATAATTCCGAGATCAGTGCCTCACAGTCCAGAGAACGCCATTCTAACTTGGTGGCTAGCTTTTAGGCAACCTTTACTTTTCTCAAAGAGACCTAAATTTGCAAAGAAAAGAGTAGTGAATACAGTATAGTAACTTGCCTTGCCAAGATGAAACACAATCAAATTAAACAAAGCATTTCCCCTTTAAAAAAATGTTTACACTTACCTGAAAAAACGGAGCTAGAAATTCAGAAGGGAAATGAAAACTTTCACTTTGAGAAGATGTTGAAAGACAGCTAAACATGTTTATTATACAGCGACGTGCGCACTCACAGACAGGGCAACCTCTGTTCTCAATACACAACATTTTACCCAAGTTTGGTATTCAGAAAACCACAACGTTGCCTTTACAATTTGGAAATGCCCATGATTGTCTTCAATGAACTAACTGGCTGATTCAATAAAAGTTCCCTTTCCTTAGTGGTGACTCACTTATGGTGGTCACTGAAAGAGGAGAGGATTATTTCCAGATAAAGTACAAATTTTACATTTGACCAGAATCGGACATATTGGTATAGAACATAATTTTTACTCCATATAGAAAAAGAAAGTAATGATTAGCAATATTTCTTAGTGAAAAATTGTCTTCTTTCATGAATGGGGAAAAAATGCCACCAACATGGAAATAGTGTCGCTAAAAACGGAGTTTTTCACAGTTTATTTCAAAACTTCTTATATAGCTTTATATGCATGTTTCCTTACTTCAGTAAGTAAGGTAAAAAGGTTAATAGGTTTAATATTATCACAAATTACCAATCAGAGGTTGATACTTTACTTTCTGTAGTTTCCATAAATTATTTTGGATAAATAATAAGCCCTTTTATTTTTCTACACCCCTGTTTTCTATACCCTGTTTCCTAATGGGTGGGGTACGATGGGGGCGAGGGGGATCCTGAAAGCTAAGGGAGTAGGTTTTGCTGAAGTTCCCAGCAGAGATTAATTAGCAGTGGAGCTAAATCTGAAGACCAGGCCCCATTGCTGGAGAAGATCTGGACCTGGACTGTTTTTTCTAAACAAGCTTTGAACTTAAACTTCTGTCACCAGCTTCCACCTTTGGCAACTTTCAGAGACATGCAAGTGCAATACAGCCTTCAGCTGAATTAGCAGCAGTTGCTCTATGTACTGTTAAAGAAAAATGCTTGACCTACTTGGATCCGATAAGATGGAATCAGTTTTGGGCAGAAATTGATCACAACGGACTCCTTGGTAGCCTTCTTTGCACCTGAAAAAAGGGGATAAATTACAAACATATGTGTGTGGTTGTGAACGTTTCAAGATTTCAACAAGCAAAATCGCTACCGATTACATAAATGTGTGAACAGTACATTCATGCTTTTGTATAATTTGATTCAGTCTGTTTCTAAAATCAACAGGCAGGTTTTTAGTCTATTTTTGTGCAAAAGAAAAAAAAACACTACTGCTTTGCTTTTATAATTTTATACATAATACCTAATGAGCAAATTGAATAGCGTTTTAAGATGCCCTTATATTACAATTCTGGATGCAGGTATACTTTTCTTTATGAAATGCACTGGTTTCTAAAAAGCTGCAATGTCCTTTCAGAAGCATCATATTGCAAGTACCATTTTTCCTATGAAAAACATTTTCCCATATAATTTTTCAAATAGTATGAGTAGATTTATACTGTTTATTAAGATTCTTGTGTTTTATTAGTTTTTTTCCTACACCATATTTTTTTTCACTTTCTTTTTGTTTGTTTTTTAACCTAGCTATTCTTCAAGTCAGTGTCACCTCACTGCTTGGCAGGAAATAACAGCATTTATTTCACGTCTGGCAAGATCTGAGAGCCTGTATGTGCAGGTCTCTGGGCATTTTCTTTAAACTTACATTTTTCTCTCCTAAGTTTCGCTCTTATAATCAGCAAACATGTACAAAGTGCCTGCTTTCGTACCAGGCATTGTACAAGGCAGCTTTCCTGAGGCAGGTGCAATTTGGAGGTGAGGAAATTTGCCTGGAAGTGCCTGCAATGAGGCATGTCCCCTCCGTCTTGCCAGTCCTCTGTGGAGTCTTCACACAGCTCACTCCAGCAGGGCTGAGCCACTGCTTTGGACAGCAGTGGCTCATCAGCTGGCAGTTCAAGGAACAAATAGAGCCGAGGCAGCCCACAATCCCTGCTTTGGAACAGTCTTTGTAAGGGGGAGGTGGCATTTTGTGGTCGGCTTGAAGCTTAATCTGTCATGCTCGAGTTAAGCAGGGAAGCATCCATTGTTGCTGTGGAATGAATCTGTCCCACTTACAGAGGACAAAATTGTGCTGCTGGCACAAAAATCAGATTGAAAGAAACAATCCTCTGGTTGTTAGAAATCTATGAAATCGACAAAAGAATTCAAAGGGACCGCTCTGTCAGAGACGGGTGCTGTGAATTCTTTCTCTAGAATATGCTTTGTTTTCTGAGTGTAATAAACTGTTAGATAAGGTCTATTGCAACTGGAGCAGCAATACTGAAAGGCACGTAGGTAATTTTTCTACCTTTCATTGTGAGTCAAATTGGAATTCAGGTAATCGGGCAGGCTCTCTTTAGCAGCTTTTTAAGCCTGGCACTCCAGAGTGTATTTGGCAATTTTCTTTGTAGACTGAGAACAAAGACTTCTGATATGTGCACACCCCACACACCCAACAGGCTATTGAAAAAATTTGTTTAAGCAGCCACAGATTTTCATAACCTCTTTAAAAATTCATTACTGCACTTGAAATAAAGCAGGTGTGTCACAGGGTTTATAATGGTAAAAATTCAGAAAATACTTAGGACTGGAGCACATTTGTGATGAAAAATGAAGTCCTCTTCTCTGGAAGCTGCCCTAATATTGTTAGTTTTCCTTTATTCAGAATTACCTGAACTGTAGTGCTTTAATTTTCTTTTTCCCATCACGATGAGTTATGGGCTGGGTGTGTGCTATCATATGCATTCACATTTTGGAGGTTTTTATTGCCAACCTATGGGGGAGATTTTCAGCTCCCTTTACTCTTTGTATCTTTATTTAATATGAAAATGGCATCCTAGGGAGGTAGCTGCTTTTAAGGGAAAGTGGGATTTTTTTCTGTGTTTTGTTTTGCTTTCTAAGGGTCATTTGTAACTTAAGCTGCATTATTCCATTTGTGTGTGGAAAAGAAGGAAAGATATTTGAAATTTTTCTCGTCTTAAATGGATTTTCCATGAGTTTGAGCCCACTCGGAAGTGTTCAGGCCTCATGGAGTATCAGGAAAATTGCAGTGAGTGTCGTCACTCTGCTTTTACACCTGTGTACTGCAGATAAGAGTGTGATGATGCTGGAGCAGCCCAGCCCAAGCGAGCGACCCACTTGTGACTGGACATGCTCAAGTCCTACTCTTTCGTTAAGGAGACAGTGTCCCTTATGTGTACTGGGTTTTAGGACTGACAAATTAAGATTTCCATTGAAAAATCACACATATGTCACCTTGATAAGTTCAGACCCATCCAAATGTGAAGATGGAATGTAACAAGCAGGTAATGCCAATGAGGTGGATTGAATTTATGATAATATTAAAGACATAAGGCAAAGAAAACAAGGCTGAAGATGCACTTCTATTTCATAGATTGAGTTTGGCAGAACTTCTGACAGTGTGACAGGCAGCACGTCTTTTGAGAAATATCATTGCGTGTTTGTTTGGGTTTTGGTTAGTGTTTTGGGAGAGTTTGAGTGCCTTTTTTTTAATGCTTTTTGAAAGATATAGTATAAGAACAAGAGAAATTCATATAACAAAAAGAGCTTTCTGGGCATCTTAATAAAGCATGACTTAATATGGTAAAAATTTTAAAAGTATATGTGTAATCTTTTGTTAATATATGTTTAACAAAAAGCACAAATTTTAGCTTAACTAGGTTAATATTCTATTATTTTTCTCATCTGCATTGCTTTCAAAGCTCTATTCAAATCCAGCCTGTCCCTGTTCTCTGAATTTCTTTATCGACAAGAAGGCTTACATCACAGAGATTTCATTAAAAATTACAATGTTTCCTGGTGGTTTTCTACAGATACGTTTTGATTCTACAATTGGATGGTCAGGGACCAGGCTGAAGATAGGAAGTAGTATCAGCGGTGAAACAACTAAAAAGCAACCTGAGTCCACAAGAGCTAAGAAATTTTACTTTGAAAAAAATATTAGCCTTAAATTTTGTGTGTTTATCAACTCTGAGGTGAAGGAGTTGTCACTTTGGAAACCAGTAAGTTCTTGATAATGTGGTTTGTTTAGTTTATTTCCAAATTTAAAAGGCAGTGAGGAAGAGCATAGGTTGAGGACAAAATGTCCAGATCAGGGTAGGGCAGGTGAGAGGTTGAAGAGAGAACTCTGGAGGGTGAGCCCCAAATAACGGAGATTGGCCCCTGCAATGAAGTGGGGGGAAGAACTTGGACACTCTGAGCCCCACTTAAGTATCATCGAAGTCTCTCTCTCTCTGCTGGTGAGCCACTGGCCAGATCACAAACTGGGCCCTCCCTTCCCACAGGGAGAGGGCCAGCTGTGGAGTTTCAAATGCAGACATAACTTTTTCTACTACTTACATTCTTCTACCTTGACTCTCATACCCCTTCCCCTTGTTCAGCAGCTCCTCAAACAACAAGCCACTCCTTTAAGTCACTATTCCTCTCCTACATTGTCCCTGAGGAAAAGCCCAGCTTTAGTGACAAGCTTTAAAAGGCAATCCTTGGATAAAAGAAAAGAGAGTAATGCTGGCAAAGATGAGGAAATACGAAAATGTGTAAATGTCAGCTGGAATTCAATACTTGTCTTGTCAGTGCAATAAAGTAGAAATGGTCAACATGTCCCCCAGCGCGGATGTGTAGGGTAAAAAAAGCCAAGGAAGAGACTTTTTGTAGAGTAAAACAAGCCAAGGAAGAGACTTTTTTTAGCATAAAAAAAGCCAAGGAAGAGACTTTTTGAAAACAACCAGGTAATTTGCTGATGTTTCCACAGAAACTGGCATCCTTTGGCCAGTTAGAAGTGATCAGCCCCCACTGCTAACTGCAGACCATTCTCATCTCTTCTCTTACAATACTCATATGCCACTTTAGTTCTTGTAACCCATTTTCTGAACCACAACTAAATTACAGCTAAGAATGTTAGTGACTTTGAGTGAAAATTGGAGAATGCTCATAAGTGACCAACTGCCTCCCTCCATGTCCAGATTATTCTTCAGTTAATCCTTCTTCCTCCTATTGGGGAAACAAAACAAAACAACACAAAAACTGTTCCACCAAGGGAACTATACTATCCTTAGTCCTCATCTGTTGATTTCCTGGTCATGTACTCATTAACAGAAGATGTTATCATTGCTTCACTTCCTTCTTCTCCATTCCCACTCTGTCTTCACTCTCAGGGTCTTGATTATCCACAGAGGTGGCCCAGCCAATTCACTGGTTCTTACATGCCTTCCTCATCTATATCATGGCAAACAGCGTTCGGTTTAGAGTCTCACTTCTCCGCTTAGTATTTGCTGGATGCACTTCCGGAAAATTGTTTAATATCCTTGTTCCCCCGTTTTAACCCAAATAAAACCAGGAAGGAGAAAAATGAACAATCACACCTGGTTGGTATTATACACATGCATTTTGGCCCTGTTTATGCCTAGGGACCTTACATCTAGTATTTCTGCAAAGATGCATTTTACATAATTTACATAGAGAAATGTATGAAGGATAGAAAAATGTTCAAATGGTCACTTCATTACCTGTGTAGTGCCTGGTCTCTGTATTCACTTTGGATAAAGTATATATGCTTCCTTCTTGGAAACTCGATGTTAGACCTAACACTTAAACTAGCAGAAATCAATTAACTTCACAAGAGAGATGGTGGCAATGTTACAGGAAAGTAGACACTTTGTCAGTGATATACAAGGCTGCCAATTTATGGGGCCTATTAACGCTGATTTGAAAAAGGAACAATCCCTCCAGGTATTCTTTTCTATGTCCTGCCAATTCTCCTTAGCCTCAATGTCAGTCCTTTGTTGGGAAAAAATAGAAAGATCGTCAGCCATTTAAACCTTACATTTTAGCGGAAGGGGGTTTGGAGCACTGCCTGGTTTTAAATCCAAGATCAGTTATTTTCTAGCTGCTTAAACCTTCTGTGCCTCCTTTTCTTCATCTGTAAAATGGAGATAATAATAATAATAGCTCCCTCCTAGAATTATTATTAGGAAAAATGACAGGATGACTTTGGGTCATAGTAAGCACTTAATACATGTTAGTTGTTGTTGTTTTTTTAATATTCTTTGAATTTAGAATCATTATTTCAGCTCTTCAAGTGAGGAAACAGAGGTTCTGAAAGGTTAAGTATCTTATCCCGAATTACTCAGCCAGTATTTGAGCTAGATGCAAACTCAACTGGGGTTGACTTTAAAGTCCTTGCTTGATCTGTGGCACTTTTTGACATTCTTCACGGAAATTCAGTAGACACATAAATCACCATACACCTAGCTACCTTCCCCAGATTCGTGTTTGAAAATATGGCCCAAATAACATGAAGTGAAACCATTATTTATGGTAAGAATTAAAGACTTAGATTTGTAAGTTATTATCCAATCTCAAAATGTTCCTCAGCAAACCAGGTCACAGAGAATAATCACTGATTTAAAGGCAAACTGCCTGAGCTTCATGTTAATGTAAAGGTGATCACCTACTGTGAATGGGAAGACCCCTTAGGAATACCAGTACTGAAGAATGAAAATGGGATCTCTAGATTTCAGACAGTCCTCAGTTAGAAAACAAACAAACAAAAACATAGAGAGTTTCAGCAAGGCAAATGAATTGCCCAGCCTTTGAGAGATGGAGCATACAGAAACAGGAATTCCAAACCAGGGTTCCATCTAAATGAAAATGTGTGCTGGGTGGACCGGAAACATTTCCAGCTGAGGATCTAAAGCCTAGAGTTAATGGCTCAACACTTATTAATGATGTTAGATAGAACAAATTCCCCTTCCTGCTACTCGTGGCTGAAATTGATATCTAGGTTTGGCTATAGAGAATATTGTGACACTGCTTAAAGTGTAAGCTTTCTTTAGCTGAATTTAGAATGTAATTAAATAGTCTTATTTAAAAGGAACACTAATTGAAACAGCAAGATCTTTAAGTTAACTAATTGGAATTAAAATTATCTGTAGACTGGCTATAGTACAGCCTTTCCAAAATCCTTTCAATTATAAATGGAAGAATTTGGAATTGGATTATCTTAAATTGTGGAGTAACAGCTACCTTCAAACTCATGAAGGTTCTCCAATGTGTTATCAATAGCCTTCAAATATATCACAAATTCCATGGCTGAGGCAACTGTTGCTTGTAATGTCACTCATCTAGCTCACACCTCTGATGCCTCTTGCTAAGGGAATTGTATCTGCAACCTTAAGAAAATGTAGGGATTTATTATTTTTTTTAATATCCCTTTAGTAATGTTGAATTCAAAGTAGATGAAGGCCAATTGTTTTGTCATAAGACTGCTATGATTTCAGAAGTGAACTTGAAAGCATCTGCTCAAATCCAGGAGGCATGCTACCTTCTGTTAATATCTGAGCTCTAAAGACAGAAAGGAAAAGAATGGTTGCAAGTCTGAGAAGTTAGAAAAAATAAAACAAGTATGTATTTACTCAACCACAAGTTCCCCACAGTGTGTAGAGTATCCAGCAGCCACACATCCACTTTGGTCAATTTTAGTACCAGAGCAGCTCATTCACATCAAGTCATTTTCCTCTCAGATATGGCTCATTCACTATTCGACAACCAGTGGCTGAGGAATTATAATGTCAATCTGAATAAGTGTTTGGCCCTTTATAGAGATTTCGGCCCCTATTTGGTCAAGAGCTTCACCTTAGCCTTACTGTCTCATTAACAAAATTAAAACACATAACTTAGCATGAAGGTACTACACAGCTTACGGTGCACAGCAATATTATCCAGTGAGGGCTGAAAAAGCCGTTTTGTCTTGTTTAGCTTTGATTTTACTGCATCGAAAATTTTTTTCTTAAGTCTCTTTTAGGGTAAGAAGGTAAATAAGACTTCATAATTTCAATATAACATTAGAGGTGGTGAAATAATAATTGCCCTTATCAAGAACAAAAGGATTAGGGGGTAATAATGACAGGTGGAGGATGGATGGAGTTCTGCTTTCTCAATCAATTACAATTGATTGAGAAAATGCTACGTTACTAATTTCCTAGTACACAAAAAAAGTTTATTATGACAAAGGTGAGATTCTCGTTTTCAAAGGAGGTAGCCTCTTATGGGTGAAAAAAAAACATATCCTTTGAATGCAGGATGACCCCCAGTTCTGCCACTTAGAGGTCTGTGACTGAACTCTCCAAGGTCTTAGCTTCTCATCTCGAAGTGGGATTATTACTGAGTCTTGATTTGGTGCATGCTCTGTACCCATGAGGTGTACACACACACACACACACACGTTGCCTCTATTCCTTGTAAATATGTCTAGTAATAAGAAAATTTAGGCAGATAATTTAGGTTCTGACATTGAAATAAGAGGAGAGGAAGGCTTTCTTCCCCCACTTCCCTAGCTAATTAAAAGTTTTCATGACAGCCAGTCAACAGCAGACCGAGGTTTATTGTCACATCTATTTTCTATGATTCCTCTATATTATTTCACTTAAAGTGTTACCAAGATTGAGAAACTAGCCAATCACAGACTTTTGTGATGCTTAAGATCCAACCATGAGAAGATTCCTTCACCTGTCCGTGCTTGCTTATAATTAGGAGAATAATTAACTCATACGTTCAGACCAGTCAGTGGAAAAAAAGTAATATTCTTGTCATGTTGAAATTCAGTGAGAAACATAAAACTGAGCCAGAGTAAACATTCTAAACTTACTGTGTTGTCAGCTTGGGCTGCCATAACGAAGTATCACATACTGGGTAGCTTAAACAACAGAAAATTATTTTCTCACAGCTTTGGAGACTAGAAATCTAAGACTGAGGTGCCAGCAAAGTCTGTGTCTGGTGAAGACTCTCTCGTGGGTTTGGAAACGGCTGCGTTCTCATTGTAACCTCACATGGTGGTTATAGGGCCATTAATCCTATCATATTAGGACCCTACCCATATGACCTCATTTAACTTGAAACATCATAAAGAACCTATCTCCAGATCACATTGAGGGTTATGGCTTGAACATGAGGAATTTATGGAGACACAATTAAGTCCATAGCAGTTATCAAGCTGGGAAACTGATATCTACAGAAAAGCAAAGACCAGAATTTGGTTTCTCCTGCGTGTAGGGTTACTGGATAAAATACAGTTAAATTTGAATTTCAGATGAACAATTGTTTAAATAAGTATAAACCAGATGTAATATTTGTGACATACTTATACTAAAAATGTATTCATTATTTATTTGAAATTCAAATTTAACCAGATGTCCTATATTTTGTTCTCTAGATCTGGCAAGCATACTTACAATGGAGTAAAAGAATCTGAACAGTCAGAGAAGTAAGAACTATCAACAGGAACACCTAGACTAAAGTTAATGTATAAAGACTTTGCTGTAACCATGTCCTGCTCTGATAAATTTGGCAATCTCTCATTTTAAGGATAAGGAGCCTGAGCACATGGTATTTATGGTTGACCTTTGAACAATGTAAAGGTCAGGGGCACTGACAGCTGCACATTGGAAAATCTGCATTTACCTTCTGACTCCCCAAAGACTAAATTACATTTGTCCCTGGGTATACCTGGAGGATTGGTTCCAGGACCCACCACAGATACCAAAATCCATGGATGTTCAAGTCTCTCAAATAAAATGGTGTAGAGAAATGCATAAGGTTGGCCATTCCCATTGGGGGATTCCCAACCATCATGGATCAAAAAATACTGTTTTTGATCCATGGTTGGTTGAATCCAAGGGTGCAAAACTCAGAGATACGGAGGGCAGACTTGTATTTATTGAAAAACCTTTACATTTAAGTGGACACGCACAGTTCAAACCGGTGTTGTTGAAGTGTCAACTGAACTTCTTTCAACCATACGAGGAACCTAATGAGCTCACAGAGTCTGGAAAGGGAGATTGTGAATTTCAATAGCTAGCTCTTCAAAGGCCAAAGTATTGAAATGCTACTTCAAGAACGTGGTGACGATCAAATGAAATAATGGTGTTTGCAAATGTTAGGTGGTGACTGATTTGTGACTGATTGTGTGGTCACTAGTTACTACTTTGCATAAATTCTAAATGAACTGTAAGAATATGCTGACCAGTAGCCCAAGTAAGACCAAAGGAATAAAGAGGACCCATTCTTCCTGCTTCATTTTGCATCTCACTTTACTCAGGATAGTTTTAATACCGAGATAACTCACATGCTCTTGAATTTGAAAAGCAGAGAACACAGATGTGTAACATGGGGTGATGGTAACCTAAAATAAATGATACAACATAAGAAGCGACTCTTATGGAAGAAAGACTGTGATGTCCTTTCTGAAATTCACTGTTCTCGCAAGAAGACAATGAGAGAGTATGATATAAACAAGAGATGAAACACGTCAGTCCTGTTCTCTGCCTGAGTAGCGAGGGTGATTCCCTTAAGCAAAGCAGTACACAGCATGATAAGGAAGCCTGAAAAGAAAATAAATCTGAGAGATAAATCGCATTTAAAAGGCATCTTTATGATTGGCATTATAAAGAAGAGAGGGAGCTCATTAGCAAATAACTGATAAAACCACCACAGCAGGCTTCAAAAAGAAGTCACAATGATTGTCTCTCTAAGAAAGGGGGCAAAATAGCCAAACAGTGTCATTCACAAATCCATTGGCAGACATCACAGAGCAAGCTGCAAAATGTCCCACAGCTTTCTGATTTAATTAAGTGAAGAAAGAAAAAAAGACTTTAACAGTTCACAGGCCTGGATCACAGAAGGTTCTCCATGAAACATGATTTTTTTTAAAAAGCCATTTTAGAGACCCCTAGAGTTTGCTGAACCCTCATTCAACAGCATAATTTTCCCTGTTTATCCCAGGATATTGTATAATCAACTAACAGAGTACAACATTTCTGCCAGCTTAAGGAAGTGGGCAGCTTTGATCAGAATTCACAATAACATATCTCCCTTGTGTGATAAATGATTTACTGCTGAGGATAAATGGATATAATCTTTCATTATGTATGACATTCATCAGCAACAAGGAAGCTTTGGACTGAATGGGAAGTGATTTCATATGAAAAAACCTGCAACTCAGACTGAGATGCAAGTGAGGTCTTGCCTGGAAATAAAACAATGGCACAGGATTGTAGGTTTAAGTGGATGCTCTGTCAAATAGAATCATTACTCTAAAATTGAAAATCCGTTAGGAGAAAACTGAGGAATTCTGTGACTAGATCAACGTCAATTCCACACAAAAGCCCCATTTCTTAACCAAACTATTTACTGACTTAAATGTGTCATTAAGACCAACTTTGAGAATGAAGAGTAGTGGTAGAACCATGCAGGGGGGAGAGAAAAGTGGTGGGGTGTGGTCTGAGTGACTTAAATTCATAGAAATCATAGAAAGTCAATGCACCATATCTAAAGTAGATAAATTGAGAAATGATGGCTTAATGTGTTATTTAGAGAAATGATGTTAACAACCAGGAAAATATCAAAGGAAAATGGTTTAATAAGCTTGCCTGCATGTCACAGGAGGGCGTGCAAGTTGGAGAGTCAGGGGAGGGGGTATTGATGCAGGAAGATAAGACAAGGGATGGTGGCTTTGCATTATAAGCACATTTATACTTTTTTTAAAAAAAGATACACTTGATGAAGTAATTTAAGTACAGAAAATCATTTAATTTTGAAAATGGTTCAAGTCTTTGCCTCGTTGATTCCTTATGACCCAGTTATTATATCACATCTTCATTTGATTTTCAATAACAAGAATTCTCCAATATTGTAGTATATCTTTTGAATAAAAAATATTTAACATGAAATACAATGTGAAAAGATGAGTAGGCAAGCCACAAACTGAGAGAAAATGTTTGTAAAGGACACATCTGAGAAAGGATTGGTATTCAAAATATACAAAGAAGTGTTAATATTCAACAATAAGGAAACAAACAGCACATTTAAAAAAAAAAATGAGCCCAAGACCTTAACGATACCTCACCAAAAAAGTTATAAGGATGGAAAAGGAGCATACAAAGAGATATTCTGCATTGTTTATCATCAAATGAAAACAGTGATGATCTAACACCACACACCTATTAGAATGACCAACCTCCAGAACACTGACAACACCAAATGCAGGCAAACATGTGGATCAACAGGAACTCACGTTCATTGGTGGTGGGAATGTAAAATGGTACAGACACTTTGGAAGACAGTTTGGCAGCTTCTTACAAAACTAAACATACTCTTATCATATGATCCAGCAATCATACTCCTTCGTATTTATCCAAAGGAGTTGAAAACTTATATCCACAGAAAAACCTGCACACGGATGCTTATAGCAGCTTTACTCATCATTGCCACAAATTAGAAGGAACCAAGATGTCCTTCAGTAAGTGATGGATAAATAAACTGTGGTCCATCCAGAAAACGGAATATTACTCAGCACTAAAATAAAAAGAGCTATCAAGCCATAAAAAGATATGGAGGACATTTAAATGCATATTACTTAGTAACACAATCCAATCTGAAAAGGCTACAAACTATGTTTCTAACTGTGTGACACAATGGAAAAGGCAAAAACTATGGAGACAGTAAAAAGATCAGTGTTTGCCAGGGATTGTTGGTGAGTGATGAATACTCAGAGCACAGAGGATTTTTAGGGCAGTGAAAATACTCTGCATGATACCATAATGACGAACCTACATCATTATACATTTGTCCAAACCAATAGAATGCAGAACACGAAGAGTGAACCCTAATGCAAAGTATGGACCTGGACGATAATGACATGTCAACATAGGTTCATTGATTGTAAAAAATGGATCACTCTGGTGGGGGATAGTGTTCATGGGGAGACTGTGTGTGGTGGGGGGGCAAGAGGAATATGGGGTATCTCTGTATCTTTCCATTTCTCTGTGAATTTAAAACTGCTCTAAAAGTCTTAATATACAGAGGGTGCCAAAAATAATGTATACACATTTTAAGAAAGAAAAAACTATATTAAAATTGTAATACTTAATATATACTGATAACAAAAGATGAATACAAGTCATGTGTATATGTTCTTTTGGCATCCCCAGTATACATATGTATAACAGCCAAATGTAAAAAGAGTTTTAGACCCAAACGTAACTATTTTAATTTACTGTAGAATGACAGAATTAGAAGAAATCACGAAAAGCATTTGTTGCAAGCACCTCATTTTGTGGAGGACAATATTTTTTAAAAAGATGGGGGACTTGCCTAGGCCATCAAAGGGCATAAGGGGTAAAACAAAGATTAAATTCCTTGACTTCTGTTTCTAAGTCCAGAGTTCTTTTTGCTATTTCATATTTCCTCTTTAAAAGCAAAGACATTCCTAAATCCATGTGCCAAACTTCTCTGAGTCTTTCCAGTGGAAGCATATGTTTTGTTGGAGATCAATCAGCACAGTTCGAGTGGTTTGAGTTCTGGTCACCAAGCAAAGTCAAAAAGAGGTGGTAATATCAATAGCAATAGCCTCGACAAATTTGGAGACTGGGACAAATTGTAAACCTGAATGTCATATGAAAGCTGGGAATAGCACACAAAAGCATGGGTAAGAATGGGTAAGCTAGAGAAGACACGTAGGAAATATTTTTTCTAACGGATAGAGATATGATTCTTTACCTTTAATTAAAACAAACGAAAAGGTGGCTTGGTACAAGTAAGTTGACAAAAATTATGTGGCTATCCATAGATAGTAAATTCAAAATAGAATTCACAGGAATGATATTTAAGTGGAGTGTTTGACAAGTTGAAATGGAAACTCAGAAGGTGAGCAATGACATGAAATCAATAAAACATGATGATTATTTTGTAAAAGAAAAAAAGAAAAGATTGATTCAGTTAACCAAGTTATGGGGGATATATTTGATATTCCTATATATCTTTTACCTGGAATAAATCAATGAGAAACTGCTATCAGCAAGTATTTCTGCATCTTGTACTGTAATAGATGAAGAGAGAGCTAACCTCCTTGAGGACCTCTTCTCTTATAAACACAGTGCTGAGAGCTTTACAAAGGTTAGACAAAATAATCCCCCATGAAACTGATAACAAGGAGATGTGATTATCACTATTTCATAGATGCGGAGATTGAAGTTGAGAGAAATTAACTTCTGTGTCCCAGGGCAAATGGAAAGCATATTGTTAGAACTGAGATTTGACTTCAGGTTACACCATTACTGGAGAGCATATTTATTTCTCTGCCCAGTGTTGTTCTTCACTATTCTGATAGTGTAATGCTTCTTTTGAAGTGCTCTATTGCATTATTAACTCTCTTTTGAGGAAGAGGGGGCCTATCATTTAACACTTACTGTACAGAGAAAGATAAAAGTGAAACTAAGAGTTTAATTATTTGCTCACAGATATATAATGGGATAATTTAATTAATCTGAAAAAGCCTAAAAGAAAAATAGTGTTATTTAATATTACTTTAGACTTAATAGTGTGTTATCATATGCTATCATAGTATGTTATACTTAATAGTGTATTATCATATAAATTCATGTGCTCACTCCAAATTAAATATATAGTACTGAGAAAGAAACAGGTGGTATATCTGGAATCAGAAAACTCTTTAAGGGGCGGCCGGATAGCTCAGTTGGTTAGAGCGTGAGCTTCATCAACAAGGTGGCCGGTTCAATTCCTGCATGGGATGGTGTGCTGTGCCCCCGGCAACTAAAGACTGAAAATGGCCACTGGACTTGGAGCTGAGCTGCGCCCTCCATAACTGGATTGAAGGACAACGAATGACTTAACTTGGAGCTGATGGGCCCTGGAAAAACACACTGTTCCCCAACATTCCCCAATTTAAAAAAAATAAAAGAAAATTCTTTAAGTATTCGAAATGAGGAAATTTAATAGACAATTTGGTTGCAAAACTAAAGAAACGGTGAGAAGCTAAACAGAGGATGATAAGGTAACATAGGAATTAACACAATTAACAACAGCATGAAATCACTCTTACTCCTAGACTGATGGGACAAATGGAGAGAAGTCTGAGTCAAGGAAACCAGGGGAAGTGAATTCAGTGTGTCTATCAGGCAGAAGCTGAACCCTAAATGAACCAAGAAACATAGACAACAGAAAGCAAACACGTGAGTATGCACATGTGCGCACACGCACGCGCACACACAGACACACACTCATACACACACTGAGAGAGAGAGAGAGAGAGACTGAGAGAGAGAGAGACAGAGAGAGAGAGAAAGACAGAGAGAGAGAGAGACAGAGAGAGAGAGAGACAGAGAGACAGAGAGAGAGAGAGAGAGAGAGAATACAGTCATGATTTCTCATTTAGTGCTTCCTATTGGCCAACTCCACTCAAAAGTCATTGGCCCCGATCCACAGAGCCTGGGCAATGTGCTTTCATGACATAGAGAACAGAACAGGAGAAAAGCCAGGGTATGAATCTAAGAGCAAGCAAGTAACTGATCAGCAGGGTTGGTTTCGTGTGTGTATGCGATTTACTCTATACAGCACACAATAAGTTATCTCTCTATATACCTGTACTTATATAGCATGAAATACCCATTCACATTTTTATAACACCAGCAGCGCAAGTCCTCTTTCCCCAATCTTTCTCGATGACAGCAATCTTAATAAACTTATAAAAACTATAATAGTTTAAGCCTTTGCATCACTCTTCATTAAGATCCATCACTACTCCTTCCCATCTGTACCACCTCTACCACAAACATTCACATGCACACTACTGCACGTGCACAGGCACACGTCTCACACTCACACCCCACTCACAGCACCTGGGGGGCAGCACTTTGCCCCTCTGGGTACTCATTTCCTCTTTTGCCGACAGGGCGCATCATGTTAGGCTGGTGCACAATAGAGAGCTGTGCCTACTAATTACTTAAAGCTCATAAACTCTTTTGAAGATGAAAAGCTCGAATTTTCTCATTCTGTTCCTTGGCTTCAAATTTTAAAAAAAAAGCTACATCATATAAATGTTTGATGTCTATCTAAAAAAAGTCACACCACAATTACAATTTTAATGACCTACTGTAAAACTTCCCAAGGCTACCACATAATTAGTCCATTTTATAATCAGTACTTAAAAAAATCATTTATCAGAAGTAAATAAGAAGTGGCTGGAGCTCCTAAAAGTAATCTACATTATTTGATGTAGAAAAGGTAGAAGTCATATTTATCAAGTACCGACAATTTTCCAGATTCTGTGTTAGGCATATACATTCCACCCAGTATTGCTAAGTCAGCATTGTCGTATTTTTGGTTTTCAAGGTAAACAATAGAGGTTTGGAATGATTGAGAAAGTTAATCAAGTCACAAAACTAGTAAGTTTGAAGCTATGATTCACGTCCAGGGCTTTTTGCCCATGACACCTTGCTGAACATCAGAAAGCTTTTAAATTACTTTTCTCTTGTCCACAACTGCAAAGTTTATACTAGAACCTTTAGCGTCAATAGTGACTCTAGCTATTAGCAAGAAGCAGACATTGAACAGTGAAAAAGGAATAACCAGAATCAAGAAGATGATCGTCTTTTTCTTGGTACATGGAAATCACACTTAGACGTTTTACTTGTAGCCGTCACCTTTACACAGGGGCACTAAAAATGAATTAGAGGAACATGCTGAATGGCAGAAATGGACATAGTCTCCTTTGAGGGGAAGAGAGTGTGGTGGTTGTCATTACACAGTTGATAGCTAGCTTGGGACACTGAGGCCTTGACATACAAAAAGACCTACAGGTGAGTGGAGTGGAAAGGACTCAGATGTTGGCTCACTGTAAGAAAAGACTTTTAACAGAGCCATAAAGACATGGAATGTTACCACAGAGACTTGAGAACCACTTGGTGAAAAAATCAGTGTTCTTCTACACTTGAATTACTCAAGATTTGCTCCAAACGAAGAATGATAATTAAGTTCGCGAAGTCATCCTAGAAAAAGTGCTACATACCTCATTGCAGAATATCACTACGGTCACCTTCCAAGCACTCCCCTTGGGAAGCTATGCACCGACACCAGCACCTAGTCCACCCTTCAAAGCAATTTTGGAACTCTTTCTGGAATGGCCATCAGAGCTGTCATTGTATTACCCTTGATGTCCTGAATGCCATCAAAATATCTTCTTTTCAATATTTTATTTATCTTCAGGTAAAGAAAGAAGTCAGTGGGTTCCAGATCAGGTGAGTAGGGAGGATGGTCCAATACAATTATTTGTTTACTGGCTAAAAACTCCCTCATAGACAGTGCCTTGTGAGCTGCAAGACCCATGGACTGTTGGTGAAAGGTTCAGGTCATCTAACTTTTTCATGCAGCCTTTTTAGCACTTCCAAATAGTAAATTTGGTTAACTATTTGTCCAGTTGGTACAAATTCATAATGAATAATCCCTGTGATATCAAAAAAGGTTAGCAGCACATTGCAACAAGTTCACGAACTTAATTGTCTGACGTTCATATTTGGAGGTTAAGTAAGAACTTTCTCTTATGCATTATTCAATATATTTCTTCAAACAAACAACATTGGGAGAGGACATTGAAGAAATGGACACAGTCAGCTCTTTTACTTTTAGACACAAACCTTCCTATGTGGGAAATGACATACCAGGAATGAACCTTCCTGGTGACAAGGGACCGACAATGGCATGACTTACCCCAAATGAGACATCTGACAATGCAGAACAAATGATGTTTTTAATAACTGATCAAGGTGCTCTCTGATGATTGATCAGGGAGGTTTTCAAGAAAATATATTGTTCAAAAGGGGGAAATGTAAACAACAATATAAATGTAGCCACTTTAAAATGTAGCTGCCATATCAGAGGCATGTCTTATACCTCAGGTCTTTGGAATGTTAAAACAGGGCAAAATAACCATAGGACTGGGCCTAAGCAACCCTGTGGCCTGAAAACCTGTTCGCAAAGATAGCTGGAAATCAGCTATTCTGACTACGTGACCAAAAATTTAAAACATTATTGAACATCATTGTTATGTTATCTGCACCAATAGAAATGCCATTCTTCTATTAATGTAATTGTCCCCCTTCACTATCTCTTAAACACCAATTGCCTTTGTCTACTAATCAGAACATTATTTGGGCTTCTGTCTGAATTAATCAATTCAGAATAGCTATTCTTATTGATCTCAAATAAACACTTGTTTGCCTCTCAATCTGAAAGGCTTTTTTTTTACTTTTAAGTTAACGTAGTATATTCTATCTTTAAAAGCCATGATCGGGCAGCTGGATGGCTCAGTTGGTTAGAGTGCGAGCTCTTAACAACAGGGTTGCCGGTTTGATTTCTGCATGGGATGGTGGGCTGTGCCCCCTACAATTAAAGATGGAAAATGGCAACTGATCTTGGAGCTGAGCTGCACCCTCCACAACTAGATTGAAAGACAACGGCTTGGAGCTGATGGGCCCTGGAGAAACACACTGTTTCCCAATATTCCCCAATAAAATCTTTAAAAAAAATAAAACAAAAGCCATGAATGCAAGCTTATGGTTTAGGATCACGTCTCAGATGGACCAAAATGTTTCCAGATGTCAAACTTGCTCAATTTCAAAATACATCTATCTATCTATCTATCTATACTAGCGGTTTTTTATTTTTATTTTTATTATCACAACACTAATGCCTAGTTTCTTTGTGAATAACTTTCAGAGGATTTGGTGTTAAGTTTAGACCACATTAATCAATGAAAAAACTAGTAAAAGACTATTTCTAGTTTAAAAATATGTGATTTTATAGCAATACATTTATTACATTTTGTTCCTTATGAGGTATGCAGAACTTTTTCTAGGATGAGTTCGCAAACTTAATTATCATTCTTTATTCAGAGTAAATCTTGAGTAATTGAAAATGAAATAAATGTATTGCTATAGATGAATTTCCTTAATAAAAATATGTTTAAAACATTTTTATTAATATTTAACAATTTTGAGAATCTACATTGTAGTGATCAAAGCATTTGTATCCCATTACAGAATAAGTTATTTTGCAAATAACTCCACAAGTTTTTGTCTACAGATCCTTCAAATGATATATAAACACTTTTGCAATCAGTGGTAATCAGTTTCCACACTAATTTGTTACCCATAATGTTATTAGACTTGGAGCAGATATAGAGTGTTGGAGTCTCTAGATGTGTGATTTCTTCTTAATGGATTTTTTCAATAATTGTAAGTGCCTGCCCAGAAATGAATGAGTTTCATTTTTATTTGGACAAAGAAAAGTTAATTTTATCAGGTGTCACTGAAGTTGACTTCAATTTTAGTTATTGTCAGCAGAATACTGTGTGTCTACAGGTCTCATAGGATTTCTACATGGTGACAAATCATCTAGAAATTTGTGCATTCTGAGTCTCAGTAACAGTGTTTTTGTGAAAATGGCTCTCTCTCTCTCTCTCTCTCTCTGTCTGTCTCTCTCTCTCCCCCCCCTCTCGTTCCTATCTGCTTTAACAGATTACAACTCTGATATATGCATAGATGTGTGTGTGTGTATAAACAATTGGTTTTATGTGAAAGTCAATGTCTATATTTGATATATATGTGTGTGTGTATACGTATATCATTATTCTGCCAATTAATCAAGTACTAGTATTGTTTCTATAGAACTACATTTATACCAAAACCATCTCAAGTTCACTTTTTGTGTGTTTATATCTTAACCTCAAAGGGTCACTGTTTCTCCTTATGTCAAAGATTTGATATAATTTCTAAATAACATTTGGAATGTCAATAGCACCAAGATACGCAGTTTATACATATTATCTTCAAGCCTTTGCCCTATGATATTGCCATTTTGATTTCCATGTATTAGTTGAGGAAATTTAGGATCAGATGTTTAAACATGCGTATGGAAATACCAGCTAGAAAGTGTAAAGATAAAATGTACCAGCAGGGAAGATAATGCATTTCTGTCACTATAACACTCAAGCAGAGGTGGGATGATAACTTGTCACGGATGTCACTGAGAAGAGTTGAGATTCACACTCAGATCTTTTACACTCCTAAGTCTGTCTTCTTTTTTTCTGAAACCTAGTCAAAAAAATGGAGTCTCATATATCTCTTCTCTGTCATACCCCAATGTTCTTTCTGTAAAACTACTAGCAATAATCCCCGTTTAACTTGGCAATTTTTAAAAATCTTATTTGAAAACAGGGTCTTTTACATAGGGTATGATCCATTCCATATCCAGGGAAAATAAAAAGTGATCATAGTTCAACTGAAAAAAGTAAAGCACACCTTCATATGAGATAAATTTTTCATGTACATCAGAAGAAAAAGTAATTCTTGGCTTTTTTAGGAATAATACAAGAAAATGCAAAGAAAAATAATAAAGGAGTATGAGGTATGGTTACTTCCACTATATGCTTTTCTTTGTTTTTGAAACAAAGCTGACTCTACAGCTGCTCACAGAGGGCATCTTTGTGTGACAACAAAAGTTCACATTGTCAAAAAAGTGGTCCATTTGCATTTTTAGGAAAAAAAATGAGAGAGTTGAAATGATTTCTGTCTTTGAGGAAAGAATCAAGAGGCACAATAATAAAGTAAATCTAAATGCTGACAAACCTTAGTGTAGCAATATCCATTTTGATACGTGAGAGACAGAGTTGGTTTGATGTAGAGACTCAGGTTTAACACTAGCCAGTCTTAAAATATAATTTATTTTTTCAAAGGGAAGTCCATAATAATCCATAATCCTTTAATAACCCTTATAAAAAACACCAGTCTGCAAGTATGGACCCGATCAATTCTCTGCATGAATATTCTTTGGATATACTTTAGCACTTTTTATACCCAGTGCAGTGGGAGGACAGTTTGGTGTCTTTACATAAGGCTCCTCATTTGAGTAACACTCATAGTCAGAGGTGTTTTCTTAAATGACTCCAAGATCCTTTCAGTTGCTCAGGTGAAAAGTTCTGCCCCATACATGACTCCTCCACTTCTCTCACTCCCCTTATGCAACAGCAAGGAATGCTTTAGGCTGTACCTTAAACAACATGTAAATCCATCCACTTCTCTCCCTCCACCACATACATACACACACCTCTACCAGCTTCCCTGGATTACTGAAACAGCGCCTTCCCTGGTCTCTCTTTTTTAGCCATGGCTCCTTCATGTCTACCATCACCACAAATGTCAGATAATCCTTTTAAAACATAAGTCACATCATTTTACTCCTCACAATGACTTCCCAAGTCATGAAAATGAAAGACAGAGTCCTTACAATGATCAATAAGGTCCTCCTGCCACTTCTCTAACTTATTGTCATTGTACCCCAATCATGTCACTGCAGTCACAATGATCTCCTTGAAGTCTGCCAAACACATTGGGAACATCCTCATGTTCCCTCTGTCTGGGAGGCTCTTCCCGGCATCTTTATGGGAAACTCCCTCATGTCATGAAGACTCAGGAAACACAGCACCCTCATAGGGAATCCTCACCGGACCACTCTGACCTGCCTCCTACCCCAGACCCCAGCCTCTCCACCCGCTCTAACTTGGTTCTCAAAGTGTGTCCTTTTGACAAGCAGCAATCACATTTCCTAAGAACTCACTGCAATACAAATTATCTGCCAGATTTACTGACTCAGACACTCTAGGGGTAGAGAAAGGCAATCTGTGATTTTACGAGCTATGCAGATCTTTCCGATGCATCTTAATGTTTGAGGTTCACTATCCTATAGTAACAATATTACATAATGGGAAAAATATTAGAAACTTTCTTTTTCAAGTCAAACATAATAAGGATGCCTGTGCTCAACATGTCAGTTACACAATTTCCTGGTGGTTATACCCAGCAAAATATAAATAGAAAAGAAAATAGCGTAACAAAATAGACCAATTTATTATTTTTCTAAGACATTATAATCTTTATAAAAATATCAAACTCTTAAATTTAATAATGAATTTCATTAATCTTGCTTGACAGAATACAACACATAAAATCGTTGCTTTTTTTATATCCCATGAGCAAATATTTAGAAAAAGGAATGTTTTAAAAAAGAAATCCCATTCAAGATGGCAACTAAAATCATAAACTACCATGGAATAAACCTAACCAACTGTGCATAAGATATTTATGGGGAAAATTATAAAATTTCAAGAAGGATCTAAAAAGAGTATTTCTTTAAGCAGAAAAATGTGAAAGTACATCACTTTCCTGAATAATAAAAGCACCATTGTAAAATGGCAATTATTCCAAATTTATCTACAAATTAAATGTAATATCCCCATATGTACATATATGTATGCATGTGTGTATAACTCAAGAAATTAGATAGAATACTAAAGTGTGACAGTAGTGAGTTAGTGAATGAATGAATGAATGAATGAATAAATAAATAAATAAATAAATAAATAAATAAATAAAACTGCAGACACACAAGGCCTTAGAAGATACAAAGACTGGTAGTAAAGAAAGTGTGAAGTTGGTCATATGACAAAGAGGCCAATGGAAAAGAATGGAGAAGAGAAAGAGCTACACATACTTGGACATTAGTATAATACTTAGGTAATATTAGAAGTCAGAGAGAGGAAAAACTATACAGGAAGTATTGTAGAGCCACTAATCATACGAGGTCAGATAATTAAGTTTGCAAACTCATCCTAGAAAAAGTGCTACATACCTCATTGCAGAATATCACTACGGTCACCTTCCAAGCACTCCTCTTGGGGAGCTATGCACTGATGCCAGTGCTTAGTCCACCCTTGAAAGCAATTTTGGAACTCTTTTTCTGGAATGGACATCAGAGCTGTCATCGTATTACCCTTGATGTCCTGAATGTCAATAAAATGTCTCCCTTTCAATATTTCCTTTATCTTCCAGTAAAGAAAGACATCATTGGGGGCCAGATTAGATGAGTAGGGAGGGTGTTCCAATACAATTTTTTGTTTACTGGATAAAAACTCCCTCAGAGACAGTGCTGTGTGAGTTGGTGCATTGTTGTGACACAAGAGCCATGAATTGTTGGCGAAAATATAAGGTCATGTAACTTTTTCACACAGCCTTTTGAGCAATTCCAAATAGTAAACTTAACTGTTTGTCCAGTAGGTACAAATTCATAATGACATCTGATATCATAAAAAGGTTAACAACATTGTTGCAATAAGTTCACGAACTTAATTGTCAGACCTTGTTCATATGGAACAAATAATTAAATTATGAGCTCATCACACACACACACACACACTCAGATAAATCCAGATGTATTACGTATTTATATGTGAACAACAAATTTTCAAACATTTAGAAGAAAATACAGCAAAAAGATATCTTTACAAACTTGGGCTAGGGAATAATTTATTGACTACGGCACACAAAATAATCATTATAATTAGAAACAAATCAATTTGATTTGTTAATCCAAAACAAAAGAAGACACTTCTGCACAATTAAAAATCACCAAAAGTCAAAGACAGTAGGAAGATCATTGCAAAGCATATAACCAAAATGATTTACTCTTATGAATGTGTAAGTCTTAACAATATGTAAAAAAGAAAATAATAGAAATACTTTAAAAAATAATTTTAACATATAAGCAACAAAGGAAGAAACCCAAGTGTTCTACCCCTCAAAAAGAAAAAAGAAAAAAGTAAGAGAGGATATTCTCTAAAACTTGGAGGAATAAAAATTAAAATGAGGTGGCATTTTATACCCAGCATAGATGAGAAAACAGATTCGAAATCATAGTGAATTATGGAGAATAGTGTATAAATTGGTGCAGCAATTTTGTAGAACAATATAAAATAATACAAAGTGCATGTTTCCTTTGACCCAGCAGCTTTTTTCCCCCTTCTGATATGCCCATAAAAGAACTCTCCCAAGTATGCAGAAGATACGTATAAGAATGTTAATGGTAGCATTTATTTGAATTGTGAAAATTGGAAGCAGCCAAAGGGCTATAAAATGGACATGTGTAAATAAACATAGATTGTTCAAAAATATAATGGAATATAGGCCTACAGTAAAAGTGTCAATATGCACACAGTTCTTGCTTTAGAAATCATTCTGCTTGAAATAATCATGTATAATGGTTAAAATACAAAAAGAAAAATTTAAAAGCAGCTTCTGGCCTGAAGACCAGAAAAGAAACAAATTCAAAACGTGAGTGGTTCTGCATCCCTGGAGTTGTCATGCTCTGTGTCCAAGTGCAGGCACTCGGAATCTGAACATGGGTTTCTTCAGGAAGAAGAGGACTAAAAGTAATCTTAAGGAATAGAAGAACAGAGTTGGGCTCCCTGTTTGTTCAGGGTATGTGGCTCACCCCCTCCAGAGAAAAGTAGATTTAAAATATTGCTTCTGAGGGAGAGAGAAAAAAATGTCTGGGATTATATTTCTACAGAAGCACTATCAAATAGAATGCTCTGTGATGATGGAAAAGCGTTGTCCATTACGGAAGCCATTAGCAAATGGAAACTGTTTTAAATTTTATATAATTTAGCTGATTGGACATTAAATTTAAATAGGCACAAGTGGCTACCTGATGAGGCAGTATCACTCTAAATAACTAAACGCCTAGGGAAAAGAGAGGACATGGTCAACAAATCACAAGCTGATTATAGACTTTTGCTGGTTTGTGTCTGAATCTTCTTATTGTCAATATCACCACCTTATAAAACTTGGTTCTGGATTGCCTGAATCCAGGGGGCCTGAGAGATAATTGGCAATAACGATATAAAGATAGATGGATATCAGGAAGGTAAATGGGGAGAGAAGGCAGGAATAGAAAGCTAAACAACAATAAGAACAACACAGTTCTCTCATTAAAATGAGACTGAAATGAAATATTAAAGATACATGAAGAAACCAAATCCTTAAGATAGTCAATAAAATTAACTCCAGAAAAATTTAATTTTATGGAATCACTTGAGAAATGTTTTGAAAGATGTTTAAAATGTTCATAGATAAATTAAACATCACTTAAATTAAAAAATAAGATAGTGCTGCACGTCAACCATTAGGGCACAGAGAGACTGACTGAGAGTGTTGCCTTGGACCATATCAATTACAGTTTAACCACAGAACAACTATTATTGAGAATGCTTGATGTCTAGTTGAACCACAATCTTACAACTACAGACATAGAGAAGAAGCCACCTTGAGACTGGTAGGAGAGGCAGAAACACTGAACTGGCTGGTCCTGCACCCAAATCAGGAGAAATATCTCAGCTGCAGAGGCTCCCCACCCAGAGGAGCAAGGGGTCCCAGCCCCTCCCCAGGCCACACTTTTAGTGCCGAGGAAAGCAGTCACCATAATTTCTGGCTGTGAAAACCAGCAGAGAGTGTGGCTGAGTGAAACAAGGGTGGCTATGCTCCCAGATGCTCCTCTTAAAAGGCCTGTGCATGGGCTTACTTGCGGATGGACTCACACGCTCTGAGTTCCAGTGCTGAGGCAGCAACCTGAAAGGCACCAGGGACATACGGGGAGAAACTGAATTGTCTAGCTTCAGGATGAGGGCTGGAGGGGCAGCTTTCTTTCTGACAGAGAAGCGGTGGAGGCCATTGTTTCTTCATTCAGCACTCCCCCTTGCTGCATGTATACACAGACAGACATCTCCTCAAATTGACTATCACCTTTCATTTGCCCCACCCCAGTAATTCCCAAAGACCACGCCCCATGAAAATTTCAGGCCTACCCAGGCCACTTCCAGTAGATTTTTCTTATAAATGGCCTGCCTTTGCTCATGCTCTGGACTTTCCTACAATTTCAGAGGTTTATAAAACCCAAACACGCATTATCTGGCTTCACTGTGTCCCGTACCCCTGGCTGAGCAGCCCCAAGCCCAGTGCTAGCAGCAGCCAGCCTTGGTTCATGGGTTTGCCTCTCAAGGCACCTCCAAGCACAGCACAGGTGGTGGACATCTGTGGCTCATTTATGGACATTTATGGCTCATGCCAGGTGGCCCAAGGCAGGGAACGGACTGCAGATGAATTTAGCTGCAGCTGGTGACCTCCAAGGAGACCTGGGGTTGGCATTTCCAGTGGCCAGCTTCAAACTGAGCCAAAGAATCACCTGGCCAACTCCATGAATGATACACCCAAAGAGCAGACTAGGCAGGTATCAGAGCCCTGCTGAAGAAAACCCTGCTCTGTAGGCTCAGCCCCTGCACAACAGCTCCTCCACTGCAGTCATAGCCAGTCCTCACAATCAATCAGCTTGATAGTCAATCGCTCTCATTGATGTGCAAATAGCAATCAAGTCTCAACTATTACAGGAGGGCACACATGAATCATAAAAGGGTACACCTGGAGCACCCAGCTCTGGTGATCAGGGAGACTGCACCACTGGGACCCACAAGACACCTATTATATAAGGCCACTCTACTAAGATCGGGAGGCATACCAGCCCTCCATAGAAACAAACACAGGGAGGCAGCCAAAATGGGGAGACAAAGAAACATGTGCCAAGTAAAAGAACAGAACAAAGCTCCAGAAAAAGAACTAAATAAAATGGAGACAAGCAATCTCCCAGACTCAGCGTTCCAAAAACTGGTTATAAGGATGCTCAGTGATCTCAGGGAGAACTTCAGAAAAAGAGTTAGTAAACATAAAACTAGAGATAGAAAACATAAAAATGAACCAGTCAGAAATAAAGACTAAAATAACTGAAATGAAGAATGCATTAAAGGGAATCAACAGTAGATTAGATGAAGCAGAGGTTGAATCAGTGATTTAGAAGATAAGGTGGCAGAAAACACCCAATCAGAACAGCAAAAAGAAAAAAACAATCTGAAAAAATAAGGACAGTTTCTGGGACAACATCAAGTGTACCAACATTTGCATCAAAGTGGTACCAGGAGAAGATAGAGAACAAGGAATTGAAAACTTATTTGAAGAAATAGTAACTGAAAAGTTTCTTGAACTGGCAAATGAAATAGATATACAAGCCTAGGAAGTACAAAGAGTCCCAAAAAAGATGAACCCAAAGGGGCCCTGTTGTGAGGGGAGGCCTGCAAGGTCTCTGGTCCCGTTCCCCACATAAGAACGCAGGATACAGTGAGGCCAAAAAGGAACACCCACGGAGCCATAGGTAGGGGAGTCATACCGCTATATTCTCGCTGGCGGCTGGGTTGGAGACACAGGAAGCAGGAGCCACACTATTCGCAACCTTCACTGCACTGCTTGCTGGCTCAGCCACCATCTTCTTGCTAGCCCCATTTTCCTGCTTGCGTAGCCACAGCAGTTATATTAGTAGCCAATGGCTCACTGGTTACAGCTGACGGCCAACTAGCCACAGCTGATGGCCATCCAATCACAGTTGATGGCCATTTACTACCTGAGCCAGCACCTTTCTATATGAGGCTGAGAGCCTGGAAACTGCAGAGCCTGGAAACTGCTCTCTGGGGCTCTGTCCCCACAGGCCCACACCAAGACATTGGCATAGTTAAAATGTCAATTGTAAAAGACAAAGAAATAATCTTAAAAGCACCAAGAGAAAGGCAATTAGTAACTTATAAGGGAGTTTCCATAAGATTGTCAGATTTCTCAACAGAATCTTTACACACCAGAGGGTACTGGCAGGAAATAGTCAAAATTATGAAAAGCAGGGATCTACAACCAAGATTACTCCATCCAGCAAAGCTATCCCTTAGAATCAAAGAACAGATAAAGAACTTCCCAGACAAGAAAAAGCTAACGGTGTTCATCACCACCAAACTAGTATTACAAGGAACCTCAGAGGGAACCTTTTGGTCTTTAAGACCAAAAGAAAAGAAAAAAGAAAGAAAAAGATAAAAAATATAAATAATAAAATGGCAATGATTACGTATCTATCAATAACTACTTTAAATATAAATGGATTAAATACTCCAATCAAAAGACAGGGTGGCTGAATGGATAAGAAAACAAGACCCTAGCATATGCTTCTCACAAGAGACTCACTTCAAATCAAAAGACAGACATATACAGACTGAAAGCAAAGGGATGAGACAAAAATAATTCATGAAAATTGAAACAAAAAAAAGTGCTGTGGTAGCAATACTTATACCAGACTAAGTAGACTTTAAAACAAAGACTATAACAAGTGACCAAGAAGTACCCAGTGATTTCATTTCTGGGTGATTATCCAAAGAAACACAAAATGCTACTTCGTGGGAACATGTGCACCCATATGTTCATTGCAGCGTTGTTTACAATGGCCAAGGTGTGGAGGAAGCATCCTGTTTGTCTGTCAATAGAAGAATGGATAAAGAGGAGGTGGTACATATATGCAATAGGATATTGCTCCCCATGCCTTCTACGTTGGCATGGATGGACCTGGAGGGTACTGTGCTGAGTGGATTATATCAGACAGAGAAAGACAGGTGCAATGTGATTTTGCTCATATGTTGAATCTAAAGAACAAAATGAACAACAAACATAACAAAAACAAACTCGTGGATATAAAGAACAATTTGTAAGTTGTAAGACAATAAGGGAGTGGGAATGGGTGAAAAAGGGGAAGAAATTAAGAAGTACAAACTAGTTGTTACACAGTAATCATGGGGATGTAGGGTATAGCATAAGGAATATAGTCAATAATATCGTAATATACCAGAAGCTAAATATTAATGAATGCCAACTATAATTTTATATATATAATGTGATGGCTCAGTGTGAGGTCGGAGGGATAGTGGATGGGGGGAGGGGGGTTCACAGTGTGAGGGATATAAATGATGAACGTCTAAGTATTACCTTGTCTTGTACACCTGAAACTAATAAATTAAAAAAAAATTAAAAAAAATTATATCGTAATAACTATATTGATGTCAGATGGGTACTTGATTTATTGGGGTGATAGATGGGAGGGACTTTGGGGAACAGTGTGAAAAAGGTGAAGGGATTAAGAAGTACAAATTGGTAGTTACAAAATAGTAATGGGAATGTAAAGTAAAGCATAGGGGATGTAGTCAATAATATGGTAATAACTATGCATAGTGCCAAGTGGGTACTAGACTAGCCAGAGGGATCACTTCTTAAAGTATATGTGTCTAAATACTATGCTGTACACCAAAAAATAATATAAAAAATACTGAATGTCAGCTGTAATTAAAATATTAAAAAAGGAAGGAAAAGTTGACGGAGAATAAGAGGTTCAAATTTCCAGGTATAAAACAAATAAATCATGGGTATGCAATGTACAGCATGGGGAATATAGTCAATAATATTGTGATAGCATAATATGGTGTCAGATGGTTACTGGACTTATGGTGATCACTTCTTTAGGTATATAAATGTTAACTATTGTGTACACCTGAAATTAATGTAACATTGTATGTTAGCTATATTTTAATAAAAATCTTTAAAAAATAATAACATAGCATATAACAAAAGCAACCCCTCCTCCTCAAAAAAACCCTTTTGTCTAATAAAAAGTAATGAATTAGAAGTCAGGAAATAAAAATAATATAATATAAATATAAAATGATGTAAATTAGAAAGCTTATTACATAGGGTAAGTAGAACTGGATACAATTTAAAAACAAATTAATGAATCGAAAGATGGTCTTGGGACAGTCACATGAAAGAAACCTAGAGGGACAAAGAGATAAATCCTATACAACATGTAGAACAGATGGAGAGGCATCTGTTTGACAATACTGTCAACATCTGTTTGTCAATAATCCCAGGAAAAAAATAGAAGAAATGACAGAAAACCAATATTTGAAGGGGGGGGGAAGCTGAGGATTATCAAGATTGAACAAAGATAGGAGTTCTCCAAACAAGAAACACACTATGAGTAACAACATATATAACTTCTAAAATAAAATAAATCAACCCACAGCTAGATACATTACAGTAAAATTAAAGTATGTTGAGGATAAGGGGAAAAATCTTAAAACCTGCCAGAGGCTGCATTAAGAAAAAAATTCATGGAATGCAAAATTCTGAATTTATCATGATGGCTACGTGGGGGAAAAAATGAAATGAAAGGGAATTTTCAAAAAGCTCTCCATGGTTTCTGTTGTTTTATTTCATATAAAGAACCTGAAGCTATTACGGAAATAATTGTATGATGAAACTGAGTGGTGGGTGCAAAGGTATTCATTATGTTTTCTAAAGTAGATTATAATTTTTAACATTTTAAATTCACATTTCTACTTTATCATTGGGTATTCAAAATAAAATATTCAGAAATAAACGAACTTGATATACATATATCACATCTAAATGGTTAGATTTATAAAGAATGATGTTGTACGGAAAAATATAAAGGAGGTAAGTTTCCATGGTGCCTGTCAGCTGTGCAACAGTCCTGCACATGTGAAAAAGGTAAATACTTGTCCAAGAAAGGAAAGCAGTTCACACAGTGAAGTACGAAAATGTTCAAGGGGCTTTAGGTTTGTTGATCATGTTTCATTTCTGTAAAATACAACCTTATTAATAGTTACAAAGAATTACCCCATTTTGGAAACAATCAAAAAGGGGATGGAAATGCTATGTAAAATGATTTCAAATTCACAAATGTTAACTAGGCAATCATCTCAGAAACTTTTTCAAATTTCACCTGTCCCCCTGGACATTTTCATAAGTCATTTTGGGGAGGCATGTCGCCTGTTGCCCTGACTCCCCACTGGAAACTTTTAACACTGCTATTCTACCGAGCTAACTTAGCTGAGGAGATGTCTCAGAAACCTATGATATGCCTACTTTCAAAATGTTGAGATCAACAGGTGTGGATTGGGGGAAAAAAAAGAAAATAAAGGGAGAGGGTAGTTGCCCAGGGTGAAGGTAAACGGCTTGTAGGCCAGGGGTGGCTGTCTCCATGGCTCTGTGTTCACTTATGGCACTCCAAAGAGTCCAATATTCTAAATAGAACCTGGCCATCCAGATCACTATCAGGGTAGGAGGATAAACATTTTATTTCAGAGCTTTTAGCTTAAGTAATAACTGCTGTGTGTGTTCATATATGGTATGTTTGTTTCTACAGTTGCCTGGGGCTGGTCACTAAAAAAAAATTAGGAGCAAAACTAGACAGAAGTTCTAATATAAGTGGCGGTTTGGGTATCAACTGGCTGTCTAATTCTAGAAGAGGTGAGTGGGAATTCCACAGGCAAGCTTGGGATCCTGTCATGCAAATAACAAAAACAGAAAGCCTTCAACCTGTATGTATAACTTGGATAGATGGTCTTCCTGGGCGGGGCTGCCTTTTCTTTATCTCCAAGTTTTCATTGCCCTACTTCAGATCACAAATCAACACTGTAAGCCAGCCTGAGGAGCATGAGGAACTCCGTCTGGGAGCAGAGTTATGTCAGGTTTTAATCTTGGGAGAGGATACTTGTGAAGGCGACAGCTTGGAATAGAGGAGGGAATGGAAGGGGTGGTAAAGGGACAGTATTAGTTCCACTGGACTAACTGCATCTGTTTCTTTAACTACAAGTGGGCCTCCCATGTGAGCTTGTATCAGAATCCACCGGAAGCCTTGTTAGAGACAGATTGCTGGGCACTGACCCCAGAGAGCCTCTGATCATGTGCAAGGTGCAAGAACCTTGCATCAGCATTGTCTGGCATGAAATACAGACTCTTGGCCACCAGCCCATTTGAACAAGGCTATTCAAATGCACATAGAAGTTTGAGAAGCACTAGCCCAGGGGTTTGTCATGTATTCATTGATTATGAAATCAAAATACCACAGAACCCGCCTTTCCCTTTAATAAGGTTTTCTCTTACATGTGAATTAAGGTTTCTTCCACTCTTGTTGTTCCGGCAATCTAATCCTATATCCGTTAGATTTTCAGTTTTCTGTTCAATGATTGCCACCCCTACTTATTTGTGAGCACTATTATCGATTTATTCTTATTTTTGTATTACTTCTGTCACTGAGTGATTTGGGTGGGATGTGAGCAAATTAGACACACGTGTTCAACCTGCTTTCTTGATGTGATATTCTGAGCATATTTTTCTATAAAGAAGGTTTTAAGCAACCACACAGTTGAATTATGAGATGGCTCAGGACTCAAATACCAATATTTAAAAATATTTTGATGAATGATCCTTTATGAATGAACAAGTTAGGTTGTAAATACCACTGAGAATAATTATGAAGTAACATTTGCAAAACCTTGGAAGATGAGAGAGCTGCCAATAGACTGGAGGTGGTCAAATATTCTTATTTCAAAGAGATGAAAACAGACTTGCATAAATAAAACCAGGAATATCGTAATATAAAACTATCAAGATTTATTACAAAGTTGTCTCATGGATTGGAATAATCAGACAAGCCAAATTAATGCATTCTTTTTTTTCCTCCGGTAGCATTGTTAGACTAGCAAACTAAAAGAATGATATAGAATGCTTCTTGATTTTCAGCTGAGTGCATGATATCATTGTGGGTAAGATAGAGGGATATGATATAGTCTAGATTTATAGATTAATAGTTAGTATAACCATTAACTGTTCCTCAGAAATGCTGACTAGTATTAAGCTGCATAGAAGCCTCTAGCAACATGCTGTAGGCTTTGCCCTTGCACTTGTCCTTTCCCACATTTATATTAGTGATTGGGATAGAGACCTGGATGGGGTAGTGTGTGTGTGTGTGTGTGTGTGTGTGTGTGTGTGTGTGTGTGTGTGTGTGCAGGGAGAATGGCATGAAAGCAATCTGAGAGCAAGAGCTAACATGATGGATGATACGCTACTCAAGGTTCAAAAAATATTCTCAGAAGCACAGAGTCTGAAAGGAAGGATCAAAAGATAAATGTTGAAATTTCATGGGGATATTTTTTACAGTGCCTCATTAAATTAGAAAAATTCAATTATGCAAAGGTGGGATAGAAGATTCTTTTTGGGTAGAATTTTGTATGAATAAAGTCTTGGGGTTCATTTCCTATCACGTGACATATATATCTTATAAGTTTCAAAACAAATTTCTACAAAGCATCTTAGTTAGTATTAAGATAAATACGCTTCCCTGATTAACAACAGGAAGTGAAGAAAGTCATCATGAATTGATTAATAAGCCCTTGGAGGCCTAAACAGAAATCTGATATTGAGGGCAAAATGAAGTTCCTACGATGACTCAGTGTGATAAGTGTGTATTTTTCACAAGAACAATCGGGCATTGTTCAGAGAGCATTCCTGCTCAGGCAGCTAGCCTCAGCCCAGGAACTTATATATTTCTTAAATGATGTATTGTAGGAAGACTCTTGATAAGAAATTCACAATGAAATCCTCTAAAATTTCCCATTAAAGGAGTTGAATTTGGCCCATAAAAGGGTGCCAAATTGTACTTTCTTAATTATGGTACTTTCTTAATTATAGCTTAGAACTGACAGGACCCCAAACACATATTCCCTAAACTGTGTGGTTAGTGCTGACATGCTATTTCTGCAGTGACTGAAGGGTTGGAATAAACCATGTTTCTTCTCAAGAGTGATTTGGGGAACAGTAGTTCCTTAAGTTCTACTAGTAATACCCAACTTAGGGTCAATAAGTATAAATTTGGAAAAACAAACAAACAAACAAACAAACAAACAAAACCATAAACTAGAATTAAACAGCTACCTTTATTGCAAAAGTTCTCAGTCTTTAGTCTACCAATGGATAATGTGAATTTCTTAGGAGAACTCTGAAATGCCACATTTCCCCCAGAGTATGTGACTATGAAATCCCTCTTAAAAATACCTTGTGCAATTAATTTATTACAAAATGCACTAAAAAATGTCTAGGCCCCCTTCCACGCTAAGTTTCTATATATAGTGTTGTCTTTCTGTTCGCTCAGATGCAAAGAAAGAAAGGAAGGAAGAAAGGAAGGAAGCAAGGAAGGAAGGAAGGAAGGAAGGAAGGAAGAAGGGAAGAAAGAAAGAAAGAAACAACAGAAAAAAATAGAGAAAAATTACCAAAACAAAATCACTTAAGTGACAGTGGCAGAAATAGTGGAGTCTGAACATACCATTATTATACCTATGCCATTGTTCTTAACGTTATGTCAGTTATCATGACTTAAAAATTTGGCTACATTCAAAGCATGTTTATCACATATATCTACATCTAAGACAATATTTATGTCTCTCAGTATTTATCCAGAAGCTTCCTTTTTGCGAAAGATCCCCAGCTCAGTATGTCTGGATTGCTAAAGGGAACATCAAGAGACTCACATCTTGTATCAGTTTTCAAGTCAGAGATCAGAAAGTAAAACACTTGTGCTGGTTGGTATCCGCTGCTTTGGGATAGTTTTAATACCTCATTCTGTGCTGAAACATGCAGGATCCATATAGTTCTGAGCTCAGTTCCCTTCCAATTCTCACTGTATCTGCCTCACCCAGCCCCTACCACCATCATGACTCACCACCTTGTCAAGTTCTTATTGTGGGGTGCAGGGGGCAAAAAGGGGTCAGTGGGTCTGCAATATTCCTAAAATAAATAATTTCATGTGTAATAGGTATCGGTGGTTTGGCAGAAAGTACTATATTAAGGTTGTGAAAATTCCTTTGATATTATTTTTGTGCTCAATTCCAAAATTAGTTGCTCTGGACTTTGAAATTATAGAGGTGAAATTTTAAAATAATTTGTTTCCAGAGGCTGTCTTCCATACACTTTTCTTCCACATTTTCAGTTAACTGGTTTTTTTCATCTGACCTGTTTTCATAAAGAGAATGCAGAAGTTATCGTCAGCATGTGAAGAAGTTGGGAACTATTGGAATCCACGGGACAATCTGTCAAGTATTCATTAACTTTTACAAGATGAAATACATCACAACCTGGCAATTGTAGTGTGACTCTCGCTTAAACACAGCACTGCTTTCTGTCCTATAGCTTGTTTGTTTCCCCTCTTTCTCCTCACAGGCTGGGTCAGTCTCAGAGTAACTTGGGATGTGTGCATGGCTAGCAGCTATGCTGGCCGAAAGGTCAGAAGACTCAGGATCAGATCCCAGCTCCATCAACGATCTTGTGAGACCACCATGTTCCTGAGCCTCAACTTACTCTGTTTATAAGTGAGGACAATCACACATCCCTGTAGGTTACAGTTGTCTATGATAAAGAGAATGAGAAAATTCAATATTTAGTAAACACTCAAAATGTGCAAGCCAATATGAATCTTGGGTTCTTTTCTGTCATAGTTTTCAAGCTTAATATCTGCAAATTGTAAGGGGGGAGGAGGTGGGAGATGAGGGTAAGGGGGATCAAATATATGGTGATGGAAGGAAAACTGACTCTGGGTGGTGAACACACAATGGGATTTATAGATGATGTAATACAGAATTGTACACCTGAAATCTATGTAACTTTAGTAACAATTGTCACCCCAATAAATTAAAAAAAATCTGCAAATCGGGATGAACTGGGTAAAACTAAACTTTTGTGAGATAATAGGTTTTAAAGCACATAGAATAGTATGTGTACCAATGTAAACAAATAACAAACAAATAACACCAACACTGCTACTATTATTACTGAGAAATTGATTATTCAAAAAAGATTGTTATATTTTCCTTAGTGCATAGCATGCTCTTGAAATTTTTCATCATCCATCAGTTTGTTGAAATGTTTTAAGAACATTCAATAGTGTTTCTAAGTGGTATTCCTTGCTTAATCGCAGAACTCTATCCAAACATTCCTGAACCGATGTCGATTCTCCTGATTTTCTGATTGCTTCTGACCTATGAATATGTAACCAGACTTTTGGGTCACAATAGGACTCAAGTACACGTGATTCTGATCAAGTTAGAGAAAGACATGAAAGAGATTTGTGCTGTGAATTTCAGTTCAAATTTAAGGTAAAGAAAAAAATAATCCTGAATAGTTATTTTATAATCATTAACCTTTCTTGCTTGCAAAAGACTGACTCTGCTTACAGATGAGTAGGAAGAACCTGGTAGGGAAGAGGAATTTGGCAAGTCACCAGTGGTAGACAATTGTTGATAAATGATCACACTGTACTATCCTGCTTTCCAGTGGTTTATAAATTGTTTATTTCGATGAATAAAATGTATCCAACTCTTAGAACTGTTATTTATTTTGTACTTATTCTTTTGAGTTTCCAAAATGCTTTCATCTGAAATATAACATTTATTATAATATGTAATTTCTCCTGTATTGTCTTTTTATATTTGCATTTAATCTAAAACTTCTTACACAGCCGCCCATGTTTACTACTCCCATTTTTAAGTAGGAAAATTGAGGCTCAGAAGGCAATGTAATTCAAGGCTCACCATTTTGGAAACAGAATTGCTTTTTCATAAGGGCTGGAGAAACTGTTATTCAGTGTCTGAGATCACTGATTCCATAGATATATCTTTAATCAACTGATTTTTTTAAATTTACCAAGCATTTCTTTATTTATTCTGCTGCACTCTCCGCTTTAAAATGACTATGTAAGACACAGAATGTAAAAACAAAGAATACAGGAGATAATGTTCAAAAAAGAACAAATGTTCTGCCTGCATATGTCTTATAAAGACACTTTCATGACAAGACAGATGATTTATAAAAAAGAAATGATTCTCAAGCCCAGCTGACATTATACAAATTAGATGCTCAGAAGACACCTACCAAAAGAGATCCGAATGTAAAACCAACATTTATAAAACATCTTGTTTCCATCCACTTCCCAACAGGGTCTGTCAAAACTTAGCTGCAATTATTTTCTCCAAGTTACAATTCTTTATTCTTAAAATAAAAAGCTGTGCCCTCTCTCCACCTCAGAGGATACAAGATATCCTCCCCTACGGGTAAAAATGAACATTCTTGGCTCATCAAAGTGATGAGTTAGTAATCTTGGCAATAGTTCGGTTTAGTATAGGTATTTTCCAAATGTCCACATCAAACTCTTTTCATACAGCTAAGTCTCCCATAGTGGCAAGCCTTATGTGACTTTCAAGCTGTTTTTCTCAGGTAGAAACTTCCAACGTATTTCTCTGTCTACAATATAAACTAGATGAATCAATTTCAGGTGTGTGATCTAACTTGAAATTTTGAACAAAATGGTTTTCACTTGCAATGTCATTCAAGTGCTGAAAGCAGGTTCACATGGGCTGTAGCCAGTTGGGCCTCCACAAATGAACTACCATATCCCTAATTGTATAGTGGTCCCCGCCTTATCCTCGATTTACCTGTCCATGATTTCAATTATCCACAGTCAACCACGATCCAAAAATACTAAATAGAAAATTCCAGAAATAAACAATTTATACGTTTTAAATTATGCACTGTTCTGAGAAGTGGGATGAAATCTAGCTTCATCCTGCTCTGTCTTGCCTGAGACACAAATCATCCTTTTGTCCAGCTTCTCCACACTATATATAGATGTTCCCTGCCCATTCGTCACTTAGTAGCCATCTTGGTTTTCAGATCAACTGTCATAGTATCACAGTGCTTGTGTTCAAATAACCATTGTTTTACCTAATAATGGCTCAAAAGTGCAAGAGTAGTGGTGCTGGCAATTTGGATATGCCAAAGAGAAGCTGTAAAGTATATGCATGTATAGGAAAAACCACAGTAAATACAGGGTTAAGGATGCTTTAGGCATCTACCAGGAGTCTTGCAACATATTGCCCTAGAATAAGGAGGGACTACTGTACTTATTCTGCTGAATTTCTTCTTAACGATAGACAAAGTATGATGGAGTTATGCTTCACCATGCATACCTTTCTGTCTCCTGTCCTTTTTTATCCAAATTGATCCATGGACCAAGCTATGCATTGTCAATGTGTGTTATTACAAACCATGCCATGTACTTTGAATACAACACACACACACACACACACACACACACACACACACACATGCACCATGCAAATATGCATAAATGTTTAAAAAGTCCGTAAAGATTTTATTTGTATAGTATTGTGTGCTGAGGCAGAATAACACATGGACATTGCCTTCTTATTCTTATTGGGGCCATGGGAGATGGGGAGAAGGCATATATAAAGTATTAAATATAAAAGGATAAAATGAGTGACAAGAGAAACATACTCTACCTCAGGGAATGGGGCTCTGCCCAGGGCCATTAGAGATGGATGTGATTTGTTGGACTAAGTATTAGATGAAGGGCAAATTTTCAAGTAAAAAAAAAGGAATTCTCCAAGAGGTTAGGAGGGAGGGACAATATCTGAAGTCTAGCTTGACAATGAAGCAAGGATGTGGCTGCAATTTGAGGCAAAAATGGGGAAAACAAAGACGATCTTTGGGTGCAGCTGGATTGAAAAGAACCTTGAAACAATTTGAGCAAGAAGAAGGTACCCAGTTGTTATAATTAATCATTCATTTCTTAATTGTATTTGCATGCCTGCCCAGCTTCCTCCTTTCCTTCCCTCCTTTTGTCCTTTCTTCCCTTCCTCCCTCCCTCTCACCCTTGGCAAACCTACTTCCTCTTAGTAAAACTAGGTTTGTATGGTCAAAATTTCATGAGTTGTACAAGTACATAGACAGAAATCTCTTCTCCAAAGAAGATTACTTACTAAAAGTAATCATTAGTTACTTTTCAATTTAAATATTATGCGATGCAATTGTGGTACAGTGAAAAGAGTACAGATCTTCCAATCAAATGATTTTGAGGAATATTATAGAATTTGGAGCAATTTATTGAGTACTAGTATAAACAGGACTAACAGCTAACATATTGCAGGCTTATTGTGAACCAAGTACTTCATGTGTATTCTCATTTGTTCCTCACAACCACCCTATGAGTTAGGTATTTATATTAGACATTTTATCTATCTATCTATCTATCTATCTATCTATCTATCTATCTATCTATCTATCTATCTACCTACCTACCTATCTATCTATCTATCTATCTATCTATCTATCTATCTATCTATCTATCTATCTATGTTATTCCCCCATTTTACACAGGACACTGAGACTTCTAGAGGTTTAGTAGTTGCTTAGGAATAGAAGAAGGAGGTGGAGTTAGGACTTGAACCTGAGTCAGTCTGATAACCAAACCCACTTTCTTCACCACTACACTATGTCTCCACAAAATAATTTATAGACTGACGCTTATTTAAAAAAGTAAAAATGTTGTTTCCTCCCACATTTTTGTACTTTTAAAAAATATTTTTTTGCAATTGTGAATTAATTTTTTCTCATGGCATTATTTAAATGCTCTGGATTTTTAAAGCATATATTGCTAAATAATGTGGGATTGTAAATAATGTGCAAATATCATATGTGGGAATCTGCACTATTAGATTCCCACATATGATATTTACGTCATCTTGTGTAGCCATTCTGCTTCCTTAAGCACCCCTTCTTACACTAATCAGTCTTACAATAAAATTAAGTTACTTTTTTATTTTCTATGTTCAAGCTAGCAATTCACATCTGTGGAAGCTGATTTTATCCTGGTGTTGTGCAAATGGTGCATAAGGCAAGGTTTCTAAAGGGGGAGAAATGTTCAGTTGTGCTATAAATCTAATTTGAGGTTCTCCTTATTTACATGCTATAAGTAGGATGTGGGAAAAATACAGGATGTTACTTTGAAGGTATTTAAAAATAGCTACAGAAGTGCAATTCTGTATAGCTAAAAAAAAAAGTGGTTATCCGTGATTAATTTGGCTGCTCACAATGTCAGATGGATTTTCCTTGCCAGTCCTCTGCCTTTCATAAGACAGGGCAAGCATACTTCACCTACAACCCACTCAGTGCCAGGCTGTCACAGCCTCACAAAATTGCACATTGATCCCAAAAGGCAGGTACTGACGGTTCTCGAACTCAGGCCAATTACAAAGTGAGGCATTGCTAATGACTTTCTGTAGGCAGGTCTCAAGTCTGCTTTCCCTTCCCATACCCTCCCCCACAACCACCAAGGCTCGTTTTTTCTCTGCTCTCTACCTCTTCCTACATATTTATGCTGCTAAACCAATTTAAGCTGCATTAAAGTCATCTTGAAAAGAACAATATTCCACTTGCTGTAGGAGTGCCCACAAATTCTGTAGTATGTTGCTAATGTGACATTTTATTCATCCAGTGTTTGAATATTTTGGACACTATATTAACATAAAATTGGGTGTGGTGTTTGTTTTTACCTCTTAGCTCTGGGAGTGGAAAATGAATATGCATGTTCCTCTCTTCTCCAAAGAAGAAAAGCTCATGAATGAACTTCTTGCGGGTGAAAATAACATGTCTTGTTACTTGGTTTTCTGGAGGAGAACCAGCTTACCTTGGGAACATGGACTTCTCTAAAAATTTTTATAAGGCTTTTCCTCAATCTGACAGCCTCTCCCACTCCAGTTCCCACAAGCACTATTTGGCTTAGTTTTTTGGACTTCCCTAACATTTTCTCCTGTTTCATCATCCAACAATTTTAATCATAATAAAATTGTGTTAGTATTGTCATTTTATGTTGATTGGAAAAAAATATTGTAAGGGACAACCAAGATGGACTTAGTAGGTAAATGCTGTGTTTACCTTCTCTCACAACCACATCAAAATCATAGCTAATCTACAAAACAACCATTATTGAGAATCACCCAAAATCAAGCTGAACTGAAGACTTTCAACTAAGGATGCGCAGAAGCCACCTCCAGACTGGTAGGAAGGTCAGAGATATTTCAAAAATATTGAGTAATTCTGAGTGATTCCCCTAGTTTTGTGCATCTGTTTTTTCAAGTTTTTTCTAAAACATTCTACCCATTTTACAAATCAAAAATATTGTTTAATAACTATTCAAATACCACAGGAGTATATGAATTAAACCCCCTTCAGCTTGCTAGTCTCTGGGGAGGAGGATTCCAGGAGAAGGATAAGTTTTCATCTCTCTTTCTCTTGCACAAATTATATAAAACATAAATGGAATCACACTAAAAGTACTCCTGTGATGAGTTTTGTTCACGTAATATGTCATATTCTTACCATATTATATAGGTATTTCAAAATAACATTGAAAGCTGCAGACTGGGAAGTACTTATAAGGACACAAATGGAGGACAACCAATTTGGCGCAGTAGGTAAATGCCGTGTTTACCTTCTCTCACAACCACATCAAAATTACAACTAACCTACAAAACAACCATTACTGAGAATCACCTAAAATCAAGCTAAACTGATGCCTTTCAACTAAGGACACGCAGAAGAAGCCACCTCCAGACTGGTAGAAAGGTCAGAGACGCAGAACGGGCTGGTCCCACACACGCATGTGAACATTAAAGATCAGGAAGGCTATTTCAGCTGCGGGGGTCCCCTCCACCCCCTAAGAGCGAGAGATTCCAGCCCCACTCCAGCCCAGGGTTCCAGTGCTGGGGAGAGAAGTCCCCATAATTTCTGGCTGTGAAAACCAGGGGAGATTGTGACTGAGTGAGACTGAGTGCAGCTGCACCCACAGGTGCTCCTCTTAAACGGACAGCATACGGACTTACCCACCAATGGAATTACTTACTCTGAACTCCAGTGCTGGGGCAACATCTGGAAAGGCGGCAGGAACAAATGGTGGGGAATTGAGTTGTCTGGCTTGGGACGAGGGCTGGAGAGGCAGCTTTCTCCTGGACAGGGGAGCTGTGGAGGCCATTGTTTTTTTGTTGAGATCACCCCCTCCCAGCGTGTGAACACAGGTGGCCGCCATATCTGAGTCTCCCCAGTTTGCTCATCACTGCCCTGGCGATTTGAGACCTGGTCCTGCCCAACTTTCAGGCAAACCCAGGCTGCTTTCAGTGGCTTTTTCATGAAGACCACATGCTTTGGCTCAAGCTGCAGGCTTTCCCTAGACTCTCAAAGATGCGCAGAACCCAGACAAGCAGCATCTGGCTTGAGCATGCCCTGTTCCTCTGGCTGAGCAGCCCTAAGCCAACACTAGCAGCAGCTAACATTGGTTCATGGATTGGCCTCTTAAGGCGCTTCCAAGCATAGCATGTGCAGCAGCCGTCTGAGGATTTCTTTCTGGCTCCCACTGGGTGGCCCCAAATGGGACACAAGCTGTGGCTGAAGTAGACCTACAGCGGATCCCCCTCCAAGGTGGTCCTGGGGCTGGAACCCCCAGTGGACAGCTTCAAAACGAGCTACGGCATCACACAGCTGCCTCCAAGTATGACACACCCAAGGGACAGATTGGGCAGGCATCTGTGGTCAGACATCTGTCTCAGATCCTGCTGAGACAGATCCTGCTCAGTAGGGTGAGCCCCTGCACAAGTTGTCCAGTATAGTCAAGGCCATTCCTCACAACCAGTGAGCCCCGGGGTCAGTCCCTCACACTGATGTGCAATTATCAACCAAGGCTCAATTACAAGAGGAGGGCACACACAACCCACACAATAGACACACCTGCAGCGTGTGCCTCAGGTGACCAGAAAGACTATGCCACTGAACCCCACAGCATGCCTACTACATAAGGTCACTCTACTAAAAACAGAAGACACAGTAGCCCTACCTAATACATAGAAACAAACACAGGGAAGCAGCCAAAATGGGGAGACAAAGAAACATGTCCCAAATAAAACAACAGAACAAAGCTCCCAAAAAAGAACTAAACAAAATGGAGACAAGCTATCTAACAGACTCAGAATTCCAAACACTGATTATGAGGATGCTCAATGGTCTCAGGAAGAATTTCAACAAAGAGATAGAAAACAAAAATAGAGATGAAAACCATAAGAAAGAATAAATCAGAATAAAGGATACAATAATGGAAACGAAGAATATATTACAGGGAATCAACAGTAGATTAGATGAAGCAGAGGATCCAACTAGCGATGTAGAAGATAAGGTAGCAGAAAACACCCAACCAGAACAAAAGAAAGAAAAAAGAATCCACGGCTGCCAGATGGCTCAGTTGGTTAGAGCGTGAGCTCTCAACAACAAGGTTGCTGGTTCAATTCCTGCATGGGATGGTGGGCTGCGCCCCCTGCAACTAAAGATTGAAAATGGACTTGGAGCTGAGCTGAGCCCTCCACAACTAGATTCAAGGACAATGACTTGGAGCTGATGGGCCCTGGAGAAACACACTGTTCCCCAATATTACTCAATAAAATTTAAAAAAAGAGAGAAAAGAAGCCAAAAAAATTGAGTACAGTTCAAGGGGCCTCTGAGACAAGCATACCAACATTTACATTATAGAGATACCAGAAGGAGAAGAGAGAGAGCTAGGAATTGAAAACCTATTTGAAGAAATAATGACGGAAAACTTCCCTAACCTGGTAAAGGAAATGGACATACAAGCCCAGGAAGCAGATAGAGTCCCAAATAAGATAAAAGCAAGGAGGCCAACAGCAAGACACATCATAATTAAAATGACAAAGTTTAAATACAAAGAGAGAAACTTAAAACAGCAAGAGAAAGGCAGTTAGTTACCTACAAAGGAACCCCTATAAGACTATCAGCTGATTTATCAGAAACTTTTTCAGACAAGAAGGGAGTGGCAGAAAATATTCCAGTGATGAAAAGCAATGACATACAACCAAGATTGCTCTACCCAGCAAGTCTATCACTTAGAATTGACGGACAGATAAGGAGCTTCTCAGACAAGAGAAAGCTGAAGGAGTTCATCACCACCAAACCAGTATTACAAGGAATCATTGAGAGACTTCTTTAACATGGGCAGGGGGTTAAGGATGGGTGAAAGGGGAAGGGATTAAGAAGTACAGGTTGGTTGTTATACAGTAGTCATGGGGATGTAGGGTGTAGGATAAGGAATAGAGCAAATTGTATTGTAATAAATAGGTATGGTGCCAGATAGGTACTAGATCTATCAGGGTGATGGATGGGAGTGGGGTTGGGGTCAGTGTTGAAAAGGTGAAGGCATTAAGAAATACAAATTGATAGTTAAGACAATATGTGGAACATAATCAATAATGTTGTAAAGGTCATGTACGAGATGGGCACTGGACTTATCAGGGGGATCATGTCACAGACTGTGTAAATGCCTGACCAAGGCGCTACACACCTGAAGAGCTGAAGTAGAATAATACTGAATGTCAACTATAACTAAATATATAGGTATGTATAGTAACGGGATGTGGGGTACAACATAGGGAAGATAGTCAATGGTATTGTAACAGCTATATAAGATGTCAGAGGGGTAGTAGCTTGGAGAGTGGCTTATTACTTTATGAGGGGGTTAAATGTCTATTACATTGCTTTGTATACCTGACACTAAAAAATATATATATATTAAAAAGTAAAAAATAAATAAAAAGTAAAGTTGTCCATAAGCATCTATGTTTACTGATGTCCATTAAAAATATGGTTCATATATGTGAGACTCAAAATATGGAATAATATTTTATTATTTCCTTTAATTACATTTACTGAGTATTTACTATGTGTCAGGGCCTGAGAGTTGGACCATAACCTTTGTAGTTCCCGGCCTAGAAGAGGGAGACACACATGTAAACAAAGGAGCAGAATAAGATATGAGGATGAAAGTACCAAAGGTGTGTAAGGATGCAGTGGAGCAAAGTTCATCATAATTAAATCAGAAAATGACCCTTAAGTAATTAATTTAATTTTCAATGTGTCAGCAGTCAAACAGGACTAAGTATGTGCTATCAATTTTAATTGAAAATGGTAAAATGCACTAAGACAAAGCTAAGGCTCCCTGCTTGCTACTTTTCTCTTGCCCAGGCAAAGTTGGACACAATCCTCTCACATTCTCTCAAAGCTCCAGACCTTTTGCTTGGTTCTTGGCTTTGGTTTCACCACTTGATTGAGAGTTACCATAAGGTGGCATGTGTCTGGCCCTCTTCTTATTGCCAGAACCCTGCATCATGCCTGTTGCTAGGAGGGCTTCAGAGAATGTGGATCAAATATTAGAAACAGACATTTCTTTAGCTTAAGCGTGACTAGAACTAGGAAGTATGGGAATCGGTACAAGAGGATGCTATTTTTCCCCCAAATGACTTTTCCTGAGCTCCTCATCCCTACTGGATTTGTTCCCTACCCTCATCCTATTCCCTAATTCATCTAATATAATTTGCTTTCAGCCTAGGTCATTTTAAATAATTATGAATTACAAAGTCCGGTAATATAACTGTCTTAGACATATATTTTAAATACATACATGCATATTCCTACTATGAACTTGTCAATGAGTCCTCTCTGCATGATGGGGACATTTTTGCCATCTTGATGGTTGGTCTCTGTGGAAAATATTTTGAGTCAAGCAATCCAATTATATAAAGTAGAACACAGTGTGGTCTTACATCTTAGGAGCCCTATCCAGGCGTACAAAACATAATAATCTTGCTAAGCTTGCACAGAAACTCTTAGAAGATATCTCAAACATTGGCATGTCCTTTATGGCAAAGAAAAGTGATTCTCCATTCTGTCTGAGAATGCCTGAACTTGAGAGACATGAATAATAGATGTAAGGAATGTTTTGTCAGCACTTGAGGTAGAAGCTGATGATATAATGCAAAGAGACAACTGTCAATGTGATTTAGTGCATAGTTTCTTGTCTTGGGTCATAGATAGAAGTGTTGACTCAAAAAGGCTCTGGAGGAAGCTCACAGGTAAAGGCTTTAAGGGAGAGAGAGCCTCCCCTCACAAATTGTGCATAATGAAGCACTTCAAAGCGACATAAGTAGAGTTGTCATTTCCTAGATAAAATAAAATGGCAGCCACGTGATCCAGGAAGGGTCAGAAAACATCTACTTTGGGAAACTTAGGAAAACATTCACTAAAGAGTATACCAATTTAACCATGTCTTCTGTAAAGATAAGAAACATCGTAGTACAAAATTTGGAAAATGAAGAATAATAAGGGAAAACAACAACAAAACAAAACAGAAAAACGTATTCTCCAGAAGTAACTACTATTAAGGATTAAAGTAATTTTCTTGTAGTACTTTCTGTAGTCACAGGTTTTTAAAAATACATTTTACCAATTATATGCATGTGTGTGTGTGTGTGTATGTATGTGTGTGTGTACACACACACACCTAGCTGTATCCAGATTTTTTCTGATAATAGCATATGCAGTTACCATATTAATACATTGAAATATTGTGTCTTGTTATATTTAACCTTTCTGCAATATTGTTCCTCTGTATTATGTCAATTTTTTGGTCTTACATAACATACTAAAATTTATATTTTAGTGTGTTTTCTTTTTTCTTTATTTTTTTAAACTAAAGTATCCGAAATAAAATTACTCAACAGTGAAGAATTATATGGGATAGTAAACAATTATGAATTACTAGGTCAGTTGATAGAACTACCTTATATATATATATATTTCAAATACATACATACATATTCTGATTATAAAATAGTAATGACTCAATGCAGAGAATTTGGACAATACAGAGAGTATGAGTAAAGAAATAGAGTCATTCACGCTCTTACCACTTAAACATAATTAAAGATAAAATTTTGGTGTATACCTAATGTATATGTGTTTTAATTAAAGTATACATGCATTTGTATAATTTTTGTTTCATAAATATTATAAAATATTCTTATTTAATGAAATTATTATTTGAAATCAAGATGGTCGATGGCTGCTTTAAACTTCTACAGATGGGGTAGATCCAAGATGGCAAAGTAGATAAACAATGTGTGTGCTTCCTTCCATGAACACATTAAAATGACAACTCAATTATAGAACCATCAACCTGGAGAACCATTTGAAGTCTAGCTGAACAGAAGTCCTATAACTAAGGATATAAAGGAACCACATAAAGGCTGGTCGAGGGGGCGGGGATATAAAATGGACTGGCCCCAAACCTCCGTGTAGTGGTTGAGAATGGGGAGGGATATCTCAGCTTCGGAGGTTCTTCCCAAAGGAGCCAGAGTCCCCAGCCCCACACTGACCTGCCCAGCCCAGAGTACTGGTGCCAGGAAGAGGAGCCCCACAATATTGGGCTGTGAAAAACAGTGGGGATTCTGACCATCCTGGTGGGACAGAAGGCTGCGGGAAGCCCAGAAGTCCTCTTAAAGGGCCTGTGCACAGACACCCTTGCTTGCAGGCACTCACCTTGGGTTCCAGTGGAGGGATGGCTACTGGAGGGAGGGGGGAATGTCTGAGGCAAATGGGGAGCAGGCTTCAAGGCCAGGAATGGAGAACAGTTGCCACTTCTCTTGTGTGGGGTCCACTTCCCATGAAGCAGGGCAGGCAGCTGCTATCCTTAATATGTTGAGTCTGCCCCCTATTCTTACAGCAAATCTGAATCTGATTGGTCAGGTGAGCTCTGGGATACTGCCCTGATGACTCACTAGGACCCCACCTAACCCATCTCCCCCAACACCAGAGGCACTTTATTGGAGAGCAGACAGTCCCACCCACATTACACGTTTTCTTGGAAAACTAACAAAGTCCACCAGCCCCAGGCAGGTCACAAGTGGCCTCAGTGTGCTCTGAGACTTTTCCTGGATAGTTCCAGGCTCAGCAATGGAACCAAACCAGAATCTACATTAAGCTAGTGACTACAACTCTTCCCATTCTAGTGACTCTCTGAGACCCCACCTCACCCAACTTCTGTACTGCACGAGGCTTTATCAGTGGATGAACCCTAAGGCAGCCAGCAGGTGGCAGTAGGTCTCAAGGTGTCCTGGTATTTTGCGGACCTACCCCAGGTCTGGTACTTGTGGCAGGCATCCTTGGTTTGAAGCATGGCCTCTGCCATTTGCCTCCAGGTTTAGCACAGATGGCAAACAACACGGATTGATTTGTAGCTCCTACCAGGTATTCCCAGCTGGACACAGGCAGTGAGTGACCTGGGCCTGCACCAGAGCCCCACCCAAGAGGCCCCAGAAGCAACATACTTGGATGTTAGCTTCAGACCACAGCAGAGTACCACCCAATTAGCCCCACCTTCTTAGATATCTATCTTTGTTCACAGTTTGTACATAACTAATTAGAATAGGTTTACAAAACAAATTTATTTACAGAGTGTGAGCATCTTTAAGAAAACGTCTTTAAAATAAAATATAGCAACAAGAAAAAAGAACTTTTAGTGAGCTTTTATATTCTGCCAGAATTATGAGACATTCTTACCTATATTATTTCATTTACAACTAACCATAATTATTACCTTAATTTTATAGTAAGAAAGCTGAAGCATAGTGCTATTTAGTAAGTTATTTGTGATCACACAGCTGGTAAGAGATGGAGCCGAGCTCTGAACCAGGGCAGGTGACTCCCAGGCCAGCACTCTCCAGGTAGAAACAATTAAGATGCATGTAAAACAGGAATATTCCCATTTAGTGTTGTGGAAAATTGGTAATGTAAAATGATTCCCTTGCTCCTGTGTCTAAAGAAATGAAATTATCACCATCAACCATCCATTAAATAAGACTGTTTTTATTTCATGAGTCTGGAAATTTGGTTAAAAAATAGAATTCCTAATTGTAAATTTGTTCATATTAGAACGAAGCTGTAGGCTTAACAATATGAACTGCATTGTGGAGGGAAAGTGAAAAAAAAAAAATGCACTTTATCAGGATTTTATATTATGGAGTAGTCAGATGAAAAAAATTGTGACAAAGTAGAATATGATTTATTTGAAATTAGTAGGGAAAATCAAATAATCAATAATTAATTATGAAAAGCCAGGACTAACAGGAGTTGGCACAGACAACCTGTGGGACTAAAGCAACATTTAAAAAAATATTCAGTTACAGTTGACATTCAATATTATTTTATATTAATGTCAGGTGTACAGCACAGTGGTTAGACATTGACATAATGTATGCAGTGATTTCCCCGATTAGTCCATTACCCACTTGGCACCATACATAGTTGTTGCATCATTATTAACTATATTCCCCATACTGTACTTTACATCCCCGTGACTATTTTGTAAAGCAACATTTTATTTCGTGATGTCTGATAGAACAACACATGGGAGGACAGCTAATATATGCTGCTTCCTGCCGCGTGTCCTTACCCTCTGCTGACAGGCTTTCAGGGCCATGAGTATTACAGTGAGGGAAATACCTCTACGTCACAGTCTCACAAAGTACTATATATTTCCCCCTCTCAGTTCTCAGTACAATAATCTCAGTACAAATAATCATTGTAATGTATCCTTCCTTATTAGAAGTGTACGTGAACCAAGTGTGCGTGCTATTTTTTTTTTTTTTTTTGATTAGGTGATAATAATTCGGGTTCCCAGGAATTCTGATTCAGGTGAGTAATAACCCAGGGAATGTAAAGTAGTGGACATATTTTATGTTAGGGGAAGAATTACTAGTGTGTCGGAAAGAGCATGGGTACAATAATGAGACCTAGATTGGAATGCCTGCTCTGTCACATGACTGTGTGCCTTTTCGAGTTACTTGATTCCTCTGGACTTGACCTCCTCCTTAACAGAGGAGGATCATAATGCTTCGTTATAGGCCATGTGAGAATGACACAGGACAGTGCATGTACTATGCTTGGAGCAGTGCTTGACATTTACTAGGAAAGCATCAGTTCCATCCTTTTTTTTTCAAGATGGTTCCTATTCTGAAATAGGTACTAGAGAGAGAAGAACTGGAGAGACCATTGTCCTCCCCCCCCCCCAAAAAAAAAAAAAAACCAACAACAATAAAACAAAACAAAACAAAAAACCCACAAAAACAAACAAATAAAAAAACAAACAAAGAGATTTATTGAGATCCTGTTCTGCATCCATTTATGTGACTGGCCTTCTCTTACTATCCTAAATTTTGAGTCTTGGCCCCTTAACTCTAGACAGAGCCTGCATTTACAGTGAGAGTTAGCAGTTTGTCAGCAGCCAGGATTTAGATCTGGTGCTCAACCACAAGTGGGTGTGGGGAGAGGGGATGCTAGAGAAAACCAAATAAAGGTAATATCTAAATTTAGAATGAGAAGACAGTATTTGAATGGAGATAATGGCATAAGGCAGCAATTAGGATCAGGTCCCAAAAGACTGTCACCAGCATGACTAACATTTCTCATTGGCCTTGAGTTATTAAACTCTTTTGCTAGGCACGTCAAATGGGAAACCAGGAGCCATTTGTACATCTTCACAATCTTGTACTTTCACTGTGAGCTGTTTAGAAATCAGATTTTTTAAAGTTAATCATGGTTCTATTTGCCAGGAATTTTGACTCAGGTGAATAATAAACCAGTTCCAGGCACCGGAAAGGAAAAAGGAGGAGGCGGGGAGGGGGTAGGTGAACCAGAGAAGTAGTTCCCCTTATTTTTTCTTGTCTGGGGTCCTTTGTTCTAAGATGGTCCTCAACAATTACTTTATGGTCAGTAGCTAATTGGAGCTTCTGATCAAAATAAAATGGTCCTTCTTACCACTTTTGGTTGATATTCCAGCCAAAAGCACAGGATATTTGATTTAGTTAATATGTGCACTCTTGTTTGCTAAAGTGTAGTTTATATCAGACCATTTGCAAATAACTCACTAGGTCACAGTGGTCTCTGTGGGTGTAGCAACTCTCAAGTAGGTACCTACTGGGTTCAAACATATCTTTATGTAGTAATATATGATTGTTTCTGTTTCTAAGAAAGTACAGCTAAGTTGTGAGCTAAATGACATCAATGAAAGATCAACAGATTTGATTCTCATAATTTATTTCCTTTAAAAGTTTTGGTTTATTTTTAATAAATGCTGACTTACATTTGCAGAAAGGGAGAAGGGAGGAGGAAGAGGTGGAGAAACAGGAAGGGGAAAGGAGAGGGAGAGGCAGAGGAAGACGGAGGAGACACTGAAAGAAAGAGAATGCATGGGCGGGGCCTATCAGGGAGACATTGGCACTGAGAGATTACAATTCGGATTTAAGAGACGAGCTCTATTTTGACATCATTTTTCAAATTGCCAAAGAAATAAAAATCAAATACAATAAAATATGGCAGAAAATGAAATACTTAAGGTAAAGTAAGAAATTTGCCTTTCAGATGACGAGATTGGGAGAGCAGAAGATCAGCCACATAAAGGTAGTGAGATGGAATGTTGTCAGTTTCATTTCAACATAGATTTCTTAAATTCTCTGCTTTTATATAGCAATGAAATTTTGTGCAGTTTATCTGACAGAATAAATAGAACTGTAATTTCTGCTTTGTGACATATAATTGATGTTTTCGCTCATATGTTGATACTAATACATTTGCTAGGGGGAGAACATGCAGACATCATAGTTATTCAGCATTTATATACCTAAAGAAGTGATCACCATGCTAAGTCCAGCAACCATCTGACACTGAACCGCTATCACAATATTATTGACTATATTCCCTGTGCAGCATGAGGTTTGATAATTAACATCATAAACTCATCCTAGAAAGAGTGCTACATACCTCATTGCTGAATATCACTACAGTCACCTTCCAAGTACTCCCCTTGGGAAGCTGTGCACCCATGCCAGCACTTAGTCTACCCTTCAAAGCAATTTTGGAACTCTTTTTCTGGAATGGCCATCAGAGCTGTCATCGTATTACCCTTGATGTCCTGAATGTCATCAAAATGTCTTCCTTTGAATATTTCCTTAATCTTCGGGTAAAGAAAGAAGTCACTGGGGGCCAAATCAGGTGAATAGGTAGGGTTTTCCAGTAAAGTTATTTGTTCACTGACTAAAAACCCCCTCTCCATCTGCATGTAATGCTATGTTCTCAATTTATTCAGCTTATGTCAGTGGAGGAGCTGATGGGAGGCCATCCTCACCCATCAAGGCAGAGAGAATACAGGCCCATTACTTCTCGAGTAAGATCCCTAATGTTTTTATAAAATGAAAAGAAAAAAAAAATGTGGCCAACATTAAGTTTAAGGAAAGCACGATTGAAATCTAAATTTTATCTAAATAGAACAGACTCTCTGAATGTATATGCTTCCTTCTGCACCATTCTACTGTGGGCTGAGGAGTTCTGCCTGAACCATGGCCCATACTGCTGGTGAGGACATAACTATAGTACGAAAATGAAGACAACTGTTAGGGCAAAATGCTACTATGTGGACTTATGCCTCTTGCAGCAATAAGAAGTAAGGGGAAAATGACTGGTCATTAGGAAATAGTTTCAAAAGAGGGCAACCTCTTGGGTTTTGAACTTTCATCTTCCTTTGCCCAGTTTGGCTAAGTACCATGGAAAATGGTGTCAGGCAAAGATGAAGCAATGTGAAATAAAATGTACACAATCTATTATAGTCTTTAAAACTCTGGTTGAACATCCAGTGCTCACCCATATCTGGTTTTCCTCTCCTTTCTTCACTCATTGTATTCCCTTTTTTCCTTCCTATAGATCTAGCCAATGAATTATGACTGAAAGTGATATGTGTCATTTCAATTTCAGGTCAAGAAAAGCCTGTATATGACACACCAATAATTTCCTCTTTCAAAGTGTGCCCTGGAGTGTCACACTACATCAAAATGATAAGCATAACTTGAATGCTAATTGTGGTAAGCTTCTATGATTGTGTGGGCTTTTGTTACTGAAGCATAACCTATCCTGAATTTGACAGGTGCTCAACCAAGGTTTTGGTTGTAATTACTGAGCATCTGGTAGACTTACACAATTATCACTAAGAGCAGTTTTAATGGTAGTTGAGTTTCCTAAACCTTCCACGTGGGGTTAGACTTACATGCATTAACTGACTAATGGCAACAAGTCTAAGTTTATTCTGCCATGCTGCATAATACAGGAGAACAATTACTGTTTTACCAGATTACAATTGTTTCTATGAAGATACATTGCATACTCAGGATAGCAGCATTCACATTATAGTTCTTTCTCAGATACCGTTTGAGATTACTTGAAGATTTTATTTTTTACTTCCTTCATTCATTCCCTCCCAAAGAATCAAGCTGTAAATATTAGGGTGAACTATGCAAAACTGACAACATTCAACCACATTTGATCAACAATTTTATAAGGTGCCATCTAACGTTTAGTTTCAAAATTAAAGCATTTTAATTCATCAAAGCAGGTCAAATTCCTTTTTAACAATCATAAAACATTTTCTCAACTAAAGGGAGAACAGAGAGGGTTTTAAAATATCAGGAATTCAGACACACAAATTAGAGTGTCGTATTTAGTGTGCTCTTTCTATCTTGGAATTATGTTGGGGCTATTATATGCTTAAATATGTCAAAGTCTATAAGGAGCAGAAATCATTGTATACAATGAGACCCCTCCCATCCACAGAGGATACATTTCAAGATCCCCAGTGGATACTTGAAACCAGAGAGAATACCAAGCCATATATATAAATTCACACATACATATTTATGTGTATATATGTATATATATATATATATATATATATATATATATATATACACACATATATGTTTTTTCCCTCTTATACCTACATATCTATGATCAAGTTTAATTTATAAGGTAGGCACAGTAAGAAATTAACAACTAATAATCAAATAGGACAGTTATAACTATATACTGAAATAAAAGTTCTGTGAATGTGCACTCCCTCTCTCCCCAAAATATCTTAGTGTACTGCACTCACCTTTTCACTTAAAAAAAACACTTTATGGCTTCTCTGTGACACATCCAAATTGCCAACATCACTAGTCTTGTACTTCAGGGCCATTATTAAGTAAAATAAGGGTTACGGAAACACAAGTACTGAAACAGTCACTCTGATAACTGAGAAAGGTACTAAGCAATTAAAGGACAGTAGAGATATGCTTGACAAAGGGATGATTCAAGTATCAGGAGAGATGGAGCAGAACAGCACGAGATTCTTCACGTTACTTAGAATGGTATGCAATTTAAAACTTAAGAAATATTTATTTCTGGAATTTCCCATTTAATATTATCAGACTTTGGTTGATCAGGTAAAGTGATACCTCAGAAAGAGAAACCGTGAATGAGGGCAGACTACAGTAATATCCACCAACAAAAAAATGTAGGGAAATTACATATAAAATTATTAAGGCTCTGTTTTCATTTCTTACTAAAAAAGGCTTATAGATTAGTTCTAGGTGAATAGCATTCTAAATCACTTGATATGTAAACCTGTTACTTAAATCCAATTCTAATTTATATGCAGAAATTTGTTTATTTCTTGGGAAATAAATATTACTGTGATTCAGGAAACTGAAATTAGTTCATTAATTGGAAATATTCAGTAAATCCTTTCTAAGTGAATGATCAACCACAGAAGTGATTTTCTATAAATAATTTTGGCCCTAAGGATCTTCAAAAACACTTGTTAACCAACACAATCTTAAAGACTGATTAAAGAATAATACCCAGTAGAAACAGTAATTAAACAATAACTAGTCTGATCATACCACCAACTCGCAGGATTTCCTCAATAGAAAATTGCAGTGATTCTCCATTCAACGTACTTTGACAGATATTGGTTGAGAACCTACTGCTACCGGGCACCAAGAGAAACTTTAAGGAGAAAATAAATGAATAAAAGCTTCACTGAGCTCAAGCTAGTTGACAAGACAGACATGGAAGTACATAAATATAATGCGCTGCAGTAGATGCCACTATGCAGATATGCTCAAGGGCCCTGGATACGCGTGTTGGGTGAATGATTATGCCTGGGGAAAGATACAAACAATGAGTTACATTTATCTGTATCTAAATACTGTGTCGGAGTCCCTAAGTTCACTCGAGAGGTGGAAGATCAGAGAAGGAGAATACGTGGACTGTGATTTGGCAGATGAGTATGCCTGGTGAGTTCAATGATTTGCATGCTGTTGGATGTGGTTGAAATGAGAGGTGCATGGTAGGAGAGGAACGATTAGAAAACACAGTTTAGAAAAATCACTTGTATTGGGCTCTACAGAGTTGAAAAGGGCAGGAGAAAAAAATCTGAAATTTAGCTGAATGCACTGGAGACTCACTGAAAGATACTGAATAGGGGAAAAGGAAAGATCAGATTTGGAGAGGTAAACTCTGTCTGGTGGATGGCTGGTGAGGTGAGTTAAAAGTGTGGAGATCCACTTCCTAGATACATTCTTATGCTAATGTATATCTCCCTGCCCCCGTTACTCCCTTAATACATTGGTGCACTCCTCACCCCACACACATCCACCAACACCCAGCCTAAGCCATGCCTTTTTATCTCTGTCCTCAAGACTCTCTCTGCCTGTAGCACCCCTCCTCTATCTTTCCAAACCATGACCACTCTTCAAGAGATTTCATCCAATTTCCACTTTGCACCAAACCACACCTCCACACACACACAAAAAGTACACACAAACCAAAACCAGAATCACAGCAATCCACTGAAAGAACAGATTGATATTATGAATAATTTAAATTTGATGATCTTGAAATAGAGAAGAGCTAAGTCAGTGTTATTAAAATGACTGGATCTGTTCCTGGTGGTCAAGGAAACAACAACGACATAATGAGTAGTTACAAGCAGAAATATAGTGACAGGGAAATATTAATTGGGCATCTAGGAGCAGCTGCAAGGCTCTCCTTGCCTTGCAGCAAAAAATATAAAAGCTGACAGTCAAATGGCTGCCTGCTGAGTAAAAGCATAGAGCTTGGTAAGAGGCAATGGGAACTAGGACAAAGTACATTTTGAAGCCCATTAAGCCTTAGGAAGACTATAAATAAGAAAGTCTTAAGATGAATCCAAAGTGGTTAATGAGGCCAAATGTCTTGAACGACCTAAGATGGCTGCTCCAGAGGGTGTGATGGCTTACTTACTGAGAATGGAAGCTTGTCAGCAGGAATGCTAAATTGATTATTTATACCTGTGTTTCTTTAACATGCAGTCATCAGGAACCAAATATTTGGTTCTTCGGAAAATCCAAGAATATGCCTCGTGCCCCATCACACATTATTCACTGACATATACATCTCCCAGCCAAGTTCTTATTGCTCTTTTCAGGACCAAAATATTTACTTCTTTCATACACCAGGACATATATGCATTGGTTAGCTTTTAGGCATTTTGCCAAACCAAGTGGAAAGGGCATCTTATTGCACGGAAAATCAGTGAAAAGAAAAACCCTCAAAAGTATCAAAATAAACGGTTGTTAGGATTCAAACATAGGCACTTTGAATTCTGAGCCGACTGCACTGAGTCAGTCGTATTACTAACATCTGTAGTATAAATAATAGCTAATATTTCTGGAAATTTCTTATGTACTGAAACTCAATGTTTTATAGTTTTAATTTTGTATTGTTTAATTTTCACCTAATCCTACGTGGTAGTAGTTGCCCTCATTACCCCATGTTACATACAGCTGGAGATAACAATAGTGCCTATAGTCTCAGGGGATCGTCATGAAGTTTAGAGAATCAGAAGTCTGATAGGACCATTCCTAACACAAAGTAGGTATTAACAAATGTAAGTTATTATAGTTGTGATTATTGCTACTTTCCATACATAGCAGCAGAGGTGCGCTCACGATTTAGAATGGATGACAGAAAGGCACAGGCATGTGTGTGCAAGCACATTTGAACAGTGATGGAAACACATTCAATACAAGGCAGCATTACAAAGCAAGACGGGTTAGCCAAGTGGAACAAAATAAGATATTTGTTAAATACTTTGAACAATACCGACTAGATAGCCATTACATCATAAATATGAGGTAGGGTGGTGTAATTTGTATGACAGTGGAAAGGATCACAGAAGGCTTCATGGAAAGATGCTAGAGCTAGTGCCCAGTCAAGGGTGAGCAGGTAACGAGCAGAAAAAACTAATGTGCATGGTTCTTTCAAAAACAGCACATCTCTCCATTGGACTAGATTTGGCTACAGGGCTGGAGAGGTCTGCAGATGCCAGAGTCACATCAGCCTTCTAAAAGAGACAAAGGTCAGCGGTAAGGTGTGGAGGAGGGTCATCTAAGGTTTTTAAGTTACAGGAGAAGTAACAGAAATATCCTTGTGGAGGGGATACTAGATGGAGAGAGAACATTCAAAGGCAAGAAGTAGAGAGCTGAACTATACAGAGAATGGTGACTAGCTGGTGAAGCCATTCTCCCCGCCCCACCCCCACCCCCACCTCCCTCCCTCTTGGGCACCTCTGTACCACAGGTTCCTGAGGCCCTCTTCAGGCCTCCAGACCAAGAGTACCTACTTTCTTTGTATTGAGCAGGACTGAGTTTGAACTGAACGGGAAACTCACAAGGCCATTTTCCTTCAATAATTCCTTTTCTACTGTAGTGCACTGTCTATAATTTATTCATCCCAGGGTTCACAGTGCATCTGCTTCATCATTATTTTATTATTTCTGTTTGCTTTTAAAATTGCATGAGCCACTAAAAGCAGAGATGATGAGTAGGGAAAACAGCTAGGCTCTTGGTAGATGAGGGTGTGGTTAAGTTTTGGGGGGCTTCTACCTATTCAGTCATCTGTATAGTCTTGCCCATTCATCTCTTATATTGTTTTACTCATTTACCTTTCAATATTCAAAATTAAGGGCTTCTAATTTCTTAGATGGCCTTCCTTTCCTCCTCCTGTCCATTTCCCAAAACTCACCACCATCAAGTCACTCCCTGGCTGAAAAGTCTTGCAAATGTCATAAAGTTTAATTTTTTTATGATGTCCCTTAGGTCCCTCAGAATCTGCCCAAATTCTATGCCCATGATACTTCCTACAATTCGAATTTAGTTAATTTTTTTTTTTCTGGAACAATATGCTTTGTTATGTACCTTTGACCAAAATGTACCATTGACCAAAATGTGTTGGCTCTGCTCCATCTAGAGCTCAATCTTGAAATTTGGCTTTTAGTGGTATTAAAAGATAAGGTTTCTATTTAAAGATATATCACTGTAAAGCATCAACTAGCAGTACATATATTAACACTTGCCTTTGGTTCAATTTTAAATATTTTTTCAAAAATAGGAAATGATGTAAAAAGACATGTTAAATTGATGTAGTTTAGAATCACACAGTGGTCACTCTGGAGAGAATGAAAATGTGAATTTTGTCCATTGTGATGCAATAGACTTCTAATTTATTTAATTGGTGCAAGGGAATAATTACATTACCAGCTATTTGTGAGGGAGCAGGGTGTTTCCTCAATCCTCTGCTTTAATCTCCATATCTGTACTTATTAAAATATGAGTATGTTCTTGTATCTAAATATAACAGGATTACCCATCTATGGGGAGCTAATGCTACTTTATTGCTTAGTGAGATCTCTAACCCAATAGTACTTAACACAATGAACACGGGCATTCTGAATGTATACACACAAGCAATTTTTCAGGAAGCATCCTGTTTGCAAAGATGTGAAATCAATTCAATAGCATGCAGACAAATTGTACCTCAGGGTCTTGCCCATAAACTAGCATTTTCCTCAATACCTATCTGTATGTGCATAGTTTAAGAAAAAGTAAAGAAAAATAAAGCAAGCATGAAAATCCTTTAACAGTTTTGGACTAAAATAATTAGACCTCATTCTTTTCCAAGAGCATAACAATTTCACCACAAAAATACAACTGTAACTTATGAAAACTACATAGGAGAACACATATTTCAATAGAGTAGGCCAAAATACTTAAACTGATTGGTAGTGTCTTTTGTCACTGTAAGGTTAGGTAAAATGCTAGATTGGATCAGCTAGTTACAGTTTTTTGATTCATGAATCTTTGCTAAAATTCTCTTCATCCAAGCTTCCTTAGCATTTTTTTTAAATATTAGCTTAAAGACATTGATTTTCTTTGCATCTTATAGAAAAATATAATAAAAACTAACCATAATGGCAACAATAATGATGACAGTATATTACGTGCATCTCTATATTAAGTTATAATAGGCACTTAAAAAATCCATTACTAATTTAATTCCTCTCTTTCATGAAGCTACTATATTCAAAGTTTTATAGTAAGCATTTAGATCAAGGTATAAAAAAGTGAGAGAAAGTTAGGGAGAAGGGAAGAAAAAAGGAAGAGAAAAAATAAAATTAAAACATAGTCTGTACCTTTACAGAGCTAACGATTTGGGAGAGAGAGTGTGGTGAACATCTGTAACATTCTTCCCACAGTAAGCTTTGCAAAATTTTTTAGTTTTGTCCTAGTTAAAGAAACCAAAAAATGGAAATAATAATTTATATAGATTATACATGGAAATGACTTTTGTAAGAAATTCAATCAGCGTCAATACTCAAGAAGAAGTTTAGATCTACATCAAAAGATTGACCAGTTTATCTGTTTAAAATTAACATAAAATATTTAAGAGAGGTATGAATTTTCAGGACTTTTTAACTGTTTTACATACTTTAAAAAACAATTAATCAGTTAATTAGCAGTCCTCATCTTTAAAGCCAGTATGTCTGCTAAATTGTACAAGGTCACTCAACCAATATGTTCAAGCACAATATTTGACCCAAAATCAGCCTGATGCCAAACATCAAGACTTCCCACCAATAAATGTCAAACATTAGTAAATATAAAAAATATAAACATAAACATAAAAATATTATCTCCCTATCTATCGATCTATCTATCATCTATCTATCTATCCATCCATCTATCTATCTATCTATCTATCTATCTATCTATCTATCTATCTATCTATCTATCTATCATCTATTTATACTTAGATGTGTAATGTTCACAAACACACTGGAAGCTCCAAAAAGCAAGCAGTGGGCATGTGACAAGATCTGTGATGAAAGAGTCATGCTCAGTTTCCAACCTAGGGGTACCAGATAAAAAATAAATGGTGAGAGAACATGGTGCTTCAAAGAGAAGAGTGCTTCAAAGACTTCTTGTTTCCCCTCCTTTTACTCGAGTCACCTTTCTACACCTTTTATTCTCCTCTGAATCTGTGGCTCTCATTACTCTTGAGAGCCCTCAGTGCCTTTAAAAGCCCTTCGTCTCTTTCCCAGTATTCCATTCTGCAAACAGTCACTGAGAACAGCGGTTATGCCATCATCGGGCTACTGGGGAAAGAGAAATGGAAGGGGATTGGGATCCCATTTGGGGAGCTTAACAAGCACTGGTGTATTACATGAGATGCAAACAATGGAAGAGTTCTTGAGAAGAAGAGAGATTGTAAATCACTAAATACTTATTTTGTGCCTACTGTGGGCCAGGAAATGTTCTAGATACTCTATCAACCTAGGGAGAGAACACCTATCACAAATTCAGTCAGATTAATTAGTTAACAAATCAGTTCATTTATGAAAACATCATTGAATAGCAAGGAAACCAAAAGAGTAACTCCTTCATTTTAGAATGTCACTTTCATTGGCAAATGATAAGTCTGTCACTTGTTGATTTCAGGAGAATGTCATGTCCCAGAGAAGTATAATAGAGAAAACGTGTTCTGTTGGTCCCAACTGAAGTTCTCACCAGCTCTCAGAAAAAAATATTGGTCTAAGATTTCCAACTAGACTGAAGTGGCAAAGAGTTCCTCTTCTTCCGAAATTGCTCTTCTTGTATATCTTAATTTTATGTAACTTATAAAATGATTTTGATAACTCATATTTACTGGAACTGTCAGCCTACTAGGTATTTCACATTGATTGCATAACTCATATTATCACAGTCTGATGAGGTAGCCACCATTACTATCTCTCGTTTACAAATAAGGAAACTAGTCTCAGAAAGTCTAGCAAATTGCCCAGCACCAGCCAATGTTCAGTCTGTAAGTAGTAGTAATAGGCTTCAAACTAAGCAATTTGGCTTCAAAACCCAAGCTCTTAATTATTGTACTGTAATGCTTACCCCAAAGGCAGTTTTCTGCATACATCATTTCTTGTTAGCAGTGAAACTTACCAACTAAGAACGATTCCCAATTATGCTTCAGCATTATACTCTTCTTGAAATATAAAATCTAGTAATACCTGGTCTAAAGCCGAGGCTGCAAAGCTACAGAGAAAATAGTGTGAAAAATCTGGAAACAAGACATTTCAACACTTGCCCAGGATGGCTGAAGCTCCAGCAGCCGCCACAGTCATGTGGCCAACACCCCCTGGGCAAGGAGCTTTCAGGCAGCATTAAATGGTGACAGAAATTGAAGCTGCTTGTAATTATCTGCATAATTCTGAGCTTTCAACTTTAATTCCACTGACACTACATCATGAAACCAGAGCATTTATTACGTTCTAGCAAAACAAATGGCTTCGAATAAAGCTTTGCCATATTCATGATCGTACTGAGCTACTCGGAGTACTCGGAGCAAATGTCAACCTTGTCAGCTCACACCACCATCACTAGCAATTCAGACACACCTAACACCACTGAATAACTTGGTCTTCACTGAAAAATTCCAGAGAATAAAAATGCAAATTATGACAAGGGAAGAACAAATGGTCTGGAAAAGAATTTGGAACTTTGGAACTAGGAGGAGAGTTTTACTTTCCTTGGGGTTTTTTGTTTTTTGCATTTTACAAGGAACATGTATTCCTGTATTACTTGCATAAACAAAAATTTTATTTTCACAACAGTCAATCTACTCATTACTTCATAAAAAATCGACTGGTTATCTAATGTGTCAGGCATTCTGCTAGCCATGATTTAGTGGTGGGTAAGTTTAAAAGGATGACATACCTCCTGCCTCTAAAAGTCAAGAGAAGAGTAGAGGGTGGTTCTTAAGACACAGCTTCTATCAGCCGCCTACCTAAATTCCAGCCTCAGAAGTTACTAGCTGTGTGGCTTTGATCAAAATACTGATCTTCCAATTTCCTCATCTAAAGTCTGAAGATAACGATACCAACACTTGCTTCATAGAGTGTTAGTAAAAATTATAGGGTGTTAATACATTTAAAGGTCTTAGAATAGCTCTGTTTGGTATTTGGTATGTTTCATGTAAGTTTTGGTATTATTAGTTATATGGATAATACTTTCCATTGGCTCTTTCTCTACTTGGACCACCTAGGGCACTGGTGACCATGTAGATGAATACTGTATATTATAGGATCATGTCAACATAGAGATTTTCAAAACTCTGAAATAAAATAATGAGGATAAATGACTTATAAACAAAGTTATTGCATAAATGAAAGATACGTTTTTTTTAAGTGGAAAAGCACAGTCTCTGGACCCTGGTTTTCTGGGTCGAATCCCAGCTTCCCCATTATCTAACACTGCATTTTTATTTTGTCCTGGTCCCCACAAATTATACAGTCATGGAAAGAATTGAATAGGTTAATATATGTAAAATATTAGAATAGTACCTGTCATGTAGAAAGTGTTAGCTGTTATATTATTATGTTCTCTTTCTTTAGCTATTAGAGCTTCTTATTTCCAAGTGATTACACAAATCAAAGTTTTTTGTTTCCACTGGAATAAAAAGTAATAATTACATTTGTGCAGAATTTAAACAGTTATTTAGCTTAGCATTACTCATGACATACCATCTGCTATGAAATGTTACTTTCATGAAAAATTTGCTAGTTGTATTACAGGCTTTGCCTACAGAGCTCTTACCTATCACCACACACCAGTTCAGAGCATGGTTGGTGTGGGGGGATGGAGCGAGGGCAGGTCCCCAGAAGAAACAATCTTCACACTTACTGAGAACCTTCTATGTGCAAAGTGACAAAATGGTCATTCATATTTTCCTGCAAAGTTAATATCATCGTCCTATTTTTGTAGATTATAAAAGTAAAGCTCAAGGAGTTTTAGTACAACCAGTATCACAAACAGAAAAGTCAAAGACAAGACTTAAACCCAGGTCATTCTAACTACAATTGATATATTTCCATTTCTGTGTACCTTGGATGGTGAGTATATGAGCGGCCTATTTGTAAGTCCTTCATTTTATGTATACATAGGGCTTTAGGAAGTGAAAGGAAATTTCTTTGAGAAAGCAATTACTTAAGATCTGGCAATGGCCCAATATCCAGAACGCATGATGGTGCACTGTTCTGAAATCATTTCTTCATCCCTTCAACATTCTTCAGAGAAAATGAATTTCTGAAAGTGCCGCAGACACCAGAGTCCAAAATCCTGGAGGATGTACCACAGCCACATGCACCAGGAAACAGTGATCTCCTAGACAAGCACTCTGGGAGTTTCCACTCTTGTTCTATGATTTTAAGCATTGTTCAACTCCATGAAAAGAGATTTACAGAGAAAAACAGAGAGGAAGAAAATGGTCCGTGGAGGCAGAAAAGCCTGAGGAAGAAACAGAAGAGGATCATTTACATATTTCTTCACTTTTGCATGGAAGGTATTACCGCTTGTAAAGTTATCAGTAACAAAAAGTGAAAAGTCAGAAATTGACTCTGGAAAAAAAAAACCCAAACAACAGAACAAAACAAAAGTACAAAACAAAAAATTCTTAACCATCGCAAGCAAGCTAAAATGAAAATGATTATGAAGAAATAAAGGAGAGATTTAAAAAAAAAAAAATTAAAAGAGACATCAGCTACAGACCTACTTGAGCACAAACCCTGCACAGATTGGAAGAGTGGATATTTAAGAAAACAAGAAGCCTGATCAAAGGAAGCAATCCTCTATCTGCTCCATGATGACACAGAGGCCAAGAAGTGCATTAACTTTTTTTAAAAGCAGCTTCAAACAACAAAAGAAAAACTGTTCAAAGACAAAATAAAAATTCAGGGACTTGCTCTAGAGAACAATAAATGGAAATTACAGAGAAAAGGATTTCCATCCTCTTCTGTGGTTCAAGGTCATGGTTGAAAGGGATCCTCTGATGCCCCTCACCTTTACAGTGATAAGGAACGCAAACATGCTTAACAGGAAGAGAAAACAGGTTAGTCTTCTGTAAGGCTACACAAACAGATGCTCTAGTTTTCTATTCAAGTAATACTTTGTATGCTATAAATATTCACTCTCCAAATAATGAGACAAAATTCAATTTTGCTATTGCAATAATTTTTAAAATGCAAACAGAAAGGCAGGAATTTTTCCTATTAATTTTAAGTAAAATACTTTGATGCACATGGTTGAATGAAAATATACCTCTTTAATCCCTATATATTTTTTTCTCTAACTCTGAAATTCTTGCCAACACAACTAGATAAAGAGTTCCAGAAGCTGTCATATGATTGCACTTATGATTCACAGAGTTTTGCCACCCTGTTGGACCAGTACTTGGCCAGCTGTGTAATACACACAAAAGATGAACTTCTTCGCCCATTTACAGTGAAGTACAGTACTTCACAGACAGAGTATTAGAACTCATTGTGGCAAAATCTGGACTTTATCTGAGAGACTTCAGACTTCCCATTTAGCACAAAATCAGCACCTTACCTGAACGTGCTTCCCTCAGAACTGGTGTTCTAAATGTTGGCAGATGTAGGGAGGCTGCTTGATGAGCCAGTCTGAATAAATTTAAATGAGTGGTGGATAGCAAGAACCATTCACTGCGAAGCTCATGAAGGCAGTTACATTCAGCATCTTAGTAAAAGCCTACAATGGTGATGTTTAAGGCGTATATAGTCATCATTGAAAAGGGAAGTATACTCTAGGCCAGAACTAACAAGCAAGTGATAGACTAGAAAGATAGGCTATGCGGACTAAGAAGCATTTTGAATTCCAACCTAAGGATTCTAAACTTTATCACAGACATTTGAGAGCCATTGAAATTTTTTGAGCAAGAGAATGGGGAAAAAAAATTTAAAAGTATGGTATATGTATTAGCAGGTAGGAAGAGATTGATAGGCAAGAATGCCAATTAGATGGCATTTTATGATTGACTAATTCAATCATCTAATTTCTCTTATCTCTGTTTTCCTGGCATGCATATCTGTCACAATTCCAATATGAATAAATCCAATTACCTGCTTTCCCTGAGTTTGCAGCACAGAGTCCCAACTTATACTCGTATGTGTTGCCTTGGTATTATTCTATCTGGTTGGCGCTTAAACATTTCCCGGTTTGGACAATGAATCATGTAGCCACCTTACTGATAACCAGATACTACGGAACCATCTTTTACATTTCACTGACCAACTCCTTCTCCTAAATTCCCCTTTTGTTTTTAAAGTTGCAAAGCTCAGTCTTCAGTCCTAGGGTTTTTCTCTCCTGGCTCTATGCTCTTTCTCTCTGAGCATTTGCATTCATACATCTGGCTTAAATTCTCACCAATTTGAAGAAGCCTTGCATGTTTATATGTATAAAGCCTTGCATGTATATATCTCTCCTCTGAGATCCAAACCTAACTCTCTAGTTGCCATCTTCACACAGGTATCTCAAAGTTATATCAAAGTCAACCTGTCTGAATGTCAAATGAGGATTCATAGCTGATACTTTCCTCCTCCAACCTCCCCCCACACACACACACACATACAAACAAAAGAAACATTGGATTGTCTTCAGCGGGCCCTATCTCAGTGGGTCTCACTCCCGCCCATCCAGTTCCCAAGCAGAAATTCAGGAATCATCTTTGGCCCTTCACTTTCCTTCACTCCCATTGTTCTCTGACCAATTTCTGCCACTCCTAATTCCAGATACTTCTTACCCCCCTCACCTGGCCAATGACTGCTTCTTTCCAGTTCAGCTCCATTTCCACTGCATCAAAGAAAGTGTCTTTAACTTTCCTGACTATGACATTTTCCATAATTTACAAATTCATAGAATCAGTTTGATTGGCAATACACAAAGTATGTAGGATGAGGGTAAGGGCAGAAGGGAAATTACTATCCAGAGATGTAGGCTGAGGCCTAAGGTGTAGGCATTATCTGGAAATGCAAATCTACAATGATCACTAATGTTAGAGATATGTAAGGATAGACTGTATGAAAGAAAACAGAAAAGTTCACGTCTGAAATCTGGGAAACAAAGCTATTTGGATACGGGAACGACAGAGAGAATGAAAAACCTATTAGGGATAAACAGAAAAGAAACTGACCATACTCATTTAAAATAATCACAATTTTACTCATGTTAAATGGATGACAATATATCTTTAAGTCATTTTGGGCTTCTGTCTGATTATTATTTCCCATCTGATCTTGTGGAGTGATCACACATGTGACATTAGAGTGTCCCTAATGCCAGTTTTACCTTGGAATAGACAGGCATTTTAGCTGAGTTGGTTCACCAGTCTGTGATCAGCTCCTCCATTAGCTGTGAAGTGTGATTAACCCCATTTTATAAAGGACAATATCAGGAGTGAAATTCCATCACGTGCCCCAGGTCACATAGCCATTGAGTGGCAGGGCCAGGATTAGAACTCAGAACTCAGATAGGTACAAGCCCACCTGCAAGCTCGGTATCCTGTACAGCAGGGCCCTCAATGGTTGAGACTCACCGAGTCAGTGCTGCCTGCACCCACAGCGTTCTCAGCTGGCTGAGAAGGACAAATTCAGGAGTTCTCAAGGCAATTTGCTGCTGAACTAGGGGTCAGGGCTGCTTGTTCTGGGCACATCCTGAAAACACCTAATCTCTATTTTGATGAAAACTGACCTGTGTGCTTTGGCTTTTCACCCTATTCTAAGGGGCGACAACCAATGTGACTCACACCACCCAGAGTAGAGACTCAGCCCTAGGTTCATTTTCCTATAACATGCGGTTGATTGAGAGTGAGGCAACTAAGAGGGAGATGTAGGAGCCCCAAGGTGTTGTAGGTGTTTTAAAGCTGCAATATGTTGGGATTTTTTTTTTTTCCTGCAGGCCCCTGCTAAGAGCTCCATCCCCCCTTATTGGAGCTGTCTCCTGCAGGTCCCCGGCTAGGAGCTCCGTCCCCCTCCTCCTCCCATATCTTATGGGAGCTGTCTCCCGCCGGCATTATGGTTAGAGGCCTCCCTGTCAATGAGATATCACAGTTGCTGGGACGGATCTCCCTGGCACCCCGGCCAGATTTCCCCCCCAACCTGGAGGCCTAAACATATGAAACAAAGCGCCTGACCCCAGTTAGTGCTCAGTTCTTTGGGAACAATCCTACTGAGCCCGCTGGCGTAATAAAGCTGTGTCCTCCCTGATCTCTGTGTACCGCTTGAGTCTCCCAGTCCTCGCCGCTTTTTCTGCAACAAATGTACTGAAACATGACAGGTTTGTAAGGTACTGATGACAACCTTGGGCCATGGGGTCCAGGGTCTCGTGAGGAGAAGCCAGTCTGACACACTGATGGGCAGAATGAGCCCCACATTCATTATCACAATCACTCTCCACCTAAGAAGACAACCTGGAACTTTAGTCTATTCCCCAACCCAGGTACATTTATTGTGCAGAGAATGAAGCTGAACCTTCAGGGCCCACTTCTGCACGATCCCTTGAGGGGGCTGGCAGTTCATGAGAAATGCACAGTGTTCTAGATGGAGAGAAGAAGCCAGGTTGTAATTAGAGAACTTTCTCTGTAAGCTTTTTTCAATAGATTATTTAAAAAGAGAGCCAAAAGGAAACGTGAATCTCCAAGTCTCCAGTAGCTTGTTGTAAATTCTTTTTATGTGTGTAAATCTGTATTATTTTCTTAAAGAGGGCCACAGGATTGTATAAGCTTTAGGATCCACAGGGTAAGATCCGTGTTTGGTGGGTCCTGGAGCTTATGACCTTAAGTTTCACTTCAATTTCACATTAAAGATGGTCTTTAAATCTATTGCTAGACAAAGAAGCTGAGGTAGGAAGGTACTGACTGAAGCCATATAGTGAATGTGGTGGGACTTTCTGCAAGTTTTAGGAAAAGAAGGTATTCTGTGGTACAGAAAAATGACATGGGATGAATTAACAACCATTACTGAGCTAACTAATAATTACAAATATTACTAGATCTCTAACAATTTGCTGTAAAATCTGGAGGAAAATGAGTTTGTATGCAGCGTGTGAGTGTGTGTGTGTGTGTATGTTTGTACTTTGTGTGTTTGTGTTGAGTGTGTGTGCTTGCGTTTATGTATGTTTGTGCTCTGTGAACTGCAGTAGGGGCTGAGAAGCATATTTATTGCTTTGCGAAGAAAAGATAGTTAGGGACGAAGAGAGAGACATAAACAGAGATGTGAAAAACCAGGAGAAAGAGACAGAAAGGAAGAAAAATGGAGAGTCATGAGAAGTGATAGTGGGAAGAAATGATGGATGGATAGAAGGCGGGAGGGAGGGATGTAAGAAGGCAAGGAGGACAAGTGACAGATTTTTCTAATCACCAGAAGCAAGGTTGTCTTGACCTCTTTAGGAAATAAAGATATTCATTAAAACAAAAATAATCATGTGGCCATCCTGACAAAGTGACTGTCAGTCAAGTAATCTTTAATTGGAAAAGTCTCCTCTTTTTACCTGGCCTTCAAAAGTGGGGCAGGGGAGGGGAGAAGCTAGCCATATGTTCCAACCCTCTGATTCTCATTTCACATTTTTGATAAATGTGTCTCACAGGGGACACGTCTGCCAATGGCAAACTTTCTTTATGTTTTGGAATTTGCCTTCTAGCAGTCACATAAAATTTCACCACTACAAATAGCCAGGGAGCTCTGGAGTGCTGAAGTGAATAAACCATTATTGGTAGGGAGTTTAGATAACAAAATTAAACTGAAGAACCAGGAAAATAAAGAACCAAAAGTTTACTCTTTGTTCAACTCAAGAAAATTGTTATCATTAAAAAATTTTACATTGCTACAAAACAAATCACAGTACTGGGACTAGTCATCAAACATCTCAATTTCACAAAAACTTTTAGTTATTATTCCTGGTTATTATCACTACTATCATCAATGGCTGTTAGACCAAGTTAGTTCATTTTGTATTCATACTGAACCTCCATAATTGCTCCTTGATATTTATAAGATGTTGGACTTCCTATTTACAACCTTACATATTTAGATCAACAAAACACACAACTGAATCTAGTAACACCAATACCTGATACTGTCATAGGAATTATGGATGACGGTGGTGGTGGTGATGGAAGATGAAGAAGGGAAAAGGGTGAGCTGACTGATTTTTTGAGCACTTGACTTATTTGAACAACTGTTCACAGATAGGAATCGGCACAGCCGAGCTTTAAAGCCATGCCCTTCTGGTTCTATGCCCCTCACCAATAGCATGATGCTAAATTGACATCATAAAGTCAATCTATGATGTAAGATAGACATAGTCCGCAAATTCATAGTACTTATGCTATAGGTAGGAGAACATAATTTTGTTTCACTCACCCGTATGTTGCCAGAGCCTTTGAGATTACCTGGCACATGAAAGATACTCAGTACTTGTCTCCTGAATAAATAATTCTGTGGATAGAAAGGCTTCCAATGGATGTACAGCTCTCTTCTCAGTATTTACCCAGAGCATGAAAATTTTGTCTTAAATATCAACTTAGAGATCGCTTCTGTTTGTTCTAGCCACTCTTAATAGAAAACACACCAAGATACTAAGATCACAGTGTTTGAAAATTAAATTAGGGTATATTTGGCCATGTACCTATCAAAAAAATATCTAATAATATGCCGTCTCATGGCTCCTAGGTAAAAACACAGATTTGACTCATCCTGCCACATCCTCATTTCTCTTGACATTTCTCACTAATTACAAAATACTTGAACATGTCAAAAATCTAGGAATCAGAGAGTGTAATGGAATCAGAACAATGGAACTACATGATACATGTTAGCCACATCCAAGATCATTGAAGAGGAGTTATTCTCGTCCTCATGTAGTATCGATGAAGCCAGATGTGTTATAAATAATTCTGGGTTTCCAGAGAAACTGGCTGTTCTTAGCCATTCTGCAGGAAGTTAGTCTTTTCCTTAAAGTGCCTTGCATGTGGAAGTAAAAGACAAGAAGGCAAATAGATCTGAAAGAAATAAAATGAAAGGAAGGGGGGTGGAGGGAGGAAGGAAGTGAGGGAAGGAGGGAGGTAAGGAGGAAGGGTGAGAAGGAAAGAAAAAGGAAAAGAAAAGGAAAGAAAAAGGAAAAGGAAAGAAAAGAAAAAAAGAAAAGAAGAAAAGAAAAGAAAAGAAAAGAAAAGAAAAGAAAAGAAAAGAAAAGAAAAGAAAAGAAAAGAAAAGAGAAAAGAAAGAGTTATGATTTTTCACTTCCTTAATTTCTAATGAAGAACTGCAGTGAGCAAAAACCTGAAGTATAAATTTAGGTCCCATACTAATTTTATCGACATGTTTCCGTTGCCTAGCTAGTATCTAGACTTAGTAGGTGCTCAATCAGAAATTTTGAAATCTTTTCAGTTTTGCCTCTAGAATTTCCTGCTTCTGTGTAGTTGTGTATATATAAACATACTAATGTTAAATTATCTGGGAGTTACAACCCTAATGCCTGTTTGGCATCCTTTCTGAGATAAGTGAGGTATTCCTGAGATAGTGGAACCATGAAGTGTATCAGTGATCCTGAGTTCCGTCTTCCCAAGCTCAGAGTAACAGTGGGAAGCAGGCACACATCAGCACTCTGGAGGCTTTTGAAAGGAGTGAGACTTGATGCCACGCAGCTAGGGGTGCCACGGGCCTTTGGTGATCTACTTTCTCCTCCTCTCTCAAGTCTCCTTTTTTTCTCCTCTTTTAAATTTTATTTGCCTTTACTTTTGAGATTCTCTCAGGCCTGTGAGTTAGAAAAAACAAGCCTTGCCCCCACACCTCCACCCTCAAGCCAGGGGTGCTTAGTGTTAAAGCATTTTGAGCTCCAGCTAAAGAGCTTGTTATAGTCCGTGGACACCATGGGCTCCGTCTTCTGCTATAGAGAAATCTAAGTCACAGCTGGAAAGCAAGTTTAGCTTCAGATCATTGGCCCTGCTTCTTGTGGTGGTGATATCACTCTTCCTGTCCACATGTACCTGACGCCTTAAGGGGCCACTTCTGGGCATGCTTATACTCACAACCATGATTCTGCCCCAGGGCTGGTACATGTTTTTGCAGAAAGACAAACATCTCTTTATGCTGTACGGGGAAGCGCTAGCCATGAGGATCATCAAGTCTGACAGCTTCCTGCACATCTCAGACTACGCGTTGACCACTCCTGAGTCCATAGTCATGCAGTTCCTCATTTCCCTGTCAGAGCTGGAACCTAAGGAAGCGAGGAGACTGGAGAGAGCCTGGAGGAGACGGCAGGGGCACCGTACTGTGTGGACTGAGTCAGAAGCCCAGAACTCTGTTCCTTCTCACTCAAATCCGAGCTGCTGAGCCTCCTAGCAAGGGAAAAGATTTCTGTTTAGAATCACTGTTGCATTTAATTTCTTATGTGATTTGTAAGAGCCTCACTAAACTTTGCATTTATTATGCATGATGTATTTGTTAATCCATTCCACAAATATTTATTAGCATATTCAAGTAAAAGAAAAAAAAATGAATGCATGGCTGGAGCATCGAGAATGAGATGTGGCATAATTTGCCTCGGGAAAAGCAAGCTGAATAACAGGAAGCCACTGATGGGTTTGAATGGTGGAGAGTGAAGTGTGAAGACCTGTGGTACCCATTGGATTTGCAGTTTGAGAAGGACACTAGCTATAGTGGAAAGGAGATTAAAAGGATTTGGCAATACCAGATTGGAAATTATTCAGCATTAGTCCACCAAATTAGAAATGGTAACTTTGACTAATATGGTACAAACAAAATGAAAGTGAATGGATGGATCTGAGAAACAGGAAATCAAATTTTAAAAATGGCAAATAAGGGAAAGAGTAGTGTCAAAAAGGAAGCTTAAATGTTTTGCCTATAGAAATCTAAGTCACAGCTGGAAAGCAACTTTAGCTTCAGATCATTGGCCCTGCTTCTTGTGGTGGTGACATCACTCTTTCTGTCCACCATAGACATGATGCATTAAGGGGCCACTTCTGGGCATGCTTATACTCACAACCATGGTTCTGCCCTAGAAGGTAATCCATTGAAATGGGGTAATTGGGATTTCAGTTGGTGGCAAGTTGAATTTAATATGCCATTGAGACATGTACAGGAAGAAGTCATGAAAGTCTAGCACTTGCAGGAGTTTGAACTCTAGATAAAGTTTTGGAAGTCCTGTGCACATAGATTTTAAAAGGACACTGACAAGGAAGAGCACATACAGTGATATAAGAAAAGGACCTGAGAGAGCAAGTGGAGGAACTCTAGCATTTAATGGATGAGAAGAGGCTGAGTTTGCAAACAGGACTGCAAAGAAGGAGCCAGAGTTGGAGGAAAGTTGGTAGAGTGCACTACCATAGATGCCCCAAGGAGGAGAAAAGCACAACAGGGAGGGAGGATTAAACAAGGTAAAATATTGCTGAGATTTCAAGTGAGATGAGAACTTAGAAAAGTTCTTTATATTCTGTGATGTGGGGATACACTCATTGTATTGTTGGGCCAAGGAACGGAAGCAGAATAAGAAAAGAAATGAAAATATTAGGGCGGTTGGCTTGGTGTACAAAAGGAGAGATCAAGACTAGAAATGCTTATGAGGTTCATAAAAGCAGATCAGGGGAGGTGTATTTAAACAAGCCAGTTAGGAGGAGATGAGGCTTTCTGAGAGCAAAGCAGCTGAGTTAGTATAGAGAGGATAATTAGGTCTATGGTGTGGCCACAGAACTGGGTGGATATGATGGAGCAAAAGAAAAAAAATACTGGAGATGAGGTTGTCATGGCCATGATGTCGAATTGGAGTAAGGCCAATATTTTAATAAAATATAGGCTATGAAAGTTTTGTAGATGACAATAATCAGGGTAGGATTAATTGCAATATAATGTGTCTCAAAGAATAAGATTTTGTTTTTCAAGAACTGAAGGAGAAAATGCTATGGGAAGGGCAGGGTGTAAGCAGCAGGACACCAAACCCACTGTCAGACCATGAGGTGCCTGGGGAATAATATAAGAATCGTTCTTCCTTGAGAAGGTGTGTCAATAGTGGACAGAGAGTCAGGTATCAGGAGGAGTGGGGGATGCGGGACACAGCAAACACCCGTTAAAAATGGATGAGAAAGGGACTGGAAGGATATTTGTTAAAGTGAAGGTACAATTCCAGATGCCACAGTGGAAGACCTTGTGAGAAAGGGAAGGAAGTGGAGGAAAGGGTAGGCAGCTAGAAAACATGGATTATGAGCCGCGGAGGACTGATGAAAAGAAGGGTGTGATGGGAACACACGAGCCTTCCGTAATAAAAAACGGAAAGAGAGTTGATTTTGGTCGTCTCAGGTGTCTCTTCCACTCGGGGTTTTGGCTCCCTTGGATTAGGTTCTGACCTTCATAACGAGTGATCTCTAAACGACCGTGGGGTGAAAGCAGGTACGAGTTGTAGAGCCTGGGATGATTGTGACCCCTAAGACTACTGCTTACACATGCCCATCATGTACCTTATTAAGACGCTAAGAACATTATGGAAGAGATTCTATTAAACATGACAAGTTCCTGGCTCCCTGAAGACCATCCATCCATAAACCCCAACTTAATTACCATGGTCCACCTTCCGAGGACTAAGCCCCAAGCTTCTTAACTTTCTGTCTCATGTGCTCGCTTTAAATAGCTTGTGCCTAGTGGGGATGGGACACATTCCCGGCAATAATTAATCTGGATGAAATCAATCCCCCTTTCTATTAATTAAGGAATGCTTTTTCCCTGATAATTAAAAGAAAATCTTCATTAGCAAATTGTTACTAATCCACCACTGATAAAAAAGCAATTTTGGGAATGTGTGTCTCATATGTTCCACAGGTTCCTGGAGTTATTGGCAGAATTTCTTTTTTTAATCACTTGTATTAAGAGGACTGACAGACAGGATGAAAATACACGAAGGAGATGAGGAAGTGCAGAGTATTAACAAAAGCTTTATGACTTAGAGCACTTACTCGTTCAAAGATGGTACTGACCAGGACAATTGTCCTAGTGTGGTGACACATACTATGGCCCTAAACCATGGCTTTAAAGTATGGAGTTAGGGTGTGAGAGACAGTGGGTTTACGCATATGCAAATATCAGACAGTAAGCAGGGGCTTGCCCAGCCCACCACGTGCAAAGCAGCCGGGCAGCAGGCGTGCTGTGAGCCAGCAAAGGCTGGCTGGAGCATTGATCTAAGCTTCCAAGGAAACCTACATTCAACTCTAGCAGGTCAGTAGGCTTCGAGTTTTTGTTTGTTTGTTTGTTTGTTTCCTGGCTCCGAAATACCTCTTATCATTGATTTTTCAAATTCCAGATAGGATTGAGGTATGGGAGACTTGCTATAAACACACCCATTCCTGATGGCCAACCAGGAGCACCCTGCGGAGTAAGTACAGCCTCAAGCATCTTCTCACACAACCCACAATCCTCATGTTCCATGGTGACAGTGGTAATGTCCTCCCTTAACAAGAACACATGTCCCTATGGGCTGTGACCCCTTGACACGTGGCTGACTTCCTTGAAAGTCTTACTGAGCTCAGGACAAACTAGATTTTCAAAAGTCAGTAAATACCCATTCCCACTCCATGTTGACTGAGGCCAGCCAGCTTAGCACGCATAGAATTCCCCTTTTGCCAGTTCCCTTTGTAACAGGAGGCTCAGATGTTTGTTCTTGGGGCTATTTTCAGGAAAAGACATCCAGACAGTTTATAGTTCTCCTTTCATATCCGCTTCCCATGCAGCCGTTTTCAGACCCACATTCTCTGCACAGAGCGGATTTTCTGTTCTTTGCTTACCAAAATTTCAATTCTAATTCACTTATGCAATTCAACCCCTGGCAACCTCAAGGAGAGATGGGCTCAAACAAACCTCAGTCCCTGCTTAGGCTCCAGCTCTGACATCGGCAGTCCATGTACCGAGGTTCCTCAGGGAAAATGTCACCATTCACTGGCTGCGTGATGACATTGGTTTGGTTCATTTATGTCTTTCATATTCAGTTTTTAATTAGGATAATTAAATTCCTGTCTGGCCAAAGAATACTGGTTACCTATCCAATATCTTTATTCTCTCTTGTTTGGTAAGAGAACATGATTTTTTTTTTTTTTTTTTAATTTGGAATGGCAATGACTGCAGCTAAGAGATTATAGAGAGAAATCACAAAATGGGGCTTCGAGAAAAGCTATTTCACCCCATCCCATCTTCCCTTTCATTCTTCTTACTTGGGATGCAGCTATGATAGCTGGAGCTCAAGTAGCTCTCTTGTAACCTTGAGGATGGAGCCATGTGCTAAGGAGGGCAAAACATAAATTTAAGAGGAGCCTGTGACCCCACACTTCAGACATGCCCTGCACTCTTATCTAGGTCCTTGCGAGGTCCCTACGTGAGAAGGAGCTACACCTCTCTCCTGTCTAAGCCTCTTTGACCACATCATGAATATATAAATGATATGCTCCTTTCTAGTGATGGGGTGCTGTTTAGACAGAGGATTGCATATAAAAACGCTAAGGTAGTAGCCAGGATGCTGGCACTCTGTACATGTCAGTTTCTTTGCCCTGTCGCTTCAGTCTGGCTTTTCTGAGACACTATGTGGCCATTTGAGCTGTAACTGACTCTCTGTCCCTGGCACTGAGAGTTGAAGCTGTTTCCTTGAGTGGTTTTGAGACCAATGCCTTGATAATTTCAAGGACTGGCTATGTGTCTAAACCAGTTGAGAGGTTAGGATACTCTAGGCCTTCTATTAAATACAAACACAATCTGTGAAGTGACTCGTGTGTATTTATGATTAAAAAAAAAAGTCTGCTAGAACCTCAGGGCACTCATTGCCACCCCCCAAGGTTGTACTTTGCATTCACACATCAAAGTCACTTCAACAAAATGATAAAAAGAAGTGAAAGAGGAGAGACATGACAGCACACAATGCAAGTCTATTATTTTAGAAATGGGACTTTGGAGGAGCAGCAAACATGACATCAACATTGCTAGCCACGTGAGCCACTTTTGGCTTTGTGCTCTCTTCACGGGCTTTTAAGAGATTATTTTAAATAAGGGCATGGAGAGAAGGGAGTGCTTTCCCCCAAACCCTCCCTGAAAACACCCCCTACAGCAGGTGGAAAACCTGCTGAGGGAGCTGTCTGTGTATCTATGTTTGTTAGATCACCGCATGAAGCTCTAATGACCCCCGGGGTCTTAGTTTAATGCTTGTATTTGGATCATCTGTTCTTGTTTCTTATTGCAGACATTCAGGGTGGGTGTGTGTGCTGTTTGGGGTAGCAATTTATTCTTTTCTATACCAGCTCAATAGGCCACTGTGACTCTAACAGACGAGCACAGTAAACACACCACTTAACGCAATGGCTCTGGACAGAGACTTAAAATCATTATTGAACTCCTGCTCAATACCTCCCCCCACGCCAAACACACACACACACACACACACACACACACACACAGGATCTGGTGTGTAAGCTGTGGAGAGCCTCCTTCCTAAAATTCCTATTGGTCTGAGCACAAATAAAGGTAAACAGGAATGGTGATTGTATCAAATGCAACAACTCTTAATTGAGCTACTGTTACTGCTCATCCCGGTCAACACTGTCATGGCCTGAGGTTCCCCTCAGAAATCACACATGGTCCGTGTTCTCAGGATGCTCACAGTCCAGTGAGGTCCAGCCAACTGGGAAGCTGCAATCCCTGTGGAACTCCTTTTCCTTACTGAACGGTATGTTCTAATGCTACGTCAAGACCCGGCCTAAACTGCTATTCCTTTTCTTTTCTTCTTTTTTAGCATGGAAATGTTGAATAATTTATATACTCTTTGTTATCTCTGCTTTCTTGTTTGCAAAAAAAAAAAGAGTATGAATCATGCAGATTAAATGAGAATACACACAGATATATATATATATATATATATATATATATATATCCATATATAATTTATATCTTTATCTCTTATCTACATATAGATATATAGATCTATATCTGTATCTATCACCTGCTTGTATCTATCTATCTATCTATCTATCTATCTATCTATCTATCCATCCATCTGTCTATCATCTATCTATCTATCTCATCTACCTATCTATATCAGAATACCTAATAAATACAATGTCAGGTGATAATTTTAAAACCTTCCCCTATGGAGTGACACAATACTGGGAGGCAGATAAATGAAATAAAATAACTCAAAACAGCTTTCTCTCGCTCCATATAGTGTATGTATTCTAATATAACACATTCCCATGGGGATAATCTTTCAATAAAAATGATATTTTAACAGTTTTATCTAGGTTTAATTGACATAGAATATACTGCATAGCTTTAAAATGCAAAATTTAGTAAGATCTGATATATATATACACACTCATGAAAGCTTCGACCACAATCAAGACAACGGACATAGGCATTGCTCTCAAAAGTTTCCAAGTGTCCCTTTATAATCCCTCCCTCCCATCCTTTCCTACTAGTTTCCCTTCTTTAGATAACTACTGATCTACTTTCTGTTTTTATGGGTTAGTTTACATTTCCTAGTGTTTTGTCTAAATGAAATCATTCAGTATATAGTTTTTTCTCTGGTTTCTTCCACTCAGTGTAATTTCTTTTTGAGATTCACTCACATTGTAATGTGTATCAGTCAAGTCATCTGTTAATAGACATTTGGTTTAGTTTCCAGATTTTCCTTATTACAAATAAAGCTGCTGTGACTGTTCATGATCAGTCTTTGTATGGAATACTTTCATTTCTCTTGAGTAAATACCTTTGAGATTGTGAGGTGTATATCAGACATTTTATTAAATTGCTAAAATGTTTTCCAAAGTTATCATGGCGTTTTACACTCCCACTAAGGATATACAAGAGGTCTAGATTTTCCATATCTGTGCTAACACTTGGTATGGCCATTTTTTTAATTTTTTATTTTTAGCCAATCTAATAGGATATGATTACTCTGATTGTGTTTCTAATGTGCATATACTTGACAATTAGTGACACTGAGCATCTTTTCAGGTGCTTAATTACTAGCATATACCTTTGGTGAAATGTCTGTTAAAATATTTTGCCTACTTTTTAAATTAGGATGATTGTTTTCTTATTATTTAACTTTATTCTGGATACAATATATACCCAAAATATAGATTCTGGCTCACTTTTCATCATTTTAACAGTGTCTTTCTGTTTATTCATTTATTTTTATATGTAGATATCCAGTTGTTTCAGTACCATTTGTTGAAATTATCCTTTCTCACTCAATTGACTTTGTGTGTACCTTTGTCAGGAAAAAAACAAAAAAAACAAAAATTAAAATATAAAAACCCTAATTGTTTCTGTATGTGAGATCTCTTTTGTATTCTGTTTATCTATATGTCTATCTTTATGCTGATTCTACATTTTTTTGATTACTGTACCTTTGAAATAAGGTTTGAAATCAAATAGTGTGAGTCTTCCAACTTTGTTTTTGTTTTTCAAATTTATTTTGGCTACTTAAGGTCCTTTGCATTTCCCTATAATTTGTAGAATCAGTTTGCCACTTTAACAGCAACAACAAAAAATATGCCAAAATTATATTGGAATTTCATAGACTTTAGATCAAATTTGAAAGTAATGAAATCTTAACAATATGGAGTCTTCCAACTTGTGAAAATGTTGTATCTCTTTAATTACTTAGATTATCCTCATTTTTTCTCACAATACTTTGTAGTTCTTAGTATGTAGGTTTTATATATATTTTATCAAATCTCTAATACTGTATATTTTGGTGCTATTTTAACAGTATTACTTTTCAGTGTCAATTTCCAACTGTTTATTGCTAATATATAGAAATACAAGTAAATTTTGTATATTACCTTGTATTCTGCAACTTTGCTAAACTCACTACTTCTAGTAGCTTTTTTTTTTTTTTTTTTTTTTTTGGTATGCAGCATCAGGTTTTCTACGTAGGCAATGATTCTTGCCTGCAAATAAAATCGTTTTACTTTTTCTTTTCCAATCTGAATGGCTTTTTTTGTTTTCCTGATTGCACTGTCTAGAACCATTGGTACAATTCAGAACAGAAGTAGTAAGGTAGCATATTCCTCTATTATTCCTGATTTAGGGAAATATCATCTAGTCTCTTACCATCAAACATGTTAGTTGCAGGATTTTCCACAGATGCCATTTACTGAGCAAGTTCCCTTCCATTCCTGCATTGTTGAGATGTGGTTTTTGTTTTGTTTTGTTTTGTTTTGTTTCTTTAATCAGGAATGGATGTTGGATTTTGTCAAATGATTTCCTCATCCTTTGAGATGACTGTATTTTTTCTCGTTAGCTAATCTGGTGAATTACAATGATCAATTGTCAAATGTTAAACCAAGTTTGCATTCCTGAGGTAAACAAAATTTGGTAATAATGCAATATCATTTTTATATACAATATACTGAACTAAACTTTCTAAAAATTTTAAAGGATTTTTCACATTTATTTTTGTGGGGAATATTGGTTCATACTTTCCTTTTCTTGTAAAGCTCTAGCCTAACTTTTTATCAAAGTAATGCTGTTCCCATAGAAACAGCCAGAAAATATTCCCTTTTTAAAAATATTGTGGAATATAGAATTCTATATAGTTTATATATAGTTTATATAGTTTATATACTGATTCTATATAACTTATATAGAATCAGTACTTTTTAAGTTTAATGGGTGACAACTGTTAGTAAAGTTACATAGGTTTCAAGTGTACAATTCTGTCTATATATCATGTATAGATCACGTTATATGTTCACCACCCAGAGTCAATTTTCCTTCCATTGCCATATATTAGACCCTATTTACCCTCATCTACTACCTCCCTCCTCCCTTATCCTCTGGTAACCACTGAAGAATCAGTACTTTTTAAAACTAAATGTTTGGTAGAATTCAACAGTGAACCATCTGAGCCTGGAGCTTTCTCTGTATAAGGTACTTAACTACGTATTCAATTTATTTTATAAATATTGGAATATTTATGTTAGCTATTTTTTCATGAATGAAATAGGTAATTTGTGTTTTTCAGAGTATTTGTCCATTTCATCTAAGTTGCCAAATTCATTAGCATGAAGTTGTTCATAATATTTCCTATAGTCTTTAAACATCTATAGCAGTTGTAATATTTTCATATCCTTTTTTTAATATAAAAATAAAATAAAATTTTGCTTTATTTTCTCTTTTTCTAATCAGTCAGATCAATTTTATTGATCTAAAAAAACAGCTTTTGTTTGCCTTGATTTTCTCTGTTTTTCTGTCTTCTCTCACTGATTCCCACTCTGATCTTTCTTCTATTTAATTTGCATTTGATTAGTTTTCACTTTTCTAGTGTGTTTTTTTTTAAGGATGCAAGCTAAAGTCATCGACTTGAGATGGTTCTTCTTTTTTAACATACTAAACATTTAGTTCTTTAAATATCTCACCACTGCTTTACTGACATCCCACACATTTTACGTTCCATTTTTATTTTCACAAAGTACCTAATACTTTCTAATGTCTTTTTTGATTTCTTCTTTGTTCTATGTAGTACATGAGTTTGTTATTTAGTTTCCAAATATTTGGGAATTTTCCAGAGCTCATTCTGTATTTGATTAATAACTTCATTCTATTGTGGCCAGAGCACATACTTTGTGTGACTTAAATTATTTTAAATATATTAAAGTTTGCTTTCTGACCCCCAATGTGTTCCACTGGATAAATGCTCTGTGTGCCCTTGAAAAGGATGTGAACTTGCCATTGTTCAGTGGAGTGTTTTACAAATAGATAGGTTAAGTCAAATGATAGTGTAATTCAAATCTTCTATATCTTTACTGATTCTCTATCAATTATTGAGCTACAGTACCAAAATCTGACTATAGCTGTGAATGTGTATTTTGCCCTGCAGTTTTATCCATTTTTGTTTCATGTATTGTGAAGCTTAATCATACACACTTATGATTGTCTGTTATTTTAATGAGTTGACCCTTTATCATTCTGAAATTATCTTTTTATCCTCGGCAATCTGCTTTATCTGCAATTTATTTTGTCATATATTAATATAGTCACTCCTGCTTTCTTTTGATTAGTATGCTATATCTTTTTCCTACCTATTTTATTTTAACCTTTTTGTGTCTTTATATTTAAATTGTGTTTCTTGTCTACAGTATATAGTTGGCTTTTGATTTCTTATCGAATTTGGCATTTTTAAATTTAGGATATTAATTTAGAACATTTACATTTAATAAGGTTAAGTTTAAACCTATCATAATAAGATTTGTTTTATATTTGTTTAATCTATTTTTTCTTCCTTTTTCTTTCTTTACAGCTTTGTATCAATCATTTTTATACTTCCATTTTATCCTCTTTTTAAGTGTTTTTTTAGTGTTTACAGTATATCTCTTTAACTGAGTGGTGTGTCATCAAATGATATTTTACTGGTACACATATAGTGTAAGAAAGTTACAACAGTCCACTTCTATTTCTTCTATACTGAACTTTGTGCTATTTTTCAGACATTTTTCTTTTACATATGTTGTGAATCAGATAATGCATTGCTATTATCTTCGTTTAAATAGTCAACAATCTCTTTAAGAGATTAATTAATTTTAAAACTGACATATTTATTCATGTAATTACCATATCCAGTGTTCATCATTCCTTTGTGTATTTCCATCTGGTATGATTATCGTCTGACTAAAGAATTTACGTTAACATTTCTTGTTGAGTGTATCTGAAGGTGATGAAACCTTCAGCTTTTTTTTATGTCTGAAAAACCTCAATTTGGCTTTCATTTTTGAAAATTACTTTTATTGGATATAGAATTTGAAGCTGACAGTTTTAATAACTTTCAATGTCTTCATCTTCTAATTCTAACATCTGTGTCAATTTGGGGAATATTTGATTGATTTATCTCTTCATATGGGTTACATTTTCCTGCTATTTTTCATGTTCAGAAATTTTTAATTGGATGCCATATATTGTGCTTTTTAAAAATCTTTTTGGGTCAGGATTTTTTGAATTTCTATGAATATTCATGAGCTTTATTCTGGAATGCATTAACTAACTTGAAAACTGTTTCATTCTTCAGATCTTACTTTTCAGATTTGTTAGGTAGGGCCAGAGTTCAGTCTAGGGCTAATTACATCCACTAATAAAGCAAGACCCATTGGGTAGTTCACTCTATTCAATGTCCAACTGTAGCCGATGTTCACTCTATCTGAACTGGTTACCCATTGTCTACCCAATATCCTCTACCTAATTCCTGTGATTCAGGAGGTTTTCCATGGGAGCAGCACTATTCCTGGCCCTCTGTTAATGCCAGGCATTAGCCTCTCCAATTTTTTTTAACGTCTTTTTCCCTGGCCTTGGATAGTTTACACACACATATGTGCTGATTAGTATTCAGATGAATACTCAAGATCTCTGTTATTCTTTCTCTTCAGTGTTCTCCTTTGTTCTGCAAAATATAGCAATGTTTGTCTCCTCAGACTTTCAACTCTGTTTCTTCAACTCAGGGTGTCCACTAGGCTCCATCTCATTTCTTCCCTGAGCCAAGGCCCAGACATCCTCTGAGGGAATAAGCTGGGGCGGTCATAGGGTTTTCTTCATTAGTTTTCCAACATCTGTTAGGATTGTGGATTTTTCTTGCCTCACCTCATTGTTATGTCAACCATTTTTCCCCTCATATTTTTTCCATCTTTTGCTTGTTTCAGGCAGAAGGGTAAATCTGGTCTCTGTTATGCTATCTTGTCTGGAAGCATAAATCCTCAGATTTCATAATTTTATTATGTTAAAAATAAAAGGTTTACTTACAGTGTAGATCTCGATCTAACTTTCAAAAAGGCACCACCCTGGGCTACCAACAAATGCATTCCTCTAAAATCTTTCAGATGAAAATGTAACCTGATTCATCATTACTTGAAAATAATATTGACATCTACAAAAGCCAAATAAATAAGTATTGAAGAGAAGAAAAAAGAAAATCACCTACTCAAAATAAGACACTTAACTATTTAGGAAAACAAACAAACGAACAAACAAAAAAACCCTTTTCAAAACTGTTTGGCTGAGTGGATCAATTATTAGTCATTAGTTAATTTTGGTGACTCAAAGGAAGAACAGACCAGAAATGAATAGTCTGATGTGGTCTGCTTTAGCTTTGAGCAGGTCTAAAGATGTTGCCTATTATATTTCAAGAATCTTGAACATAGATGGAGTATTGGCAGGTCCAGATAAAGGAAGCAAAATAACTCTCATTAAATTATTTTTCTTTCTCCTTCCCTCCTTCTCTCCCTCCTTTCTTTCTTTCCTTCCCTCCCTCCCACCCTCCATATTTTTTTTCTCTCTCCCTCCTCCATTCAACAAACACTTAGTGACCACCTCCAATATCTCAGGCTTTGACACAAGTTCTTAAGATCAAACCATATTCAAAAAAATCTCACTTGGTACAGCTGATCTTATAGAAGGGACAGAATGATAACATACATAAAAATAAGTAACTTTTATATTGTTTAAATGTGATAAGTGCTACATAAATGTCAAAGTGCCAGAGAAAGAGAGAGAACAGAGAATTAACAATTCACTGAAAATTTTACTAGGGTTGGTCAGGGTAAACCTTATTGAGAAGATTGCATCTGAACCAAGACCTGAAAGAGGTGAGGAAGTAGGAAGTGAGACATCTATTGTCTGGAGAAGTATGCCTGGAATGTTGGAAGAAGAGTTTGGAGGCCAGTGTAGTGAAGTAAAAGGAACCAAAGAAGGAGTGCTAAAGGTTGGAAAAGTAAGGGGAAAGTAGATCTTACGAGGTCCTGTATCATAACATGACTTAATTGGTGCAAAAGTAATTGCGGTCTTTGCAATTACTTTTAATCTTTTAAACTGTAATTACGTTTGCATCAACCTAATAGATAGTTGATGCATAGCATGGCAAAGAAAAAGGGAGGGGAAAGTTGTATTAATGTGTGTTATCTTCCTCCTCCTCTTAGGAGTGCTAAAGAAAGAGCATCTCTTTCTTACTCGGTAGGCTTCCAGACCCTTGTTGGACAGAGTCCAGTGATGTCTAAACTGCAATGGCAGAGGTGAAGACCTGGGCAAATGGCTCATGCAGGTTGGTAGAAAGAAAAAAGAATTAGGTGAGTTTTTCTTTAGAAAAAGAGACATGGAAAAAGATAATCTTAAGTTTTACTGTGTTTTGTTTAATGTGGTTTTCATTTCTTATTCATGAAAACCTACAGTGGCTGTCTACATAAATCTATGATACTTTTCTATTTCCCCTTTTTTTTTTTTTTTAATGAATCCATATTCAAACTTACTTTTAAGGCATACTAGTATGGGGGAGTTACCATGAGAAGGAAAAATAAAATGTAAGAAATCACAAAAGTTCTTGGTTTTAGGTGATATAATGTAAAACTTTTAAAACAGTTTCCAATTTTTTTTTTTTTGGTCTTTTGGTAATGTGGTTATCTGTTTTAACTTCCTTAAATGTCAAAAATTTTCATCACCTTTTCAGCTGAAAAGTAAAAATACAAGAATTTGTTTAAATGGTTACAATTGTACCTGCCTTTTACGTTAGACGCTCTTCCTCTCCAGAGGCAAACAGCATGAACAGTTTCCTGAACATCCTTAAGAAATATTTTTTAGACATGAGGTTGACCTTTATGAAACTGCCATTTTTGTGGGTCAAAAAGACAAATGTCAGTAATTTCATAGAGTTCATCCTTGTACAAGAGCATATATGTCTTCTTCTTTTTTAAATATATGAATTGGATAAATATATAAAGATATTTTAGCATTGTGTTTGTGTATATATCCATATATCTTTAATATAATTCCAAATCAATACACACAGATTTACAAAACACTTTTTAATACTTGCATAATATTCTGTTTTATGAACACATGATTTAACTAGTTCCCAGTTGGTGGGCTTTTAGATTCTTTCCAAATTTTTGTTATTTCAATATTGTAATGAGCATCATTGTTATGAATACACATAAGTAGATATGTATGGTAAATTTGTACAAGTGAAATTGCTGGGTCAAATTTTTCAATTTTTATCACATTTCTTTTAAAGGAGATCTCACCCCCACCCCCAAGGTGGATGAGGGTGCCAGTATCTCCACATGCTTCCAACCCTATGAATGATCTTTGCTAACTGGCTATAGAAAAATTCTTATCTAATTGTTTTAATGTTCCACACCTGAAAAATGTACGTTCATTTTTCATTTTGTTTGTATTTTTATGGGTTCCCTGTTTCATATACATGTTTTTAATCCTTTAGTTTATTGCTCCTTTAACTTTTTATTTCAAATATATTTTTGTGAGTTAAGAAAACTAGCACTTGCCTTGTCTGTTGCAAAGATTCTTACTGTAGGATGCCTTTTTTAAAATTCAATTTTTATACTGTACATTGCTAAACATAGTTTTATCATCATTTTCCTGCCTTTTTTCTCCTTAGAAATGTCTTCTTTAGTAAGAAAATATAAAACTGATCCAATTTTATCTTTTTTATTTTTTTAGGAATTCACCAAATTTAATTACTTTTTTTATTTTTCAATTACAGTTGACATTCAGTATTATATTAGCTTCAAGAGTACGACATAGTGGTTAGATACTTATATAACGTACAAAGTGATCCCCCAATAAGTCTAGCAATCACTTGGCACTATACATAACTATTACAACATTATTGATTATATTCCCTGTACTGTATTATACATTCCTGTGACTATTTTGTAACTGCTAGTTTGTTCTTCATGTCCTTACACTATGTAAATTTTAAACTCTTAAATCCATGATCCCTTTGGAATTTATTCTGGTAAAAAAAAATAGGCAGTATATAATTTTAAATCTAAATAATTGTACTTATTTAGTATATTTTATATAATAGTTGCAAGAAATAGCCTTTCTCAGTGAAACAAATTCTGTCATACCCATTTAGATGATAGCTTCTTTTCAGTCAATATGCAATTGTTTATACTTTTTAGATATTTCACAAATTGTCCCACTAACATTTTTGGAGGTAGAAACATAATCATGCTTTTTTTCATAAATCACTTTTTTTTTCTGTGATTTTTCTGTTACCTGAAGATTTGGTCACCCACGAAAGTTTCTTCCAATGTACAGGAATTATTTCCCATGGTGTTTTTTTTTTTGTAACATAACATTCATTACACCTCTGGGTAAAATTTTCCTTGCTGCCTTCTAACAGATTGTGAACTCCTTGGGAAAAGAACCGTATTTTATTTACCTCATTGAGTTGCATGACTTCACAGAAGAAGTCATACAAAACAATCAATCAATATATAAGAAAAGAATTAACGATAGAAATCTCTGGTACACACTAAATGATATCCCTTTACTTATCGGGCTCTACACACAATTAGAAGAAATCTAAGAAGAAATTGTAATAATACAATACAATTTCTTTACACTTTAAGCACATTTGTTTGTCTGGAGAGAATTTTTTTCCCCAAAGATTACACACTGAATGCTATATGAAACAACTGCTCTCTGAATTCTTTTTTCCCAAGGCTCATTCAGTACCATATTCTCGCTCATTTTATTAGAAAACGACACCAAGCTATGCTCAGAAGCCTGCACACTACATAGTCAGTGAGGATATGAACACTCTTTATTTTAACATGATTTGCATGGAGTCTTAACTACCTGCCCAAAAGCCTGCAATGAGAGATAAAACGCTTGGGAATAACAAAATGCATTTTAAATCCTCTCATTCAACAGCTCCTCCAACCTTCCTTTCAGAGGGAAGGGAGTCAAGTCCAGCCTGTCACCATGATGTATTGTCACCTAAAGTCACATCTGTGAAACCCGGGGCGGGGGGGTGGGGGTGGGGGTCGGGCGGGGGGAGGAGGGGGAAGGAGAGGCAGGGTAGTGGGTAAGGAGGATGGTGTTTGTAATTCCATTTCATAAGCTCTAACAATTACACAAGAAATGTAGTTCTCTTTTCCAACTGTTCTATGCATCTTGTTCTCCAGACAAAAATTTTGTCTGTCACCGTCTCTGAAAAAATAAAATTCTACAGTAGAACCTAATTTCTGGCACTGCATACTCCTGCACCACTAAAAATGTGTGTGTGTGTGTGTGTGTGTGTGTGTGTGTGTGTGTGTGTGTGTGTATGTGTTACATTTCTAAGGAGCTTCCAGTCCTCTTGTTTTCGTAATTGTGTGATGTGGTTCAAAGAAAGCCTACCAATCCAAACTTTGTGATGCCCTTGCTGTTAGGACATAGTTCATCACCATCTTATTCATTCTTTGTAGCTTTTCCAAACCTTTCCCTTTCCCTACTACTTTAAGCCGCTGTTCCCATCATCTACAATCTTGGCAGGATTATGGTGAGCTTTTAAAATTTTATGTATGTATGTATTTATTTATTTATTTATTTATTTATGTTTATTTATTTAATCTATGCAATCCATAGAAGAATGGGTCCCTCTTCTCTTCCTCTAAATATCTGTCTTATCAATATAACTCCTTCCCATACCTGAAGTCTTACAAGTAGTGTTTCCCTATGGAATCACGCCCTTCCATCTTTAATCAGCACTTTGTTGCTCAAATGCGGAACCTCTGGCCCCTTGCTCGACCTCCTGAATTACAGTCCACGTTTTCACTCGCTACCTATGAAATGTGTGTGCAGTCACACCCACAGAGCAGCAGCCTGTACCTCTTGTCTCATCCCAGCTTCCCTCTTGTTTCACTCCTCCACCAATGTTTACAAAGATGTCACTATCACCTCTAAAATACCTTTCTTTTATCCTGCTAGTTTCTCCACCTCAAACTACCTCACTTTACTGCTCAATTTGTGAATGTACGACTTGTATTTCTCTCTCTACCTACTGATTCCAGAATACCTGTCGACTCTGGCTGCTACATAATTTGTCCCTGGAAATCTTGACAGCTACTAATGCCTTTCTACCAAGATCTACTAAACATGTTTCAGCTCGATCATACCACTGGGTATAATTATCATTAGTTGAACTTTTGGTAGTCTCATGAATAATAAATAATAAACTCTACATTACTGCCAAACCTATTTTGCATAAATATTTACTCATGTTCTTCTACCTTTTATGACCTCCAAACACCCTTAACAGTCCCAGGTTGATTCAGTTTCTGTCCAGAGAAATATTTTAGGCGCTGTATTTGTTCTCTAATGCTGAATAACCACCACCAGAGAAAGTAGTTTAAAACAGCACATATCTGCTATCTTACACGTTTTCTGAAAGTCAAAAATCCAGGAGCAGCTTAGCTGGGTGTTTCTGGGTCAGAGTCTCTTATGACATTGCAGTCTAGATATCAACCAGGCTGCCATCATTGGAAAGCTTGACTGGGGCTACAGCAGGGATTTTCAACCTTAGAATGATTCATGTTTTGGGCTTTGTTTTGATGGGATTTATTGTGTATTACAGGATGTTTAGCAGTATCCATGGCCTCTACCCTCTAGATACCAATAGTGTCTCCCTTCCTACTTGTGACAATCAAAATGTCACCAGATACTGCCAAGTCCCCTGGGGAGCAAAATCACCTCCAGTTAAAACACTGAGCTAGAGATTCTGCTTCCAAGATAGCACACTCACAGACTGTTACCTGAAGGCCTCAGCTCCTTGTTGGCTATTGACAAGAAGGTCTCGGTGCCTTTCCCCATGGGCTCCTCCATAGGGCTGCTTGGGTGTCCTTATGACATGGCAACCATCTTTCCCCAGAGTGAATGGTCCAAAAGAGAGCATGGAGGAAGTTGTGATAGCTTCAGTGATCTAGTTTTCTAAGTCTTACTCCTTCACTTCTACAACACATATTCTATTTGTTAGAAGCTAGTGACTAAAATCAATTCCACATTCAAGGGGAGAGCTCCATTTCTTGAAGCTCCATTTCTTGAAGGCAGAAGGATCAAGAATTTCTAGAAATCTTTTATAAGTGCCACAGGATCCCTATTAAAAACACTCTTCTCGTATAAAATGTTCATGAACTGATCATGATATATCTAATTGATCTTCTCTATCCTATGTGTCATTTTTACTTTTGTTTTGTTTTGATATCTTTGGTTTTTTTGGCCTCCATTGTTTCTTTTAATTTTACTTATTTTTTTTTTCTCTTCCTCCTATAATGAAATCTGAAGCTGTCTAATCTGGAACTCTCTAAAGTCCTTTTCACACAGACACCCCTTTGTTTCTAAGGCCCTCTTCTTATCCCAGACTTCATTAGCTCACAGTAGTCTCCCATTGAACTCCTACCACCTCATTTTACACTTAGTACATTTTGTCCTCTTTAGCTGAACTAAACTAAATAAGAAAATGAAACAAGAGCACTAGAAATAGTTGGCCTAATTTTCTTACTCTTTCTTCTGTTTATCTCTCTGGCTTCTTGTTATTGGGACAGCATAGGGACTTGGGCATAGGTCCAAAGGAATACAGGATGGCCAGAAGGAAAGCCAGATACGCTGACCGCAAAAATGTCACCACCGCATCACTCCCTACACAAACTATTATCTCTCTTCCAACCACTTACTTCTTTACAGATGTCAAAACCACTGTTAAGCACACGCAGCTGTCTGAGGTTTGACCGCTATATGACCTTCTTGAGGTGAGCATAATGAGTAGTCCACCATCTTGCCTCCACAGCACAGGCGCAAACATAGTTACCAGGTAATGTAGCCAGTACAGGAAGCTAGCCTTTTCCCAAAAGCCCACCTTTCATAAAGCCCACTTTGTCCCCAGCGTATAAAAGCAGCCAAGCAGGGCCAGCCCGAGTCAGTTCAGATAACTTTCCTTTCCTTGGTGCTGCCTCCCGTGTGATCGAGTTTGAGCTTAATAAAATGTCTGGAGATTTTTCTGGGCTTTCCTCTCAATTTCTTTCTTGGGGAACCCAGAAACCCGAATGTTGTTAACATTGCCTTCTGCCTTTCTCAAATACCAGTGGAATTATATCCTTCCATGAGTTATACATGTTTGTATGCAAAGGCTGATAGGGAGACAAAATGATTCATTTGAAATGTGGTGTTGGAGGAGAGCTCTATGAATACTCTGAACTGCCAGAAAAAGGAACACAAGTGGGTCCTAGAACAATTAAGCCTAAAACATCGCTGGAGGCAAAAATGACAAATCTGAAGCTGTCCTACTTTGGGCACATCATGAGAAGGCAGGGTTCTTTGGGAAAGACAATTATGCTGGGGAAAATAGAAGGCAGCAGGAAAAGAAGAAGAAAATATGAGATGGATTGACTCCGTAAAAGAAGCCATAGGCACAAGTCTATAGGAGCTGATAGGGGTTTGAGGATGGGACATGTTGGATATCACTCATTCGTAGGGTGGCCTGGAATCAGAGCCGACTCAATGGCACATAACACATCACACACACACACACACACACACACACACACACACACGCACGCGCACACACACACACACACACACACACACTTGAGCAAAACTTCTCTTGTTAAATGTGGTGTCTGAAAGTTTGTTTTTTTTTCCAGTGTGTGTGTTCTTAAAAATATCTGGATCAGAATAACTTGATGAAATGTAGAAATTCAGGTTCTATCTGAACAAACTGTCTTTGTGAAATCTTTGGAGGAGGGGGTCTAAGAATCTGCCTCTTGTACAAAATCTAAGAAATTACCAATTTTTTTTCTATAACAATATCAAATAAATGATTATATGCTCATGAATAAGTTCTTGATTTCTAAGAGAGGAAATCTACATCAAATGTTTTATGGCCCTGAAAATGATTTGACCAGTTAACAATTGTTACACAAACTGATGTGGATGTAGGGCTCAGCAATCTGCATTAGTCTTCTGAAGCTTACTTTCAGTGTCTATAATACTCAACGTCAGAATCAGTGTTGATTTCCCCAGCTATGAATCACTTCCTCACCAAAATTTGGGCATCACCCTTATGACTTTCTTTATATTAGCTGATGAGAGAGAAATGAATCCCTCATGCTGACATAGGAGAGGTCAATCAAACAACAGTGTTTGTTGTTTTGCTTTTCATGAGATGCTACACATAAAGAGACAGCATTTAAGTACCAGAAACGCTTTTAGAAAATTAATAGCTCTTTGGGAGGAGTTGACAGCTGCAAGTATAGCCTAGGGCCAGTATCCTAGTTAATGAATAGCAGCATAGGCAAAATTCTAAGTCATGGTTACAGAATACTAAGCAATTACAAAATATTAAGGGTGGGAAATATACTACACAGCCTGAAAGGAAAATGCACACATTCTCTCTCTCTCTCTCTCTCTCTCTCTCTCTCTCTCTCTCTCTCTCTCTCTCTCTCTCTTCACACACACACACACACACACACACACACAAAGTTGAAGAATTTTGGAATTTGAAGAACTAGTTCATAACAGTTTTGTTTGTTTGTTTTAATAATTTTGTTGAACTCCAAGTAATCAGTAATCGCAGGGTACCACCTGGCACCATGCTTATCTGGCTTGATTGATTGAACAGGGTTAATTTCTGGAAATTCGTGGATTTCCCTGAGTCTTTGAGAAGCATACAGGGGTGCAATTTGCTATAAAAATATTCTTTCAATGCAAATATCCACCATTACCACAATGAGGTCAAATGTGAGTTTTCTAAAAAGAGTGTTTCTAATAAGAACTGCAAAACATTCTTGGCAAATAACCAGTTGGTCCAATCCCCTTCAGGAAGAGACATGAATAAACTTTAGCATGGCTTGTAGCAACTTAAGGCTATGTCTGTAGGATGACCCCAGATCCCATTAAAATGCCTGTCTAAGAAAATTCGATACTATCTAGAGGTCTTACTGTCAAAAACTAGTGATAGGCTGATAAGCCCTTGAACTCCCTCTTAAAGCAGATACTTGAAGAAGTTTGCAATTATAAATCCTTCTCTTTGAGATGTAAATCTTCTATCACCCAAAACTGTCTTCTCAAGGACCCGGGAGCCATCTCTTTGAAATGCAAATATTCAAGAAGATAGCTCTCCCTCTGGGTGCTCGTGGGAGGGTAAGGGCTTAACTTTGGTGGGCACCTTACTTCAACTTGCACCAGGATCTCTTGTCACAAAGATAGGAGACACTTATATTCCTCCAGATAATAAGTGCCAATTACATACCCATATGGCACAGAAAGGCCATGAGAACCAAACCACGCCTGTTCATGGCCCTTCAGTGCCTTTCTTTCCACAAGTCCCAGAATTTTAAAAGTCACCTGCTTTTTAATCTAGTGAAGTTGAGCTCAGTTTATACTGGGCTCTCCTCCCTATTGCAATAGCTATTACTAAATAAAATCTGGCTTTACTACCTTTCACCAGTGCCCAGATTTGTTTATCATTGACAGTAGGACTCACCATAATGGGAAGTTAAATCACATTCGTCCTTTGATTGAAAATTGGAGGATATGTTACGAGGTACCTCCAGATAGAGAACATGAATATAAACCACATGTGAATGGTAATGATGTTGAAATTTATATGAGTTGTGTTCTTAGAATCTGGGACATAGTGAAGGTTGAAAATCCCCTACCCCATTCTTTTGTGTTCCTAGAAATGAGACATAGCTAAGTGCACATCACCACCCTGCTCTTGAATTGTGACAAGAGCCATCTAAATCATCCCTCATACTCCTATGGACTTAATGACTCTTCCTTTACTGGACTCTGTAGAATCCTGGCCCCATTCCTCTTCTTTGAGCTGTTCCTCAAGGGGCATAGTAGAGTCAGCTGTAGGGCTTAGAGGTAGCTGAGATGGGAGGAGGACAGGAGCACACAACCTAGCCCCAATAATGTCTACTGGCTGGTTCCCTCCCATTCTTTGTTATGGAGAATTATGATTTTTCAAATTTAAGTAAAAGTGCCATACGAACACAGTTTTAATATTCCTCCTGTCCCATTCTAACCAAATCGCTGACCTTAAGCACTGATATTATAGAAATTATGGAAAGGCCAATAATACATGTTTAAACTATTTTGATGCAAGATGACAGCTTTTACCTCCAGGTGCTACAGCTAGAGGAGGGGTAGTGCTCCATAAGACAGAAAATTATCACAGAAGATCAGGATTTGGAGAAAAGGAAGAGACTTTGAGACAGGGCTCAGCACAAAAGTCTTGTTTGCTTCCCCCCCCCCACCCCCCACCTACAACCTTGAAGGGCTGCAAATCTACTGTTACAGCTTTAGTGGAAGACTCAAGGAGAAGGCTGTAAAAAAGCATTAGCATTACAAAGGAGTCTATATCCACATATTCTGGAAGTCTTGCTTTGTCCTGAATTTGGCTACTGGCAATCAGAAATCAAAATAGCACAAGCAATAGAAATGTATTCGTTCAGCTGATGATGGTTGAGGCAGAAAAGTGTTTACACGCTGAAAAATAACTTTGGAGCAATTACAGATGAATAATGCCTGAAAAGAACAGCAGCACTGCTGGCAGTCTGGGCTGTAGAAATAGGTGAGAGAGGATAAGAGGAGTATATTCAAGGGGACTTCTAAGAATTTAAATAGTGATTCTGATTGGGCAAGGGCAGTGTCTTTCACCAGCCACTTCAAATGAAAAATGCACTGATGCGCTTCGTCTAGTATTTTAATCTTGTGCTCAGATAGAAAGATCCCACACCTTGCAGAAGGTGCTGAAAAAGGAACTATTCTCTGGCTGTGACAGATCTTGGATGAATTAACACCTTCTGTTATAAGTGAGAAGCTTTTCAATTATTGTTTAAACGTTGGTAAAATAAAATAGATGAACTATTTCTAAGAGTGCCTGGTATTGAATGATTCTAATTTAATACTTTTGTTATGGCACCTCTAACTCATTAAAGTACTAGGAAAAATATATAAAAACACATGACAGAAAAAGGGAAGTCAGGTAATCTTTGTTATAACATCAATAGGCTCTTCCAAGATTTCGAAATAAATTATTTCGGATTGAAGAGGACAAGATGCAGGTTTCACTTCATCTAATAGAGTCCATCTGAAAAAATAAAAAGTGAAGTGGGGGGATAAACATACTTAAACTTGGATGATTGAAGCAAGCCTTCATCTCTATTTTGCCCTAAAGGGAAAAAGTTGTGTTTCAGTGGAAAACTATGCACTTTTTAGCACCCTTTTCTGTAATATCTGAGTCTGATTCTGTGGGAGTTATTTTATAACTCTGTAAATTGGATATAACTAATAGCAATGCAAAATAATTCTTGTCTGTCGACATGTCCGTTCTGTCCTGTCTGGTAGAGGTTCAATTGATTTCCCTCCCCTATTGTAAGAAAGTGGTTTTGTCTCTATTTGCACATTAATTTCTACATTCTTAATTATAAATATATCATTTTTTTTGGATTCTTCGTTGAAATGGTTGTAATGGCTCACTATTTTCCTCATTAATAAGTTAAAATCTTCAGCATGTTGAGAGTCATGATTTTACCGTATTTTACCAATTATATCTAACAGCTCAGAATTTAACTTCAACAACAATAAAAAAAAGAAAGAAAGAAAAGGTCTGAGCCCTCAAGATTAAAATAAATTAAGCAGAGACATTAAATTAAGCAGAGAACAGTGAAGCAGTGAAGCAGTGTCATGCGGAGTCTCTGCTCCTGCTCCCCACATAGGAACGCAGGACATGGTGAGGCCAAAAAGGAACACCAACAGAGCTATAGATAGGGGAGTCAGACCACTATATTCTCGCTGACGGCTGGGTTAGAGACACAGAAAGCAAGAGCCACACGATCTGCAACTTGCCGTCCGCTTCTCTACCAACCAACCAACCCCATACTAACTGCACTCCACCGTCCTAACTGCAATCCGTGCTTGCCAGCCACCATCTCTTCTTGCTAGCCCCCATTTTCTGCTAGGGTAGCCACAGCAGTTATATTAGTGGCCAATGGCTCACTGGTTACAGCTGATGGCCAACTAGTCACAGCTGATGGCCATGCAATCACAGTTGATGGCCATTTACTACCTGAGCCAGCACTTTTCCACATGAGGACGAGAGCCTGGAAACTGTGCTCCAGGCACTGTCACCACAAGTGGTTTAGAAGCTAAAAAATTTCTACTTATAATTGATTTAGGAAGTGAACACATTAGAAAGCTAGTAACTGTACACACAGAAAGAAAGCCCCAAAGAAACAAGCCATTCCTATATGTTAACCCTGAAAAGCATAAGGAATTGAAGGAATTCAGGTACCCTCTGAAGGTGGGATGGAACTGAAAACATGGTGGCATAAAGCTTGTAAAAGAGTTCGATAAATTAAAGCCCCTAGCCTCAGGGGTAGCTCTTCAGATGTTAGCTTCTAGAAACCTGGCAGCCAAACACAGACGGCAGGAGCCTAGAAGATCTACTGTTGTAGTAACCCATTTGTCAAAGAGAAAAGACTTATCACTGCTTGTGAAACCCAATTTACCCTACATTGAGAGTTTCCAATCAGTTGTCTTAAAGCTTTTAAATAGAAATGGTTAATTAAGGCTCAGACATTTGAGAAATTATCCAATTAGAGAGAGAGAGAGAAACCAAGAGACAGAGAAAATAAAAAGAATTCAAAAGAAAAAGAGGAACTAAATCAGGGAGTTAAATTATAAAGAAGCAGAACCCAAGATTAGCCCAGGAATATACTGGAGAACGGGATTATACACAATACACTTGAATGTAGCAAGAGTCATCCCATTATAACAGAAAAAGGGTAGACTATGTAACAATCAGAGTTTGGAAAACAGCTTTGCAGGGAAAATGTAATAAATTGGAACAAAAATTACCAATGGATTCAAGTCTTTTTCAAGATGACACAATCAATAGGTCTTATGTGTAGACATTGTGATCCAAATAAAGAGTGTCAATAGATTATGATTCATGTCATGAGATACTTTGGCAATCATATCTACAAGAAAGAGTAGTCAAGATCTGCTCATATTTTATCCCCTCGTGCGAGGGAAGAGAAAAAATAAACATGTGGGATTACAACAAACTAAAAAGTTTTTTTCACAGCAAAGGAAACCATCAATAAAACAAAAAGGGATCCTACTGAATGGGAAAAAATATTTGTCAATGATATATCTGATAAGGGATTAATATCACAAATCTATAAAAAACTTACTCAACTCAACTCCAAAAAAACAAACAACCCAATTAAAAAATGGGCAGAGGACTTGAGGAGACATTTTTCTAAAAAGGACATACAGAAGGCAAGAAGACATATGAAGAAATGCTCAACCTCACTAACCATCAGAGAAATGCAAATAAAAACCACAATGAGATACCACCTCACTCCAGTCAAAATGGCTATCATCAATAAATCAACAAACAACAAATGCTGGCGCGGATGTGGAGAAAAGGGAACGCTAGTGCACTGTTGGTGGGATTGCAGATTAGTGCAGCCACTATGGAAAACAGTATGGAGGTATCTCAGGAATCTGAAAATGGAACTACCCTATGATCCAGTAATTCCACTCCTAGGCATCTATCCGGAGAAATCCAAAACTCCAATTCAAAAATCAGTATGCACTCCTATGTTTATTGCAGCACTTTACACAATAGCCAAGACGTGGAAACAACCGAAATGCCCATCGGTAGATGACTGGATTAAGAAGCTGTGGTACATTTATACAATGGAGTATTACGCGGCCATAAAGAAGAAAGAAATCTTATCATTTGCAACAACATGGATGGATCTAGAGAACATTAGTTAAGTGAAATAAGTCAGAAAGAGAAAGACAAGTACCACATGATCTCACTTATATGCGAAATCTAAAGAAAAGAATATGTGAATGAACTAATCAGAGACAGTTTTGAGGACACAAAGAAAAAAAACGAGAGTTGTTAGATGGGCGGGGGCGGGGGGGTTGGGGATAAGGGGAAAGGTGAAGAGATTAGGAAGCAGCTGGTAACCACAAGATGGCCTCAGGGTTTTCTGAAAATTAATTTGGGGGAAAAAAAAAAGATCTGCTCATATTTTTGAACATTTTATTACATAAATTTCATGCAAAAAACGTATAATAAACCTTATCATCCATTTCAATAATGATTAACTTGTGGTCAATTTGGTCTCATTTTCTGACCTCCAATTATTATAAATTAGCCTCATATCATTTCATCCATACATATATTTTAGAACCTATCTCTACATGACAAACATCTTTTTAAATATATATATGTATATATATATACCATTATCTCACCAAAATTAACAATAGTTTCCTAAGTAATCAAATATTCAATTAGTGTTCACATTTCTAATTGCTTCATAGGTGTTTAAAACAGTTTACACTTTTTTTTTGCTTTGCATGTGTCTTTAAATAAAGTCCACACATTGCACTTGATTGATATTTCTCTAAAGTTTATTTTACCCTATAGATTCCTTTCTCATTTTTCTCTTTATCTTCAATATATTTGTTGGAGAAACCAGGTGGGATTTTTTTTCCCTTTAGATTTCTCCATAGTCTTATTGTTGTTAGCTTCAGCCATTTGTGTCACTTGATATATTTCTCCATTTTCTGCATATTCTGCAACTTAGTAGTTGGATCTAGAGGTTTGATCAAAATAAGGTTCATGTTTGTTAATCATGAGTAATTCTTAGCTGGTATACATTCTTACAGCATGAAGTATGTGATGTTTGGTTTTCTCTTATTTGTCTCATTTATTGATGCTAGCAGCTGTAAATAATCAATGTCTAGGTCGATTGATTCATTTGGAGTTGTAAAATGGTAATTTTCTAATAATCTCTCAGTTCTTTCTCACTTGCCAGCTAGAATACTGAAAAAAAATCTTCCTTGATATATTATTTGGTTACCCATTGACAAATGAGATACAGAAAAAAACGAAAAACAAAAAAGAACCCAAAAACCAAGATAAAAGCTTTGTTCTCTCTAATCTTACTTTTTAAAAACAATGTGTTGATTCACAAGCTTCCTGCAATGGTAAATAATAAATTTTGTGTCTTTTGCATTACTGTGAATACGTAGATGTTTAACACGTTTGATGTGTTTTAATCAATTATTGACCTTATTAATGCTTGAATTGCCTGACACTTGGCCAGTTGGTTTCTGACTCTGTTGTGACTTTGGCTCCAAGCTGGCTCCTGAGGAGTCTTAATGGGCTCTTGTAGTTTCTTGGCTTCCTTGATATTTGTTATTAAAATGTTCCAGGCTCATCTTACATGTCTGGTGTAGACTCAGAATTGGCCATTTATCCAAGGAACCTTGTTTTGTTATTCACTTGTGGTTATTTTAGGGGGGAAACAAACACACAAGCAAACAAAAAACTGTAAATAGTATGAAAATGTTGTTCCACTTAATATTTTAGGTGAATTTGACATACACACACACACACACACACACACACACACACATATATATGTATATATATATTATATATGATATCATATAACATAAGCCTTCAACTTTGTTAAAGAAATATAGATAACAGACACACAAATTAACAAATATAAGCCTGGGAGATCAAATAAAAATTTCCAAAATGTTAACATAGATTTTCTCTGTGTAGTTTAATAATTAACAATTCTTTTTTCTTTCATATTTATATGTATCTGTATTTTATAATAGCATATGTTACTTCAAGAAAAAAAAGCAGACTGAAAATTGAAAAAGAGTTCAGGTTTTGTAGTTAGGACTTTGGATTATGGCAAATAAAATTACTATAACAATTCCTGTCAATTCATACAAGCTGCCCTTCAAAGAATAATAAACATGAATTAGTTAATACTTGCAAGACACTTTAAAAATAATAGGCCTGTGTGGCATTGTTCCACTTAATTTATGACATATTAATAATGCATTTATTCATCTGGCATTAGATGTAGAGCTTAATGAATTAATAAATATAATATCCAATCATGTTTAATGAAGACCTTTCAAATGACTCATTTAAATGATTCTGTTATAATTTTATAATAATAAGCACACTTATCATTTTTATTGCATTTGCTCCTTGAAAGTATTGTGCAAACACCTAGTTAGTTAATACTTGATACATTCATCTTGAAGTAAGATAGATAAAATGTATCCTTGTTTTAATTCTACTAATAGTCCAGTTTAGACAAAAGATGAGCTGAAAAATCTGCTCTTGCTCAGTTCCTGGAGAAAAGTCGCTACTTGATTCTGGATTTGAGTTCAGGATAGAACAATGATAAGGCAAAGACAATCGTAAGAAATGTCATGGAGACCAGTGTTTAACTTCTTTTTTAAGAATAAGGTCACGTGGCCTAAATAGCTACAGCTCTAATGTATTAGCAGTTGCATGTGTCTCACTGACTGGATAAAACAACCAGGATTCTTGCAGCTACTGCCATGAAAATCGTACAGCTGAGAAATCTTTAAAACAGAGGAGGAAGGTTTGTTTCAAATGACAGCATAAACATAGCTTTTTTGTTTTTCAATGAGAGTGTTAAAAAATTCTGAACTTCTGGCAGTTTTGAATAATTTCACTAAAAAACTGAAAGAGACACTTCACCTCAACTCCCTTCAGCTAAATATCCCATTGGCTTTCTACAATGGTTGCTAATGGCCAAATATGGTGAGGACTGGCTTCACAACTACCTGATTGCTCTTCAGGTGGGTAAATGGTATGCTGTGCTCAGTTTAAAGTCTTCATACATAAAGAGACACCAATAGCTTATTCCATTTGATCTTTCATGTGGAAACAACAGAATTCAAGGGAATGTTTCCAATAAAAGATTGTAGTTTGCAGTCTTACCAAGGTAATGGTTATATGACAGAATTTTTTTTTTTTTAATTTGATTTAAAGAATTCCTTGGAGTGTGATTTTGGATAAGATCTCAGGTGTCTGGCAGGAAGTGATTCGCAACAATGGATGAGCTCCAATCCCTGACATAATTTGTGAACACCAGCTGGGACATTAGTCACAATTCATTTCAGCCTCCAGGTCAGAGTGGGCAAATTTAAGGCTGTATTTATAATCATTGCCTTTAATAATGAACATCTTAAAGATAACCAAATATTTTCAAGGACACAGTGCAATATAATGTTTTATTTTTCATGAGAGTAATTATACTCAAAACAGAACCACATTCTGAAGTTTAGTCCATTTAATTGTTTTATGCTTGGGCTAATTCTAAGTCTCCAAACTAGATGTAATGTACATTGATTAATCAATTTCACCTCTGAGCCTGGTGTGAAAAATGGGTGTGTTGCTACTATTAACCTTTATGAAGAAATCGCTTCAGCATCAGTAGCAAGAGCATGTCATCCAGGAACAACACTTATGCAGGCCCGATGCATGCACTTAATTCAGCACTGTATCTTTACCCCCTTTTCCTCTAGTTTTGTTTCGTGATTTTAAACTTACAGGAAACTTGCCAGTCAGGAACAAAGAATGTTTTCTCCTGAAAATTTTGAGAGTAAGTTGCTGACGTGATGCTCCATCACCCTCTGGGTTTTTACAGACAATGATGTTTTCATACATGCCCATAACACAACTAGCAAATTTAGGAAATTAACCTTGTTACACTGGATCATCTAATCCTCAGATTCCATTCAAGTTTTACCAGTTTTCACAATAATGTCTTTTGCAATAAGAAGATCTGAGTAAGAATTGAGCATTACACTTAACAATCATATCTCTTTCGTTTCCTCCAGTCTGGGACATTTCTTCAATCTTTCCTTGACTTTCATAACTTTGACACTTTGGAAGAGTACAGACCAGTTATTTTGTGGAATATCTCTCAATTTGAGTTTTCCTGATGTTCCCTCATGATTAGAGTCACGTTATATAGTAAAGATGCAATATCCGATTTTTCTGATCGCATCCTATGGGGTGGTGAACAGTTTACTTGTCCCAGTGCTAACGATGTTGATTACAATGACGCATGCCAGACTTCTCCACTATAAACTTACTCTCCCTTTTGGTAATTAACAAGTATTTTGTGAAAAGGCACTCTGAAACTATGTAAATATCCTGTTCCTCACCAAATATTTAATCACTTATTTATTTCTATCAGAATGGATTTATTTTTTTTCCTATTTTACTCAATGAGCTAGTATCTATTACTATCATTATTTATTATAATGTTCAATTTGTCCCAAATTTGGCCAAGTTTGGGAGTCTATGTAACTGTTTGTGTGTTCTTTATATATATCCTCATCATTCTTTGAGAAGCTCCTTGCTTTCTTATACAAAAAGACACCCCAGGTTTTTCTTGTACTTTCCTTGCTCCAGTTCCACCTGTAATCAACCATTTCTCTAAGACACTAAGTTTTTTTTGGAGGAGAAAGATTTTTAGAAACCGACCTATGGAGTGTCACTGCTCCTAGGCTCTCTGATGACAGCACACACACACACACTCACACACAAACATACACACACCATATACATGTACATATATGCACACACATTTATATCCATATATATTTCTATATCTTTATATATAGAAAACCCTGAGTCCAGACTAATAGCTCTAATTCCAACCCCACACCATGAGGTTCATCCTCCTTTTCTCCTTTCTCTGATTTGAAACTATCTTCTCCTACTGCGAGAAACATGGCTCTCGTCACCATTAATGTATTTACTTACTGACCAATCTTCCATTGTTGCCACCACCCCCTTTGCCATGAATGTCCCTCACCCTGCTTAGTTATGGGCACCCTGCACCAAGCCACCCTACATGTAGACACCTCCTCACTCACTTTGGTTCGGACGTCCTTATACTGGAAACCCTCTTTCCCACTGCATGGACTCCTTCTTCCCACTTGTGCTCCAAAACCTAACCCTAATCAACTCTAGCTCCCACCCCCAGCCATCCTGGAACAGACACATACTTTGTCCTGCTCCACCCTACAGCTGCAGCATGGAGTTGTTTGAGAACGGAAGGAAAAGAAGAGAAAGTTTTAGTTTTATTTTGTAACACTCCTATTGTTACACTCCAAGTACACTATGCATGTCTAGTCTATTGTTTCAAGGTAACTGTTTCTACCCCAGATTTGTATGGGTCACATTTGTATGGAATAATGCAGAGGTGGTGAGGACAGATAAAACTCATCCAAGAAATGGCATTTGTCCCCACCAACAAACAGACAGTGAATCCTGCCCCAGCCGAATTGAAGCCTATTTTATTTGAGCTTTCTTGTGGGGAGCCAACAGAAGGAGGCTGCTCAGTTTTAGAGGAACCTCAGAAGATAGGACCAGGCTCCTTCTCAGGAGTGGGTACCACCAACAACTCCAGCATGAGAATGCATGTCTACAGAATCCAAAAATAACAAACATAGCTAAAGCAGGACAAAAGCTGTTGAATTTTGGGTCACCACAGTTTTAGAAATTTAGTCAAGTTTGAATCTTTAGTTAGTGAGGAGAGAGAAACTTTCAAATAAGTATATGGGTTCTGACACAAGAAAAATGTAAGATAGAATAGTCCAATAGAACAAAAGGAAAGACAAAAGGCCAAATGAAAGCCACAGTAAGAGACTCTAAATCAGAGTTAAGAGTTGATATACTTACTATCTTAGCCTCTGCTGAGACTCATGTCTCTGAATTGCTTGGGGTTTGTGGCATATAAAGCCATGTGGGTTCAGGTCTGTCTTCAAGTATTTTCAAGTGATCTTATGATTAACTTGATAAATTTCAATGATGTAAGTATTCTTTCTAATTCAGTTAAGAAAAAATATTGTAGATCAGTTCATAGCAACCCATACACCCAGTAGCTTTTCCAGGGCCCAGGTGAGCAGATCGTGACTGATTTCATCCTCTTTCCACACCCCTTCCCCACATTTATAGAACATTGCCTCTGACTGCTTCTCTTGTCTTCTGTCTCCTACCATTTATAACAATGCAACATTATAACATATAGCACTCTACCCTGATGCTTTGCATATTGAAGACAAATGGCTAATCAAAGATGTGTGGGTTGACAGATGTGAAATATGTCCTGTTATCATTTAATGGTTCCTTACACTTTCTTCAAAGTACTTTCTACTGGTCAAAGTTTGACCTTGTTTATGACAAAATCTGGGGCTGATTTATTCCAGACTTCTTTGAGTGTATTCCTCTACATAAGAGATTTTCACATATTAGGGATAAGCTTTGAATCTCTTACAGGTCCATTTCATGGGAACTTTAAAAATAGTGAAGGAATCTGTTTTATTGGAATTTTTTGTATGTATCTACCAATTCATCTTGAAATCAGACCTGTTATTTTCAATCATCTATAAATATGTAAAGATCACAAAAAGGATAAAAAAGGGATAAAATATATCTATCCTGCTCTTCTCACTCTCCAAGTAATGGTTAATGGTGTAACATCCACCAGCTTTTTCACCCTTCCAACTCTATTAGATCATGTGGGGTTTGATTTGGGCTCCTGTCCGAGTCCACTGATTTGTGACTATGTCATACAACTTCATCTGTAGGATAAAGTAGCCTTTTAATTTGGCAGAAGATCCTGCTATTTACTGTTCAGGGCTAATCCCCACCCTTCTTGGCTAACAGAAACTTGGTTTTATTTATGATGATACTGGGTCCAGTCAGGATATGGTTAATGATTGATTTAAAACACTCATGGAGATTCTACTCTTCTATGTCCCTTTTGCCACTAGTATATTTATGTGACTCATATCTAACAAATAAGCTATACGTCTTCTGGAGGATTTCTAGAAAACAGTTTTCTCCCAATGAGCAGAAACCCCTTTTAAGCCATACCATTTTCTTTCTTCCTTAAACATGGTTATATGAAGATGTGATGCTTGGAACTGTAGTCGCCATGACCATGAGTTCACAAGCCTGTGAATGGCAGAAAGACAGAACGACCTGAGAACTTCATATCATCAACAAGCCACTGCATTAAAGATAAAAGTCACCTTTATCCAGATATTTTAGCTACAGCTTTTCTGGTATTGCAGCCCAAAACATTTCTAACTGGTGTAAGTTCCCATTCAAGTTGCTGTCCATAGCTCCTTGCAAAGAGTAAGAGCTGAATTAATGGGTATTAAATGAATCCATTCATAACCGCCAAAAGAAGAAGTGAAGTAAAAGATTAAACAAAATAAATAATAACAATGTACAAGGTGGATAAGGGCAGTATGATTCAAAAGTACTTTGGGGTACCTAAAATGGGCCATTCATTCTGATTGTTAGATACAGAGGAAAATAATCTAATATTACATAGGTTCTCTCTTTTGAGAAGCTCACCACGCGACAGAAACACACAGGGGGAAACAATATGATATGAGTCATAACAGAAATTTTTCCAGGGAAAAGTTCAGAGAAAGTAACAAAGATGGGATATCTGAATGGATCCTTGAAATATGAGTGTTTCTAGTAAAAGGAAGTGTGATGGCAAGAGGACTAGAATTTGAAATGAACACTCCAGGTAAAGGGAAGCGCATGGAGGTATAAAATCTCTGACCCTTTTAGGTAATACGACAGAAGGTGCCACAAAGAAAGCCTCTGGATGTTTTCTACTGCTAAATGTGGGCAAATTATATCTCCAACTCCCTGAAACAGTAGCTTCAGTGTGCAATATATGCCCAGAAACCACTTGTTATCAAAGGACATCATTCTGTTGTTGTTTTTTTTTAACTTAATGCTTCACTATGCACATCGATAGCCCATGTCGATAGCCCATGGAAAGAAACACACTGAAACACTTAGGGAAAAAATGGACACTGATGTATTTTGGGGGAAAAAAAGTTATATGTTGTTTGACTGATTGATTGATAGATTGCAAATGATAAAGTGAATAGGGTAACATGTGATCAATAGCAGAGTCTGAGTAAGATCATACGAATGCTCTTTGAAACATTTTTATTTTTGCACCTACTCAATACATTTGAAATTATTCCCAAGGCGAAATTAAAAAACAACAACAGCAAAACAAAAACAAAACCTAAAACCCTGAACATTGTCAGGGCTGCATGGAGCTACCCTGTCTTTTGAGAACATAATATCTAAAAGAAAACTAAGCCCATCTGGAAATCAGTGGTACTGTTAATCACATTACCTGTAAAGACTAAGAACAAGCAAGATGCCTCTGGTGATGCCCGCAGTCAAGTGGGAGCAAAAGATGAAGGGAAATCAGACGTAATTTTTAAACACCATCTCAACGATTATGTAAATTCCATCATCACTTTGAGATCCTGGAGAACTCATTCACAGAAAGGTTTACGCCTGGAGAACACGCTGAGGTAAAGGTGGGATTCCAAACTACAATCCAGGGCTGTAATGTACTCACTCAGAGAGAGACACTGGGCACAGGAGAATCCGCCACTCAGAATGGTCCCCGAGAGCTCAGGAGCCAGCTGGACATCATTTAGAAGAAACCATAATTGTCTAGCATGTCCTGCATGTGTGTTTTCAGCCAGCACGGCAGTGGAGGCATCGCTACACACTTCTCTCCCCAGGGAGTCGGGGATTAACTAGATGCTTTCTGCAAAGTGCCACATGTTCTTTTTCTCAGGAGACAGATTATGACTAATTCCCACAATTTATCCTGAAGGGAAGGTTAGAGCAACTACCAAAATCCTGCCTTAAAGAAGCCCAAAAAATCATGCACTATATTTGCTTATCTGAATGCAATTGGAAAAGTCATTGTCATAGTAGACATTAAAACCTTGATTCTATTCATATGCGATAAACCCATTACTTAACTTAAGGGATTTAATTTAAGGACCCACAATTTAAGGAATGAAAAAGAGTTTGTGAACAAAAATGTAATTGTGAGAATTTTTCGTTGTGGTGGTTGTTTGTTTTTTTTAATGGTAAAAGTAATGGAAGGAAACTTTCTTGTCCTGGCAGCAGGAATGCCACCCTCCTTTCTTGGGGCTGTGATCTGGTTACCGGCAGCTCACTCCCCCCATTCTTTTGCTGGTGGAGAGGGTGAACCGTGGCTTCTGTTCTGTGGGTTTGCTTTCTTATCATTTCCCCAGAACCATACACAAACACATCCACCATTGGGACACCGGCTTAAAAACCTTGAACCCCATTTCTTTTCACTGACAAAAAGAGAAAATTAGGTTGACACTACCCAGGAGGCAAAGCCATTTTTGAGAATATCGTTTTATTCTGTTTTCTGTTCCCATTGTCAAACCTTTCTTTGAGGATTCCTTCGGTTTTAAATGTGATTACAAATACATTTCTACAACTACCAGTTTTTAAGTCCTACAGTATATGGAGTCATGGTAGAGGGGAAATTTTAATATCCACATTTAATTCCCGAATCTGAGTGGGGAAGCTCTTTGCAACATCCCCACCCAGAGATGGCTCAACTGATGTTTAACCAACTCCAACATTTATCCATTGCAGGAAATTCATTACCTCATGAGGACACTCATTTTCAGAGTACCTATCAGAGAAAGTTCTACCTCCTGCTCCCTGGTGAATATTTCATTAAGAAGTCACACACTTATAACATTGTATGTTTCTCACTGACCAGATTTGTGTCTATATTTTTGCAGGTTGTAACCATTCATATGGGCAAAGAAATTGTTTCCAGGAGGTAACATTAAAATGCACACGTTATTCAATTTATTTTTATATTTCCATCTCCGATTTCCTAAAATCTAGACAAAGAAAACTTATCCAATTGATTGTAATCATGTGAATCCCTCAGTGGGCTATGGGGAGAATTGCAGATATTTTCACTTTTCACGCCCCTATGTTGGAAGCAACTTTATCGGTTTATTGTCACTTTGAGTTCCCATTTAATATTCCCAGAAAAAGGCTGCACAGCCTATACTAATCCCTTGAGCCCTCCTCCCTAATGTTAGCATGCATGCTAAATGCTTTATCTTCAGTATTTTTATCCTTCCCAAATCTCAAAAAGAAACAATTGTCCTCAGTTGAGGAAGTGAATTTCAGAGAGGCTAAGGAGCTAAATCTTGTGGAAAGACAGCAGCAACACCAGGGTCCCAGCTCAGAACCAGAGTTCTACAACAAATTCCTGTGCTCTCTCCAGTACATTTCATGACCATCTAATATTCTTAATATTGAGCCAGATCTATCTTTGTCTTATTTCTCCTGCACAAAATAAGTCGAATCATTGAATACAGTAGTAAATAATGTCCCCAAAGATTCATGTGTACTCCCATTTCCTTAACTGTTCCAAAAATGACAGAGATTCTAGCCACTTCTCTGCACTGGGTCATCACTTCTGAGTGCTGCCCTGAAGGTGCCTAGAGCTCAACAGGATGTCACACAGGAATTTGAAGCAGTATGGACACGGAACCATTTTTCTCCTTGCACAAAAGTCAACATAGAAACTGATCTTAGCTCTGGGCAGTGGCATCACCAGAGGGGGGAGGGAGAGTCAACAGGGGCCTCATCCTAGTTGGGCTAAGATTACCCCTAGAAGTGAGTTCTGGGTCTTAGCTTGAATGATGAGTACAATTTACTAGTGCTGGAGAAAGGGAAGTGTGTCAGCATTCATCTGGCACTTGTGTTAGAACACATTCAAGACAGGCCATCTCTCTGGAGAAGAAAGATACATGTTGTGAATGTTCTGGTAAAAAGACTTGAAAAGATTCTTTTACTATATAATGATTAGAATATGGAATAAAGTTTATCATTTTGATTCCAAGAAACTGCTTCAAATTGTGTGGTTGTTTTTTAGTGTATTACCTTTGTGTTCCATAGTTTTATTTTTTCTACAGCAAAAACAAGCTAATGTAATTTTTTCCCTCTCCTTCCTAGTCACACTGTTGACTTCATGCAGTCAAGATGCTAATTACAACCACCTAATTTAAATGCCAAGTTTGCTCTGAAATAGATGCCCAGTAATTTTGTGAAATTACTACTGGGCATGGAGGATGTAAAAGATATGCTCAAATAACTGGCATTTTGTGTAAAGTGATTTAAATGGAGAACTCAGGCATTTTCAGCTGTCATGCCCCACAGACTGCATTGAGCATGTGCAGGAGGGGAACCGTGGATGGAATAACACTGGTGGAGGCAGAGCCTGGCTCCGATGGCAGAGTCACAAAGAGCTACTGGGGCTCCTCATTTTTATTTTTATTTTTGGCATCTTTGTAAAAGCAGGCAGAACTTCTGTCAGGAGCAGCCTTATTAAAATCCAACCTTCTTAGACCTATTTAAACTATAATTAATCGCAACATGATTAAAGAGTAACTGAACCAATCTATATGTAGTCTTCTGTCTTTCTCAAGGTAGATGATGATAAAAATAAATGTATGGAATGAACCAAGCCTGAGTGGTATGGGAATATGCCTGGGAGGTAGTATAGCTGATATCCATTGTTCAACTTTGAATCTCATAGAGAACTTCCAATGTCCCTTACAACGTCAAGGAAATGGGAATAGGCAGGCCTTTGCCCTTGACTGTCACAAGTCAGGAATTGGATGATGTCAAGTCAATTGGATGATGTAAAAATCAATATTCTGGGAATAAATGGATTTTGAAGTTATTCTGCGTGGGGTGCGTAACTCAAGCATTGGATGGAGGGAAGGGTCAGACTAAATTATTTCTAATATCCCTTATAACTCTTTGAATTTATTAGTTCACACTTATAGCCAAATGGTCATTTCTAAATGACCCATGCAGATGGGGATATTTCCTTATTCCTGCATAGATTAGCAGATATTCGGTTCTGTCCAAAACCTCCACTGAGACATCTGGGCCATTTCAAAAGGTCCCTGATTACTGGCCCAAGACATGGGCCATTACCAGCTAGGCTACCCCAGCAAGAAGGGTGAGTATTGGTAATACAGCCACAACACAATTCTTGAATCAATAACACAAGATAAAACTTTTAATGCATTAATCCTCTAAACCAAAAGTATATATAATGTTATGGGCTATTTGAACCCAGGCATGTTTTCTAAGCATGGATATTTTTGATAGGACCAAATTTCAAGGACATTTTGGAGTGGACCAAATGTCTCCATGGTTGCGTTGGACAGGACTAAATATTAAGGACCTTTTGACATGGACCAAATGTCTCAGAGGGTGTTTTACATAGGACCGAATGTTCTGCCTGGCCTGCCTTTTTCAGACTCACCCTGTCAATGATGGAGTCTGTGGGTGATTTCAGAAGTTCAGACCTCTGATCAGCTTCAGGATTCTCTTCCTGCTCAGTATGGAAGCCTTCCCTGGGATATAACCTTTCCCGGGGCACACTCAGATATCCATCATTTCCAGGGACTATACAATTAGTAGATTGCCCATAGCTATATTTTGTTCTTTTTTCTCTCTCATGCTTCATAGTTTGAATAACTTCAAAATGAAAACTGTCAAAGTCCATCAAAAACATCTAACTGATCAACAAATATTGGTTGATCATCTACAACTTGCAAGCATCTGCTTTTCCGTTAGCTACTTCAGAGTATGATTAGTCAACCAGTGACAGTTAAGCTAAGTTAATTGATTCCCTGAATGTAGGTCCCATCAGCCTCAGTGATATCGATGGCCCCCTTTACACAAATCATCACAGACTGTGCTCTATTACCAAGACAATATAGTAAAGTCCTGTGAATGGGAGAAACGAGAGTCCAATCAAACTAGCCTTGCAATGGTGTTTATCATGTACCAGGAAGCCCATAATTTCCAGCATATGTTTGACAACCTATATTTTCTCTCTCATTCTTACATTCTGGGCCCAAACATATCACAATAAGAAAACTGGAAATGCATATTTTCACTGTTCCCTTTTGCAGGATACTTGCTGCTACAGTGATGACACATCTCACCATTTACAAATATTGTGACCCTATTAACCAACATTCACTATGTTTCCCTCTTTAATTTGGAAATGCTTTCTGACATGCCACACATCTGCCACCAACTCAGATAAGACTGAGGAAAAATGGTTGGGTCAGTGGTGCATGAAATCTAATTGAATGGCTCACAACGCTTTCATTTACATCGTTTCTGCTTTGCAAAGACCAGACAGATGGAAAACAAGGACAGAGGTTGAAATACTCAGTCTCTAAAGTGTCCAAGCAAAGCTGAGTCCCGCATTAAGAAGAACTGCCTCACACTAAACGCTAGCTTTCAAGAATGCAATGTCATGTTATACAAAAAGCGTTTTTAAACACTCAGCTTTCCACATTTCTATATAGGGCATATTGATTAGACTCTCATATAAACATACTTGGTAATAGGACAGTTGTTTGTGTATTCAATTGAATTCTGGGTAATAAATGCATTCTTGTTCATTGCAAATGGTTATTAGACAGTAGGGATGAATTATTTTTTTACAACTAAAAAAAGTATAAGAAACAGAAAAGTGCATGAGCGAGGCTCACACATCATACAAGCCTCTTTCCGCAGCTTGTTAGCAACGACAGGGAAAGCTCATCTTGAGAGTCATGTGCTCCTTCTGCGTAAGAAGGTGCATTAACACTTTTAAGATGGGATTGCTGGAGGACTAGAGGAGTCCAACACTTGGATGTTATCGGCTCACCTTCCAGAGTGTGCTACAGGAACTCAAACATGCATCAGTGTTGCTTCTGGCCCATTCAAAGTGGGAAAGCCCTCTCAGGTGTTTTGAAGCTCTAGGAATTCCTTGATATGCATTCAGGCTCAAAAAATAAATTATTAAATGCACATATTTCCCTTTCTTATATCTAACGGGGGTTTGTGGTTGCTGAGTCTAATATTCTATGGGTCTAATATTCTATGAATTTATTAAGCATTTGATTACACTTATGGCTTATAAAAACTAAAAAAAGTGTCACCCAGGTAGGTTATGGTTGTTTTAAAATTAAACTTGTATTAAACACTTCTATATTTAATAGTAGATATAGAAATATAGGGTTTAATTCCCTGGAATGAATTTTTTAAAAAACATTGAATTTTTAAAAGTTAATTCAATGCATTTTCAATTAATAAATATTATGTTCTGTAATTTATGTTCTCATTTGCATAAGGCAGAGTGTGAGGTAACTATGCATTCCAGATATAGAGGTATCTCACCGTGAGTTAATTGCTCATGGTTAAAGATGGGGATTACCATCAAAGAAAAATGAGAACAGCTAAGGAAAAAAACCCCCCAAAAAAACCCAAAAAAAAGAAGAAGGGAGAGAGAATCTGGTAAAAACTAGGATGAGAGAGAGCAAAAGACACTTTCTATCTCAAATATAAATGCTGCGTCTTCAAACATTAGCTGATAGCAATTCAAGGAAATAGGGAATTTATTAAAGGTGATTTTTCTTATTTTAACTAAAATACATAGATTTGACTTTGTAAAGTCAGACTAGGTAAAGAAATAATATGCATACATAAGTTCTGGAAGACTTTTATATGCATTATCTCATTTTTATTTTACAACAGTGCTGTATGAATGTGTCACTTATCTACACATACATTTAATATATCAAAAATGAAAGCACAGAGATGTTAACTAACATGGCAAAGTTAGAAGTAAATGCCAGGTCTTTCTGTCAACAAATCCATGATAGTTCAGTGCTTAACAAGGAGTCCTGTTAGGATAAGTCAGGGGAGGCCAAGTAGGAATGTGGCAGTTTTGACATGCTGCAGGAATCCTCCTGGGGTCCCTTCTCTGTTGCACCGGTCTCTGAAAAAGGATCACATGTAATTATAGGGGAAACAAATGCAGCAGCCCAGGCCAGGGCCTCAGTGTGAATTATTTTGGGTGGAAGTGAGGCTTCAATCCTGCACCCATGCTGAAGATATATACCAATACACTGGGCAGAGATGATGTGGTTAAAAATAATTTTCACAATTATTTTCAAAGTCTAATTTAGAAGGAAAAAAGCTTTGCCTTGCACGTTTCTGCCTCTTCCACTCGCCCCCCTGCTCTGCAGGAACTACTAGGCCTTCCTTTCTCCCTGTAACTGCGTTGAGATCTGGCTGGTACGCTAGGAAAGCTGGGCCTTCTGTTGACGTTGGGGAAGCCCGTATCTGGCCCTGACACTTAACATGATGCCTGGCACAAAGAAGACGCTAAAGTAAAGTGTGTGGGAAGGGTGGATGAAAGAGAAGTAAAATTCTGGAATTCCTGGAAACCAGGAGGAGAACAAATCTGGTTGCGAGTCCATACTGGAGGAGAGACGGACTATGCAGAGTTGGGAGGGGCTGTGTCTAGGCAGACCTCCAAGGACGGCGATAACGCAGAAGCACAGACCTTCATGCAGTACTGGAGACGGGAGCCTGGGGTAGAGGGACCAGTTTGGGCAGTTCAGTATTAACACCTGAGCTGCACAATGCTTAAGCTCCATCACGAAAATTTAAAAGTAGGGATTCCATCAAAACCCATGTTTCATGTCCTTCTTTACTTGCTGAAGGAGCCAAAGGAGAAGGAATAGAATGTCTGAAATACAGTGCATATTATCAACAGGATTAGTGGTACTTGGGTGAATTGCTGTTTTCAGTCAAATAAAATTGGGAATCCCAAAGATTAAAGAAAGTCCTGGCAGAGATCATGGAATAGAAACATAATACCTGCATAATTTGTCATTTTAGGTTTAAAATATCAATACGAGTAGAAATAGTGGTGACGATAATGGAAAGAACATGGTATCTATCTGTCTTGACTAAGTCATTTTTATTGACTCCATTTTAATACTCTTTCTGAATCCTTTCTCCAAAAAATTACCCCCCTATCCCAAGGGCCATGCTGTTGTGATTTTCAGACGAATAAAATTTCTTGTCTCAAGAAAGGCAATCTATTTCCAAGCCAGAAGAGGAAGAACCATCACTGTACAGAAATAGTATTGTCTTTATGGTAAATAACATAGCTAGCTTTTCAGTTCCTTTCTAGCCTTTGAAAAGTGAAATTATATTTTAGTACAAGGAAATACCAGAGACAACATATAGCTCTATCTCTGAGAAGATGGAAAATGTGTTCAGCTATTACTCAGCCATGGCCATTTTTTGGCCATCTGCTGACCCAGATGGGAAGAGAAACTGGAAAATTCTATGTTCCCTCCCACATCTTGTAATGACATGTGGCTTGAGGTAGGAAGAAAGGAGCCTGGCAAACTATGGTTAATACTTGGGTTCTACTTCACCTAAGCCTGGCTCAGTCTCTAAGAAAACAAGACAGACATATGGACACCCGGGGAGATAACAGAATTGAGTCAGTCGTTGGCTGCAATAACTGTGAAAAATGTGGATGCTGGTGTCAGACATGCCTGAGCTTGCAACCTTACTGTACAATGTAGTAGCTGTATGACCTTGGGAATTAACTGAGCTTCAGTTCCATCATATCCGAAAGGCAGTTGGGAAGAATAGCTTCATCTTAGTTTTTCCGTGAAGATTAAATGATACTTTTTTTTTTTTTATCACCTCATTCCAGTCTAAACTCTTTCAAGTTAATCAGATCAGTTTTATTTTATAGTCAGCGAGAAAGTGTTAATGGCTTTTTAGTAAGATCTCTGTCTTTTGGGAGCATAAGCATTCCTGTGTAATCTCAGATGATACTAACAGTGGACAAGTTGTCTTTATCCTGCGTTAGCCTCTCTGCTGCTGCCTATCCAGTCAGTCATTTCTTCATCACACCTCCATAAAGTAGTTATTCTCCTCATTTTAAAGGCAACATTTGAACGTCAGAAAAATTGTTCCCGATAATAGAGCTGGTCCGTTGTCAGAGCTGGCATTTTCCCCAGGTCTATTTATCTCCAAGGCCTCCATACTGAGCATTGTTGGGGGAAGATGAGACAGGCCCACTGACCCATTTCTCACGACTGTCCTTGATAGAAACTTCTAGCAGGCCTGCTTTTATCCTGGTCAATTTGTCTTTAAGTAGAGCAACAGGGAAACCTTGAAGAGGTAATCCTCTAAGTTCCAAACCTTTCAAGACCTCCAATGTCCTAACTTACATGTGGAATAATGAAAACGGAAATGAAATTGTCATCTCAACACAGGGGCACTAGTTCTCAGTGACACTGGGCAATTTAATTCAGCTCAGCTGCTCTAAAATTAAGAATCTCCATCTCGCTGAGATGTTATGAATAATAATCATAATATTTATATGCAATGTCCTTGATATTGCTGATTGCGTTAAGCACAAATGGACTATTATCAAACCTGTAGAAAACAGGGGCCAGTCAGAGATCCTTATAGAAAAGGATGAGGACTAGTGTTTCTCATTCTTTCAAGCAGTGGTGAGTAGGGTGATTTGGTAGGTGAATTAGTTTTCTAGAGCTGCCACAAAAAACTACCACAGACTGGAAAGCTCAAGTAACAGAAATGTATTTTCTCACTGTCCTGGGGGCCAGAAGTCCAATATCAGCGCATTGACAGAATCTGTTTCTTCTGAGGTCCCTTTATAAGTGGTATCGTCTCCCTGTTCTTCCCTCTGTATCTGTGTCTCATTTTCAAAGCTGATATGAGGTTAGGGTGCATCTTAGTTATCTCGTTTTATCTTAATCACCTCTTTAAAGGCTCCATTTCCTAGCACAGTCACATTATGAAGTACTGGGTGTTAGGACTTCAACATATCCATTTTGGGGGTTCATCCAAGGAAGGGCAAATGATCACATAGACACCAATTAGGAAGCACTCGAACATATGAGAGTCTGGTACATGGAGGGATTTCACATTTTTACACAGATCGTTTTCTTTTTAATGGTTAAGGGGGAGCTTCACTTTACATCCACAAATATCAATCCCTGTTACCTGGGTAATTTCCACGGTCCCTCAGAAAATAAATGCTGAGATAAATCTTATTGTAGAATATGTTTCAGTCTTAGTTTTATGTCAAGCTGCGCGTTCACCATTCCTGCTCTCACTGCAATAAGTGAGACTCCACCTACCCCATCCCCTTAAAGGGCAGCTGGGAGCCAACGTGCTTCTGCCCCTTACAATTCACTTAATGACAGGATTCCAAAATTTCCGGCACAGACATTAAAAAAGATTTTACCCTACATTTTCCTTTTCCTAAATATTAAGTCCTCATTTCCTTAATTTACATTGGGAGAATTCCTAAATATTGGAGATATAATAACATCTAAATAGAAAGAATACTAATAGTAATTTGGCCTAACATTGTAGATGCAAGAAAAGAAACTGTGCCTCTTTAATCTTAATGACCAAAACTTCACTTATTCTTTGACTTGCGGTAGGATGACTTAAACAGCTTTTCTTCTGATTATAAACGATAACTTTATTATGGTAGAGAGTTATAAAATATAGCATACATTTAGAAATGACAGTAAAATAAAATTAAGTAAGAAAATAAAAATCACTCCTTTTCTTTTTACTAGAGAGAAACATGTAAAATTATGCACTGTTCCAGATCGACTTCAAACATGTACGTGAAAATTATAACATTTCTAAGGGATGCAGAATTGACATTGTATCATTTTATATCATGCTTCTTATACTCAATATATGCAACATAAAATTATGACAATGAAATTCTCTGAAAATGTGAGTTTAATGAATAATTAACATTTTATGATATAAACATGGTTTCACGTAATTCACCATTTCCCTAAAGTTTGGCATTAGGAATTTCATATACAGAGGGTGCCAAAAAAAATGTATACACCTTTTCAGAAAGGAAAAAACTGCTAAAATTGGAATACTCAATATATATTGATAACGAAAGATGAATACAAGTCATGTGTATACGTTTCTTTGGCATCTCCGGTATCTGTTCTTTATTTATAATTTTTTTCCTATTGTAGGTATTATATTCATTTCTTTCATTCATTTTTCCGCTATGTTTGGTAGTACATATATTCAAGATGAAAATGCATATATTAATATGCTTAATCAAATGGCACCATATTTTGTTTTTAAATGTTTAATTGGTTTACCTCAGAACAAACAGTGTGAAGCAGGTTCAAGGTGCTATAGGCATACTCCTTCCTAAACCAATTAATACAAACTATTTGGCAATCACAAAGCAGCGCTACTCTTCATTCTACTTGGGGTTGCCATCGCTTGACAATTTTCTGATGACCATTGGATCACCTTTGTGTACAAAGGCCTCTTTCTCCTCCCCTCCCTTAGTCCCATCATGTTCTCTACCACAGCCCATCCTCCACCCCCCACGTTCAGTCTGATGTTTATGCAATGTCTGGCACCATTGTTCCAGCTGGCTGGCTGGAGACAATAACAGAGAGGCAAGATTCCTGCAAAAGTCAAAGACAAATGTCAGTCTTGTAATAAAACTCAACTATAGTCAAATTAATCACAATAATGTTATGGTCTATTAGAGAAAATGGAGTAATTTGGAGGAAACCTATGTAAAACACTGGGATAGCCATATACCCACAAAAGCCCCAGGAACCCTGATGGGCAAGAGACACAGACCATAGGTGAACCTCTTGGCTAGGACACAGGTCCTCACTGGAGTCCCGAGAACTATCCTCCTCTCCCTCAATGATATTTTAGTTGACTACTTCATTAGAAGCAGCAGATTCTCTGAATTCAGCAACCTCATGGCACACTGCACCAGGTGTAGACAGATGCCCCTTTGCTCCCTGCATCCACACATCCCCCAAACATAACTGAAGACCTGAGGAAACACCTGCACAGTGCAGAGAAAGAAACTGTGATGTCCATGCCATCAGCCAGTGGCTTAGGCAACGCCCCGCACTTACGAAACTCTGTCCAACTGCCTTGTCGCAGCTTCATGTCAAGCTGTACAAAGAGCTGATTTTGACACTGTTTTGTTTTTTTTGTTTTTTAATAAGAAATCTCATTTTTCTAAGCTACTGGTATTTGTGGTTTTCTTTGTAGACTTCATAGGAAGATTTCATACAGTGGGTATCAAGAGGAGGATATTACACAGGACACGAGCTCACTAAGACCCAGCAGACCTTAGTGTCGCAGCCTTGCAGACCCCCCTCCCCCACTCCAGAGGTCCTTAGCCTCTCTTCTCCTTACGTACCTTCTGGGATCAGACTCCTCTCTCCTTTGTGCTTCCTCCTTCTCCAATAATTTTAACTGGCTGCTTCTATGGGCCTGTGTATGTGTATATGTGTGTGCACGAGTGTGCACGCAGGGTGTCGTCCCTCAAGCTTGCACAGGCAGAGCTCCCCCCCATTACTGGTTTGCCCCAGGACTCCTCACCCAAGGCACTCAAGAAAAACTGGTGTTTCCAATCCCCCAATACATATATACAGAAATATGTTTTACATTCAATTTTATCATCTCCGAGCATAAACTATTTACTTAGCCTCTCAGAGTTCATTTTTTTCATATACAAAATTAAAATAATTCATATCTCATAAAATTCCTACAGAGCTTAAGAAAGAGAACCTATATATGTGCCTAATAGAGGGTTTGGGCCTGCGATGAAAATCGGTGTTCTTCCCTGCCTATGCCTGAAAGGTCCTGATGGAAAGAGGGAGAGACATAAGACTACAGGAAATAGAAGGAAAAGTTCAAGAAAGATACAATCTATTGATAGAGTTTTTAAGGACTACGTTAGGAGAGTACAAAATGCTACAAGAGAAAACAGAGAACATGACTATAGAATGGTAAAACGATTCATCAGAGAGAGCTTTGAGCTGAGACATGGAATGATTTTGGCACATGGAGGTGAAGGACAAGGACATTCAGTGTGAGATTTGATTTAAGAAAAGTCCCTTTCCTTTGGATGTGGAAGGTGGGGTTAAGAGGGTAGGGAAAAGGGCTCCTACCATTACTTCTGGCCACAAACAGTGTTCAACTGCCCATATTCTGAGCAAATAGGTTAAATGTAAGTTGGACAAATGTAGAAAAAAATATTGCACATGAGTGGACAACATGAAAAATTGCTTTTTTTCTGAATGAGTGAAATATGGGTACCTGCTCTTCAGTGTTTATATCCAAGGTCTTACCTCTTTCAGGAAAAAAAAAAAAAAAAGAAAAGAAAAAAATGAGTGCATCTAATTAAATCTATGTTCAATAAGATAATCAATATCCAGGATAGCAAAATTAGGTTGTTTTACTTTTGAATACCAATGATTTTCAAGTTACTATGGCAATAGTGTTTTTTGGGAGATTATAATGGACTTTTAGAAACATGTTGAAGGACATTGCCTGGGAGAAATTTTTCACTAGGTGCTTATTCCTGCTTGGCACAAACAAACTGCTCCTAATTGCATCTTTTGAGGTCCTGTAACCTTGTGTTTCCTATTAAAATAATTTAAAAATATGACTAGAATAGACCCATAGTAAGTCACATAATTATTTTTAAATGTTTCTTTGGGAATATTAAGACAAACAAGAATGTGTTTATTTGTAGATATAGGTTTATCCAAATATTATAAAAATTCTAAAATAAAAAGGGCAATATTGAAACATTTTTATAGGTGAAGTAATAAAAACCATACAATTAACAATGAGGAAATAGAGATAAAGATATAATAATAAAATTAAATTGAGTATGTATTCTTAAACAGAGACATTGTGTCTCTAGTAGAAGATTGCAAATATGGTCTTGGCTACCCAGCCAGACATTTTCCTTTATTTCTTTTCTTATAATTAGGCAACATATCACTGAATTCTCCAGGATACATTTCTAAATTCACAAACTATGTGTAGACTGACTGAATAGCTCTGCACAGTTAGAGTAATGAATAATAAATTAATCAGTTAGGACTTTTACGTGATAGGTACTTAACGAGAGCTTTAAGAAGGTACTAGAATATTTAACATCAGCCTCAAATCAATGACATCTGGACTCACAGATTTCCAAATCTAGCTTAACCAAAACAGGTGCATAGAATAATAATAGACCCCTAACAATGGGTACCACCTGTTTATCAATAAACATTAGAGAGACTGTAAAACAGTGGCTCGCAAAACATGGTCTCTGGACAAGCAACATTAAGATTACGTGGACAAGCGTTAAGATTCCTGGATTTGTTAGACATTTAAATTATCAGAACCCACCCACATAACTGAAACAAACTCTGGAAGTTGGTCTAACAATCTGTATTTTATATACAAGCCTTCCAGGGGATTTAGATACAGGTTAAATTTTGAGAATCACTGCTTATAGCTGTGTTTCCCCCAAAATAAGACCTAGCCGGACAATCAGCTTTAATACATCTTTTGGAACCAAAATTAATATAAGACCCAGTCTATATTATAGACCGGGTCTATAATATAATATAATTAATATAATATAATTAATATAAAATAAAATAAAATAAAATAAAATAAAATAAAATAATATAATATCATATCATATCATATCATATCATATCATATCATATAAAAATACTGGGTCTTACTCTACTATAAGATCGGATCTAATATAATATATTAATTTATATTAATTTTTGCTCCAAAAGATGCATTAGAGCTGATTGTCCAGCTAGGTCTTATTTTTGGAGAAACAGGGTAGGTAATGGAATAAAAGGGATGGGGAAAATGGACGGTTCTATAGTAGCAGGTAGAATAGTGGTTAAGAATGTGAGCTCTGAACATAAACGGAAACAAAATCTTCCTTCTTTCACTTACAAACTTCTGAACTTCATATGTTACTTTTCCTTAATTTTAGTTTCCTCATTTGTTAAAAAAAATCATAATAAAACTCTAACTGCAATAGTTAATGCAAGTAAGTACTGATTATTTTATTATTGTAATAGTGAGTTTTCTAAGCCACAAATTAGAGGTAGCAAATGCTTATTAAATTTAACTTTATAAAATAAATTTATTTACATTTTCCAATTTGTCAAAATTAATTCTGGCTATTGGCATACAGCTCTTGCATTTATATGTCTGTATCCACAATTTGTTAAATAAACAAGATTAAAATGAACAGAGCACAAACATGCCAAAACTCATTGGAAAATGCTGTTCTACACATCTGCACTGGAATAAAGGTTTTCAAATTTGACTCTTATGAAACATGAGTTTTGTACAAAGTAGCCCAAGGTGGTCTGCCGTTTAAATAAAATCATAGTGCCCCTTCTATATTTTTTTAATGATGGAACGTTCAAAAATAATTAAACAAATGAACTACTCAACTTATAGATATGAGCTCTTAAAAATATTATATGCATTATAGAAAAAAACATGTGCATAAAAATATTTCAAGTACAAATGTATATCCATTTCCTAAAATGATTAACTATATCAATGCTTCTAAATATTTCACAAAGTACAGTCTCTCAAAAGACCAACCAGAAAGTACTATTTTTACTGAATATTAATCTCTAGTGGGATGCAAAATTGTTCTCCCTTTTAACCTACATAGCAATAACAATGTCAATACCAGGGATGCTATATCGTACTTTTCAAATTATTGGACTAAAACTCTGTGATCTAAATAGCTATAGAGAAATTTTGAGGACCTAGAATCACTGACTTTATAAAACAAACTCATTTTATATTCTAAGAGATATTACTAATGCTTCATGCTTCATGGCCACAAAACATTTCCCACAGCACCCAGCAATGCTAAGCATACATTTGGAGTCAGAAACATATTTTAGAACATTAATAGGTATTTTCAATGTCAAACTCTCCAACCAAGAAATTTGGGCTTATCAGCACTGCATACATATTTCAAACGTACATTACAAAAATATGACTGTAAAATGTTATAGCATATCTAAGAACTAAATTCTGAAATATTTATTTTAAATTTATATGCAAAGAAAAATTTTCATAAATATCATTTGAGAATTTCCAGAATCTGTGGCATTATTCCTTATGGTAAGTTAATGCCACATACATTTTGACTAATTCAAAAATATTTGTATATTACTATAATATATCCCGTTGACAGCAATTGCTTCCATTTTTGGGGTCCAGAAGAAAATTTACTCTTCCTTTAAAACCATTTTTACTTTTACTGTATATAATTCTTTTTCTACCATGGTCCTATACTATTTATTAAAAACTTTTTTTTTTTTGAAAAAAAGAAGGAAAGAATTTAAAATGTTAAAAGAAGACAAATCATTCCAAATTTCTGTACTTTATGTATTATGGATATGAAATGATGTGGCACTCTTCACTCCTGATTAAAATTACATCAATTGCTGGAAACAAAGGCCAAGAATAAGGATTGAGCAGGTTATTTAAAAAAGAAAAATGTAAAGATGTCACCCACATTGTTTAGTGAGAAAGTCAATTACAAGGCATTCTATTCTATTTTCAGGAATTAAATTCTAATGCATTAAATATAATAGAATAGGGGACATTAAAATGTGATAATAGGCAGAATGGCCCCAAAATAGCCACATCCTGTGGCTGTGAATGTTACTTTACATGACAAGGAAATTTGCAGACATAATTAATGCACTTTAGATTATCCAGGTGGGCCCTATCTAGTTACTTAAAAGTCTAGTCACTTAAAAGCAAAGAACTTTCTCAACTAGAGAAAGAAGAGATGCAACAGCAGAAGTCAGAGTGATTGAAGCATGAGAAAGATCTGAAGCACCACTGCTAGGTTGAAGATGGAGGAAGCAACATAACAAGGACACAAGAGCATAAGGAGTTGAAAAAGGCTCCCGCTGACAACCAGGACGGAAATGGGGGAGGGGTGGGATGGGGAGCCCAGCCTTACTGACGCAATAAACTGGATCTCCAAACCACCGGACAGAACCTGGAAGCAGATTCTCCTCCAGAGCCTCTAGGTAAGAGCCCAGGCCATCAGACATCCTGATTTCAGCTGTGTGAGACTCTAAGCACCCAAGCCAGCCAACGCTACTCAGATTTCTGACCTAAAGAACTACCAGGTAATAAATCTGTTTTATTTTAAGCTGCTAAATTTGTGGCAATTTGCCATGGTATTAATAAAAAGCAAAACACTAATATTGTAGGTATATTAGGATTGTAATATAAAGTTAATTTTATTTTCTTCTTTACCCTTTTGATTTTTTTCTAAATTTGCAATAAGAAAAAAAAAATCAATTTTTTAACTTTGTTAAATTACATCCACTACTCATTGAGATAAAGTTTAGTATATTTATGGAAATTCCATTACCAAATCGATTGTGATTGTTAGCAGGTGAATTTTTCAAATACTTTTTTTTTTTGCAGTTGGTCTTCTTTGTCTGAAAATACAATCCATTGGCATAATGTAACTCTTCAATGTTTAAATCAAAGTTATTTTGTAATTTTCCTAATTGTTACCATTATCCTTGTACAGAAAATAACACTCCTGAAGCTATACAGTAGAAAAGATAAACATGTCTTTCTGAATATTATTGTCCTGAATGATAGATAGTACTAACCCTTCAGGTTAGCCTATAAGAGTGAGTTGTCACTCTTAGTATTGTCATGTCACACACCAAATCAGTGCTAACTGAAGTCTGGGCCAGGGATAGGCACACTTTGAGAGGAACTGACTTCTATCATGGATAGATCTCTTTCTCTTCCCTTTTAATATAAAATAATTAAATAAAAACTCAAGGAATTCATGAAACTTATTATAAGAGGCTTTCAAATGGGTCACTTTGATTCTTCAAATCTTATTTCCTGTCATACCTTCAGACTTGGCTTCCTTTTCTAATGTTGTAATTTTGCAAATAGCATATGATTAAATCTTAGGACAAAACAGGTAATACATGAGATCCTATCATAAGAAAGGAAGGAGACATTATGATACAATAATGTGACTTTTTCTTATTAATTAAAACCAAGAGAACTACCAGGGTAGGAAATCTTAAACTATAATTGATGAATTGCTGAAGCTCAGTTTGGACAAGCCTGAGAATTAAAAACACCAGGGAAGCCTTGTCATTGGGGACCCCATACTTCTGTGACTTTTACTTCCAGTATCCCTACCAAGTTGTCAGAGTGAAGACCGAGGAAAACCCTCTAGTGATTCCCAAAGTGAGAGGGGAAAGTAGTCATGTTGAAACATGTCCAGAGAATAATTATATTCCTAACAAGGTCTTCCCTGAGGAGAAACTATTCTGCCAGTGTCTAACTGACCCAGGGAAAGAACATACTCAACACCATCTCCCTCCTGCCATGCTGTCCTACCTGAAGGAGAGAAGAGAAACTGCGAATCACTTGTGGAGTTCACAGTTCACAGGCCTAGTCTCACTAAAAGACTGAGATCTAATCACAGGACTATAGAATGCTTCCCTACCCCTCACAAAGACCACATTACATTAACAGGGCTCTCATACAACAGGGGAAACAAATCAAGGACAGCCGGGGAAATTGTAGACTCAGAAACCTACAGCTATAGCAAGCAGTATAGTGTTATTTGAAGGATGACTTGACTTGGTTGTTGTGGGGACAGAGGCAGGAGTGCAGTTTCCAGGCTCTCGGCCTCACGTGGAAAGGGGCTGGCTCAGGTAGTAAGTGGCCATCAACTGTGATTGGATGGTCATCAGCTGTGGCTAGTTGGCCGTCAGCTGTAACCAGTGAGCCATTGGCCACTAATATAACTGCTGTGGCTATACTAGCAGCAAATGGGGGCTAGCAAGAAGATGGTGGCTGAGCTAGCAAGCGGCGGAATGTGGATTGCAGATTGCAGAGAACGGATTGCTACAAGTGAAATTCTTTGGCAGAGACAAGTGGATGGCGGGTTGTGGATAGTGTGGCTCCTGCCTCCTGTGTCTCCAACACAGCCACCAGTGAGACTATAGTAGTATGACTCCCCTACCTATGGCTCCATTGGGTGTTCCTTTTTGGTCTAGCCATATCCTGGTTCTTATGTGGGGAGCGGGAGCTGAGACCCCGCATGATGCCCTGCACAACAGTTGTAACTCCATACTGAAAACTCAAAGGCAATTGCTTAAACAAAGTGGAAAAAAAAGAAGAAGATGGAGGAGGAGGAGGAAGAGGAAGAGAGGAAGAGGAAGAGAGAGGAAGAGGAAGAGGAAGAGGAAGAGGAGAAGAAAGAGAAGGAGAAGGTGAAGGAGGAGAAGGAGAAGAAGAACTGATATGCTAAGAGAGGAGAAAAAAGGAAATCATATACCCCTCAATCAAAGCGGGAGAAGGCAGATAAAGAGTGGAAGATAAAAAAAGAAAAACAGAGCAAGGACAAGGAATAGAAAACAGTAAAAATGTGATAGATTTCAATCCAACTACACCAATAATTACTTTATTTTCTCCCAACTTTATTGAGGTATAATCAACAAAATTGTATATATTTATTTAAGGTGAAGAGTGTGATGTTTTGATATATGTAGGCATTGTAAAATGGTTACCATAATCAAGCTATCATATCTATTGGTTCACATTGTTGCCTATTTGTGTATGTGTGTATATAGTAAGAATGCTGAAGATCTACTCGGTTAGCAAATTTCAAATATACAATATAGTGTTTACTATAATCCTTGTGGGGACAGAGCCCCAGAAAGCAGTTTCCGGGCTCTCAGCCTCACATAGAAAGGTGCTCACTCGGGTAGTAAATGGCCATCAACTGTGATTGGCTGGCAATCAGCTGTGGCGAGTTAACCGTCAGCTGTAACCAATGAGCCATTGGGCACTAATATAACTGCCATGGCCAGGCTAGCAGAAAATGGGGGGCTAGCAAGAAGATGGTGGCTGAGCCTGCAAGTGGTGCAGTGAGGGTTACGAACAGTGTGGCTCCTGCTTCCTGTCTCTGCAACCCAGCCACCAGAGAGACTATAGTGGTATGACTCCCCTACCTATGGCTCCGTGGGTGTTCCTTTTTGGCCTCCCCATGTCCTGTGTTCTTATGTGGGGAGCGGCACCAGAGATCCTGCGAGACTCCCTGCATGACAGTCCTCATGCTGTATATTAGATCTCCCGAACCTATTCTGCATAACTGGAACTTTGTACTCTTTGACCAACATTTCCCCCTTTCTCCCATTCTCTAGTGTCTAGCAACTACCATTCTATTATTTGCTCCTGTGAGTTAGACAATTTTTAGATTCTGTATATAAGTGAGATCATGCACTATTTGTCTTTCTGTGCCTGCTTTATTTCACTTTGCATAATGTCCTCCAGTTTATCCATGTGGTTGCAACTCAAAATAGATTAAAGACATAAATGTAAAACCTGAAGTTGTAAAACTACTAGAAGAAAACATAGGAGAAAAACTTCTTGACATTGGTCTGGGCGATGATTTTTTGGATATGACCCCTAAAACACAGACAATAACAACAAAATAGAGAAGTAGGATTGCATCAAGTTAGAAGGCTTCTATATAGCAAAGGAAGCAATCTATAAAAAGACCACCTATGGGATGGGAGAAAATATTTGTCAACCACAATCCTGATAAGTGGTTAATATCCATTATATATAAGTAACACAGACAACTCAATAGGAAGAAAAGAAATACATTGAAAAATGGGTAAAGGACCTTTATAGACATTTCTCAAAAGAAGACATACAGATGACCATAGGTATATGAAAAAATGCTCAACATCACTAATCATCATGGAATGTAAATCAAAACAATAAAATATCACCTCATACCTGTTAGAATGGCTATTATAAAAAAGACAAATGGTAAGTGTTGGCGAGGATGCAGAGAAAAGGGAATCCTTGTACATGGTAGGCATGTAAATTGGTGCAGCCACCTTGGAAAACAGTATGAAGGTTTCTCAAAAAGTTAAAAACATAACTACCATGTGATTCAGAAATCCCACTTCTGGGTATAGATCCAAAGGAAATGAAATCAGTACCTCAAAGAGATATCTGCACCTCCATGTTTATTGCAGCATTATTCACAATATACAAGATAAGTAATCAACCTATGTGTCCATTGAATGAATAAAAAATAACTGCATACACACACACACACACACACACACACATATATATATATAAAATATTAGTCAGCTTTAAAAAAGGAGATCCTGTCAATAATCACTTTAAATATTAATGGTCAATTAAATTTACAATCAATTAAAAGATGGAGACTATTAAAGTAGAAAACAAAGACCCAATTATATTTTGTCTAGAAGAAATATACTTTAAATATACAGACACAGATAAATTAAAAGTAGATGGATGGAGAAAGATACAACATTGTAATTAATACTAATTTTAGAAAGCTGGAGTAGCTATATTTATTTCAGACAAAGCTGACTTCAGAAGAGGGAAAATTATCAGGGATAAGGGGGAACTGCTTAATGATAAAAGGATCAAATCTTCTAGAAGACATAACAAACTTTAACATGTATGCACCTAACAACAGTGTGTCAAAATATCTAAGGCAATAATTGATAAAACTGAAAGAAGAAATAGATAAATCTACTGTGATAGCTGAAAATTTCAATACTTTTCTATTGGTAATTGACAAATCCAGCAGGTGTAAAATCAGTAAGGACGTATCTTCTTAAGCTCACATGAAGCATTCAACAAGATAGAACATATTCTGCGCCACAAAAATATCTCAAAAAGTTAAGAGAACAGAAATCAGACAAAGTATGCTTTCAGACAATAGAATTAACTTATAAATCAATAATAGAAAGATAGGTAGAAAACCCCCAAATCCTTGGAATTAAATAATACACTTCAAAATAACACATAGATCAGAGAAGAAGTCTCAAGGGAAATTTAAAAATATTTTGGGCTACATGAAAATAAAAATGCAACTTATCAAAATTCGTGGGATTCAGCGAAAGCAATGCTTAAAGAGAAATTTATTGAATCCATTTATTAAAAAAGAAGAAAATTTAAAATCAATAATCTAAGTTTATACTTTACAAAGGAGGAAAAAAAGAGCAACTTATATCCAAAGTAAGAAGAAGAAAAGAAACAATAAAAATTAGAGCAGAAGTCAATGAGATTGAAAACAGGAAATCAATAAAGAAAATCAATTAAATGAAATGCTGGTTCTTTGGAAAGATCAATAAAGTTGATAAAACTTTAACTAGGTTAACTAAGAAAGAGAGAAGACACAGACAACTAATATCATAAATGAGGGAAGGGCCATCACTACTTATCCTATGGATATTAAAATGATAATAAAAGAGTATCATGAACAACTCTACGCTCAAAGATCTGAAAACATAGATGAAATGGACTAATTCCTTGAAAGGCACAATTTAGCAAAGTTCATACATGGACAAGTAATAAAATTAGGCCTATACATATTAAATAAATTGAATTAATAATTAATAGCATTCTAAAACAGAAAATGCCTATCCATGTGTATTAGCTGGTGAATTTTAACAAATATTTATGGAAGAAATACCATTTGAAGAAATACCAATTGAAAAATAAAATCTCTACAATCCCCTCCAAAATGTAGAAGCAGGAGGAACATTCACTCACTTACTCTGAGGCCAGAATTACCCTAAGACCAAATCCAAAGACATTACAAGAAAGGAAAACTACAGACTAATATTTCTCATGGAAAGAGATGCAAAAATCCTCAACAAAAATATTAACAAATCAAATCCAACTATATGTTAAAAGAATACTATAACTAAGTGATATTTATTCCAGAGATGCAAAATTGGCTCAATATTCAACAATTAAATAATGTAATCAATTATATCAAAATGCAGAATAAAAAAAAATTATCATCCTATCAGTAGATGCAGAAAAACATTTGATGGGGACTTATAGTCAAGATGGCGGAATAGGTAAATGCTGTGCTCACCTCATCTTATGACGATATCAAAATTATAACTAAGTTATGGAACAACCACCCTTGAGAATCCCTTGAACACTAGTTGAACAGAATTCCTATAAATAAGGAAATAAAGAAGAAATCACACTGAGAATGGTAGCAGGGGTGGAGAAAAGAAACTGGCTGGTCCCACACCCAAGTGTGGTGGTTAAGAATCAGGAGGAATATCTCAGCTGCAGAGGTCCCCCTTGAGCAGTGAGGGGTCCCAGCCCCACACTGGTCTCTCCAGCCTGCACCACCAGTACCAAGAAACGTAGTCCCCACAATATCTGGCTGTGAAAATCATCAAGGATTCTGTCCAGATTACACGGAGGTCTGCTGGAGTCCCGGCTGTTCCTCTTAAAGGGTCTGTGCCCAGACTTACTGGCTGACAGAATCACTGGCTCTGAGCTCCAGTGCTGGGGCAGCAGCTCAAAAAGTGCCATTAACATATGGGGAGGAACAGAATTGCCTGGTTTCAGGGGAAAGAAAGGAGGGGAAGCTCTCTCTGAGACTAAACTGCTGGCATGTGCCATTGCTCTTTTGCTGATCTCCCCCCCCACCCGGGCTGCAAGCACAGGCAGGCACCATATCTTAATCTCCATCAAACTCAGCAATATTCCATGACGGCCTGCCCATGTACCATGTACCATTCTGAACGTCTTTCAGTAGCTGTTCCCCACAAGCTGTCAGTCAAAGCCCATGATGCAGACTTTCCTGAAATCTGTCAAAGTTCCCCAAATAAGCAGCGGCTGGGCACAATACGCCTTGTACCTCTTGCTAAGTGACTCACAGTACTACTAGCAGTCAACCTTGATTCAGAACGTAGCCTTTCCCAGGCACCCCCAAGTCTAGCACAAGCAGCTACAATTGCAGATCACTTTGTAGACCCAACCAGGCAGCCCCAGTCCAGACACAGGTAGTGGCTGACCTGGGTCTGCACCAGAGCCCTTCCACAGAGGTCTCAGAACCAGTACACCCATGGCTGGCTTCAGATCACATCAGAGCACCACACAATCAGCTCTACAAATGGCACACTCTAAGGGTATACTTGGCAGGCACCAGAGCCCCACTACAGTGAATCCGCTCCGCGGGGTCAGCCCCTGCACTACAGCTCACCTCGTGTAGTAAAGGCCAGTCCTTACAGCCAGTCAACCTGAGGGTCGATCCCACACACTGATGTGCTAATGGCAATCAAGCCTCAACTACAACAGGAGGGCACACACAACCCACATAAGGAACATTCCAGGAGCACATGGCTGAGGTAACCAGGGAGTCTGCACCACTGGACCCCACAGGACACCCACTACATAAGGCTACCCTCAAAAGACAAAGATGCATAGTAGATCTACCAAATACATAGAAATACACAAGGGGTAACAGCCACAATAAAGAGGAAAAACAAATAAACAAACAGACAAAAAACACATGTCCCAAATGAAAGAACAGGACAAAACTCCAGAAAAAAGAACTAAACAAAATGGAGGAAAATAATCTACCAGATCAGAGTTCAAAACACTGTTTATAAGGATGTGCAATAAACTTAGAGGAGAAATAGATGCAGTCAGTGAGAACTTACACAAAAAGATAAGAAACATAAAAATGGAAATAGAAAACATAAAAAAGAGAAACAGCCGGAAATAAAGAATACAATAACTGAAGTAAAAAATACATTAGACGGAATCAATAGCAGATTAGATGAAGCAGAGGAGTGAATCAGCGATTTGAAAGAAAAGGTAGCATAAAATACTCAATCAGAACAGCAAAAAGAGAAGAAAATTTTAAAAAATGAGGACAGTTTAAGGAGCCTCTGGGACAACTTCAAGCATAACAACATTCGTATTGTAGGGGTACCAGATGGAGAAGAGAGAAGGTAGCAGATTGCAAGCCTATTTGAAGAAATAATGACTGAAAACTTCCGTATCCTGACAAAGGAAATAGACATACAAGCCAGGAAGTACAGAGAGTTCCAAACAAAATGAACCCAAACAGGCCCACATGAAGACATATCATAATTAAAATGCCAAAGTTTAGACAAAGAGAATCTTAAAAGTAGCAAGAGAAAAGTTAGTTAGTACAATGGAAGTCCCATAAGGCTGTCAGCTGATTACTCAACAGAAACTTTGCAGGCCAGATCGAATTGGCACAAAATATCCAAAGTGATGAAAAACAAGGACTTACAACCAAAATTACTCTACCTAGAGAGTCTATCATTTAGAATATAAGGACAGATAAAGAGCCTTCCAGACAAGAAAAAGCTAAAGGAGTTCATCACCAATAAACCAATATTACAAAAAATGTTAACGGGCTTTCTTTAAAAAGAAGACGAAAAAAAGATGAATAATAAAATGGCAATAACTACATATGAGGTCTGACAATTAAGTTCACAAACTTGTTGCAATGATGTTGTTAACCTTTTTTGATATCACAGGGATTATTCATTATGAATTTGTACCAACTGGACAAACAGTTAATCAAGTTTACTATTTGGAAGTGCTGAAAGGCTGTGTGAAAAAGTTCAACAACCTGAACTTTTCGTCAACGATTCATGGCTCTTGCATCACAACAACACACCAGCTCACACAGCACTGTCTGTGATGGAATTTTTAGCCAGTAAACAAATAACTGTATTGGAACACCCTCCCTACTCACCTGATGTAGCCCCCAATGACTTCTTTCTTCATCAGAAGATGAAAGAAATATTGAAAGGAAGACATTTTGATGGCACTCAGGACATCAAGGGTAATATGATGATAGCTCTGATTGCCATTGCAGAGAAAGAGTCCCTAAATTGCTTTGAAGGGTGAACTATGTGCTGGCATTAATGCATAACTTCCTAAGGGAGGTACTTCAAAGGTGACTGTAGTGATATTCAGCAATGAGGTATGTAGCACTTTTTCTAGACTGAGTTTGTGAACTTATTGTCTGACCTCATACATATCAATAATTACTTTAAATGTAAATGGATTAAATGCTCGAATTAAAAGACATGGGGTGATTGAATGGAGAAGAAAACAAGACCCATATGTATGTTGCCTACAAGAGACCCACTTCAAATTGAAAGACATGCACAGATTGAAAGAAAAGGAATAGAAAAGATATTTCATGCAAACGGAAATGGAAAAAAAAAGCTAGGGTAGCAATACTTATGTCAGATAATAGACTTCAAAACAAAGGCTACAACAGACAAAGAAGGATATTTTATATACAATAGATACGGAAGCAACATAAGTGTCCATCAATACATAATTGGATCAAGAAGTTTTGGGACATATGTACAATGAAATAGCACTTGGCCATAAAGAAGAATGAAATCTTACAATTTGCAACGACACAGATGGATATAGAGGGTACTGTGCTAAGTAAAATAAGTCAAATTTCACTTACATGTGGAATCTAAAAAAAACAACAACGTAAGTGAACACTCAAAACAGAAACAAACTCATAGATACAGAGAACAAATTGATGTTTGCCAGATGGGAGGGGGGTTAAGGGGCTGGGTGAAACAGTTTAAGACATGAAGTACTAGTTGACAGTTATAAAATAGTCACAGAGATGTAAAGTAAGCTTACGGAATATAGTCAATAGCATTGTAATAACTATGGCTGGTGCCAGGTAGGTACTAGACATATTGGAGGATCACTTCAAAAGTTATATAAATGTCTAACCACTATTCTGTACACCTGAAACTAATATAATATTGAATTTCAATTATAATTGAAAAAAAATAATTAAAATAAAAAAGAAAAAGCATTTGAAAAAAATTCAACACTTGTCCATGATGAAAACTCTTGGCAAACTAGGAATAGAGGAAAATTTCCTAAAACTGGGAAAGAATATCTACAAAATACCTGCAGCTAAAATCATACTTAATGGTGAGAAACTACACGTTTTCCTGCTGAGATCAGAAACAAGGCAAGAGTGCTTGCTTGTACCACTCCTACTCAATGATGCACTAAAAGTGCAAGCTAATGCAATGATACAAGAAGATGACATAAAATGTGAACAAATTGGAAAGGCAGAGATAAAATTGTCTTTATTTGTAGATGACATGACTGTCTATCAATAAATAGACAAAGAATCAACAAAAAACACTTCTGGCACTAATATGTGATTATGGCAAGTTTGCAAGATACAAGGATGATATATGAGCTGTGATAAAAACATACAGTGAATGTTTAAATAAAAAATAAAAAAATCACAGTAAAAGACACACTAATCCCCCAATAATTCCCCTCACTTCAAACACACTTATCCCATTGTTCTTGGCAATTTATGAAGCAGTTCTGTAAGTCCTCTTTTGTGAGTATCTTTACTTCATCTTCCATCATGACAACAATCTGTGTCACACATAGCTTCTGGTATGGTCATTTCTGTCATATAAAAACATTATAGTGTGTCCTCATACACCTTTTTCATTGAATCTGGCATCATGAGACTTCTGGCTCTTGCCCAAAGTCAAACTGCTTCAGGACATTGAGGCAGCCACGACAGCACAACTAAAGACACTCATGAAAGAGGATTTCCAGAACTGCTTCAAGAAGTGGCAAGAGTGATGGGATAAGTGTGTTCGAAGCACGGGGGAGTGTTTTGAGGAGGATTACTGGCAATGTGTCTTTTACTGCAATACATTTTTTTAAGTCAAACATTCGCCATAATTTTCTGATCACACCTTATATAAAGACAATTGCTTTCTTGTATACCAGCAATGAATACTTGAAATTTTAATTGAAACATCAATGCTATTGACTTAGCACCATAAAAAATTAAACTTACATGTAGATATTCAGTGGTTTCAGCACTATTTGTTTAAAAGACTGTGCTTTATGCATTGAATTCCCTTTACTGTTTTGCAAAAGATCATTTGACTATATTTTTATGTACCTATTTCTGTACTCTTGAGTCTTTTTTATTGGTCGATTCGGTGGTACTCATTTCAAATACCACACGGTATTGATTACTGTCACTTTACAGAAAGTCTTGAAGTCCAGCAGTGTCAGGCTCATCCACAATCACATTTCTTGGTATTTACCCATATAAGTTGGAAAGTATGTTCACCCAGAAACCTGTGTATGTATGCTTATACTAGCTTTATTTATAACTGCCAAATGTAGAAGCAACTGAGATGTTCTTTAATAGGTGAATAGTATTCTAAACGAGTTGAAAACCATATCCACACAAAAACCTGACATGGATGTTTATAGCAGCTTTATTCATAATTGCCCAAGCCTGGAGGCTACTAAGATGTCCTTCAATAGATGAACGGATAAACTGTAGTCCATCCAGACAATGAAATATTATTCAGCACTAAAAGGAAATGAACTATCAAGCAATGAAAACACATGGGAGAAACTTAAATGCGTATGATTAAGTGAAACAAGCCAATGTGAAAAGCCTACATGATTCCAAATGTAAGATACTGGGGAAAAGACAAAGCTATACAGTAAAAAGGTCAGGGGTTGCTAGGCTTTCAGAGGGAGGGAGGCTGGGATAAACAGGTAGGTAAAGTACTGGGATATTTAGGGCCGGGAAAGTTTTCTTAATCATTGGATGTACACAATTATGCATTTCTCAAGACCTATAGAATGTCGAATGTACCACACAAAAAATGAACCATAATATGAACTCTGGACTTTATGTAAAAATAATGTTTATCAAGTGTAACAAATGTAACATATTAGCACAAGATAATGATATAAGAAACTGGTAGGTGGTGAGGGAGCATATAGGAATTTTATGTAAGTCCACTCAATTTTTCTATGAACCTAAATCTGCTAAAAAATAATATTAATTTAAATTGTTTTCAAAAATAAAAAATGTCCTTTTCTCTCAGATATACAATTTGAATGAGACCCTGTTCCAGGTGCATAGAGAAACTTAGCAACTCTCCTGTCCTTATGTTGTATGAAGATATGACTATTAAGTCCATGAACTCATCCTAGAAAAAGTGCTAAATACCTCATTGCTGAATATCACTATGGTCACCTTCGAAGTCCTCCCCCTGGGAAGCTATGCATCAATGCCAACAACACTTAGTCTACCCGTCAAAGCAATTTTGGAACTCTTTTTCTGGAATGACCACCAGAGATGTCGTCCTATTATCCTTGATGTCCCGAGTGTCATCAAAATGTCTTCCTTTCAATATTTCCTTTACCTTCTGATAAAGAAAGAAGTCTTTGGGGGCCAGATAAGGTGAGTAGAGAAGGTGTTCCAATACAGTTACTTGTTTCCTGGCTAAAAACTCCCTCACAGACAGTGCCGTGTGAGCTGGTGCATTGTTGTGATTTAAGAGTCATGAATGGTTGGCGAAAAGTTCAGGTTGTTTAACTTTTTCACACAGACTTTTCAGCACTTCCAAATAGTAAACTTGGTTAACTGTTTGTCCAGTTGGTACAAATTCATAATGAATAAACCCTGTGATATCAAAAAAAAAAAGGTTAGCAACATTGTTGCAACAAGTTTGCGAACTTAATTGTCAGAACTTCGTATATAATTTGTTTTCTTCAGTTATTCTATGTGAATTACTTCTAAATAGAAAAACAGTTATGTTTAATAAAGCTCCAATGAGTAATAAATAAACATGATATCTAAAAAAAATAACCTCACTCTAGACTCTTTTTCAGAAACATTTTTATGATAGCATCAACTTTTGGTTTCTCTTTATTTCTGACTTGAACATCAAACATTGGCTTTCAAAGATGAATCTGTGGGTGATCATAATTAAAAGGAAAGTACTAGGGCAGAAGCTGCAGGAAATGTGGAGATGTGGAATTCTGGCTTGACTGCAATTAGTGTTTACCACATGTTGCCTCTCAGTTATTTGCCATTCCATGAAACAAAGCTTAAGTGATATTCAAAGATGTCAGCTTTTGAGACATTTGCCTTTGTGACTATACAAATGAGAAATATCTTTCTAGAGCATGTACAGAAACAACCTTACCAGTATGCAAAATGATTAGAATGAAAAAGAAGAATAAACTATTTTCCATTTGGGTCAGCTAGGTAAATATTACTTATTGTGCTTCCACCACTCATATTCCTGATGACACATCATGCTAGCCACTCAAAGGAAGCTAATTCCCATTAATGTTCCAGGAAAAATTGCACCAATTCTTTCTTTTTGTTCCACTTAACATAACTAAGACATACTAACATGAAAATATAAAAAAATTACTAAATCAAAGAAAATCAATAATGGACATTCAATAAAAAATGTGAACAGTAGGCACATTTTTTAAAGTATCAGTTTCTGACTTTAGATCCAAAGGCTAGTAACCTTTACTAGCTTGTCTGACTGCTTGTCCTCTTACATCCTATCTATTGTGTCAAGTAATTATCTTTTTAACCTTTTTCTTGTTTTGCCACATGGCAACTGGAAGTGGTTAACTGACCTTAATGTTGTCTATACACAGCAAGGCTGTGGAACCATGATCAAACTTGATTGCCCTTCCAGAGGTCAAAATATCAGCCTGGTTTTGGTAAGGAGGAATGGGCATTCTCCATAGCCAAATGGCCAAAATGTGTTGGCTGACAAGAGGATATTACTCAGGTGTGTCTCAGTGACTCGTAGCTTGCTCAGTAACTCCACTCCCTATGGGAATTGCCCTTATCCATTACATATTAAGAGGACAGACCCAGATAACTAATATTTATCGAGTACTTATCGTGTCCCATCAACTGTAATTAGGTCTTTGTATTTCAAAGTAATCATATTAGGTGGTCATAGTTCTTTATATTAAACTGCTGTGAAGGCTTGGGAATTTTTAAAAACACCCATCTAAGCTGGGAAATGGTGGAGCCTGGATCTGAGCTGAGTTTTACTTGTCTTCTAAGTTCAGGCTATGTTGACAAAAAAACAAATTTCAATAAATATATCCTACATCTAATAAGAAACCTCACACATAATACAATAGGTGGGTCATTTTCCAACAGTTAGTGTATTACATTTTTCTCAGAAATTAATAGTGTTATGTGATGTGATAACAAATTTACTCTATTCCTTGATCTTGAGTAAGAGTCTTAAGCAATCATTGAATACAGAACATAATAGGAGGAATGCAGGCACAAAATCATTACCATAAATCTCATTGCAAACTCAGCAAGCCAGAAAAGACAGCACATTAGAGGGCAAATTTCAAAGAAGGAATAGCAGACAGTGAATTAGACATTTAATCCTTGGGTAAAAACAAAATATCTAGAAAAAGAACTGCAGATACTAACATTAAGTACCACCCTTACTTTTTAAAATACATTCCTTATAGTAGCAGATAGTGGAAAGGACAGCTGAGGAATTAAGACACAGATTAAATGAGTACCCTGTAGATTCAACAAATATGATCAGATGTGCAATGTTCACAATGACGTAGTAAAATTAGGATTCCAATAGTTTGTCAGTAGAGGTAAATTGGTAACATTTCCAGAAAACGATTTGACTAAATGCATTCAAACCATGTCAGTCTCCATGCCATTGATTTAGTACTCTCATTTGTAAAAAGAAAGCTCTATCCAAAGAATAACGCCAACATGAAAAAGTCCTATGCCAGAAAATGTGCATTTTAGCATTTGTGTGATAGCACAAATTGGAAACCTGATTATTTTAAAAATGGAGACTAAGTAGTAACTATTATATCTATGAACAAACTAAGAAAGGTATTGATGACATAGTGTTAACTGAAGAAATAGGATACTACCTTATTTATAAATTCAAATTTTTATAACTATATGATACATATATGATACATATATTTAAATAAAAAAAGACTAAAAATACAGTATAACAATTCAATTGTTTGAACTACTGCAAGGGAACTGCAATTAAATGCCAAAGGCATTAACAGTAAGACAAACCCTGAATCTGTGTTGGGGATAAGGAATCATGCTGTCCACATGCAAACAGCTTCAGAGAATTTATACTAGATGGTCTGCAACAATTCAATCATGCAACCCCTTAGATGGGTTCATCAGCAGATACCTGCACATTACTTGTTTTTCAAGGAATTGTAAATTAAGACTGTATAGCTCCTAAATTGGAGGGCACTGGGTTGTTGACGAAGTTGATGGGGATGCTCTGTCTGTACCAGTGGAGAATCACTTTGTCATGACAGATGGATGGCTTTTGAAGCAGCTACCTAGGGAGGTTTACGAGCACAGGCACCCATACCAAATGGATGCCAGCAGATGAATGGCCTCCTTTCTGATATATTGAACCAACACTGGACAAGGTACCAGGAAAATGGTAAGACACTATCGTGGTGGGTATAGGGGCAGGGTGTTTTACCCAACTGTAAAGTAGATTTGAGAAAATGGCTTGTACCCAAACAGATTTGTCAAATGCAGGGAGGGAAAAAGAAGTAAAATTCCCATACAGCAAACACAGCACCACTTTCTATCAAGTGACTAAACTACTGAACTGTTCATAATAGCATGTACCAGGCAGTTGTCTACTTACTATCGGACATGGGGTTTCTCACAGGATCCCAGTGGACAGGGAGACATGAGAATACACCTTCTGGATAAAAAAGCAGCCTGGTTCACCTTCCCTCTTCCAGCAGGAGTCAATGAAAATAATATAACATGGGGTATAAGAAAGGGTTCTACAATATAACTATTATAGTTCTAAATATAACTATTTAATGCTAGAACTTTAAAATACTCAAAAGGTTTGCGTATTTTTCCTTGAAAATTTGAAAAGTCTAATCTGCTCTGGAATTTTACATTAGTGCCTTTATAACTGAACTACCATCTCAAATCACAATTTTACTAACCCAATGTATTTGAACAGACACACACACTTTCTATCCTAAAAATAAGTGAATGAATTTTCTCCATTTTTTTCTTTTTCTTTCCTCCACACACCCATCTGATTTTTGAGATAATTTTATTTTAATGAATTCCAAAGTAAGTTGCAAATGTCAGTATATTTTACTTTTAGACACCCAGTGTACATATAATTAACCACAGTTTAATATTTACTTATGGTACTTTCTTATGTAAAACTTACTATACAGTAAAACACATATATCTTAAGTGTACCCCAACTCCTATTTTAGCTTATTTTTGTTTCTTTATAATTTTTGTAGGGCTTAACTTTATACTTGTATGAGACAATATTTTTTCTCTCTCACTTGACATATGATCCTTTCACTATCAAAGGTGAAAAAATCAGTTTGCTTACCACTTAACCTTTTTTTTTTTTAACTCTCAGTATCTCCATATCCTGGTTTTTGTTAATTTTATTATTAACTCAATATGGTCTGTCGTGCAGGGTCTCTGCTCCCACTCCCCGCCCAAGAACGCAGGACACGGTAAGGTCAAAAAGGAACACCCATGGAGCCATAAGTAGGGGAGTCAAACCAATATATTCTCGCTGGCGTCTGGGCTGGAGACACAGGAAGCAGGATCTACATAATCTGCCTAACAGCAGTCCGCGCTTGCCAGCCACCATCTTCTCGCTAGCCCCCATTCCTTTTCTGCTAGCGTAGCCACAGCCATTATATTAGTGGCCAATGGCCTACGGGTTACAGCTGACGGCCAACTAGCCACAGCTGCTGGCATCTGATCACAGTTGATGGCCATTTACTACCCGAGCCAGCACCTTTCTATGTGAGGCCGAGAGCCTGGAAACTGCTTTTTGGGGTTTTGTCCCCACACTCCACCCCTACAGGGTCTCGCCTCACAATCTACGCGACAAGCGTCTTCTGCGAGGGGCCCTGTGCAAGGAGCCTGGAGGTGAATGCACTATCCTGAACACAGCCAGGCTCTCTGGGCACAGCCAGGGTTTCTCAGGGCACCACCAGTACTTCTGGGCACAGCCAGACTTCCTGGGCTTCTTAAGGTACCACCAGTCTCCCCGGGCACAGCCAGGGTTTCTCAGGGCACCACCCCAGTACTTCTGGGCACAGCCAGACTTCCTGGGCTTCTTAAGGTACCACCTGTTTCCCCAGGCACAGCCAGGTTTTCTCAGGGCACCACCACAGTACTTCTGGGCACAGCCAGACTTCCTGGGCTTCTTAGGGTACCACCTGTCTCCCCGGGCACAGCCAGAGTTTCTCAGGGCACCGCCACTCTCTCTGGACACAGCCAGACTTCCTGGACTCAGCCAGGGCTCTCAGAGCATTGCCACTCTCTCTGGACACAGCCAGACTTCCTGGACACAGCCAGGGCCTCAGGGCACTGCCACTCTCTGGACACAGCCAGACTTCCTGGACACAGCCAGGGCCTCTCTGGGCACTGCCACTCTCTGGACACAGCCAGACTTCCTGGACACAGCCAGGGCCTCAGGGCACTGCCACTCTCTCTGGACACAGCCAGACTTCCTGGACACAGCCAGGGCTCTCAGGGCACTGCCACTCTCTCTCTGTGCCTCTCGGGGTACCGTGCTGGAACAACAGCGGCTCACATCAAGGTGCTTACATATTATCAATGGCAGCCAGTCAAGACACAAAAGCAAACATCAACCAGTCCCACTACATGATGGTATGTTCCCAAACAGTCAAGCGTCCATTAAATTAGGGATAGAAGGCAATTCCCCATAGTCCATAGTCATTCGCCAGGGCTGTCCTGGGGGTGAGGGATGACCTTGACCTCACCCTCATCTCCCACGGAGGACTCAGCAAGCGTTTCCTCCTGGGACTAAAAGTCCTGCATCCGGGCTGCCTCAGCAAGCAGTTCCCAGCCCACAGGGCGGCAACAACCTTCGCTTTCTCCGCTTTCTTCGGCCTCTGCTGGTTGGGGAACCATCCACCTCTTTCCACCCCTCCACGGGAATCGAGCTCTCCGGCAGCTGCTCCTCCTGGTCTTCCTCAGACTGAGCTTTCATACGCACAAACTGCTCCACTGCCCTTCGGAAAGCTTTGGACAGCACCGTATCCTGCCGACTACGCCATGTGTCGGGCGGGGGACCCTGCTCGCTGCGCCATTTGTCGTGCAGGGTCTCAGCTCCCGCTCTCCACCCAAGAACGCAGGACACGGTAAGGTCAAAAAGGAACACCCATGGAGCCATAAGTAGGGGAGTCAAACCAATATATTCTCACTGGCGTCTGGGCTGGAGACACAGGAAGCAGGATCTACATAATCTGCCTAACAGCAGTCCGCGCTTGCCAGCCACCATCTTCTCGCTAGCCCCCATTCCTTTTCTGCTAGCGTAGCCACAGCCATTATATTAGTGGCCAATGGCCTACGGGTTACAGCTGACGGCCAACTAGCCACAGCTGCTGGCATCTGATCACAGTTGATGGCCATTTACTACCCGAGCCAGCACCTTTCTATGTGAGGCCGAGAGCCTGGAAACTGCTTTTTGGGGTTTTGTCCCCACATGGTCATATTGACTTTTGCTTCTATAACTTTAATTCTTTAAAACATTTAGCTTTAGTCCCACATTTAAAAGAAATTGATAGTTAACATTATTCTATATTATTATTTTCCCTTTCACATCTTGTGTAGCTTGATTCATTCTTTATATTCATATTTCTGCAAACATGTCTATTGTCTTTGTATCTAATGTACTTTACACTTGGTTTGCACTGTAATACTCTCAGAGATGACAATTATATCACTTATCCTCTCTCTTCAAAACTCCAACTGTTGCCTGCTCTCCTCCCCGCTGATGACCTTGCTTTATACATCACTAAGAAAAGAGTCAGGTGAGAATGATCTCATCTTTCCGCTTTAGTTCTATCAACTTACATGTATTTCTCTCTAACCACTTTACTTTTCATCATATTAAAATGAAAGAAATTGTGTGTTCTTTCCCTTTTGTTCTCTCATAGATTATGTGTACCTATGTATGTATGGCCCTATCTCTTTCTCCAGCCACTACCCTATTTCTCAATTATTCTCAGACAAAAAAATCCTCAACTAATTTGAATACATCCCCTGCTATATACTTAGTTCCCTCTGGTTTTCCATTTACCATTTCCAGTTGGACTTTTATACTTACCAATACACTACACTAAATTTTATCAAAGCTACCAAAGACAATATTTCGTTAAAACAAATGCTTATCTATCTATTGTCATCTTTTTTTCTTAGCAGTACTTGATATAGATGACCATTCCATTCATTCAATCATCCTTCCATCCATCCATGCTGAAACTATCTTTTCTTAACTTCTGTGACATTATATTTTCCTGGTTCTCCTCCTATATCACTATTCATGAAGACTTTCTACCAATTTCATAAATGTTGTGTGCCCAAGACACAGAAGCTATTGAAGAACCAGAGGATTTAGAACAAATTTTCATAATCTTAGGACGCATATTGCCTTCTTTCCACTTGTGGATTAATTTTTTTCCCTTCCCTTTGAACTCTCCTCCATGCATAAAACAGTCAGGCATAATTCCACAAACCTGCCTTCCATGAAACTTAGTTTGACTGCTCACCTGTAGAAATTTACATTCATATTCTCCCAAGAGAAACTGTATAGATTTGTTTACCCAAAAGAGAAGTAATTGGGATGTCTGCTAGCTATCTTTGTACAAGGACAGTTTTCAAAATAAGATCTTTAATTTTGAGTAACATTTGAAAAATAAAAGGAAGAAAAGAAATACATTGCCATGTTGCTCAGGTCTGTCTATTACGATGATGAATTTAAATTTCCAATCTTAATTACTCAGCTACACAGCAAGCCTCTTGCAGATTCATTTGCAAACTAGTAAGATCACAAATCACACCTTATCATCAAGGTACATGCATTATAAAGTGCATTGTAAGGTCACTGTCATAGATTAAATCAAATAACTTTTAAGAGCACATGGGAATAGAGACAAAAGGTAAAAGAAAAACAGTTTAGTAGCAACGTACTTGAAATAGTTGAAAAAATTATAAAGATATCTGGTCCCCTAACTCACCCAGAAGCTCAAACTTGTATTTACATAATTTTTGAATATATACATATACAGATATTTCATAGATACAGGTATTTTATGGATATATTATGGATATACACTATCACTGCAAGCACAATATGTCAAGAGCAGAAACAATTCTTTTCTCCCCAGAAATAATTCTTAGCTCTCAACACCATCATTTCCACATTTGGCAGTGGGTGCCAATATAATACCAGTCTCTCTCCACTTCCAACCACCACTGAAAGCATCTGAGTCATGTTTAGTTTCTCCACTTTCCTCTAGAAACAAGCAGTTATCAAGGCCTTCCTACTCAGTGCTGTAGAAACTTTTTCAGAGTTGACACCACCATAACTTGTTTTTGTTTGGTTTGCCTCTTGCTGTCCTTCTCATCTCATTTGTAGGTATATCTTCTTTTGCCCACACTGTAAACAAAGGCTTTCCTTGGGGTTTGGACAGAGACTTTCTGTTTTCTGTTTATTGTACCTCTCGATGATGTGATTTATTCTCATGGTATTCAATAATCACTGACACTTAAAATGTTATCAGTAGGGCATACTATTGGACATCTTCCTCCGACAGCTCAAATTCAACATGGATCAAATGGAACACCTTATCTTCCCAACTGAACCCGCTCTTCTCTCAGTGTCCTGGATGGAGCCAACTCCCAGCCAGTGGTCCAAACTAGACATATCTGTATGTCACCCCTGCCCTTTCCCTTCTCCAGCACCCACGTCTAATCAATAAGGCGGCTGTATTGACTCCATGGAAAACCTAGCTCGTGAATCCAGGCTGTCATTTACTCTCTGCCATCTTCTCCTCTCGCTCACCCTCTTCCTCTCCTCGTACTCGTTCTGATACCACTAGGCTTTAAAGGGCAGAAAGCGAGGCTGCGGAAGCAGGGAATGATGGGGGCCCATGTGCTTGGAAGATGCTGCCAAGAGAATTTCAGGGGTAACTCATTCTGTATGAACTTTCCTGAGTCCTTTGGAGGTATTATGGCTGAACCTTCTGACTGTTTTTCCATGATATGGAAGTTATCTTATCTGCAGCTGTCTCTCCCAATCTCCCCACCAGACCTTAACATTTTACTGGTATTCATTTCTTAATATTTCACTGCTAAGATTCCCTCAGCCTAGCCACCTATCTCTTGAAGAGGATTGCTTTTAAAATGATCCTGGGCTGAGAAGAATAACCTGAGTTTTATTTCTGGCATGAGATTTGAACCTCTGACCTATTATCAGATGTGACTGCACGCAGTGCCTTTTCCATTTGCAATCAGCCCTGTATCCTGAGTGTCAGGGTTCACTTCAGCCTTCTCCAGGGTAAGTCAGACATAATTGCCTATTGCCCCTAACACAAAGGACAAACACCAAGTGAGGACAATCAGAGCATTCCTGTTGAAACCTTCCGGTCTTCACAGCACAACTGTTTTCACATATAAAATCTCTTCATAAACCCCCATTTGAAGAGTTAATCTCTAATCTCTTTAAATCGTAGAAATATGCGAGGGGGTTAAGAAACGTGGAAAACTCCATTATTTCCTCTGAAAGTTTGCACTTGTTCTAATATATTTTGGAGATTGTCAGCTATTATAAACTTAAATGTACCTGATTCTCACACTAGACTCATGTATATTGCTGAATCCTTCCTGAGTGTAAGCTGTCTCTAGATTTCCCTCACTCCTTCCTCATACACAAACATACACACATAAACATGTGTTTCTTCAGGGTTGCTGAAGAGTTGGGAATTTCTTTCATCTCTTTAAATTAAGATTCTAACCCCAATGCTGGAAATTAGTTTTAACAATATCCATATGGTAGGGAGGGAGAAAGGCAGAAAATCATTCACAGAAACAAAACCAAAAAGGTTGAATGATGATGCTGTGCTTTTATCAGGATGAAAAAAAAAAAAAAAAAAAAAACAAAGGAAAACAAAAAACAACAAAAGAAAACCCAAAAACAAGAACATGAGAGGAAAGAATGCCAGGAAGGGTACAGTATAAATTCAACAGCAAGTAAAGGCACTACAAAGACTGCCTTGGGCATGGCAGACAGATAACTGGAGGCGGCAAGAGGGACATAGAAACAAACAAGTGTGAAATCATTGAATATATTTTTATTTTGGCTTTCACAGTCCCTTCTCTTGGAGTATTGCCATTGACTTCTCAGAGTAAGACGCGTAGTAAGATTTGCATTGCAATAAAGTGGCCTCCGTTCTCTGATTGCCTTACATTCCCCAGTACAGATGTGTTTTGGGGAAAGGCATGGAACAGAATATCTGGGTTGGATTTCTTTTAATACATTCAAATTCCCCTCCCCCCACTACACGCACGCACTCATTTTTCTTCGTTCTATGTGGCCTACAGTTGAATAAGCTGTCTGATGCAGGGACTGCTGAATGCATTTACCCAGGGACTGAATCTTTCCTCTATCCAAGACTCCCCCTGATCAAAATCAGCCCAGCCAGCACGCAGTAGCCAAACCTCTCCCACCTACACCAAGGACCAGAGAGTGGCTACTCTAAGATAATGAAGACACTCAAAGACTGGACCACCTACATCCTCGTCCTTCTGCTCATTAATACCTGCCATGAGACAACTGTCAATCTGAAAGTGCCCCAGAGAAGAACCTGCCACTAGTCCGCTATTTCCAGTCTTACTCTGGTCCAGCTTCTCCAGTGTCAATCAACGCATGGAGGAAAGCAGGCACTTAGTGTGTGCACCTCCTGAAGCTTCTGCAGGGTTGAGGCCACTTACTACTGACTGTACTGGATTCTCTGGGAGGTAGCAGAGGGCTCCATTTGCAGGCAAGCATGTTTATGATAACCAAGCACAGGAACCAAGGGAAGCCATGGCTATTTAAAAATAAGGATAATTTGGATACCATTCATTCATTCACTCATTTATTTATTTGTATGTTGTGTATTAAGTATTTAAGAAGTTCCTTCTACTGAAGAGGATTAATAATAACAATAAGAATAATCATAATAATGGTAATTTAATGAAACACAGTCACAGCATTTTAGCATTTGAGCCTCTAAATAATATATAAACTTAGAGGACAAAAACTGTCAAATTGCTAGGTGGGCCTAATACAAGTTAAGTGACTTGCCCAAAGTCAAACAACTAGTAAATTAAAATTCAAGCTGAACTAATATAACTTAAAATTCCAACTTATTTCCAACACAATATGTTGTGCAACTTTGTTTCATAAGGCAGGAGTCATAATTTTAAGAATCTTATACTCTAGCTAGAGTAATCAGAGAAGAATTATAAGATTTAGTAAGTACCTAATGATTGCAAGTCAGATTCTGACCAGTGCTTTACCTAATTGGTTACAGAAGTAATAAATAGGCTATAGCAGCTCTAGGATTGCAGCATACTATGTTTAAAGAAATTCCCTAAGAGCCTCAACCGCCCTGTAGTAAGTTTGCTGTCCATAAGAGATCTATTCCATGGATCAATTATCTGAGTTTGAAGCTTTCTTTATAATAAGAGGAAATTTTTGTTTTGTTTTCCTAGAGCAGGTAGGCATAACCTCTGGAATCATGAGAAGTAAATTGAGTGTCTCTTTCATATAATTGTTCTGTTATCAAAGATGCCACATTTAGACCTTTTGATGGATGCTGACCATTATACCATGGTAGGATCTAAAGGCCCATTATTAAGCATAATGTACAAAAGCAGATGGAGTCAGAAAGTAAGCACATGCATGGGTCCAAGAAGAAATTCTGAGGGACATGGGGGAAAAAGTATTTTTATGAGATCCAGGAATTAAGGAAGAGTTTATAACTAGGATCCAGCCATCTAGCTGGATATAGGAAATACTTGTAGAAGCAAATAAAATATTTGGAAACATGTTTTGTAAGTTTTTCTAAGTTGGATCTGTCCATATTTTGTGTTCATGGAACTTAACTGGTTTAGACCACAGAGTTGTGAACCCTAGTGGGGAGAGAGATCTAAGACATGTTCCAAAAAGCATAGAAGATGGAAGAAAGCAGATGTTAAACAGTAAATACTTGGTTTTAAAAGTTCTTAAACAAGTAACAGAAAACACTGAAATAAAATTATGTGGCCAATGTTCTGCTCAACTGAAGGCTTTTCCCAAAGGCAGCAAGTATTCTGCTCACCAAAAAGTAGAGTAAGTCATGTATTTTGAAAAGTTCTGTCTCTTTTCAGAGCCATAGAGTAAGAGCTTTTGTAGCAATTGTAGAGCATCTCTACAGATTATCTTTAGCAATATTTCTGATGCCTGTCATAATACGAGGTGGGATCAAATAATATGGTGAATGTTTAAGTTAAAAAAAAATTATTACAGTAAAAGACACATTGCCATTAATCCCCCTCAAAATATTCCCCCTCTCTTTGAATACAGTTATCCCATCATTTACGTCACTTTCTGAAGCATCTGTGGAAGTCCTCTTTCATGAGTGTCTTTTGTGGTGCTGTCATGGCTGCCTCAATGTCCAGACTCGATTCAAAACATTTACCTTTCATGGTCATTTTGACTTTGGGGAAGAGCCAGAAGTCACACGGTGCCAGATCTAGTGAATAAGGTGGATGAGGACACACCATAATGTTTTTATGTGACAGAAACTGCAGTACCAGAAGCGATGGGTGACATGGAGCGTTGTCATGATGGAGGATGATTTACAGCACACTTTAAAATACACCTTTTCTCAACCATAGCTCACATAACTGACTGAACAGAACAAGTTGAAACTTGTCACACACTGTTACTAAGATTCGATGCACCGATTCCCGTATTGAATGAAGATCCCTGCCTTTCCATTGGATGACACTCAGCAGCAGCATTCACAGTATTGTGTGCTCACAATGGAAAGGAATGTGACAACTAGTGTTGGGCGTATAGTAAGTGACTCCCCATTGACTGATCTTTTGTACAGTGCTTTGAAAATGTGGTGAAAGTTGCTCTGGAAACTCCGCCTCCCTGTCTTGATCCATGTTCACATTCTTGTCTAGAATTTCATCCAATTTCTCCTTTACATATCCAAATCCTTCTTGTCTGAAGGAGGCTTGCCTCTTTGAAACCCTCTCGCTGGTGTGGTGGAAGTTCACAGTCTCGATAAAAGAATGTGTGGTTGTTTAACAAGGATAATCCTGACCTAGTTCTACTTTATTATGCATGTCTAATATGAACTCTGCCTATTTTCTGGTTCACAGACTTCTGGTACACTTCCTTCTTTTCAGCCTTGAATTTGATGTACCCATGCTGTATTTGCTCTCTATTCACCTTCATTCCAAGGCTTCTTCCACAAACACTTTGTCTTCCAGTTCTTTTCTACAGAGAGAAGACCTGATCAGGCATGGGAAACCTGAGTATATACAACTGAATTGGGCCCTACCCTCAGCCTGAGTGCTAAGAAGTTTAGATATTGGGTACTACCAAATTTTGAGCCTAAGATCAAGTTTCCTTAATGCTTTGCTCTCATTCACCACACTCAGTTCTAGCCTGTGCTTTATTATCACCTCAGGGCAAGAGCTATGATATTTCTGGGCACAGACCGTATCCTATACTACTGAACACAAAAATGAGCAGACAAGCACATAAAATCAAATTGCTGCTACTACTATTAGTAATCATGTGTTCCAAGAACAGAGACTGTACCCAAGAAAGACATTGAACTATTTATGGAATACTTGTTGTTGTTGATAAGGAAGGTGACTTTGATTATATACCCTTATTTCCAAGGACCATTCTTTCTTCCATCTCCATAAGACCGAGCCAATCTGTAATGCACCAAAGTTTCTTCAAACTGCTATGCCTCACTTTTATAATTTTAACTTAAAACTGTCTTACTTCTCTTATTGAAACAAATAGAGAAATCATATAAAATGTCTATACATCTGTGCACATCATAAATGCAGAGTGGGGTGGCAGCCTCCAGACGCCCAGCTCATCTGCCTCTGCACACTTGACCATGTTCTAGGCACTCAGAGCGATCTGCAGTCCCCAGATGGCCACCCTCTGCACCTTCACACAGCACCTCTCTGCATTGGCCTCTCCCTCAGCTGCGTCATGCTCAGTGGGTTCAGGACTCACCTGCTCCAAGAAGCTGTCCCTAAGACAGTCTGAGCTGGATGTCCTTTCTCAGTGTTCACATCGGCCTGAGTAACCGTACCATGCTGTACTGTTGGTTACTCACTTGTCTCCCATCAGACACCCCAAAAATTGTGTGGTTGGAAAATGGGGCAACACTGAGGGTGTGGGAAAGAAAAGCCTCTGGGTTCTGGCCCCTGACAGACATGAGTTTGCATACTGCCTCGTCCAACTGCTCACTGGGAACCTTTGGGCAGCTTCCCAGACTCTCTGAGTTTCATTTTCCTTACTTGTAAAATGAACATCCTCTTCTTCATATCATAGGGTTATTGGAAGTATTAAATTATATATAAAAATGACTGCATGTATGAATAATGCCAAGTACATAGTGAGTTTTCATTCCCTGCGTCCAATCCCGTGTTATGGACATCGACATCTTTAACCAAAGGGATTAAATCCACTCAGCAGTTCTAGGTATGACTTTATACTCTTCTCTGTCTTGTTAATCTTGGCAAGTCATACAGATATGCCTACATCTGTGCTTTCCAGTGCGGTAGCCACTAACCACATGTGCCTACGAACACCTGAAATATGGCTGCTCCAAACTGAGTTGTGCTCTCGGTGTAAAATCCACACTGAATTTCAAAGACTTGGTAGGACAAAAGATTGCAAAATATTGCAGTAATAATTTTTACTATTGATTACATATAAAAATGATAATAGTTAGGATATATTGGTTTAGATCAAGTATATTTTTAAAATTATAAAAGGAAAAACCCAGAGCCCAGTTTCTGGAGCCAGACTTCCTAGATTTACGTTCTAGCTCCAACATGTTACCCACTATATAACCCACAATATTACCTTTCAGTTTCCTTGTCTATAAAATGGGATTAAATTGCATAAAGCTCAGAGGGATGTGGAAGTTAAATAAACTGATGCATTCAAAGAGCTTAGCATAATAGTTACATGCTATCTATTCTGTGATTATAAGTACTACAAGCAGTAGTAATGTACGAGAAATAATTAAAAATCATCAGTAGAAATATGTGAATACTTGCACTAGATATAACTAATAACTCAGATTAAAATTTTAATGGTAAAGTTGTTTGTTGAGTAAACCTTGCACTTGTTCTCTAATAATTATAAAATTTGTTATGGTAACAATACCTCTGTACAGAGGAACAGAAAGAATGTACTACTGTGATATCCCTGAAGTAGTACATGGTTCAATATTAAAATTGGCTAGGCCAGACATGGGCTACCATGAATTCACACAGAAATGGTGTATTGTCTGATTTTTCTTACATGTAGAAAGTTAAAATACAGGCTCACTTCTTACAATTCCAAATTTATCTTGAAGAAACCGTGTGTCTCCTTTGTATTCTCAGTATATATTACGGCCATTATTCTAGCAATCCATCACTTTGGGTTGCCTGGTTGGAAAATCAGTTTGCCAAGAATCATTTTTCCACCCAGCTGTGATTCTTTGAAGCTTCAGAAAACAACCTGAGCATAAATCAAAGGTGTACTGACTCTGACATAAAACAAAATCAGTTCTGGAATGAAAATCATCTATTCAAAGAAAATGGATTTTCAAAAATCTTGCAAAAATACCACTTTAAGAATCTAAAATGACTTGGAAATGGAAGTGTATATAACTTTCAGAGTGAAATCATCAGTTCCAGAAATAAACTTAAAGAGTTATATTAGTCTACTCATCAAAAAAAATATATTTTCAATATATAATTACATATAATATTCAGTGATATCCAGGTATATCAAGTCAAAAAAAGACAAAAACAGAGGCTGTCTCTTGGAAGCATCCGTCCATTTATTTCTTCAGATTATTGATGCTCAATGAGAACGGTGACCATAATGAACTACTAAAGGCTTTATATGTATCATCTCATTTCATTATTAAATCAAGCCTATGAGATAGGCATTATTTCTAACATTTTACAGATTAAAATGGGCCCAGAAAGACCGAATTCATTCAAAGTTGCACAGGAAGTGGAATCAATAGTAACTTGAGTTCAATTGTGACTCCTCATGAAGTATTAGGTTGGTGCAAAAGTCATTGCGATTTAGAAGGTTAAAAATCATAGCAAAAACCGCAATGACCTTTGCACCAACATAACATTAACTATAAATGCTGATGGTGACATTTCTACTAACATCATAAGCTCAGGATATAAACAATACGCATTTGTCAGAATCAACCAAAGTCTTATCCCGTGTCTGGCTAAAAGGGTTTGTTTAGTAAGACCCATAGTAAGGCTTCTGGCCCCGACCCTTTTTACAGACCTTTCCGTAGAATGCTTTACTCTGAGTGTTCTTTGGTTTCTATTGTTACTCTATGTGACCAGCTTGACTTTTGTCATAACAATAGGACCTTGAGTCTATAGACTGTACAAAAAAGAGTCAGAGAGAAGAGACACACTTAGCAAAATTCAGGGAAACTAGGAGAAGGGAGTGATGGAATACAAAACACAAGAAGGAACAGTAGAAAACTGAGATTCGATTTTGAAATGTTTTGTGTATATATCAATCTGTTCCATTGGACCTTACACATGCCTACGTAATAGCATTCACAATCCTTGGGAAATAGTAGAGTATACTGGAAAACTTTCGGCAGTGTATTGAAAAAGCTATGTTTTACTGAAGATTGTGTGACCTTGGGAAAGTTACTTAACCTTTGTTAGCCTCAGTTTAATCATGAGGCTAAGGCTATTTACATCATAGTGTTGGTGCAAAGGCTTAAGGAGATGACAGAGTCAAGAAAAGTCAACATTAACAAGACTTTGCGATATTTAAAGGGGAAGAAAAAAGTAACTCCTTAATAACACGCGAAATACTATTAGAATTGCTAATTCTAATACTGTTAGAATTGTGATTTTGGATGGAACTGAGCTTACTGATTTCAGGCTGTACTTTTTGGTTGTTACGATACTTTATGTCCTATTAAAATTATAAACATTTATCATGAGATCCAGACAATTTTGACCACATTTTAATGTATTTTGCACCATTTCGTACATTTAATTTATGAAAACAGCAGTTTTGGAAGCCTGTTTTCCACAAAGCACTGTAACTCGGAGCTGTTATAGGCTTGAGTGTGCCATGCATGGCCACTTGGCTGAACAGTCTGGAGCTCTTGTCCTCAGCTGTGCTCTCAGGACTCAGTGGAAACCGCCAGCTGCGAGCCCAGCAAAGCCTGAGTTCTTTCCTACCAGTGTGGGGTGTCTCCCCAAGACTGAAAGCTCATAGAACCCTGGGGAACCGATAGCCCTAACTCATACTATGGCTGGGTCTTGAAGCCACTCTCATCTTGGGTTATTTTTGAATAACCCATTTTGCATGTATTCCTGCCCTGAATTCTATTCTAGTAAACTAAAGCCTGACAAGGTTCTCGAGCCATACAGGGGTGAAAACTCTCCCTTTGCCACTGACTCTCTCAACCCCTTGCCAATTCACTGAGACTTTCAAGTTCAAACTGCAAGGTCCAAATGGGACACCGTCTGGCCCCTTCCGGATGTTGAACATGAATAGTGCCAGAATTGTCATGCCAGTTGCTAGCCTACTGGTGTTCTACCCTAGGCCAGACTGAGAACAGATACACCACAACCCCTTGTTAACAGCTTTTCGGTGTGTATACAAACCACCTGGGCAGATAGTTACACTATTTCAGTAGGTCTGATGTGGGGACCACGATTCTACTTTTCTAATAGTTCCTAGTGGATGCCAATGCTGTGGGTCCATGAACCACTTTTTCAGTGGCCAAAATTATTTTACTGACCTTCCCTCTTTACTATCCAGCAGGATGTGGGATTAGTCCCTCAGCTCCACCTTGAGCCCTCTCAGCTTCCTCCAGTGACTTGCTCTCATATAACTAAAGTCCCAGCACGTCTCATAATAAATTACACCGAACATTTGATGTGCTCAGATGTAGAAACATAAACTTTCTCTACGCTTTCTACATGCCATTCAAGGGTCATAATTCATACTTACAATACTCTCGATGATCAGTCTTAAGTTTTGCTACAGCTGAAACTTAAATAAAATACCTCACCTAGTTGCTATTCCTCTCATTGATCACATTTCCTGCACAGACTGGCATAAACATCACTAGCTGGGATTCATTTGGATGGGAGATACAGTAATACTCCTTGCTTACGCTTTAGTTCTCATTAAAGTGTTGCAAAAGAAGCCAAAATGTCACAAGCAATTAACATGGGTGGAAGGTTGGAATTATATGCAAGAAAACAACCATTTTTCAGAAACTGTTCTGCAACTACATCTGGGTACAAACTATTATACTCTCCAAACATTTCTGGAAATTATACTCTCCAAACATTTCTGGAAATTATACTCTCCAAATATTTCTGGAAACAAGCCACTTCAACGGTTGCAGAACAAAAAGTTGATACTGATTTTATATTATGCTTTAGTTAAAAAGAAAAACATCTTTAAGTTAGTTCACTGGAATTGTTAGTTACCCTTGTCAATGGGAAATTCTAAACCTCTACTACGTGAATACTGTGGTAATGTCAATCTGAAGATAATGTTGTCTCAGCTACCTGGCTGACTATGACCAGGAACCACTGGGGTTTTACCTTCTATCTGAAGGGAAGGAAAATCACAACCCTTTGTCTACCAGCTTTCACCCCAATTTTTTTTCATTCTCCAAGGGGTGTCTTTCACAGAAGGTTCCCTTAGCAAGTTATATAAATATCTAAATCAAGTAGAATTGCCACTCATTATCAGGCCTTTAGCAACATGATCTCACACCTGGAATGCTCCCCACCTGAAGTTTCAACAGGTTTATTATGAGAATCAGTATCGCAGAAATTCCTCCCCCACTAGTGAGACTCCACAGGCCTGAGTGAACACCTGGTTAAGATGAAGCTGCCAATTCCTCAGTTCCTGATTGGGTGGCACACCATCAGTCAATTAGTGTGTGAGCTGGTATTTTGTTTTTCCAGGTGCTTACTTCAGCATCCAAACAAAAAGCGTTTATCTAACCCCAAAATTAATGACTGTCTCCTTGGGTCGGACTTTCTTTACTATTTCTTATCTAAGTTTGGGAATTTCACCCATTGTTTCTAGAATAGGATTGACACAACAGCAGCAGTTTTCCAAGCAGTAGGTGGGAGAGACCAGGCTTGAGGCTCACTGGAAGAAGTCTGGGTGGTGAGACCGTATGGGGGTGAGGCAGTGTGGAGGCCAGCCACACCAAGTCAGAGAAAAAAACCAAACATACACCCGATTCTTGGCCAATATTAGTGACAAAACTAACTCAATATGAGGGAGCTTGAAGGAAGGAACGGCTTTGGGAGATCAGGCTGCCTCCGTGGGAATGGTTCCTTAATGATGACATGGAGTTTAAAAGGGACCTACAATGGCACTGGTTGGTATTAATACATATTCAGCACTGAGAAGTCACGGGGAAGTCTGGGTGTACTTGTACCTATCTCCCAAATTTCTAACTCAGCAGTCTCTCAATTCGAAAGAAAACAAATTCAGCTGTTGAAAGTGTATCGAACTGTCAAATGCATATAAAAGTATGTATATTAATTATGAAAATATGTAATAATATGACTTTGAAAAACAAATAAAAAACTTACATCAGAATGGAAATATTAGTTTTAAATCTCTGAGTACTATTACCCAGTCTATTTAAACTTCCACATACAGTGTTTACCCGAAAATAAGACTGGGTCTTATATTAGGATTTGCTCCAAAAGACACATTAGAGCTTATGTTCAAGGAATGTCATCCTGAAAAATCATGCTAGGGCTTATTTTCCGGTTAGGTCTTCTGGGAAACATGGCATGTATCTGTGTCTACATACAGTTTGAAACATGTTGCTTGCAGCTTCCAAGGTCTGGTTAGACAATGTCACTCATACTCATGTTTTCACTGTCTCTAGAAAGAGTACCCCAGTACTTTCTGGTTCACAGCCTATCCATCTGTTGCATCAGTGCTCTGGAACTGGAAGGAGCAACTAGATGCTCTCTTAGTCTAGAGATGGTGGGACTGTGTGTGCGGGATATCCCGCTCCTGGACTTGCAACTTGGACTTTCCAGAGACTTGCGCAACCCCCTGAAAACACCTGTCCCAGGTGGATTTCTAAGAGCCTAGAGACAGTCTAATAGATCAGTTTCCTTAGGGTTTAATCCTAGGATCCTTGTAGACGCTTAAAACTTACTGAGGACTCCAAAGAGATTTTGCTTAAAGCCAGTCATATCTATTAATGACTCCCATCTTAAAAAATTACAATTTTGAAAAGTTAAAATATCAATTCATTAAAAATAATAGTATTAAGCCATTGTATGTTAACATAAATAGCATATACTTTTATAAAAATACATTTTCCCAAACCAAAAAAACTAGTGAAAAAAGTGTCACTGTTTTACTATTTAATAAATGTCCTTAATGTCTGTTTTAATAGGAGACAGTTGGATTCTCAGATCTCTTTCTACATTCAACTTTTGGAACATCACAGATCATGTATCCTCTAAAAATTACCACTGCACACTTGAGAGGCAGTGAGAATGGAGAAAGCAGGGTAACACCTTAGTGTTACTATGAAAATAGTTTGACCTTGTGAATTCTCTGAAATGGTCTGGCCTAATTTATACATTTGGCCTAATGTATAAATTTCAGTGTCACTTAAAGAACATTAAGAAGAAAATATAAAAATGCAATTCAAAACTGTCCCATCCATTCCCTGTTAAAAATCTCTTTTCTGTTCTATTACATTCAAAATCATTAACAATTATTAGTAATGTAAAAAAATCTAAAAGCCAGAGTTTTTCACTGATGTCAAAAGTTAAAACAGATATGTGTTGAACAGATACGATGGCATGCTACTAAAATTTTTCTTTTCTTATTTCCAAAGTAGCCCCCCACCAAAAATAAAGATAACAGAAACTATATAATCCAACATCCTAACAAATATATTTAATACATATTTTCAATGCCAAGTACTATTCTAAGCAATATTTTCACATTTACTCATCGTAACAACCCAATCAGAGTATCCTCATTTCCTAACTGAGGAAACTAAATCACAGTGCAAGGAAATATTTTGCCTAAAATTTCACGCTAAGTGGAAGAACCAGCATTTGCACCCAAGCATTCTGGCTCCAGACTCAGAGTAAACGAAACAGCATACTGCCCAGCTCTGTGGCAGTCATTGACTACCAATGTGTCTACCTTCCAGGGCCATTTTTTGGGATCTGTTCCCGAAATTGGCGAAAATCTTGCTGGAGCATAAAAGAGCTCATGCTTCCCTCCCCATCTTTCCTGAGGGATAATAAAAATATTTTAAAATATTTTTCTCGGTTTTGAAGTTTTTTTTTTGTTTGTTTTTTTTTTCCCCTTTCACTTATCCTCCATCATCTGGAGATCAACATGTTCTTTGAAAACAAGAACTATCCTTCTCTATTTTGGTCATTTTAGAAACCCATTCAACTAATACATGAAGTTCTAAAACCAAATATAGTTTTGAATTAAGCTATTTCAAGCACTATTTTTCAACTTATTGCAATAGTTTGGACATAGTATTATATTAATACCAATAATAGTAATAGTAATACTATATCCATAATCCTTGTTATTAATATTGTAATATTAAATTGAGTTGAGCAGTTTAGAAAGTACTTTGGTTTACATTTTCTAAGCTTTCATCCCAACAGTGCTTTGAAGGCAGATAAGCAGAGATCATTATCATTATGCTGAATCTACAGATGTATTTAACTGAGCACTAGAGAGCCTAGGTGAGGTGCCCACAAAGTTGTACAGTTCTGCTCCCAAAAGCAGGTCCTTGGGTAGGGCTGGAATTAGCCAGCTCTTGCTCTTTAACAATCTGCTGTGGGTCCAGAAGTTTCACTGAGTTCCATGGCCATATGGGGAGGGTGTGTGCTGAAGAGCTGAAAATGTCTCTCACTGCAACAGTGTATGGTACACACCCACAGAAGGGAAAATGCCCAGGGCCAGTTTTACTTCTCCTAGCTAGCTCTTAGGGAAGCACAAAAGTCTATGGTCATTTAACTCAAAGGATCTGGGGAAACAGGCATGGTTGCATAACAGAGTTTGGATAGGTCAGAGTCCTTGCTTTATTTTCATTTTTTCTACTAAAAATTGTATAACCTTAGTTAACTAATCTGTTAATTGATAAGAATGAACAAAGTAATTAAACAACATTCATGTTCTGTAATTTAATTACTAATGACTAATACTGTTTTGAATTATAAAAGCCTACTTAGAAAAGTGATTAAGATCACTGAAGTGGAGAGTAGAATGGTGGTTGCCAGGGGCAGGGATTGGGGGAAAGGAGGAGATGTTGGTCGAAGGGTATATATTTCCAGTTACTTGAGATTATTATGCTAAGAGAAATAAGTCAGACAGAAAAAGTTGAGAACCATATGATTTCACTGATATGTGGTATATAAAACTGAAAACAACAAAAGAACGAGGCAAATGAAACAAAAACTCATGGACACAGACAATAGTTTAGTGGTTATCAGAGGGTAAGGGGAGTGGGGATGGTAGATGAGGCTAAAGGGGGATCAAATATATGGTGATGGAAGGAGAACTGACTCTGGGTGGTGAACACACAATGTGAGCTATAGATGATGTAATACAGAATTGTACACCTGAAATCTATGTAATTTTACTAACAATTGTCACTCCAATAAACTGTAATTTAAAAAAAAAGATAAAATAAAATAAAAAATTTAAAAAAAGGTCCAGTTACATGAGGAATAAGTTGCAGGGACCTAATGTACAGCATATTGAGTACAGTTCACAATACTATATTGTATATTCGAAAGCTGCTATGAGAGTACATTTTACATGTTCTTACCATTACAATGACAATAAAGTGGTAATTGTGTGAGGTGAAGGATGTGTTAACTAACCTTATTGTGCTAACATTTCTCAATATATACGCTTATCAAATGATAACCTTGTACACCTTAAACTTACCCAGTGTTATATGTCAATTAGATCTCAATGAAGCTGCGGTGTGGGGAGATCCAAAGACTTATGAATTGAGTGTAGGGCTTGGTGTAGTGCTTTGGGCCAGTCTATACAATTTCTATGCCACCTCCCCCCTCAAAAATCCCCTTATTTGCTGCATTTTTAAAATTAATTATACTCACATATACACCCAAATCCTCCCAAAACAATTGCTTCAGTAAGAAAGTCCCTACTGGATCTTATTGAAAACCATGTGACAAGTCCCCTGATTCCTACAGTCAAAAGCACTGGATTTTTACCTCCCATACAGAGGATACCTTCAAATGAGGTCAGTTATAGTAGATAAACATGGTTTATAAGAAAAGAAAGCTCCAATACAACGGATGGCATCTTACAGAAGCGGCATGCCAAGCGTGTTTATATTTCTGTTGTTTCTCTACCTGAGCTTCTTTCTTCAGCATGGTAACCTACATTCTGTTTAGGAGGTTAGGGTATGACTGGAAAACCTGGGGGGAAAAATCATGAACTAGTGTTGAGTCCCTAGTGATAATCTGAGAAAATAAAACATACGCATACCCTTTGAAAGTTAGAATTTGCGAAACACAAGCTTGGGCCTTTCAAAATAAGGCTTTAATCACCAACTCAAAATTCCAGCCCTAATTTAGACACAAGTATCTATTGCCTAGAAAGGGATTCAGTCTCAGCTTTCCTGGCTAAATGTTAAAAGGTAGCCACCACCAAGATTTAATGTGGGCGAGAAGTGTGAGAGAAAGAAGGATAAAATCTTAGGTTTACTGGGTGTTTACCAAGAGTGAGCCATTGTGGGCAGCCGGATGGCTCTTAACAATAGGGTTGCCAGTTCAATTCCCACATGGGCCAGTGAGCTGCGCCCTCTACAACTAGACTGAAGAACAATGACTTAACTTGGAGTGATGGACCCTGGAAAAACACACTGTTCCCCAACATTCCCCAATAAAAAAATTACCGAAAAAAAAGAGTGAGCCATTGCATCAGGCTGGGGGCAAGGCTGCTTCCCCTGGGTGCATGACATAACACTGAGCTTCAGCCTTGACCTTGAAGTGTTCAGGTTGAGCCTAAATGGGGTACCAGCATCCCCCACACTTCACAGCCCTCTAGGCAATTGTCTGAAGTGGGCTGCTGAGATAAAAACTGTATTTATTTGCCTTATCCTTGCTGGGCCCTTGACATGTTTTATTTTAGTCAACTATCAGTACAGTCCTACAGAGTAAACAGTTCTAATCACCATTTTATAAATAAGAGTAGGGTAGACTCTCTAAGGCGAACTATCTTGTCCGAGTTCATATGGCTCTAGGGTCTAGGGTAAGACTGAAACCTTGGTTTATTTGTCACTGAAATTTTATTCCAATATGCAAGAAGAGCTCCATGATTTGTGAGGCACACTGAAAAATGAAAAACTGGGCACTTGTTAAAAAATTACAAGGAATGGCAAAAAAGTGACAGCAGAGCATTAAACCTAGTGTGAGACCCTTCTGAGCACAGGGTTCTGTGCAGTGTATGAGGACCATGTCAATGAACTCGAACAACCCCGCTCAGGAATTCAAGGTTACAGGCAGAATAATATAAAATAGCATGGTGCATTTCTTATAAAACATAAAGATTTTTATAGGAGCAACACACAGTGTCTAAACCCACTGGCTTAGAATTATGACACTCATGGGGGCAAATACTTAATATTCAAGCAAATCCGGTCACACACAAATACAGAATTAACAAGAAGAGATATGATATCTTGGCTTCTTTTCTCTCTTGCCAATGCTTTGAATTTTGAATGGTGACAAATGGTGCCCTTACTGAGTGAATTACTGACTGATGGCACTGTTGAAGAAAACGCATTTGGGATTTAGATTGTTATTGAATCGGTATTATTTTTCAATAGAGCATGTCCTAAAAGAGAGTGTTCTCGTCTCACTTTACAATTGATTGTTTTGCAAAACTGAAAAGCAAAGATATTTTAGGCACTGGTTTTAGATGATCAGTGGTGTGCTTTTCCTTCTCAACTTGTTTTAACTGTTTATCTTCCCCTCCTTTCCCAGTATTTGTAGAACACATGCTTTTAAAACACGAATTCCCATCACATCCCTTGAAACGTTTCTTTCCCCAAACTGCCTAAGTTCAGAATTTGATATGCAGTTCATATTTCAATTCCTTACCTGTCATTTGATTTGCCGAATTCTCAGTCTGCTGGGCTAGATTTAATGGCTTCTTATCTGTCTTAGGGGAGAAAATGACTTGCCAAGTAAAAAGTATGTTCAAATATTTGAATTCCCACCATGAAAATAAACTTCTGCTTTTATGTTAATCTAAAAGAGGGAGTTTCTTTCTCCACTGGACTAAGTACATTATTATATGTTCAAGCACTTTGAGCATGATGCTATATAAATGTAAGCTATTTTGTCATAAATATTAAGATAGGAAGAAGAAGCAACTATATATATATGGGTGTGTGAATAACACATACATATAAGCAGAAAAGTAGATTTTTTTCTTATGCATCTCTTTTTAGTCCAGATGCAGATATATATTGTAATTCCTTTTAGAAACAGCACAAACTCTGATGAAATTGTAAGAAATCTGGCCAAGTATTTCCCCCAGAACATCTGATTTTTTATACTGAACAGATGTCCAAGGACTATCTATAACTGGGAAAACTTAGAGAAAAATGAAAGAAGGGAGCTGTACCATTTGACAGAAACAGCAACCATATAGGAGAGACATTGGCCATATAAATGTGCTTACGTGGCTCCCAGATCCTCATGAAAACAGAAAGTTACACATGGCCTGTGCTGTCACCTCCGAAGCTGTTGTTATGTGAGCGGAGACAGATGCGTCCTTCACTTCTATATGATTTCCCTGTTTTTCTTCTGATATGGAATTTGAATTATGAACCTCTTCTATCCATGGCCTCAAGTACTCTCACACACCCAAATCCATCCGGCTCAAAGCAGCCCAAGGAACTAAGATGGGGACAGGAAAAATTCCGCTGACACGTGTTAGTGTTCATACAAATCCACTCAAATTAATGCCCAGATACTAAATTCCTTTAGTATCTAAAAGACTTTTAAGCACAGGCAATTGGTGGGCTTATCAATTTGGAAATGTTGATTAGAAACTATAAATATCAATAAATAAACTAGCAAATAAAAAGTGAATTTTTATTGGAATAACTGGGCATGCACAAGCAAACAAATGAAGCTAGATGCTGACCTTATACCTTTCATAAAAATTAGGTCAAAACACATCACAGACCTGACATAAAACACAGAACTATGAAACTTCTAGAAGATAACATAGGAGAAAATCTTGGTGACCTGGGGTTTGACAATAAGTTTTCACACAAAGCACCAAAAATATAATCCACGAAAGAAAACATTGATTAGTGGGACTTATCAATTAAATTTAAATTCATTTAAAATGTTAAAACTTCAACTCTGTGAGAGATACTATTAAAGAAGAAAAGGCAAGCCACAGACTGGAATATGTGCAGAAAATATTTGCACAACAAGTACCTATAAAAAGGACTTGAATCCAAAATACACAGAGATTTCTTAAAATTCACCAATCAGAAAATAACCCAATTAAAAAGTGGCACAAGATCTAAACAGACACTCCATCAAAGAAAATATACAGATGGAAAATAAGCATATGAAAAAATGTTCAACACCACATGGCATTAAGGAATTACAAATCAAAACAACAATGAGATACCACTGGACACCTATTAGAATGGCTAAAATCCGTAACACTGACATCAAATACTTGCGGAGATGTGGAACAACATGAAGTCTCAGTCCTTGATGGTGGAAATGCAAAATGGTACAGCTAGTTGGGAAGAAAGTTTTGTAATTCTTATAAAACTAAGCATACTCTCACAGTATAATCCAGCATTCATGCTCCTAGCTACTAACCCAAATGAGTTGAAAATTTATGTCCGCACAAAAACCTGCACATAAATGTTTGTTACAGCTTTATTCATAACTATCAAAACTTGGAAGTAATAAAGATGTCATAGAATAGGTGAATTACAAATAATAAATAACAATAAACAAACTGTACTACATCCCTACAGTTGAATATTATTTAGTGAGAAAAAGAAATGAGCTAGCAAATCATAAAAAGGCATGAAGGAATTTTAAGTGTGTATCACTATGTAAAAGAAACAAGCCTGAAAAGCTACACACTATATGATTCAAACTAAATGAGATTCTAGCACAGGCAAAACTATATATAGAGAAACAAGGATCAGTGGATGTCATGGGCTGGGGTAAAAGGGAGGAGTGACTATGTAGAGCGCAGATTTATAGGGCAATGAAACTATTCTGGAACCATTCCATATAATACTGATATGGTAGACTCATGGTATTATGCATTTGTCAAAACCCATAGACTGTACAACACAGAGTTTGAACCCTAATGTAAATTATGGATTTCAGTTAATAATATTTCAATATTGGCTCATCCATTTTTAGTAAATGTTAATAACAGGAGAAACTGTGTGTTTGGGAGGGTAAATTGTATAGGAAACTCTGTTCTTTCTGTTCAATCATTCTGTATTCCTAAAACAGTTCTGAAAAATAAAGTGTACTAATTTTAATTTCTAGATGATGTAATACAGAATTGTACACCTGAAATCTATGTAAATTTACTGACAATTGTCACCCCAATAAATTTAATAAAAAACAGTAAATGTATCTCTTTAGTGTGCTTAAAAGTAAATATGATACTTATACTCCATTTTCAAAGAAAGCTGGACCCAGTATTTTGACTATAAATATGAGGTAAAGACAAACAGAATTTTTCCCCAAGAATAATCATTTTCTTTTATTAACCACATCCACAAATACAGAATAAGCAGATGCAGAAATTCAGAAAGATGCTTATGTTTTTAAAATAGATTTGAAGTTGGAAGAAGAATCACCTGAGATTGCCTTGTAGTGGCCAAAATATCCTACAAATGGGGTTTTAGGCTTAGAACTAGGGATTAGGGAAGAAAATGTTCCTAAAAGAGGCTTTCTCTCCCTGACATAACTTTCCAAGTCTTTCCTAGATGATATAAGATTATGGGGGAAATCATCATTGATGCTAAAATACAGGGAAGAAGCAAGAATGTAATGTTTAAGTCCCAGGCACCATGCTAAGAATTTTATCCTTATTTCACAAAAAAACATACACACACACACACTCACAGGTGTGCGTGCATACATACATACATACGTGTCCTTGCCCGCCACAGACACACACACACACACACACACACACACACACACACACACACGCTCTTATATATAGACACAAATACAAATGTGAGAGCCTGGCAGGTTCACTGAGCCCTCATTTGAGAGAATCAAATCCATCCCAAAAGTTAGAAAGGAAAAATTAAAGAGAGGGGGGTGAAAGAAGCAATATGTGGCCCCTCATATATTTCAAGGTGACATTCTGCCTTTGTAGTCATTTCCTCAGGGACTTTCACCAGGCAGAAACTAAAACACCTAATTAAATGGTTTTGCTTGCCTTTTGGAAAAGCCCAAGCCTATTGTAAAGATTATATTAGATGTCCAAGAGGGCAGGGAAATAGGAATGATTCCTTAAAGCCCGAAAGAAGGAAAAAGTCAGTGGAACAGTTAGGGAAGAAAAGCACTTGAGGAAGACAGAGACATGTACAGAGATGCCCATTAAACTGTGGAATCTGCCAGTTACATAAGCTCTAGGATTTAACTGAATTACATTTAGTCCAATTCAATTTAACCTTATTGCCATATCCATTCTACCTTTATTAAAGGTAAGTACCTTTATTCATGGTATGTTAATTTAAAGTGGGTGTTTTTCATTCCAGTATGAAAAAAAAGAGTTCTGTAGTATACAGTTTCCTTAATTTACAGATTAATAATTACTCTTCTATTGGCATTGGGTGGATTTTTTTTTTAGGATGATTTTAATTAGAAATTCTAATTAACTGCACACCATAATCACATTTTTTGCCTCTTCATGAAATTACTCCTTATAAGCAGAGTGAATAGAAACCAAGTTACAATCAAAGTAAAACTGCAGATTAAGAAATACGCATTGCAAATCTGGAAGTATCTACCAGAATTCAGGAGCTCTTTAAACAAGCATGGACTTTTATATATTTGTAAGGTCATTGAGGTCACATTTAAAGGATGATTTCATTATTTCAGTCACTGAATTAAATAGAATAAGTTAATTTAAACAAAGATAGATTTATTTTTTTGTTGACCTTGGAAACTGTTCTCAGATTTCCCAGGTGTTGGCTTCTCATTTGCAAGCAGAAAGTGTTCATTGTACTTACCTCATAGGGATCTTACAAGTAAATGAAGTAATAGACACAGATAGTTTAACACACTGCTGTTGCATTAAACGCCCATGTATATTCTTTATTACCATTAGGTAAGTATAGTGGTCAGGGGTCATCCTTTAAAATTAGATAGGCTGGGTTTGTGTTCTGATTCTGTCTGACTTTGGGCTATTTTAATTCTCAGGATCTCCACTGCTGATCTGTAGCATGAACACCACCTTTAACTTATATTATTATTGTAAAAATTAAATTGAATGATATGTGTAAATTTCCAGCTGCCTAAAACAGGATTGGCATACTACACAATGTAGAATAATTCCCTTTCATTGCCTGATTTTCAAAATAAAGTTTTATTGTAACAGAGCAACACCCATTTGTTTACTTATACCAAGTAGTCACAACAGAGATCATATGGCTGGAAACATTTACTATCTAGACTTTTATAGAAAACATTCACTGACATCTGGACTACATATTGACTATATGCAGAGAAAACATCCTCAGAAGAGATTACACTAATAGATATTTAACATTTATTCCTAAATCAATAATCAATCACTGTACAGCTTGCACTTTTCTCTCTTTTTTGAATACGGGGTATAAAAAAAATCTGCTTGCATGAATGAATGAAATCGTTTTGCAGGATTACTGCCGCTCTGATCACCTTCACTGTAAATAATGTTTCTGCGTTAATTCCTTATTGGCCTTTGTCTGTGTTTTGGTGGTAGCATCGGTTCTACCTCTTTATGAGAATATGTGTAACTCTTATTATGGTTGCCATGGAAATAGAGAGTTTCACTAGAGTTTGCTGTGATCAATTTACTGTGACTGTTTTTAAGAAGCTTCACAAAAAATTGTGTAATAAAACTATCTAATTTAACAAAACCACAAGAGAAAAGTTTCAAATATAAAGTACTAGAGGGAAAACAAGCTACAAACATGGCAGAAGTTTAGGTCAAAGCTGATGTTATTAGGTATTTTTTTTTCTTTTTATCTGTCTTACTGTTTTACTTGAGAGCAATGGTGCTTAAGGCGTGGTTTGTGTTCAAAGGGAAGAATCCAAAGTCTTCTTTCTAATCCATTAACACTTAGGTGAATAGCAACATCCCTTAAAAACGCTTTTGCAAGAAAATACTTTCTATTTTCCATTGTTCTCCAAGTTCAAGATCATGGGAAAGTTTTTTAAACTATCACAAGTCAATGGGATTATTATTCCATAAATATGAGGATACTTCCAATATGATCAAGCTTCTCAGACAAATAATATGTAAGTATTGATATTGATAAAGTAGGTAGATATAAAGGAGCAAGAGAGGGAGAAATTTAGCCCAGGTTACAAAGCCCCTTGTTGCAGCTCCTACTTGGATCAAAGCAGAGCAGGATTCCAGGCTTACACCCACTCCAAAGAGATATGTTTACACATGCCCCTAAATCAAAGAAATGCATTAGAAAAGAGGAAGACGTCTTGCTTAGCAGGGAATAAATGCTATTTGCCAGGACCACCAATACCCTACTAGCCCAACAGGAGTCCATGTCCTTTCACATGCTTACACATGCCCCCCAAAACCAAGGGGGTGTGTTTACACATGCCCATAAATCAAAGAAATGCACTGCTAAATGCTAGAGGAGTAGGCACCTCAGGCGAAGAAAGAGAGATAAGAGAGAAGGACAAGCAATTCTACCCAGAGAAATAAAAGCCTTCACACAATGTAAGGCGGGGCTGCTTCCCTCTCTTGGGTCAGCCCCTTTCCATGTCTCAGAGTGTCTTGTCTTTTACCAATAAACTTTTGCTGTTCATGCTGCACAAAATTCTGTCTCTTGATTGAATTCCTTTAAGAAGACAAAGAGCAGAGGTTAAACGTCATTTACCTGTAACAATATTATATGAGAATTTACTTTGGTTTCTATAGAATTTATCTTAATCCTTCTGATGTTTACAAAAATTGTTATTTGTGTAAATCTTAGATTAACTTGTAATTTACAATGACTTCTGTGAGATTTATTCTCATTCCTATTACCATATTCCTATTACTTATTCCTATTACTATGCAAGTTTTTAGATACAAATCAATTTAATTCAACTCAATTTAACTACAATACATATTGAGGATATCTACTGGGCCCTGTGCTAGATTAGACGCTAAGACAGAAAGATGTCAACACGTTCCTTGTCTTCAGGTAACATACTGCAGAGCTAGAACAGAAGTCATGCTCACCATTTTGAAACAAGGGATGTGTTAGGTCAGCTGTGGGAATGGTCAAAGGGGCTGAGAGCCAAGTCATACCTTCTGCCAAATCAGACCCCTTCCCAGGAGCCAAGTCATACCCCTCTGCCAAGTCAGACCCCTCCTCGCATGACAGAGACTGAGGCCCCTGGTGTTTCCAGAAAAGGCAGCAGACCGCTGGTGCAATAAGCAACTCTGGCCACAGCCCCTCTCGCCCGATCTGCTAGGGGGGCCTGCTCATCTACCACCTCACTCAGCCAACCCCCACCCCAAAAATCGCACATATGCCTCCCTCCCTCTACCCTGGGGGCGACTTCGCCTGCCCCCTGTCTGAGGATGGGTGAACCTCGCCCGGGAGCGCAGAATAAAGCACTCACTTTTCTCAACCTGCGGGACTAGCCTCGTTATCTTCCCACAAGCCTTACAGGAGGCTATTAATGCTAAGCCAGAGTTATAAAACAGGTGATCTTGGTATATGGAGAATGATGTATTGCATTCCAAACTAGAGGATGATTCAGATAAGAATTCACTAGAATGTAGCATTTAATCAGACTCTTGAATGATTACAATCAACAAAGTAGAAACTGAGGGAATAAAATAAAAGACAGTTGGAAAACCATTAAACCATGCAGAGTCAGGAAATTGAGGGACTAAACTCATTTGTGATGGAGAGGCCAGAATGAACTTATACATATGGTAGGTAACACTGGAGGAAGACCTCCAGCAAAAATAAGGCATGGGCATATCCTGAGAGACATATGTTTGTTAATTAATTAACAAACCTATTATGTTCCAAAGTACTGGGGATGTAACAATTTACAAGATAAAAATCTCAGGAAATTTGCCACTTTTCCAGGGATCTAGAATTTTCATCAATTACAATATAAAAATGAAGAGTTCAGATGGAGACTTGAACACAAAAGAGAGTCATCTACCACACCAAGATCCTCAAAATAACATGGGGAAAAAATGTAATTATGTCATTTTTGAGAGATTAATTTATAAGCTTTTTCTTTTTCTGTTTCCCCTACTATGGCGCCTCACATATTTCAAGGTGACAGTCTGCCTTTGTATTCCTTTCCTCAGGGACTTTCGCCAAGCAGAAACTAAAATACCCAATTAAATGGTTTTGCTTGCCTTTGGGAAAAACCCAAGTCTATTGTAAAGATTATATTAGATGTCCAAGAGGGCAGGGAAGTAGGAATGATCCCTTGAGGCCCCAGAGAAGGAAAAAGTCAGTGAAACAGTAAGGGAAGAAAAGCACTTGAGGGAGACAGAAACAGGTATAGAGATGCCCAGTAAGCTGTGGAATCTTCAGTCTTGAGCTCAGAAGAAATATCTGAACTCAAAATACAAACGTACTAGTTATGTATTCACAGGAGAAAGTAGAGTAAAAAAACACCCTAGGACTGACTTCTTGGTAAATAAAACATTAAAAATGTAGGAAGAGAAAAAAGATCCAGCATAGGAGAATACAGTAAAGAAGAGGTCATCAAACTGAAGAAAATAAAGCACTGGAGAAGGAAGTGCCATAAAGCTGAGTCATAGCTTTTCCTTTGCTACTATGCTTTCCCAGACTGAGGATATCGGTTCAAAAAATAATTTATCTGAAGAGCATAGTATAGTTGTTCATTTAACTTAGAATCACATGGATTCTTCATACCACAGGAGTGGAAGATAGCTCTTAGAACAATTTTCAACCCTCCTTGTTTTAGTAAAAACAACAGAGACCCAGAAATACATTCATGCATTCCACAAACACTTACTGAGTGTTAACCTATGCAGGGGGAATTGTTTTCGGCTCTTGGCATGCATGGAACTTACATCTAAAGAGAAAGGAAAAGTATGTTGTCCAAAATGGTACCTCAAAAAGGAAAGACTATAAAAACTTATCCAATTCTTCTGACTTCAAACTCTCTGCTTTGTCAATTAACCTACAATTAACCGTTTTGTTTGGGGCCCATAGACAATGCTAATATGAAATTGTATGATGCAGATCCATAAAGGAACTGTCAATGGAATTGGCATCAGAGCAATTTTTCTACATCAGAAATCTGATCATATCACTCCTGTTGAAAAATCTTCAATGGCTCTTGCCTGCCTTCAGAATAACATGTAAGTACACATACTTCATAAATTGGCACCTGACCGTTTATACACTCTTCACACTCATTGTTTGCCATTTTCTCTTATGCTCCCTACTCTCCTAAAAAAGTGATTTAAGACTTGCTATTTTCCCATGCCCTCCAAGCCTGCCATGCTGAATCTTTACCCACATTTTGCCTTGTGATTGGAAAGTCCACCTTTCCTCTTCTGTCAACTTTACAAATGCATAAGCACCCATCAAGTTTCACCACAAGTGTTGTCTTCTCAGGGAAGCCTACTTTAACTTCTCTTTCATGTGTTCCAGCCCCTTCTCCCAGGAAGCCTTGGAAACTCCACTCTCCACACTGTTGCCAATGTCTGGCATGAGTTCCTTGAGGGATATAAGCACGTGATACCATAGATTTGTCTTGTATGTCCATCTTCACTCTAGTCTTCATGCTCCATAATGTAAGGGTGTTTATCTGTGGGTCCTTATAACCATTGCATCCTCTGTGCACTACACAGTGTATGACAAATGGTGAGTGATGAGAAGAGTATGTTGCATATGCAAATGAATATGGAAATGGATATATGAAATAATACAAATGGGCCATATATTATATGGAGAGGTATACATTGAGAAGAAGTTCCAAATTAAATCTTCTCAAAATATTTAAAATGGTATTTTACAAGTAAATTGTTGTGGAAAATTTTAGCACAGGTCTCAAAATACATCTCCTCTGGGAATCTGGGATGAGGGAAATGTTTCTGGAAAATTATTTAGCTTGATTAATAAACCTAGTATCTTAAACAGACTTTCAAAAATCAAAACAGTAGCTTCTCAAAATTGAGCCAAGACTCCATTTAGGATAAAAGAATACTATACTAGGTCCTCTGAGAGCCTGTCTTAAAAAGCAAAGTGTCATCTTTGCCCCAGGGATCAACCTTGAGTTTCTAACAAAGAGGATGCAGTCAATTTAGGTAGCACGCACAATTCCACAGTTCACTCAAGATTCAGCAAAGTACACCAAGATCAAAGAAAAAAAAAAAAAAAGCACCTCCTGTCAGGCATTCCCACATGTCCTTCCATTGCCAAGGGCTGTGTCTGCCTTCTAGCTTTGTTGTCACAGTCCTATGACATACTCTTTAGTGCATTCATGAATGGCAGCTGCCTGTCTGATGAGATCCTCATTTCCTGCCTCCCACTCTACTTGGGCAAGCTGCACCTTGGCATCAAATTGAATGCCAGATAAGCAGAATTCTTACATGTGCAATTAAAAGCCACTGGAGTGAAGATAACAGCATCCCATGGATAGCTGAATAATTCATGGCAAAATGTTCTCTCTTTATTCATAACTTCTCACACCCTTCACTTGTTAAGCAGCTAGCACTCACACTATAGTGCTGGTTTTAGCTGAGACATTTTTTAAGCAACTCCTGTGATCAGGTATTTACATGTTTTACATGACTTTTACTGGAATTTCTAGAACAATAAAAAGAAGAGGAATAAAAACACAAAACAAAAAATAAAGCCTAATGAAACATGGAAAACTAGATTCTGGTTTTCTTTTAAATGAGTGTGGTAATTTCAACACAGAGGAAATACCTTTCAGTGTTTAAATTGTTTATTTCTAGCTGTTTATCTCTTGGTTCCTTATTCTTAAAGTAGTGACCACAATTTTAAAACACTATACTTTGAAGGTCAAGGGTAGGGGACAGAATAATAGTGAACACAGAAGAGGTATAGATATATATTGTTGCTACAGTTAGCATGTAAAAATCACAACAGAAGACAAGTGAGGGTATTTATTCTTTTTTAGGCTCATCTATAATTGAGTTCATTTTAAGTAACTCCAAACCAACCAACAACCATGAAGAATAATAATCCTTTCACAAAAATAGCTGCCTTCAATTGTTGGTGAATAATTCTAAAATACCAAGACCTTCCTCACAGCAGAATTAGCAACTTAATAGGGATATATTCAGTATAGGAGACCATAGGGAGAGGTAAAAAAAAATGCTGAGGGCAACAGTTCAAATAAAAGTGGAGCGTTTGTACAATACTAAATATGTGTAATTATAGAATCCACATCAATGAAAGGAAGAATTTTAAAAATCTGTAGCTTTAGATTTTTTGTAAAAAGACAGAAATTAAAATAGTTTATTGTTTTTGCAAAAACCATGACCGTAATACACATACTTAGTAGAAAATAGGTGAATAGTGTAAATATAGTTACTAAATGGAAAGAAATAGTTACTCCATCCTTATTTTCTACACTTCCTCCATCTCCCCAAAGGTGGTCACTGTCCATAGAAAAATTGTTTCATGTGTTCTTTTACATAAATATGTGTATGCTTTCTTTTTTTATTTCCACAATGGAATCACCAGTTATTTATCATGCATTTTTCCTATATTCATATTTCTTAGTGATTTCTACATGAACACATACATCCCTATTTCAGTTGTTTGAATTGTTCCATCTTCTGTATATTGTTCATTGATTGAACATAGATGACTTATCTAACCACATTACTTTTAATGCTTATTTAGTATGTTGATAACATTTTCCTTTTTTATTTGATAGCTCAGAGGATGGTAAAACAGAAATCCCTACAGAAATATCTTGACGTGCTTTTGAAAATATATCTGTTGGGTAAATTTATAACAGTAGAATGACTGGTACAAAAGGTATGCACACTATTGCATTTTGAAAGACATATGAACGTATTTTTCAAAATTCTATATGCATGTTTAGTCTGAATAATGATTGATATAATAAATATTCCTCAACAATCTAGATAAAATTTTATCTCCAATCTCATGCTACTTTGATTTGCATTTCTTTAATATTTTCTTCTAATATTACTTATTATTTGTGTTGCTTTTCTGTTTAATCCCTTTCCTAGCTTCTATTGGCCTATTTGTATATTTCCTACTCATTAGTAAAAATTCTTCAGAAATTAAGGGAATTATCCCTTACATCAAATGTTTGTCAGTTACAAATGGAGTTTAGGAAAAGCTTTCCTTAATAGAATTTAAAACCTGGAAGCCATAAAGAAAAGATTAACAGATTTGAGTAAATACACATACACATATATGGCAACACTTACAATAAACTGAGTCAGACCAAAAACAAACCACAGATAAAAAAATCCAACACAGTGTGTATACACACACATGCACACACACACACACACATTGTATATAAAAAGAGTTTTTATTAATCAATAAGAAAATAAAGCTCTTTATAAAATGTACTTTGTGCAAGGCAATGCATTATACAATTTCCAGAAAGTTCTCATCATAGCTAATCTTGATGTTTGTAATTCTTTTTTTCTTTTCTTTTCCTAACTGCCAAAGGGATGAAGAGTTGATTAGCTGTTAACATTTTAATTTTTATTATTTGTAATACATACATTTCCTTAAATTAGAACCTGTCCAAAAATTAATATTTAAAAATGAATCAATGAATTATCGCTCTAGTAGGAATAGATTTAGAAGGTTTCCCTTCAATAGTGATCTTGGCAATGGTCCATGAATGAGCTAAAGCCCACAGAGTTCTTTGAATCATACCTTGAAAACCATTAAGCTAGGAGGTAATGATCCTACTAGTTCTTTGTATAAGGGTTATTAATAGCCAGTGGTAGAGTCAGAAGGTAGGAAAGTAGGAATCCTACTGTGTCCCAACTGAATATATGAACTTAATACAAATAGACAGCAATTTGCATATCCAGACTAAATACCAGATAACAGAGATGCAATTTTGATAATTGCTGCAGGAAACTTACTGAGACACTGTTACCTATTCATTAGTCATGTAACCTTCAGAATGTCACTTAATCAAGTTTAGCCTTGGTGTTGTTATCTCACAGAATCGTTATAAAGACATAAATAAAGAATGTGTGGGTACTGAGAAAGATCCTGTCACAGGATGAGAAAGACAATAATAAAGTAGATAAGAGCAGATCACGCAAGTCCTTAAAGGCAATGTTAAAAATCTTAACCTTTATCTGGAAGCAATCGAAACCATTTGAAGTAAAAGCATAAGATTTACATTTTGAAATGACGCAATGTAATAGATTGACAAGAAAAAAATACCAGTTAATAAAATATTTCTATGAAACCAATGAGACCTGTTTCTGTTACAGTATTATTAATGGAGATAGATGGGAAAGGACTGTAGCATTTCAGTACTTGTTAATATCGTGGATGATGAAGAAGAAGACACCCAGATTTCTATGTTTGAAAATGAGTAGATGGTGGTATCATTTGCTGAAAAAATGAACAATGGAAAATAGCAAAGTTGATGCAGGCAAGTATGAATCAATAGTACAGTTTTGGCAATGTTGTGCTTGAGATATGTTGATATAGCCAAGTGAAGATATCAAGTAAACAATGAATTTAAAGACATATTACTCATTTGAGAGATCTGGGTAGATATTTGTGAATTATCTGTGTAGAGATGAAAATACATGCTATGAGCAATAATGAGCTAATCTAGAAAAAGAGCTAACGGAGAAACATGAAGAAATAAAAGAGGGAAGGAGTGGTAGCTAACACCACGCTTTGAGAAACTCCAAAATGACCAGATAAAGGAGAGGTAGGCAGAGAACCAGGAGTATAAAGTGCTTTGAGTCCCAAAGGAAAAACAGAATTGAACATTGATGAAGAATCGATCAGTTGAAAACTTAAAATCAGAGTTAAGCTTTAGCCTGTCATAATGAGGACAATGTACACAAAGTGCTTTCACATCTGTGAAGTCACATCTGACTTACTTCTCCCAACAATGTTATAAGAAAGAAGGGACAAGGCAGTTATAACTGTCTCCATATTAGAAATGAGGAAATGGGGGACTGATTGCTGTCACCAGGCTAGGGCAGTTAGTGATTAGGTATCACCAGTAATGGATGGGACTGGCCAAGCAGGGTAGGGTGTCCAACTGATGAAGCAACTTTTCCAGAGTAATATTGCTAGTTAGTAACTAGGCTGTAACTAAACCCCAAAATTTCTTATCCCAATTCAATGCTCATTTTCATATTGGGCCTTCTTCTCCATTAATTCAACATTATTGAACAGCTATGAGGAAGGTACCCATAAGAGGGGCTACCCAGATGAATCAGGCAGAGACCTCACTTTCAAAGACCTTTCAGGGTAGAATGGGATATAATCATGTACAGAAATAACTGTAACAGGATGTTGGAACTAACAGTGTCATAAAAATTAATGGAATATTGGTATGGAAGTTCACTGTAGCAATAGAAATTTACATTTGAACTTGATAGGTAAAAGTGTTAGAAGCTGTTATGGCATGTGAAGATTATATAAAGACATTTAAGTTGAAGTAACAGGAGAGACGAAGATATAGAGATGAACAATAGATTGATAGGAAAATAAATAAGTCAGCTTAGATAGACCAGAGGTAAAGTGAAGGGAAATAGAAAAGATTAAAAAAAAAAAAAAAGTAGTTACAATTTACATGGAGGGTGTTAATGATAATAAGGATTTTAAGTGCTATAAGGAAAGTGGAGCAGATCCATGAAATAATCTGAACAGAGAAATGGAATAATCAGAGTGTACCTTAATAATAATTAGAGTATGTAACAACTTGATAGACACTGTGTTTGTAGATGTTACAATGGTTTGCCAATATGTCCAACTTATCTCTTCTGAGCACACAGAAGACTGCACTTCTCCACCCTCTTCAAGACGGGTATGGTCATGCAACTTGGTTTGGTCAATAAGATATATGCAAAAGTAATGGGTGTTGCCTCCAAGGATAGCATTCTAGAACTGATAGACAAATCTCTGGGCTCTCTTCTCTAGCCAAGTCTATTACAACAGGATCCAACTGCAGGCATTTTGTGGGTGAGAAATAAATTTTTATTTTGTAAACACCTGGAGATTGGGTTTATTTGTTATCTGACTTAGACTGGTGATCAGCCCTATCAATGACTTCACTAAACTAAAGCTGTTGTTCAACTATTAGGTAGTTTACATTAAAATTAAAATATTGAACAACTTCTGTACTGTTGGCAAGTAACCATTGTCTAAACTTAGTGTACCCTCCTCCATGCCCGTGCCTCTTGAGTCCATTCTCAGGCATCCTGCTGAAACTCCCATGACCCAGCAATTAAAGATTAGCTGGTGCGTCAAGAGTCCAGCTGGGGCATGCATGAGTTCTAATTCATTCGTTTCACGATGTTCCAACTGCAAATTATTTAGATTATCACCCTGCTTTTAAGCTTCTGAGGTCTTATTATTTCCCATTTTACAGATGATAAAAATAGGGATAAAAGTTAAGAAAATTGTCCAAGGTTACAGGTTGTCTCACTCCAGAACTTGTGTGCTTAATTACAATGGTCTACTATCTCCAGCTTTTAGTAGATGACTTTTGCATAAGAAGAGCTGCTAGAAGAAGATGGAATACAGGTGAGTTTACTAATTAGTTCAACAGCGAAATATAGTGGCCCTCATTATGAAAAAGGAAAGGCATTTGGAATGGTAACAAACAGCTACAAATGAAGAAACATTTGGAAGCAGTATGGACAAAAGTTAGGATGATTCAATGAAGGGAAAAGGAGGACTAAGGTCCCAGAGATGGCAAGGAGGAATGTGGAATCATTTATAGAGGTAGAAATACCATGCATAGAAGATCGATTTGCATATACTTGTCTCAATGCATTAGTTCCCTAGGTGAACTATTAAAGCTTGCTTTCAGCAAGCAAAAGAAATGTCAATTGTAACTACCTGTCTATACAGAAGAGATTTACAAGACAAGCATCTTGCTGCTCATACATTTCTGGGCATGCATGTCTATGTGATACAACACAATTTTTTTATACCTGTTCAGACACTAAAGTTTAACTATGTTTAGTGCACAATTTTTCAATTTAAGCATCCCTCTTGCAGGCACTGGTTAGGTAAAGATTTGTTAGGTAAATTTCAGAAAGCACAATTATTAATCTTGGAAATTTCAGACAGCAGACTTAAGTTTGTCCTTTAGTCCAACCATTACAATGAACCTTGAGTGGTCAAGAGAGTGCTATGTGTTCCCTGTCACCAGGAGATAATATTTCTGAGACTTCTTTGTGGATAGGATACATAAAAATAAATACTGGGAGACAGGAAAGTAACAGGAAGTGATGCCTCATTATCAGGGTGAGGTTTTTAGAATGGGGGGTCTCCTCCATCTGCTTCTGCTTTTTAAAGGTGACTATGAAGGAGTCAGAAATGAAAAGTGTGATTCCTGTAGAATCTGCTTATAGGATATTTGGTGTGAAGAGTCCCCAGAACTACAGCAACTCTATGTGAAACAATAAATGGCCTTACTATTAGGCCACCAGAACGTTGGAATTTATTTGTTACTACAGCAGAGCAACATACCATTGCAAGGGATTATCTTGCATCAAACTAAACAACCTGCCACTAACAAAGCCTATTGTGTTTCAGATTAACTACTTTTTAAAATTTTTTTTTTAGTAAGTTCTTCTTTTTATTGATTTAATATCTACAACCAGGTAAGTTAATGCATCAGTCCTAGTTTTCTGGTGCTATAAAATTACCACATCATAAAGATGACAAAAAAACTGCAACATTCATATGAACATTCCCTACATTGTCTTTGCTTTCAAAATCTAAGTTGATCAAAGTATTTTGGCATAGAAATATAACTTATTCAAGTATTGCTTTTCCTTTTCTACCTCAATAGGTAATTTATAACTTCATAAACCAAATTGCATTTTTGAGATTTCCTTAAACAATTAGTTTCAGACTCTATATCCATACCTTTTTCTTTATCACAGAACTTTTCACAATATAGAGGATTAGCCTTCACTTCTTAATTATTCCAACACCTACAATATCATACATATGCAACTCCATGGTCCATTATGAATTTTTTTCTTCCTTTCTGAGAATGTATATATTGAAAAAAGAATATATATATAGATATATATGTATCTATATATCTATCTATACTCCCAAAAGAAATAAACCCAAAACTAATAAAAAGAAATAAAAAGAACATATATAGACATATATAAGAAATATATATATTTTTATATAAAATAAATAAAAAGAATATATATATATATATATCTATATATATCTATATATGTATCTATCTATCTATCTATCTATATATATATATATATATATACACTCCCAAAAGAAATAAACCAAAGCAAAACAGTTACATTTAAAGAAATTTAAATAAATTAATAACAAATACTTATTGAATGGTTAACAAATAAAAAACAAAAAAGCCAAAAAACCCCCAAAAACATGCTTGCCATCTTTCTCTGGGATCACAAACCAAGCCACAAAAATAGAAATAATAATTTATTAGGTTCTTATTAAGTACCTGACACTATAAAATGTGGTTTTACATGTACTATCTTATTTTATGGAAGGGGAAACCAAGTCACAGGTTAAGTAACTTGCCTCATGTGCTCTAGAGTTATTAAGTAGTAGAACAAGAGGAATTTCAACCCAGGTCTTGCTGTCAAATTCTGGATCAGGAGCTAATAGCACTGTCACCATAGACAGAATCAAATCATCTCTAGGGAGCTAGGCCATGGACGTTCCTAGTGTCTTGTGATTGAGGACAGACATGTGTTCCAAGATCTTCAATCTGTGTCTGAGCATGTCACTACCCATTAAAAGATAAAAATCAAACAGAAAAATAAGGGAGACTGATAGGTCTCTGCTACACTGCTTGTAGTCCACTGGGGAGTGACCTACATGCCAACATCTGTTTTCTGGGGAGGGAAGTAATGTTGTGACTACATAACTCTCCAAGGTTTGTAGTTCATGCTTTCAGAAAACACAGCCTGGAGACGGGAGCATGGACAGCATTGGTTCTGTAAATATCAGCTATGTTTTCTCTGTTTGTTTATTTTTCTTGGTGAGAGGTGGGGGATAGAGGACAAAGCTCTTTATCATAAGCCATAGAAACTATATATAACCTGGCCTCCCAGTAGGAAAATCCTGAGCAAGTGCTTGCCGTATGGCTCCCACTAGCTATTAACTAGGTTCTGAGGCTCAGTCTGCTGGAGTTAGGGCCTAACTAACTAATGGTCGTTGACAACTATTTCCTGGTTGTCAACAGCCCAGTGGGAGCACATATTGCCCTCCGTGTAGTCAGAGTAACATGCCTAGAAGATCAAAGATGTAAGGAAAGAGTAACAATGATTCTCTGTAGTAAGGTCTGGCCACCTGTTCTGTCTAGTTGACATTTTACCCTATACTTCACACTCGGACTTTCCACACAACTTCGTTTCCCATATTCTTGTATTATTCCTTGCTATTTCCACTCTTCCTGATGCTTCCTCTGCCTGCGACTTACTTCTCCTAATCCATATGGCAAACTCCTAGAGAACCATCGCCTTCTGTGGAATCTTCCAGAACTTTGCTCCCAACAGTGTTCACTGTGCCCTCTCCTAATATTATATCAGTCATCTAAGCACAGAGAATGGGAGTTGCTCATCTCTGCATTTCCAGGGTCTCACTAGAAGCTAGCACCAAGAAGGCACTCAACACTTGAGTTAGGAATGAAAGAATGCACAAAATAGGAAAGTGACTTTTATCTTGCATTCTCTTTGTATTACAGAGAGTATTCCTGCTGAGTTATAAAGATAGTGAGCACTCAGAGAATGGCATCTCACAACAAAGAAACCACCCCATATTTTTTTACTTTAGTAGTAATAGTGCTGAGGTGTCAGGATATGCTCTGAAACACTTAGCACAACAGGATCGTATTGTGGAAAATCAGCAGTCTGTGTCTAGGTCCATTCCTAATTGTAAGAGCAACAAACTAGAAGAGTTAGCAGCTAAGAACTTCCATTTCTGTATGCTCAAATCAGAAATACAGGCAGGATGTCAGATAAGAGAGTTCTGCAGTAGATTTTTCACCTGGATGAAAGTTGGGCCAGGATTATGCTGGGAAATATTAGGCTCAGAGGTTAATTCTATTCATCATCTCTCAAAGAGGTGACAATGTTAGTGAACTTACTACCCTTTATAAGACTTGAACCCTCTCCCAACTGCATATCAAAGAGCATGAACTCCAACTAGCTAATAGATGGTACAGGGATCAAAGTAGCGTAGAAAACTCTAGGTCCCATGCCTTGTATACTTTCTTTTCTTGTTCCTACAAATGCCCTTGGAAAAGGATGGATCAAAATGTCCAATCAAAGCAGAATTTCTGAAGCAAAATTTGAATTCAAATAGACTATAAAATGGAAGTTTTAATCAATTTAGGAGAAGTGTCATCCAAAGAAATATGGAAAATGAATCAACAGACAATATAATTATGCAAAATAATAACACTGACAGCCTCAACTCAAGCATTCACAAACACTTTTTCCTTTCTCCAAATGAATTTCTAATTGAAAGCATGAGACATCATCAATCAGTGGTTTATACAAAGAATGTGAGCACATGGAAAAGTGACTAGTGAACTTTCATTCATTATCTGAACTTTTTAGCTGTTAGCAATATAACTGAGGGAGAAAAAAACAAAACAACTGTTCCTCCAAAAATAATCCCTTATTTATTATTTGTTGAAAGTTTATAGAAACAGAGGTGCATTTTAATTTTTAAATATTATTAAAACACGTATGAAAATTGTTTAGGAACATTACCATATTTTATGATCTCTAGTCAAACAAACAGATTAATTAAGATACTCAAATGAATAACAATTCAATTATTAAATATTTTTAAAATGTTGAAATTGTCAAAACATCAAAGAGATGATATAAAAAACAGAAATGTACTACAATCCCAAAAATTAGAAAAGAGACTCAGACTGTAGGCTGACTATGAGAGGTGAAAATAATGATAGCACAAGGATCATTAAACATAATAAAACTCACCTAGATAATGGTTACTGATGTTAAAAAAATGTTCTTAATTAATTTAATCACATTTTATTTTAATTTATGAGGATAGATTTCATTTTAGTTAAGAATTGTCTGCAGAATCCTGAAGGGAAAATAGGTCAACAGTATTCCATTTTTTTCTTCTCTTACATATGTGGACAAAAATGTAAAATGAGTGGAAAATATCACAATTTTGACCTTGGTAGGTTTCAGTGAAGGAGTAGTACAGCTGTCTATTCATAATTGCATTAAAGTTTTTTAAAAAAGATTATTTATGAATTTGCATGTCATGACTTAAGTCTTATTCAACTATTTATCTATCTATCTATCTATCTATCTATCTATCTATCTATCTATCTATCTATCTATCTATCCCTCTATCTATCTATCTATCTATACACTTGCCTGTCTGCATCTCTGCATCTAAAGTGTCTATTTTCCTTTTCCTGGACAAAACAAAGCCTGAGTACAGTTATCAGAGGCTGAAACAGGCAGTTGTATGTGTCATGTGACTAAGATCTGACCATTAAAATGTGATTGGAATTTAAGTGTATCATTTTGAGACTGAGGGACTAAAGAGCCAGCATGCCACTGCCACACTGTTTCTGTCATCCTTAAAGCTGGAAGTGGAGGACTCCCAGACAGCAGATGGAGGGAGTAGATCCCAAAGTAACACCAAAGAAAGAGCTACCCAGGAGTTCATGATGTGAGTAAGAAAGGAACTTTTATTACGTTAAGCCATGGAATTGGTGGGTTATTTGTTACAGCTGCTATTGAGGGTTACCCTGACTATAGAACGACCCACCGTATTTTAGAAGGAGATGCTATCTGTAAACTACAGAGGGACTGACTGTGTTTTAGAAAAATTTAATGCCAATTCTTTGTTTCTTTATCTCTATGATTACTATTCTATTAATCATTTTCATCAGAAACACAGAAATTATAGCAATTAGAATGCAGTATTTACAGCAAGCTATGAAACCAAAACACAGGCTTTTTAACAAATACACTTAAAAGAATAAGAAAACAAACAAAAAAAAAACTGAACAGTCCATATCAGTTGGTAGTAGAACAGACCTTGAGACCAGCTCTGTTCTTATTTCTCTCCACTATCAAGTCCGTGGGAAAAATATATACACCCCATTAATAAGACCATATTCATATGTCTCCTATATTAGGAAAACAGAAATGATGACAGCAATGAAGATAATGATCGTGATGATGATTGACTATACCAACCATTTACTGAGTGTTCATCTACCATGTAATACCATGTTTCCCCGAAAATAAGACCTAACCGGAAAATAAGCCCTAGCATGATTTTTCAGGATGACATCCCCTGAATATAAGCCCTAATGCGTCTTTTGGAGCAAGAATTAATATAAGACCCGGTCTTATTTTCGGGGAAACACAGTGAGCACTTTATACGTATGTTATCATTTTAGATGTTCCTTGTGTAAACCAAATTAGTAACCTCATTTTAAGATGTGGAAACTGAGGCTTAAAGTCATAGGCTAATGAATATAGGAAGGCTGGTCTAATTCCAAGACGTGTGTTTTTAGCCACCACTTTAAGAGAAAACAACTAGAGAATTTTAATAAACCAGTCTCACTAAGTAACTTTGTGCTTAACATAATGCTGTGCCCTACTCCACTGCCCTCATATTAGAGTCCAAATGGCATATCATAGTTTAAAGACCTTTCATGAGCTAACCCCTTCTCACTTCTACAAACTTCTCAGTTTCTGTAAGTATAACAGCTAGGATAATTTTACAGAGGTGAGTGCGTGAGAGGCAGAGAGTATGATGGGGTAGGAAATGGATTCATCTGGTGAAACTGAGAAATTCAGTTGGAATCTGGCATGATACTTGGAATTGAACTGCTGGTATGCATATTAGCAATGGTCTGCTAAAAAGAACAGGAGGGTTGTGCGGGAATAAAGAAAGTATAATTGCTGAGTTATTTGCCTCGGGGATTTTTTCTACCTGTTTGTTTCACTTCAATCTAACTTGGTGTAATATTTAATCACAGATCATGGCCATCCATGATTTCCAAGTTATAGCTGTGCTTTGGTTCAGTCTCCTGATAAAACATGGAATTAAGAGATTTCAATTACACCAATAAATTTGAAAGTCCAGAAGGAAAGGATGACATACTAGAAATTTAAAAGCAGGAAAATTACCAAAGGAAAAGCAGCAAATTTGAATAGGCCAGTTACTATAAAAGATGTTGGCATAGTGATTAAAGATTTTACTCTTCCTTCCCCCAAAAGGCACTAGAACAAGGTAATTTCTTCTTATGGGTCTTGGCTTCTTTTAAATAACTGATAATTACAAAGATAATTAAAATTTTATAGGCTGTAAGAATAGATGGATACCTCAATTCATTTTATAAAGCAGAATGAAATTAAAAACCAATCTAAATAAAGATAGTACAAAGATGGAAAATTATAGAAGAGGCATATTTATATTAATATAAATATATATGTATAAGTCTACATAGATGCATTAATCAATAAAATATTACCAGAGTCCAATAGTGATTTAGTATAGTGATTTAGTAGAAAAGTATGTTAGAGGCGTATCACTCATATTTCATTGAAAAATTAAAGGAGAGAAGTCATACAAATATTTCAATACATTAAATTATTTACTATAATCAGGTAGTCATTTCTTATTTTAAAATGAAATTAAAATAGTAACAGGGGTGTGAGAAATATCACACACACGCACACACAATATAACTATTAAACAGTAAAACAGTAAATCCATTTCCATTAAAATCTGAATAAGGAGAGTCCTATCAGTATTGCTTTATTTAAATTAAGATAAAGAAACAAAAACTCATAGACACAAACCATAGTTTAGTGGTTACCAGAGGTAAAGGGGGAAAGGAGGTGGTAGATGAGGGTAAATGGGATCAAGCATATGGTGATGGAACGAGAACTGACTCTGGATGGTGGACACACAATAAAATATATAGATGATGTATTACAGAGTTGTACACTTGAAACCTATGTAATTTTACTATCCAACATCACCCCAATAAACTAATTAAAAATAAACACAGTAATTAATTTTAAAAAAATTAACATAGAACATTTTTAATAAATCCAGGTAAAGATCAGGAGAAAAATAATATATGCTGAAAATCTAGCTAAAACAAGGCAGCAAATTAAAAAGAGAACTAATTGAGAGAGGAACTATATGATACATTTCCAAAATAAATGGCTTCTGTCTGCATTATCAATAACCAGATATAAGTCAAAATGGGAAACATTCTATTCTCACAAGTGATAAAACTATCACTTACATAGGAATTAATTTAATAAGAAAATTTAGCACCTCTAAGAATGAAATTATTAAATTGCATCAAAAGGCATAAAGAAGGTCTAGACTTAAGTAATGACGTATCTTATTTCTAAATGCAAAGAGAAAATTAAAAAAAAAAGTCAACTATCTGAGAATTCATTCATTTCTTAGTGTGTAATTCCACATGGAAAACTAAACTTTTTGAACTGGATAAATGAGTCAATAGTTCATGTCTAAGAATACAGTATGAAATATTTTATACTGACATTTTTATTTCTACTTAGTCCTCAAAACAAAAATGAGAAGAGATATGTTTCAAAACATGAATACCTGATGACAAAGACAATAGGAAGGATGAAGACAATGGACTAATGATGTCAACAAAATTTTGCAAACCCAAGAAAAATGGAAGAATGGCAACTGACTTTCAGATCCGATCTCATGCCACCTAGCAAAACATATTATATACGGATTAAATGCTCAAATTAAAATGAAAACAACCATATAAATGCATACATTGTTCTCCTTTACAAGTGTATTATTTTATTTTACATTTAGGACTGTAAGAGAATTCCCATCAATATAAAATAGCTTGAATGATTTTTGATTTGTAAGTATTATAAAATATAGGATATCCCTCGAAAGAAATGAGTTATACATTGCTTTACTTGGGTGGAGTCCATGATACTTAATTTTTGTTAAGTGAGAAAAATTAAGATTGAGGAGTGTAGATAAAATGATCCTGCATTTGTAAAAGCAATGACTAAAGCCCAGTATGTACGCATGTGAACTTATGTATTTGCTCTACAAACGTGGAGAAAGCTATGAGCTGCTCAGATCTGCTGCTGCAGCAAACTGACTGACCTGTTATCATTTTGGGTCCAGTCCTTGTTCATGCTGAAGTCATACTTTGTTCAGGCTGCTGTCAGCCAATGACTTGGTTAGTCAGGTAGGTCCCTTCATGCAAGGTGTCAGCTGGGTGAATTTGGCTAATTGAGTGCCCACTGGTTTTGCCCAACTTTCTTAGAACTATACTGCATCCTCAGAGTGTTTCTACCTTTCTCTTCTCAGCAGTTAGACCTATCTAAAGGCTCTTGCCAGCCTCTCTGGTCGTTTCCCCTTTCACTTTCATACGCGTTTCCCTTAATATATCTTGTTCACATGTGATCCTGTCTTGGCATTCTCATCTTGAGGACCTGAACTAAATGGAAGGATATGACCCAAGAAATTAAGAGTGGTTACCATATTTCCCTAGGAGGAAGTAGGGAGAAAGAATAAACATATGTCGATGGGGGGGGGAAAAATGAATCAGAATAAAGAAGTTCATAATGAAAACAACATGTTAATTCTATGATCCAAAATGTATTAAATGGTATGGATACATAAAGAACATATGCATATGTGCAAAGAAATGCATACAAGTATATTCAACAAAGAATTGATGGTGATAATCTTAAGAGTGGTATGATTTTAGGGGACTTTTAATATTTTGTTATCTTTTTATGTATTATTCAATGACTTCGGAGGGAAAATGTAATATTGAAATAATCAGAACAGTTACTTCCTTTGCAGAAATAATAATTTAAAAAAACAAAACAAAATATATATCAAGTAGGGAGAGGAAACAAGAAGATCCAAACATAAGGTGTTAGGTTCAAAAGCAGTCGTTTCAGATGACACAAACTGATAAGCTGAATTTTACCAGTAGGTAAAATGAATGAAAAAATGAAATAAACATGTCTCTATCTCAAGATTATTCTATACTTTACAGATACACCGATTCGAGTTCTACGTATTATGACGTCATGAACCTTGTTTCTGTTCTAAGATCGTGTCACATTCACTGGCCTTTCAGGTAGGGCAACCAACTTATCCTGGTTTGCCTGAGACTTCCATGTTTTTGAGCGCTGAAATAGCACAACCCAGGAACCCCTGCAGACCTAGACAATCGTAATCTTTGCTCACCCTACCTTTCAGTGATATTCAATGGAAGGTGAGGGCACAAAACCAGCCTTGGGCCACCTGGATTCATTTGCAGAAAAAGTATCTTTGTTTGGAATTTTAGGGTGATACTTTTGATTTCTTTGGGGTTTTCTGTAATTACAGATAATCTGAGCTGAGAGGCACCTAAGAGCTATTTCTTGTCTAATTGCTTTATAATAGAGGTCAGGAAGGATGTAAGACACTATCCAAGTCTGCTGATCACCAGGCTAATGTCTTTGCATAGCATCGAACCATCTCCGCACAGCTGCTTGAACACAAGCGTATACTCAGGCACCCTGAACTCCAAGGAGTGCGTCGTAATTACCCCACCCTTCCCTAACTCTGCAATTTGCATATCCCTTATCCTCTGCGGAGACTGTTCCTGCTCCTCTGATAGAAATGTCTTATCCTTTCTTAAGGCCTGGTTCAAATTATATCACCCATGGGAATCCTTCCCAGGCAGAGTAAGGACCTCCCTCCCTTTGGTTCCCACATGCTCCAAACCCCTCTTTCAGATTTTACCATATTGTAATGTGGCAATTGCTCAGTTTCTTCTCACCTGCCAGTGAACTCAAGGACATTGGAGCCAAATTTCCTTGGGTCAAAGCCAGTTCTTCCACTTACCAGCCTTTTGATCTTGGGGAATTAATTAAAGTCTTACTGAGTCTTAGATCCCTCATATATAAAATGTGGAAATGTAAAGATTAAATGAATTCACGTATTACAGGACTTGGGGACATGTCTAGCCCAGACTAAATTCTATATCAGGGTTGCTATTATTACTGTCTCTGTCCCCAGCTCAGTGCCATGTTTATGATCAATAAAGACTTGCTGAATGAAAATCACAATTGCAAAGGTATATTCCAACCAGAGAAAAGAGAAAGGGCAAAGCCAGGCCACACATAGCTGAAGCCATTGGCTAACAGTCTTCCACAAGGGCTGGCACCTGTGCAGCTAACATGCTCCCCCTTCTCAGGATTATGCCCATGCATTACAATGGTGTGAGAGATGAAGCAGCCCTTTATAGGTTTTCCAATGAGCACTATGGAAATTTGATTCATGCCCCAACTTTATTGTTGGAAGCAACAGGTATGCCACAATGATTTGAATAGCAGTAGAATACATGTCCTGAAATGACTTCTCTGTGTCTAAAACTCTAACATGTTTAAAGCTTTGGGATATAATGAGACAACATATGAAAGGACAATAGACAAGGATGTGGAAGAGCCTATAGAACTAAAAATTTCAAGATTGAGTACAGGAAAAGTAGCTTTCAAATTATGTTGTAAAGTAATAGCCTGAGAAATAGGAACACTCCAGAAAAGTGAGCTGTAACTCAAGTTAAGACCAGAGAATGTTTTAAGTAGGACAAAGTCATCAAATGCATCAATTGAAGCTGAGAGGTTAGAAGATGAAGACAAATGCAGAGCAATTGAATTTAGTGACCTTGACAAGAACAGTTTTCTGAAGTGGTTTAGATGAAATCCCAACTGCAATGGATGAAGAATGCAGAGAGAAGGTTAGTGACAGAAAACATAAATGACTTTTTAAAGAAATACTGGTGTAGGAAAAACACCAGGCAGAAGAAGCAGGGTGGTAGCTCAAGATATAGGAGAAGCAAATTAGTTTTTTTTTCTTTGTAAACTATGTTTAAAAAATGTTACCAGTGACTATTTGAGAAAGCCATATTTATGTTTCAACAAAAAGAGAGGGTAATTAAATTGCTGAATCCTTGAGAAAGTATACAGGAAAGGGATCTTGAGCATGAGGCCTTGGTAAGAGGCAGGACCTTGAATTAATTTTAACAAAAGACCAAAAGAAAAAAACAGGACTTCAGGAAACGAATTTTCAGGTTTGTTATTGGGAAGATAAGGGGGTTTCCATCTGAAATCTTCCACTTCCAAATCTTCTCAATGAAGGATAAAGCAAGCTCAGCAAAGAAGTGAGAGAGCCTAAGATTGTCCCTGGGTTTTAGGAGAGAAGACAATGTATGAATTAGTTGTTTTTGAGTGTAAAAATGAGCTTATTCAATAATTGTGATAAAATTATTAGACAGGTTGACTCATTTTGAATATAAAGGAAGCTAATCTGGTTTAAGAGGTTTTCCCAGCGATGTTCTACCCCTGGAGTGTAGACATAGAGAAACTGCACCGTTGGGTTCAACCAGGATGGAGAATATGCTGCCCCAGAACTATAAAGGAAGAAGCAATTTGCATTCGAAAAGATATAATTTTGATGGTCAATCATGGAATATAACTAAGAAGTACAAAAAGAGAGGTTCTAGTGAGAAATAGTAATAGCAAGGGATTGCTGATTTCAGATCGCCTCTAAAGATGAACGGCCATATCTCAGTTTGTCAGTTCCCAAATATTTGAAGTTGAGACATTTAAGAGATTTTGGGGGTGATAGGGGGTGGGGAAGAAGACGGACATAGTGAGAGAGTGGAAAGAAGCAGAACAGTTGAGAGGCCAGCTCACTGCCAGGAGACAAATAGGAAGTGCGGCACCATGCCATATAAGGATGAGATGAGGAAGAAACAAATTGAACTATAATACTAATCTTTTCACTGCCACTTTCACATCAAAATACACATATAATTCATGACTTAGCATGGCAATAAATACTGGTCTCTGGCATTGCTCTTTAATGGCTGCATAACATCCAATTATATGTATTAAGTTAATCTCTATTGTTGGGGATTTAGTTTGATTCCACGTTGTTACATTATGACTAGAATTGTGGGAGCCTGCCTTGTACAATTCAATTGGAAGAAAATCTCATCCAGTATTTCTGGGTATATCTGAGTTCCTGCAGGGGTCCTCAGGGTATTCCTTTTTATGATCATAAGAGCCTTAGGAATAAAGGAACACACAGAAAATGTCACAGCCTTCAGGAGAGGCCACCTGCTCCAAGAATGACGTGAACGGAGACCCCTTGAACTTTTGTAGGTTGAGATTCTATCCCAATTGTATATGTATGAGGTCATTATAGATGCTTCAGAGTAGCTAGTTTGACTTTTTTTTTTAGGGGCTAATTTCCATTCCCAAGGCAATTCCACTTAAAACATACTGTGGAATCAAGAAGTTTATCTATCTACTTCTTAATTTTAATTCACCTTCATTTCAAAATTTAATTCCACACTTTAACAAGTGTAGCATTTGATGCATTTGTTTTTTGTAAATCCACTCTTCGAATGCCCCGTGTAAAAATGTACTAACATTTAACAGATGATCTCAGTTCCTGAGGATTTTGAAATGCAGCCTATTTGCCACTGGAGGCAATTAAGTCTGCAGATTTGCATTAAATTGAAATATCATAGCTGTCTTATGAGCTGCTGCTTTTTTTTAGAGGCCTAATTAAATCTTGTAGATAAACAAACAAAATATCTAGGCAGGTGTACGTATACTTAAATATCATGAGGTGAGGGGGATGGAAACGTGCCTTATCTCAATATTAAAGCTGGGTGATTGTGAAAAAAAACTTATTATCTCAAGTAAGTAACAAGAAACTTTATTTTAAGTAACTACCCCCCTTCCCCTAATTCAGACTTGTATGAGTCATTCCGTGAGTATTCCTAGATCCTGTTTCTAGGATATATGCGTATAATAAGGCTTCCAGGGCTGCTTTCACCTGTTCTATTAAGAACCTTAAAGGCTGTGTCTTTCCTTCTGACCTCTCCAAAAATACCTTCAGGAACCCTGCTAGCATTCACAACTTAAATAATAGGTAACTGTATTTAAACTGCGTTTAAAAATTCTCTTCAGTAAATACCTCCATTTATAAAAGAAGTCTATGATTCAGGGGTGCACAGTGAGTACAGATGTACTGTAGAGTTAAAGGGGAGACGGAGAAATTTCTGTACTATGAGAGGACAGAGAGAAGTAGATATGTGTGTGATTTTGTAACATATACCCATCTCATTAGAAAATATAGACTGGGAGTGATGGGAAGGGGGTCTTACTAGTTAACCACCTGTCTATTTTTTTTTTCTTTAGAAAATGGAAGAAAATGACGAAACTTTGTAGAAACTACAGTAATTAAGTGTATCATCCTGAAGTGAAAATGAGGCACTGAGAAACTCGAACTGCAGATGGACACTCACCTGTGCACAGCTCCCTGGGTCTCCTCCTGTGTTTCCCCGAAAATAAGACCTAACCAGAAAAGAAGCCCTAGCATGATTTTTCAGGATGACATCCCCTGAACATAAGCCTTAACACATCTTTTGGAGTAAAAATTAATATAAGACCCAGTCTTATTTTCAGGGAAACACAGTATTTTAGAAAGCTTTCTGACTTGGCCTTTAGATTTGCAACATTCCTAGGATACTGATGTTTGCTGCAAAACTGACTACTCTTCTCTTCCCTAAAAGGCATATGTAAAACCAATGTGCCACCTGGAACTGGGATCTCTGACATTCAGGCTCATGGTGGCCATGGGTTCCCTTTAACTGTAGTGATCAAACCTTTGGAAGGACAGGGCTACTTCAAGGGGCACCAGGACCCAGGCTAGAGTTTGGGTTTTGTCCCTTGGGAGGAACATAGACTACTGGGAACTAGTCACTTCACTTCATGGCATCTCTGTTCCTTGGTAACACGAAATGGAGATCAAGTTAGATTTGCTAACTCACATAGATGTTTTGCTGAATGAGACAGTATCTGAAAAACTGATGAGTAAACGTGTACCACAATGAATAGAGCAAAGTGCTTAAAGAGTAAACCCTGCTATGTAATGTAGTTTTATTGCTTCTAGCTGAGGGAAGTTGGGCAAATTACTTAAACTTTTTGTGCCTCAGCTTTCTCATCTGTGAAAGGATAATATGCAGGGCATATAAAGTACTCAAAAGAGTCATTAGTCAATAAACACTAGTCAATATCCTTTTTGTAATGACAAATATCAGTCTCAAAGATGGGACTATTTTATCTTCTACACAGTTAATAATGGTAATCAATTAAAACCTAGACAAGTTTAAGTCCATGAGTTCATACTGCCATTTTTTTAATGGTTGTCTTTGAGAGATGATAGAAAAAAATTCATTATTTTGAAAACTAGTAAGTAAATAGAAATTATTAAGTTTCTATCCTGCCTGGCCTATATAAACTGTACCTTTGGGTAACAAAATAGATGAGGGCAAGTGATTCTTTATAGGATTATTTAATTTGCATGTAAAGAAGTATAGAAATTTAAATATCAACATTTTCAACCCTCAGTTACTTCGTGGACTTAGGGATTAAGTATCAATAGCTGCTAACATCCAAGAACACAACCAGTCTCAATGTGCCTCCAGGAAAAACACCACTCCAATTACAGTCTCACTAAAGTGACGGAAGGAGAGCCGAATGCAGAGGCTACAATCACAAATTCCAGACTGTGGGAAAGTGTACAGGTAAATAAATAAATAAATAAGGGTGACAGAACCTGTAGATTAAAAAAACGATTTAAAAGATATAACCAGTTACAAAAAATCAGCAGGCTAAACTATAGTGTTCATCCATGAACACTAAAAGAGTATCAAGAAAGCCATTATTTTAAAATCAGCAGTTTGTGGAGGGGGAAGGGAGTATGTTTGGGATGAGGCAGATGGGATGGGGCTTTTGGGGTGGCAGACGAAGTTATTTCTTACATGGGAATTTGCCTTGAAACAATTCATTAAGCTACAATATTTTTTGGAGGGTGGCTTCCTATATCTGCAATTTATAAAATAAATCACATTTTTAATAAAAAACAAAACCCAAACCTTAGTATCCTTAGCATCATAACCTACTCCAATGTATAACCAACTCAGGGAAAATCACAAAAAGGAAGTTGCTTTCAACAGAGGTCCTATTACTGGGGGGGGAGGGGTAACTTAATCTCACTTCATATTATTATACCACAGAGCTGTCTCCTAAAAATATTGCAGACTTTTTCTTCCCCTCTAACAGAGAATTAGGGAGATTGCAAGATACTTTTTATCCATGAAATGTCCTATTAAAAAAAAAAAAAAAACAACATGAAGAGAGCACATAACCGATGTTAAAAATAGTACTTGAGAAAGCAGATTCACTTCCAAAGATTCTTATTTCCATTACCTAAAATGTAAACACTATTTCTCCCTTTAGCAAGCATCCCAAGGCCTCTACATTTATCACTATATACTAACTATTCTGTGGATACCCTATTTGAATCCCATGGAAGCCGTTGCTTGTGGTCAGTGCAGTTTGTCATTTAAGCAATATGTAATGTTACATTATACTATGTTATGTATTGTCCAAGGCAGATATCATATCATGGGATATTTAATGAATCTTTAAAAACAACAGACTTTAGAGTTTTTAATAGCAACAACCAAAACAAGGTTTTCAAAATGGAGGATTGTTGTATTTTTAGTTTTTTATGTATGTCCCTGATTTGGGTTGAAACAAAGGGTCTCATGCTAATTAGGCCCCGGTATGGAAACATACTTCCCTTGTGTTTCTGCAGCATATGACTGAAGTGAGTGTGGCCAATGCCCAGATTTGCTGGAAATAGAAAGTTAGAATCCTGGAATGTTAGTCCTGCACAGCTTCTTCAAGACACGTTCGTCCAATTTCTAGCTGATGTAGATGGTATTTCATAGGTATTACATGTGCCTAACACTCCTAACTTATGCTTCCAACTTTGGATCCACACTGATTACATTTGCATGTCAGGTAACTTACATCACAAACCGATGAAGTAGATGTCATTATAGGTCAGGACCTAAAACAGGAAGGAAACATGGAGGAACAGAAATAAGCTAGAGATGTGCAGTTTGGATTTAAACCAGGCAAACACTACCTGATAACCCATATTTTTTCTATTCCCTTTAGTTTCTGTCTAGTTTCCTTCGCAAAGCCAATGGATACAAAGGAAAGCAGCAGACCTGATAAGGAAATGGAAATATCAGAACAGTTGAAGCTCAGTTAGGGGCTGGGCACATATAGTAACCAGTTATCATTACTGGACCTTCTGGCAGGGGTGATTTGGGCCACCACTTTGAGATCTGTTCTGGCTTCACACGCTTTCTCATTGGCAGGCTGAAATATTCTGAAAATTGGTCTTCACCAGAGGATGACAGTAGGGTCAATTATGCAGGAAAATAAACAAATATTAATAAACAAGTAAACAACACAAATATATTTCAGTGTTTTCTCCAGTCTTTCAAAAAAAGACAAATAAAATATTTTTAGAGCTTTCTATGTGCCAAGCTCTATGCTAAGTACCTATATCACAAACTGAATTAGACTCAGGTCCCGCCATCAGGGGGAAGATTGCAGCAGATTTTTTGCATTCTGTTTTGCGTCTTGGGAAATTTCCTTAGTGGAAGGAAACCATGGTTTGGAGCTTCCAGCAAGACAACTCCCTATCTCGCCTTGTAGGGTCCACACCTACCTCCTTCCCAAACCTCTGTCTCTTCTAACCTGTTCTGCTTCCTAATGTTTCACACTGAACTATCCACACAAAAAAAAGAAGTGGTAGAAACTGCTGAGTCATATTGGCTCTTCCCATCAACACTGAGAAATTAATTGCATTGGAAAATGCCAAGTTTCCCATCACTGTCACCCAGGCATCTCCCAGTTTGACCATTCCTAACTCCATTGATGTCATAGATATACCTGAGCCAGGAAATTAATTGTCTAACACGGATGATACAGTAGGGGAGCATGTGGAAGCTCCTTCTGGACTCGGTAAATAATTTTGCAGAATTAGGGAATTTGTGTAATTTCTCCAGGGATATGCTTGATTATTCTGCATCAGCTTTGTAACAAATGGTGATAATAGCTATTTTAGAATTTAATATAACAGGAGCCCAGGCAGAGGAACAGGTGCAAAGGGAATTAAATTAAAAATGCTTCTCTTTATAAAAATCAATCTGGCTGTGTTTCCTGCACAAGACTAACTATTCTGCCCGGCTCCTCGCCCTCAGTGTTCCTCCCCTCCCTGTGTGAACTCAGGGCCACTTGAAACCATTCAGTATCTCACCTCAACTTAACTCGCGAAGTATGGGCCAGAGGAATTTAAAATAGTTTAAGAACCACACTGTCATTCACTAATAAATTTGTTGCTGCCGATCTACTCTAAAATTCACCTTTTCCTCTTTTCCTAGGTCTATATATATCATGTAGTATAGGCATTTGCATAAAACAAGTGTTTGCAATATATATATATATAATACCATGTTTCCCCGAAAATAAGACCTAATTGGACAATCAGCTCTAATGCATCTTTTGGACCAAAATTTAATATAAGACCCAGGATTACATTATATTATATTATGTTATACTATATTATATAAGAACCAGACTTATATTATAGTAAAATAAGACCGGGTCTTATTTTATATATATGGAGATATAATTGTATATATCATTTTATCTAATCTTTAAATAATAAAGAGCTGCTATTAATCTACTTCCTAGATAACGAGGTTAAGTGTCTTACTCAAGACATACAACTATACAACTAGCACATACTAGAATGAAGATTTGAGCCCAGGACTGATAAACCCAGAAAGAAATAACCCTTGTCTATGCCTTTCTGTCACTGGAAGATTACCTCACTTAGTCAAGGGTGGTTCCCCTGGTATGGCTAGAAAATCATAACAATATTACAATAATCTCTTTTATTTAGACCTGTTAAGATGTCCAAAAATGATACAATTATTTGCTTCTAAAATAGAAAGTGAGGACTTGGTAGTATAGATTTTACTAGGTAGATAAAAGTAACCTTAAATATGTATTATATCCTAAATTATAAATTTTACACAGTGAGTTTCATTATCTATAACAATCTCCTCAATAATAAAAAAAAAAACCTTCGGCGGGCCAACTGTTTGTCTTCCAGATTCTAGATTATTCTCTGATACTCTTTGCTGCCTCATGCTGTTCACACCACACACCAATTGCTCTTTCTATTCAATAAAACAATTCAATCTTTGAGTTGTATCATTAAAAATGTACTGAAGGTGCACCTCCATTAGTTTCCTTAGCTTTAGCTCCTATTGCTTCTATTTTTACATACTTAAGCATAGCTAAATATTCCCAATGCCCTGTGCAGTAGTGACCATGGCTCCTAATCTGTCCTGAGGTTACTGGATTTGCATCCCCATGTGGGAGATGAGGGAGAAGTGGGGTGGACTCTGGAGGTGGGTGGGGAAAAGCCAGGAAATACGTGTGAAAACCACTGGAAAGCTAGAAAACCTATGTAAGTGTACGTATACGTGTGTATGGTGTATGCATATTTCTATACAGGACATCAAGAAGATCTTCTTTATCTGAAGATAATTGATATCAGGCCACTTAAAAGTGTTTAAAATAAGCAGCACAATTACGTTTCAGGAACAATTTTTTAAAAAATGGAAAAATGGAACTACGTATGCAGATAGGCATATTTGCTTTCACACTTACAAAACTTAGGTTTTAATTATCTCAAGCACTGACTCTGAATGAACAAAGTATGGAAAAAGTCCTCACATTTTATTTGAGTAATTTTTCTTTACAAATTTTATGATTGTACGGTATGTAATTTTTAGTTCACATTTGCCTTTTTCAGCCTGATCTTAAACTATCCATATGTAAACAATTAATACCACAGTATGTCAAAGGCTTTCCTTAATCTTTTGGTATTCTTTTTTTTTTTTTTCTCAGTGCCAATCCTGTCATCATTATTTTTGCTTTGGTCTCTCCCTCTCTTCCTCATTGCTTTCTTTCCTTCCTTTTTTCAGATGCTCGATGGTCAAACTTTTGGGTGTGATTTGAGTAAGTCACAATATTACTGTCAAGTATCCATGAAATATCATACACATTGCAAGAGATGCAATTTCATTCTGTGATTGATTTACCTTGCATTTATATTGCATAATTGAATGCAATATTTGGAAATCAATTACAGATGACTCACGTAGACATGATGTATGAGTGGAAAAATTAAGTAGAGATAGATAATTTTATTTTTTAATTAAAGTTTATTGGGGTGACAATTGTTAGTAAAGTTACATAGATTTCAGGTGTATGATTTTGTATTCCATCATCTATAAATCCCATTGTGTGTTCACCATCCAGAGTCAGATCTCCTTCTATCACCTTATATTTGATCCTCTTTACCCTCATCTACCACCCTCCTCCCCCCTTGCCCTCTGGTAACCACTAAACTATTGTCTGTGTCTATGAGTTTTTGTTTCTCATTTGTTTCTCTTGTTCTTTTGTTGTTTTTGGTTTATATACCACATATCAGTGAAATCATATGGTTCTCTGCTTTTTCTGTCTGACTTATTTCGCTTAGCATTACAATCTCAAGATCCATCCACGTTATCACAAATGGTCCTATTTCATCTTTTCTTACTGCCAAATAGTATTCCATTGTGTATATATACCACAAGTTCTTTATCCATTCATCTATTGAAGGACATTTTGGTTGTTTCCATGTCTTGGCCACCATTAAAATAGCTGCAATGAACAATGGAGCACACATGTCTTTATGGATGAATATTTTCAGATTTTTTGGGTAGATACCCAGGAGAGAGATTCCTGGGTCATATGGTAATTCTATTCGTAATTTTTTGAGGAACTTCCACACTGCCTTCTATAGTGGCTGCACCAGTCTGCATTCTCACAGTGTATGAGGGTTCCTTTTTCTCCACAGCCTCTCCAACACTTGTTAGAATTTGTCTTCTTGACGATAGCCATTCTAACTGGGGTGAGATGATATCTCATTTTGGTTTTTATTTGCATTTCTCTGATGATTAGTGATGATGAGTATTTTTTCATATGTCTATTTGCCAGTTGTATGTCCTTTTTGGAGAAATGTCTCTTCAGGTTCTCTGTCCATTTTTCAATTAGGTCATTTGTTTGTTTTGTTGTTGAGTTGCAGGAGTTCCTTGTATATTTTGGATAGTAGCCCTTTATTGGAGGCACTGTTTGCAAAAATCTTCTCCCATTCAGTTGGTTGCTTCTTTATTTTATCGATGGGTTATTTGCTGTGCAGAAGAATTTAAGTTTGATATAGTCCCATTCATTTATTTTAGCTTTTACTTCCCTTGCCTTTGGAGTCAAATTCACAAAACGCTCTTTGAACCGAAGGTCCGTAAGTTTAGTACCTATGTTTTCTTCTATGCAGTTTATTATTTCAGGTCTTATGCTTAAGTCTTTGATCCATTTTGAATTAATTTTGGTACATGGTGACAGATAGCAGTCCAGTTTCATTCTTTTGCACGTGGCTTTCCAATTCTCCTGGCACCATTTATTGAAGAGGCTGTCTTTTCTCCATTACATGTTTTTTGCTTCTTTGTCAAAATTTAACTGTCCATATATATGGGAATTTATTTCTGGGTTCTCAGTTCTATTCCATTGGTCTAAGTGTCTGTTTTTCTGCCAACACCATGCTGTTTTGACTATTGTAGCCCTGTAGTACAAGCTAAAGTCAGGGAGTGTGATACCTCCAGCATTGTTGTTTTTTATTAAGATTGCTTTGACTATACGGGTCTTTTGTGGTTCCAAACAAATCTGATGATATTTGTTCTATTGTTTTAAAAAATGCCATTGGGATTTTGATGGGAATTGAATTAAATCTGTATATGGCTTTGGGTAATATGGCCATTTTAACTGTGTTGATTCTTACAATCCATGAGCATGGAATATCTTCCTATTTCTCTGTGTCTTCTTCAATTTCTTTAAAACATGTCTTATAGTTTTCAGCATATAGGTCTTTCACATCCTTGGTTAAGTTTATTCCTAGGTATTTTATTCTTTTTGCTGCAATTGCAAAAGGACTTGTTTTTTGTACTTATTTTTCTGAGATTTCATTGTTAGTATATCAGAACGCAATGGACTTTTGTACGTTGATTTTGTAGCCAGCAACTTTACTGTATTTGTTGATTTTTTCTAATAGCTTTTTAGTGGAGTCTTTAGGGTTTCCTATATATAGCATCATGTCATCTGCAAGGGGTGATAATTTAACTTCTTCACTCCCAATTTGGATGACTTTTATTTCTTTCTCTTGTCTAATTGCTCTGGCAAGGACTTCCAACACTATGTTGAAAAGCAGAGGTGATATGGGACAGCCCTGTCGTGTTCCTGAATGTAGAGCAAAGGGCTTCTGTTTTTCACCATTAATTATGAGATTAGCTGAGGGTTTGTCATATATGGCCTTTATTATGTTAAGGTATTTCCCTTCTATACCTATTTTATTAAGTGTTTTAATCATAAATGGATGTTGTATTTTGTCAAATGCTTTTTCCGCATCAATTGATAAAATGGTATGATTTTTGTCCTTTATTTTGTTTATGTGACGTATCACATTGATGGATTTGCATATGTTGAACCATCCTTTTGCCCCTTGGATGAACCCCACTTGGTCGTGATGAATAATCTTTTAAATACATTGTTGCATTCGATTTGCCAGAATTTTGTTTAGGATTTTTTCATCTGTATTCATCAGAGATATTGGTCTGTAGTTTTCTTTTTTTGTGTTGTCCTTACCAGGTTTTGGTATCAGGGTAATGTTGGCCTCATAAAATGAGTTAGGGAGTACTGACTCTTCTTCAATTTTTTGGAAGAGTTTGAGGAGGATTGGTATTAGATCCACTTTGAAGGTTTGGTAGAATTCACTAGTGAAGCCATCTGGTCCAGGACTTTTGCTTTTGGGAAGGTTTTTGATGACTGATTCAATTTCGTTACTGGTGATCGGCCTGTTTAGATTTTCCAGTTCTTCATGTTTCAGCCTTGGAAGGCTATATGTTTCTTAGAACTTGTCCATTTCTTCTAGGTTTTTGAATTTGGTGGCATATAGTCATTCATTGTATTCTTGCATGATCCATTGTATTTCTGTGGTGTCTGTGATAACTTTCCCTTTTTCATTTCTGATTTTGTTAATTAGTTTCTTCTCTCTTTTTATGGTAGTGAGCCTAGCCAAGGATTTGTTAATTTTGTTAATCTTTTCAAAGAACCAGCTCTTTGTCACATTAATTTTTTTCTGTTGTCTTTTTGTTCTCTATTTCATTTAGTTCTGTTTCGATTTTTATTACTTCCTTTCTTCTGCTGACTTTGGGTTTTATTAGTTCTTCTTTTTCTAGTTCTTTAAGGTGTAACATGAGGTTATTTATTTGGGATTTTTCTTGTTTCTTGAGATAGGCCTGTAATGATATAAATTTCCCTCTTAAAATTGCTTTCGCTGCATCCCCAAAATTTTGGTAGGATGTATTTTCATTTGTTTCTATGTAGCTTTTGATCTTTTTAATTTCTTCTTTGACCTGGTTGTGCTTTAAAAGTATGTTGTTTAATCTCCATGTGTTTCTGGTATTTTCCTGCTTTCTTTTTGCTGTTGATATCCAATTTCAAAGCCTTGTGATCAGAGAATATGCTTGGTATGATTTCAATCTTCTTAAATTTGCTGAGGCTAGTTTTATGTCCCAATATATGGTCCATTCTTGAGAATGTTCCATGTACACTAGAAAAAAAATGAGTAGTCTGATGTTTTAGGATAAAATGCTCTATTTATGTCAATTATGTCCATTTCATCTAATGTGTCATTTAGGGCTGCTATTTTGTTATTTACCTTCTGTTTGGATGATCTATCTATAACTGTCAATGATGTATTTAAGTCCCCTAGTATAATTGTGTTTTGGTCAATTTCTCCCTTTAGTTCTGTTAGTAGTTGCTTGGTGTATTTTGGTGCTCCTTGGTGGGTGGTATAAATATTGATGACTGCTATGTCTTCTTGTTGTATAGTCCCCTTTACCATTATGAAATGATCATCTTTGTCTCTTGTTATCTTTTTCACCCTGAAGTCTGTTTCATCGGAAATCATTATGGCTACACCTGATTTTCTCTGGGTACCATTTGCTTGGAATGTCAATTTCCACCCTTTCACTTTGAGTCTATGCTTGTCCTTGAAGCTGAGATGTGTCTCTTGGAGACAGCATACGGTTGGGTTTAGTTTTTTGATCCAATCTGCTACTCTGTGCCTTTTTATTGGTGAGTTCAGTCCATTTACATTTAGGCTGATTATTGACATGTGAGGATTTCCTGTCATTCAATCTTTAGTTTTCTGGTAAGACTGTGTCTCCATTGTTTCTTTGCCTTTTTGTTTTTGTCTATTATTTCTGTGTGGTGGTATTCTATGATGTTTCCCTCTGTTTCTTCTTTTATTACAGTATGTATTTCATTTCTGGATTGGTTTTTTTGTTTATTTGTTTTTGGGTGGTTACGCTTAAGTTTATGTAAAAGAAAGTTTGATATTTAAAGTATTCCATTTTCTTCAGCATGCCTACTTTCTCCTTTCCCATATTCCGGTTCAAGCCTTTAATTACCCCCTTTTTATGTTTTGGTAGCCACAAAATGCCCCTGTTGATGGTGGTCGAATAGCCTCCTTTAGTATTTGTTGTAATGCAGGTTGTGTATTAGAAAATTCCCTCAGCTTCTGTATGTCTGGAAAGGTCTTTATTCCTCCTTCATATCTAAAGGATCTCTTTTCTGGGTATATCATTCTTGGTTCATAATTTCTCTCTTTCAATAGTTTGAATATTTGGTTCCACTCCCTCCTAGCTTGTATAGTGTCTGCTGAAAAATCTGATGAAAATCTAATGGGCTTTCCTTTGTAGGTTACCGTCTTCTTTTCTCTGGCTGCCTTGAGGATTCTTTCTTTGTCATTGATTTTTGACAGCTTCAATAAAATGTGCCTAGGAGAAGCCTGTTGGGGTTGAGGTAATTAGATGTTCTATCTGCTTCTTGGATTCAAGGATCCAGTTCTTTCCACAAGTTTGGGACGTTCTCATCAACTATTTGTTTGAATATACTCTCTGTTCCCATCTCTCTTTCTTCTCCTTCTGGTATGCCCACTATTCTTATATTGCTGTTTCTGATTGAGTCAGCAATTTCTTGTACAGTTCTTTCATTTTTTGAAGTCTCAAGTGTCTTTCTTCTTCCATCCATGTGATTTCCAAGTTTCTATCTTCGATGTCACTGATTCTTTCCTCCATCTGTTCAACTCTACTACCTAAGCTGGCTATTTCATTCTTCATTTTTTTCTATTGATTTCTTAATCTCCGGAAATTCTATTTGGTTCTTTTTAAAAATTTCAATCTCTTTGGTAAAATGTTCATGTTGTTCTTTAATTGTGTTTCTGAGTTCATTAAACTGCCTTTCTGTGTTTTCTTGCATCTTGTTGAGTTTTTTCAGAACTGCCATCTTGAATTCTCTGTCATTTAAGTCACATATTTCCATATCTTTAAGTTCATTTTCTGGAGACGTTTCACTTTCTTTCTGAGCTGTCGTGTTGCCTTGGTTATTCATGGCAATTACTGATTTATTGTTTCTCTTCTTAGACATCTACAGGAGTGGGTTCTGAAACAGGTTGATAGGAAGAGGTCTTTCTTTTGTTTTCCAGTATGTGTTTGTTGAATGTTTTATTTTCTCTCTGACTGCAGTCTTTTTTTCTCTTTAACACTGTAGTGTTATATTTTCTCTACAGTATTCTAGCTTCTCACACAATGTGGGGATTCCCTGGGAGATGGGCTTCTCTTCTGTTAACAGTTCGACTGGGTCATGGGGCACTGCGTCCCTCTTTGGATGAGCTTTTGAAGTTCTAAAGCTCTTCCTGCACCAGATTCACAGCCCGTATGTTTCAGCAGTTCTGTTTACTCCTGCAGGCATCCATACAGATAGGTGGGGACAGGGGTGGGGTGAGTTGTGAGAATTGGCCCAGAGCAATGGCAGCGACCACCACCATAGTTGGTCCTGCTTCCACAGCTCCCTCCCCTTTGCCAGAGCTAGTTGGGCTGCGAATCTGTGTCTGTGGACCACAGTTCTCAGAATTGGAAATATTCTATTCTTTGGTCTGACACTTTTACTGTTCTGCTTCTAGCACTGGGCAGTTGGGGGCAGGGTGAATTCTAGGAGTGTGGCGGGGGGGGGCGGCTAGTCTCAGTGCCTAATGCTTCCGTTCTCTGCGGAAGTAAGGGCTTAAGCCACCGTTTTCAGCCTTCTTCCCTCAGTCTTTTCTCCAAGGTCTCTGCCGTGAGCATTGGGTTCAACCGTGTTATATGCCCCTCAGCCCATTTGGCCATAAGCGGAGCCCTACCAGTGTGAGTTCTTCCCTCTCCCATAGCTGCGGTAGTTCCAGGATGCTGCGAGCTTGGAGCAGTGAGCTAGGTCTGCGTCCTGAGCCTGGGCGTTTCCGTCTCCACACTTTTGCCTTCCCTCCTGCCCTGCTCGTGCAATTTGCCCACCTTTAGGTGAATTCAACAGTGAGACACTTTGTCTTGCCTGTCTGCTGTGCAGGGAGTCCTTTGTGGAGTTATAGTTGTTCGATTAGTTGTAAATTCCAGGGCAGATTTCCAGAGGCTCACCTCACTCCTCATTTTTGATGACCTCTAGAGATGGTTAATTGAGTGGAGGATGATTTTGTAAATATTTAGTATGTTAAGTGAATACTTCCATATACAGTTTCATAAATTTAGAGACTTGAGTAAGGAGATATCCATAGTATCTCACAATTAAAGTATAAATTCTATTGTGTTTCACCTCTTTCACTCAATATACATCATGAACTTTCTTCCATATCAATACTTATAAAGCAGGCACAGAGAAATTCACACAGCTTTTTGATGACAAAGTCAGACAGAGGCATCCTGACTCCTTGTCCACGTTTTTAAAAATTAATCCACATTTACACAGGATTCAATTAAAAAAATAATAAATCCTCTTGGTATTCCTTATGTAAATTTCTTATTCCCTTACATTGCAATTCTTAATCAAGAATTGGTAAACAAAGAAATCTGGTGCAGTTCAAATTGTATGAGCAATTCTATAGTTAGAATGCAATTGCTAGGAATTGGAGTTTGGTCAAAATACCAGCTTTAACACCTGTTCTCTTAAAACAAGTTATATTTATGCTCAAAAGAAGGACTTCAGCTTTTCTGATTCTACATGTAAAGCAGCCATTCAAAATCCATTACCAAGGAATGGAATGTAAAAGTTAGTATTACATTTTATGCTCAAGAAAAACACATCCATTTTGTTTCAAGAAAGATAACACTACATAGAGGGTGAATGAAAATTTAGAAAGTATTTTGGAAAAATTACTTCTAAAATTTGAAAGGGAGATTTACAACATCATTACCCATTGTAATGACAACAATGATTTAAGAAATTCCAAGTGCATATATTATTATTGGAGGCAAATAACATAAAGATTATAGTGAAAAGAGAATTACAATGAAAAATCTAATCCCTCCCCCGAACCATCAAAAAAGAAAAGGAGTTCAGCTCCCATAATCGCAGTGAGAAAGCTCTTATATGACTTAATTGTCTTCACTTAAATGTAGAATTCTAGGTCACAGGTATGCTTAGTTCTTTATTTTTATTCTGAGCCCTAGAGATGTGTGCAATGGGATGGATTTCACATGGAAGTTCAGTATTGGCATCTCTTGAGTAGTTGCTGCTGCATTTCCAAGTTCATTATTTCTGAAATATAGTCTCGAGTTGCAATTGCTAAGAATTGGAGTTTGGTCATAAAATCGTCTTGAGCATCAGGAGAATCTAAAGGAAATGCTCAAAATGGGATCAGTAGATATAAAACAAATTTTGAACCCTCCAGTTTAATCATAAAGTTATGCAAATGTTGCCTTTTACTACATATTATATAGGAATGCCTTAATACAAAAACAAAGTATTATTTAGGGACTTTAAACAGTAAGTGTTATTGAGCTCAGGTCTCTATGGAGAGTAAATTTAGCTGGTGTTGCCTGCTTCTGGACACACCAGTATGCCTAGGGATCAGCTCACTGTGAATAGCAATGGCAGGGAAGTCAAACATGAGCAAACTGGTCCCATCCCACCTCTGTCTCTTCCTCCTGTAACTAGCTGCTCACCTGGGAGTCCCATCTTATGGTGAAGGGAGAAGACAAGTAAGAGCAAGTGAGTACCAAAAGATGATGGATAGACTCATCCAAAAGTAAGGATTTGTTCCTTTGTTCTAATATATACCATAATTATAAAGGTAATCCATGCCTAAATAAAAAGCAGAATGTCAATATAGCACTTTTACAGGTGTAAAACAATTTTAACTCATAGTATCATGTATTATTTAAACAACTTAATTCAACTATGAGCCACGTGGTCATACCCATTTTAGAAATAAAGAAACAGAGTCTCACAGGACACTTCTGGTGAAGATGTGGGCTAGTTAAATGTTGTGCTTGCCCCCTCCCATGACCACATCATAATTACAACTAAATTATAGAACAGGAATCCTTGAGAACCACATGAAGACTAGCTGAACAGAACTCCTATAACTAAGGATATAAAAAGTCACAATGAGACTGGTAGGTGTGGTAGTTAAGAAACAGGAGGGATATATCAGCTGTGGAGGTCCCTCCTGTGGAGTGAAGTGTCCCAGTGCCACACCTGTCTCCCCAACCTATGGTACCAGTGCCAGGAAGATGAGTCCCCACAACAGGTGGCTGTGAAAATCAGCAAGGACAAAATCCAGGAAAGATAGAGGGCCACTGTAGACTCAAATTTCCTCTGTAAGGGTCCATACACAGACTTACTTGCTCACACTTGCCTTAAGAGCCAGAGAAGGGACAGCAGCTCAAAAAGGACCAGGGACATATGGAGAGGAACTGAACTGTTTGGCTTCAGGGTAAGGGCTGGAGGGACAGCTATGGCTGGAACAGAAGTACTGGAACACACCATTGTTCTTTGTTGAGCCCTTCCCACACACAGCCTGCATGTGCAAGCAGGCACCCAATCTGAGCTCCCAACTAACCTGTTTAACACAGCTCTCTCTCTCCACCCTGGTGATTCCCTGAGACACCACCCTACCCAATTCATGTGCCTGGCCTGAACCTTTTTCAGAGGCTAATCCACAAAAAAATCAGGCCAGGGCCCACACTGCTGACTTTCCTAAAACCTCTGCATGGTCCATAAACACCAAACAAATAGCAGTTGGACTTGGTGTGCTCTGTACCTCTTGCTAAGTGGCCCCAGGCCTGGCACTAGTGATGGGTAGCCTTAGTTCACACAGGGACCACTCCCAGGTGCCTCCAAGCCCAAAAGAGGGAGGCATCAACCACAGATGACTTTTTAGCCAGTACCAAGTGGCTGCAGACTGGAGTTTGGCTTACACCAGAGCCCATCCATGGAAGCCCCAGAACCAACACACCTGTTGGCGAGCTTCAGACCACATCAGACATCACACAATTGGTGCCACAAACAACACAAAGGGTGGATTCAGCAAGCACCAGAGCCCTGCTAAAGCGAATCTCACTCTGTGAGGTCAGGCCCTACACAACAGCTTATCCATTGAAGTCAAAGACAGTCCTCACAGCCAGTCATCCTGAGGGTCAATCAAATCCACTGATGAGCCAATAACAATCGAAGCCCAACTAAAACAGGAGGGCACACACAACCCACACAAGGGACACCCTTAGAATACCTTAGGTATTAGAATACCTAAGGCATTGTAAGGTATTCTTAGGGACTAGGGAGATTGCACCACTGGGCCCCACAGGGCACCGTCTACAAAGTAACTCTGCCAAGACTGAGAGAAATAGAAGATCTATGTAATACATATAAACAAACACAGAGAGACAGTCGAAATGAGGAGACAAAGAAATATATCCCAAATGAAAGAATAGGACAAAACTCCAGAAAAAGAACTAAACAAAACTGAGGCAAACAATGTACCAGATGTATTGTTCAAACCACCAGTTACAAGGATGCTCATTGAACTTAGGAGAACAATAGATTATCTCAGCAAGAACTTTAAAAAAGAGATAGGAAAAAATAAAAAGGAGGTAAAAAACATAAAAAAGAATCTGTTAGAAATGAAAACTCAATCATTGAAATAAAGAATACATTCTATGGAATCAAAAGCAGATGAGATAAAACAGGGGATCGAATCAGCAATTCAGAAGACAAGGTAGCAGAAAACATCCAATTGAAGCAGCAAAAAGAACAAAGAATAATTTTAAAAAATGAGGTTAGTTTAAGGGACCTCTGGGACAACATAACAAAAACCAACATTTGCATCATAGGGGAACCAGAAGGAGAAAAGAGAGTAAGGAATTAAAAACCAATCTGAAGAAATAATGACTGAAATCTTCCCTAACCTGGTGAAGGAAATAGACATATAAGTCCAGGAAGTGCAGAGTCCCAAACAAGGATGAACCCAAACAGGCCCACACCTAGGCACACCATAACTAAAATGTCAAAGTTTAAGACAAAAAGAGAATCTCAAAAGCAGCAAGAGAAAAGTACTTAGCATCCTACAAGCAAGCTCCCAGAAGACTGTAAGCTGATTTCTCAACAGAAACTTTGCAGGCCAGAAGGGATTGGCAGAAAATATTCAAAATGATGAAAAGGAAGGACCTACAACCTAGATTATCCTACCCAGCAAAGGTATCATTTAGAATCAAAGGACAGATAAAGAGGAGCTTTCCAGACAAGAATACGCTGACAAAACTAGTACTACATGAAATGTTAAAAGAATGTCTTTAAGAAGAAGTAGAAGGAAATCAAATCAAAATATAAATAAAAAAGTATTACAAGGAAAAAAATTCTCACAAAGGCAAACACATAATAAAAGCAGTGGATCCACCCGCAGTAAAGCTAGTACAAAGTTTAAAAGGTAAAAGGAGGAAGATCATGTGTAATTATAACAGTAATTTAAAGGATACACACAAACACCCAAGCACAAAAGTAGTAAAAATGATGACATAAACATAAATGTGGAAGGGATGAGTGAAAATGGTAGTGATTTTAGAATGTGTTCGAACTTAAGTGACCATCAATTTCAAATAGCCTGCTATAAACATGGCTTGGTAATATGAAGCATAACCACAAACCAAAAATCTACAAAATTAATACAAGAAACAAAAAGAATCTAAACAGAACTCTACAGAAAGCCATCAACATATAAGAAAATAAGAAAGAAACAAAGAAGAACTACAAAAACAATCAGAAAACAATGAATACAATGTCAATAACTACATACCAATCAATCACTACCTTAAATGTAAATGGATTAAATATTCCAACCAAAAGATGAATGGATAAAAAAGAATTGGTACGTATATCCAATGGAATATTAGTCAGCCATAGAGAAGAATGAAATCTTACCATTTGCAACAACATGGATGGACTTAGAGAACATTATGCTAAGTGAAATAAATCAGACAGAGAAAGACAAATACCACATGATTTCACTTATATGTGCAATCTAAAAAACAAAATAAACAAACAAAACAGAAACAAACTTATAGACACGGAGAATACACAGATAGTTGCCAGATGGGAGGAGCGTTAGAAAGCTGGGTGCAAAAGAGAAAGGGATTAAAAATACAAATTTGTAGTTACAAAACAGTTACGGGGATGTAAAGTACAGCTTAGGGAATATAGTCAATAATGCTGTAATAACTATATGGTGTCGGGGGTGGTGCAAGACTTATCAGGGGGATCACTTTGTAAGTTATATAAATGTCAAACCACTATGCCATACACCAGAAACTAATACAGTATTGAATGTCAATTCTAATTGGAACACAAACAAACAAACAAACAAAAAATTTAAAAAAAGAAGTCTGATTAGCTATCACATCTTTAGAATGGCAAAGGGGTTTCCAGAGAATCTTCCTCTTTGACAGGAATTCATCCCCCTGACATAGGTGAAGTCACTATGATTTATCGGAAAGATCTAGGCTTCAGGAACCACTGAATTCTGAGCTCTGAAACACAGAAGCAAAACAAGTCTTTGAACAAGCCATCCAAACTCTCAGATCCTCACATTTCCAATCTGTAAAATGAGGATTCAAAACCTTGCCTCTTGGAACCATGGTAAATGAAAATAATGTCATATGGATGAAAATACTCATCACAGTTCCTGAAACGCAGTGGTACTTGGATGTTATCTTCTTCAACTCTCAGGTAACACCCTCTATAAGCCTATAAATTCAACACAATAAATCCTAGTCTAAGAAGAATGTATCTGATTGCAATTTAAAGGAAGATAGAAAGACTGGTGGACAGATGGCTGGACAGAGAGATTTAAATAAACTATATCAGTGTTACCTTTTTTTTTTTCTTTTTCATATTGAAGTAATTCCAAACGCAAGAAAGGTGCCAAAACAGTACAAAACCCCTCTTTTCTGAGCCATTGAGAATAATGTGTTGACATGATGTCCCATTATCCCTGAATACTTTAATGCATTTTTCCTACAATATATCAAAATTAGGAAATTAATATCAATGCATTACTACTGTTTAACCCTAAGACACTGTTCAAGTTTTGCCAGTTGTCCCAATAATGGGCTTCACAGAAGGATCCAAATCAGACTCGGGCATTACATTTCATCGTCATGTCCTGTAAGTCTCATCAATCTCAAGGAGTTTCTCAGACTTTCCTTGCCTTTTATGGCCTTGATATTTGAAGACTGTAATTATGTAATAGTATGTCCCTCAGTTTGGGCTTGTCTAACATTTCCTCAAGGTTACATTGAGTTTTTGTCTTTGGTAAGATTGTCACAGAAGTGCTGTTGGGTTTTTCTTATTTAATCCTAGTAGGTATTGCACAATTTTGATTTATTCCATTACTTATGATGTTAAATTTGAATAGTTAAGGTCATATCTGCCGAGCTTTCCCATAGTAAAATTACTCACTTACTCCATATAATTGGTAAATACTTTCTGAGGAGTTACTTTGAAATTATGTAAATATCAGATTCCTCATAAACATTTGATTTGTTCATTTATTAATTTATATCTGTTGGACCCCAAGATTTTTCATTATTCACTTGGTCACAACCTTCGATTGTTGCCAGCAGTAGTCTCAATGATCCCACTCTTCTGTGTCATGGTCCTGTCATTCTTTGAACACTCCCTTTCTTTTTGGCAAAACAACATGTTACAAACACATCTTGTACTTTGCCTGTCCCAGTACAGGAATCAGCTATTTCTCTAAAAAGCCTGGTTCCTTTTCGTGGGGAATGATATTTAGGAACCAAGGACTGGATATTTAGAAACCAAGTTTTTCTGGCTGTTATTGGGTTGCTGCTGCTATTAAGACCTCTTGGTGGAGAAAGCCAAACAATATACATGCATGCACATTCACATACACATATACCTGCAGATTTACGCCTACATTTATCTTTACCAATATTTACATCCATTTTTATTTCCATATTTCTCTCCATCTATCTGTGTTAGTTTCCTAAGATGACTATAACAAAATGGCACACACTAAGTGGCTTAAACAGAAATTGATTTGCTCTCAGTTCTGGAGGCTTGAAGTACAAGATCCAGATGTCAGCGGGTTTGGTTTTCTTCGAGTCTCCTCTTCTTGGCTTGCAGATGGCCTTTCCTCTGTGCACGCGCACCCTCTGTCTCTCTTTGTGTGTCCAGATTTCCTTTTGTTATAAGGACACCAGTCATGCTGGATTAAGGCCCATTCATATTACCTTTTTAAACCTTAACTACCTTCTAAAGGCCCCATCTCCAAATCCAGGTGCCTTCTGTGGTACTGGGGGTTATGAATTCAACAGAGGAATTTTGAGGGGATGTGATTCAGTCTGGGACACTCTCGATCAATCTAATTATGAGTTGACACCCATACCATCCTTTCCAAAATAAAACCACAAGCCTTATTCTGGTTTTCTCTCTTCCATATTTGGTAAATATTTTCTCCAATAGTAAGAAATCTGATTGCAATTACAATCAATATATTTACCTATTGGATTAGTCCTCCCACTGTATAATCAATCTCCTGTCTCCTGTTACTAGTAACTCACCCGCTACACCCCACTTTTCTTCCCTGGATGTTCTCCTTACTCCACTCAGGTCCCGACCCTGCATGCTATACTGTTCTTGCACCATCCAGCACACACACACGCCACACAGACACACACACAATACACACTACCTAATTTCTGTGACCCCACCAAAATGTCTTTTTGATCAAATTATAACAAAAGAATGGAGGAAAAGAAAAAGGAAGGAGGGGAGAAAGCAACAGAAAAAGGTAAGGAGAGAGGGAGAGAGGAAGACCAAGCAGTGGAAGGAAGTGAAATCTAGTTCTAAAAGCAGATTAAGATAACTTTTTTTCAATCTTTTGCATTTAACATATACAAGAAAATAGGAATTACTGACTAGAAAGTTTATAAATTATAGCATACTATGGACATTATCAAGCTAAAAGAAACTGGTTGAAAATGACAGTACACTTCTCCAGCTCCCAACTTCAAAATAAAGAAAATACATTCATTTATCTTCTCAGAGTTAAACTATGAAATAAAACCAAAATAAATGAGAACAAATATTTTCAAAGTCAATTTACAAAGGCAGACTGTCTGACCTAGTCAAAAGTAGTTGGTGGTATTAATATAGAAAGGAAGGATAGCAATCAGAATGAGAGCTTCTTAATATTGGACCTTAGACTCAAAAACAATAATAATTACAGAAGCATTTGTTTGCAGACACATCAAAGTACTATCCTCAGAGGTATGGGTGTCCTGACTTATGCATTCAAGTTCCAGGCCCAGGAGATGTAGGAAAGGCTTTATCCAGATATCGTTAGCTGATGCCATAAAAAAGAAATAAAATAATTATCTGTTAGTATCCCAAGAGCCCCAAAGCAAATTTGATTATAATGGTATTTCCCTATAGTGAGCGCTATGTTAAAGGATCTTTAGGAGAGAGAGGTGGAGTTAGAGCAAGTACTTTGGGAATTGTATAAAACCTCATCATGCAGTCCATAGAGACATTCCTCATTACTGGGAGTGTTGCATGCCTGTGGCCATGTGTGTCAGCTTTTTCCAGGCATGATGTGATCTGTGAGCTACTGCTCTAAATGGAGACAATGGGCTAGTCAGTTGACTATTTGGTAGCTATACTGGGGGTATAACTACCAAAGAAATGTGTACAAGTGAACACTTTGGTCAGCATTGCTCAAGCAGTAGTTTGCCGTAATCAGAAGTGTCTGGACACTGACGGTAACTACTTTGACCTCTTGTCGTTGCAGAAGTCAAATGTGACTTGTACTCATCTTTTGTTATCGGCATATATTGAGTATTACAATTCTAATACAGTTTTCCATTTCAAAAATATGTATACATGTTTTTGGCACTCTGTAATTTCAATTGCGAATGTATTCAGTGGTTGTGAGTTGTACAGAAGTGTCTCTTGCATTGGAACAGAGTAAATCCAGTCCTAAGGGATGATCCCTGTTCCAGGTACCAGGTCAAGGTTTGGGTCTTGGGGAGGGACAACACCATTAAAATAAATACCACGTCTGAGGATGTAGGGCTCCTTGGTTTGCTGCCTGCTGTCCTCCAAAGTTCAGTGTGTGCTGGTATCTAAAGTATACTCATATGACTCTTCTACCTACATGGTCTGAATTACAACAACATATTGTTTAGAATAGAGCTTTCCCTCAAAGGGAGTATTTCACTGACTTTGTTATCTCAGATATTTCTGTTCTCAGAACCCTGCAAGGAAACCAATTTTTATTTTCTTCTGCTGTAAGATGTGGAGATCCTTTGTAGAATTTCAAATTCATTTTATACCTTTCAGAGGGTCTACCTGGCTTACATATCCTTTTGCAGTCCACTGTTGTAGACTTAGGGGTTAACGGCCTTAGGTATGGACACAGATCGTAATCAATGGAAAAATCAAGTACTCCTACTGAAACATTGTACTGATAATAGGAAGCCTCCTGCATACAGGGGTAGAATTTGATCAAATAGTGTGAAGACATTTTCAAAGGAAGAAGCAGACAAAACTCCTGCATTCATTATTGAATTTATGGTTATTTTATTTTGTTTTTAGCTAAATCTGTAGTTAACTTGTGTAATTAGGATACTATACAACCAGAAATGGTATATTAAAGATAAAAATGCAGCTAGAAATAGAGTAGAGAGTTGCAAAAGTGAACAGCACAAGTTCTGAGGTCAGGACACTCTGGGTTCAAACTCTAGCACAGCCAATTTCTGGCTGTGTGGCTGAAAAAAATCACTTGAACTCTAGTTTCAATTGAAAACCTCGGGTGATAAACTGAGATTTCACTAGATTGTGGTGAGGATCAAATGAAATAATGAATGTCTTGTCTGGGCCATAGAGACCTCTCATTGACCATTATTATCAGCTAAAGATCTCTGGAACTGAGTTGATCCTCAAAGAATGTGCCTTCCATTCTCATAAATTATTGGCTAGTTATCTGAGAGCAGAATATGTTGCCATATTAACAAACGTGTCAACACCAAGACAGTTGCTCCCAAACTCCCAACAGCAACACTGCTGCCTCTTGTTTTCCAAAATGAGTTCATTCAATAACTATAATAGGGTCACAGAAGATCTAATTAGAAGAGAGTTTCATATTCGCTCAGCGCAAGTCCCTTGATTTATGGAACAAGAAACTGAAGTCAAGTGGTAAAGTACTTTGTCTAAAGTATTAGAGTATATTATATGGAGAAGAAAACATATTAATATCATTGGAGATAAAATTTCCTGTAAGTCTAAAAACGTATTTAAAAATAATCTTCAAAGAACTGAAAAGTGTTTATTTTTCTACTTTGGGGCTATGCAATAATTCTATGTAATTTAAAATGTATTTTGCCCAATAGTGGTCCAGGAACTCCATATCACACCCTTGGCATTCAAATTATTGTTTATAATTTAACTTATTTTTATCCAACTCTCTTAAAGGAGTACAGCAAGGCTTGATAGTAAGACGGGTGGTCAAGTAATTAAGAAAAGGCATCTGATTTACAACACCATAAAAATAAAGTTGCAAAAGTTACTCTCCTCCTTCAAGTCCCTAACTGGTCTATATAAATGCTTGGTCATACTTATCGTTTTGTGTTTTAAAGTTTTGATAGGCATAACATCTTTGTATGCCCTGTCTCTTCCATAAGAAGGTAGACAAAGCATACCATCATTTTATTGTCACAATTTGTGAATGGGTACATATTGACCTAACCAAATTCTACATAGGGCAATAATGACAGTAATTGCTACAATAATAATGACGCCTTATATTGAATTGCAATTCACACTCTGCAAGCCATTTCTGGATTCTGCATATCTCTTAATTTTCACTAAAGTTCTATGAGGTGATATCATCAACTAATTATTTGTGTCCCCTCAAAATTCCTTTGTTGAAATACTAGTCCTGAGAGTGATAGTATTAGGAAGTGGGGACTTTGGGAGGGGATGAAGTCTTGAGGGTGGAGCCCCCCAAAATGAGAGTAGTTTCATATTAAAATAGACCTCAGAGAGCGCTCTCCATATTTCCATCATGTGAGGAGACAGGAAGAAGGTAGCTATCTATAAACCACAAAGCCGCTTCTCACCAGATACTGGATCTGCCAACACATTAATCTTGGCTTCCAGCCCCAGAATTGTGGGAAATAAATTTCTGTTGTTTATAAACCACCCAGTCTATGGAATTTTTGTTATAGCAGCCTAAACACACTAAGATAGATGAAGATTGCATGCAGTTTACAAATGAGTAAGCGAGGCTACAAGAAGTGTTTCACAAGATTGCATTGCTAATCAGTGTAGGATCCTAAGTTTTTCCTAAATTGTCTTATTCCAAGTTTAGAGTGCTTGCTTCTCCATGACAACTGTCCTTTTTTGTGTGTGTGTGTGGGGTATCTTTCATAATTCTTTAACGATTCCTAATTCTTTAATAAATTCTCTAATGGGTACGTTTAATAATTTAATAAAGTCAATTTATAATAATGTGTCATGCAGGGTGTCAGGCAGGGTCTCTAGTCCCGCTCTCCACATAAGAACACAGGATACGGTGAGGCCAAACAGGAACATCCACAGAGCCATAGATAGGGGAGTCAGACCACTATATTCTCACTAGCGGCTGGGTTAGAGATACAGGAAGCAGGAGCCACACTATCTGCAACCTGCTGTCCACTTCTCTCTGACAACCAACCCCACTTGCTAGCTGCAATCCACCATGCTAACTGCAATCTGCCCTTGCTAGCTCAGCCACCATCTTCTTGCTAGCTATTTTGCTAGCCATTTTCTGCTAGCGTAGCCACAGCATTTATATTAGTGACCAATGGCTCACTGATTACAGCTGATGGCCAAGTAGCCACAGCTGATGGCCATTCGATCCCAGTTGATGACCATTTACTACCTGAGCCAGCACCTTTCTGCATAAGCCCGAGAGCCTGGAAACTGCACTCCTGCCTCTGTCCCCACAAATGTATTTAATAATTCTCACTGTAACTAAGGACCCTGGGAACCCAAACAGTGCCTTGACAACCTTGGCGACGTCCTCTGATTAATCAGCAAACCAGGCTAGATCCTGCTGAACCTTCTATGAATTCCAGAATCTCAGGGTCTCCAGATTACAAAGTTGATTCTCCAACGACATGGTAAACTATCACCATTTCATGGCATGGAATTGAGCTCCAGTCTGTTATCTCTGGATCCAAGCAAGAGAAGAACAAGGTCCTTGACTGGATTGTCAAAGTTTTAACCACTTGGAAAAGAGCAAAGGCAAAAATTCACCATAACCTTTTATTTACAAATCAAAGTCATCTTCTATTGCCCTTCCCCCCACAAAAAATATATGCTCTTAAGAAGTATAAAAACAGAAAGAAAAATATGCTGTTTGGAGAGTAGAGACATCTTGAACCCTAACTCTGTATGAGTGACATGAGTTTATTTCTTGTGAGAAAAGGAGCTCTAGTCTCAGTCAGCCTTGTCTGATGGTAAACAATCTTATTCCTGATTTTCTTCCTGTCCGCTGGCTAGTTCCAGTGAGCTGCCTTTCAACTTCAATTTCTCAAACTTCTGGTACTTTTACCAATGGCTATTTTCAGTCCTGGAGTAGCCTACAAGTCATTTTGTTTGTCTTCTTGAATCCATCAAATCCTCAGTAGATCCAGGTTTCATGAAAATAGTGTTACAAAGTATTTTTGAGTGATTTGTCAGCTTTGTGAGAAACACAGAAAAGCTGATCAATTATTCGACTGTGATTGATTGCTTAGCAAAATAAGCTCACAGAAGACCTTGGGACAGACCTTACTGAGTGGCTTTAGGAAGTTGAGCCTGGGATCAACATTTACAAAGCCTGCATAATGCCACTTGGGGAATATCTCAGATTAGGGAATTTCCAAGACAAGTGAAGTTCAAACCGTAGTTGGTAATACAAGAGTGCTATAGCTTCTGTGAATATCAGTTTTAAAAATAGATTTAAAAATATCTGCAAACTGAATTCTTGCCAATTGCATTTGGTGCAGAGTGGTAGAACTCATCATTTAGAGGAAAACGTACATCCTGCAATGGAAGGGTGTCCTGTCCTGCCTGGCGACCTGAGCTGCTAGGACAGGCTGCTGGCCACCTGTGATCCTGAACTGGAATAAACAGGTTAAAAAATAATTATCTTACTGGTTCTGAATCATTGAAAATGTATGTATCGCTCACGTTTATTTCAATATTAAATAGAAGAGTTTTGGGTCTTTATTTAAAAGTTTGGTGATGTTTTGTGACCAGAAATATGCGATAGGAACCCTTGTGTTTTGTTGTTGTTGTTGCTGTTGTTGTTTGTTTGTTTTAAACTTTTTATTTATTTTAAGTGTGTTTTTCCAGGACCCATCAGCATCAAGTCAAGTAGTTGTTTCAATCTAGTTGTGGAGGTTGCAGCTCACAGTGCCCATGTGGGGATCGAACCAGTAACCTTTTGTTAAGAGTATCTCACTGTAACCAACTGAGCTAACGAGCTGCCCTCAGGAACTCTTGTTTATAGCAATTAGTCTACAGTAAAATTGGTTTTGTTATATATCATTTTGCTTAAGTTGTAGTTGACAAGGACCTATCGACAATGTTAAGGGAGGATTTACTGTGTTGATCTTATAATACACATAATTTCACCTAAATTATGTTTAGACATTTAAGTCTTTTTATATGGGGACCCAGCTTTATATAAGGACCCAGCCCCATATAGAATCTCCTCTGGAATCTGTCATTTCCCACATGCAGGCTCTCACAGGGTTCTCTCTATTCCCACTGGTGTGACTAAATGTAAAACAATTCTAGTCCTTCACCATTTCTCTCCCAACATTAGAAGTTTCCTCTAACTACAATTATGGTGTCTAATTTTAGTTGGCAAACTCAGAAATTGTAAAATCCTTCAATTAAAACTCCATACTTCTTAAAATACAAATTCTGATTACATTCACTTACCAAAAATACTGTAAATATTTCTTTCTGTTGAGAGTGGGATTCCCTACAAAGTCTTTGGTACCATTCTGGGTCTATGAAACTCTCCCTAAAGAAAGTATTATGTGCTAAAACAAGTAATACTGCATACAGGGCTATTGAAGACTCTGAGAAGTTTTTGTTAGGGGAAAACAAACAAACAAACAAACAAACAAAAAAAACCAAGAGCTGAATCTGTCCTTTAAACATTTAAACATTTATTACCATGCATTGCCCATACTTTTTGAATATCAGAACCATATATATATATATTTCTTTCTATAATAAGGACTATTTGAACTCTATAGAACTAATGTTTCTAGAAAACATACTTTAAGAACATACTTCCTGACCACGTAGAACACTAGATCTACAGCGATGTATCCTACTTCCCAGGGCCCTCCAGGATGTGAGCTCCTGCTGTCTCCCCAGCCTCATCTCTAATGCCCAGTGCTCTGCACTAAATACATCATGTGATAGTATAACTCAGTTCCTTTTATGCACAATAGTCCCACGTCTGGGAATGGCACAGAATGGTTCAACTATCACCTCATCTAGCACGTGTTCCCCAGCTGGCCCCTCATTTTCCTGAGAGTAAATTCTGTCATCTGTGTGATGGCAACACCCAGCACAGATTTCTAACACAGCATTTAGACCACTATGACAAAATTATTTGTTACAGATACATATATATGTATAGATAGATAGATGATAGATAGATAGATAGATGATAGATAGATAGTGTGCATATACTATAAAACATTCCAAGACATTGTTCTTTGATAATAAGGGCTCCATCTCACATTCCTATCTTTTGCATAAGGCCTGGGACTTTCTAAACACTCCATGAATATATTTTTAAATTCATGACTTAATGAGGAAAGAGGCAATTGAAATCTGTTAATTATGATTAAAGGTAAAAATGAAAATGTGAGTTCTTTAGAAAAAAATACTATTTGTTGAGAGTGCATGTGCTTCTCTGTATGTCTATGCGTTAGGGTGTACAAAGACCACCCTTCCATTATAATTATAGATAGAGTGACCATATAATTTAATGTGAAAAATGAGATATTTTTGAGTGAAATGTGCCAAAAATGATAAAATTTTATATTCTGTAATAATTATTTATTAATTAACAATTCATTATATTGATACATAGAATATGTATCTATTCAAAAAAGTATATTGAATAATAAAATTCTTTATAAAATATAAAAACAAGCTCCTCTTGCTATATAATAAAAACAAAATAAATAAAAAGGTTTATTATTTGGATATTTAATAAATACTATCAAAATAATCATTCTTAATGTATAGTCATACAAGTTAATGAATTTTTGCTTATATCTCTCTCCAATATCATGTCACTGGTAGTGTGTGCCATTGTATTTCAATTACCTATAAACATGTATAGATTGCATTTTATGGATAATTTATTTCAAATTTTGATACTTTCAATTGATTTTTCTCTATAATCCACCATAATGTCTTTATTGAGAAAATACTTTTATTGAAAGTGCTATAGTAAGTTCACAGTCAATTATTTTATATGCAGGCTATTCTGAACTTTCTTTTCATAATGAAATGTGCAAATGTTTTGGCTGAAATATTTTCATTAGTACATTCTTTTTTTGCATCAATATACAGTACCTTTCTTTGTTATTAGTTTTATAATACACAATTCAACAAATAAGTAATGTCTCTTTATCATTCCTTTAAATATTTCACTAAATTAAGGTATTACAAAGTTTGAAGCCCGTTCAAATTCTTGGCTTTGTAGTGTACGATATAAATTAATCCAATTAAAAACAAAACTCCATTACATTTTTTCATCCTAAATCAGGATATTCCAAAAAACAAAAGCAGAATTCTAAAATTCAATCTTACCTAACCTTTGGTTTATTGTTCAATTTGTTCAGTTTTCCCCTTGCTTTTGCAGGGATATATTTCAATGTCATTCTTTTTTTGAGAACTCCAAATGATTCTTTTTGTAAGCAAATGCTTATAAGGCATGTTTACCAAAAAAAGTTCTATATGATTGTTGAATATTTACATTAATTAAAATATATTTCTTTAAAAGCTTCACGTTTCTAAACATGATTAATGATGAACTTTGCAAACTGAAGTCAGGACCATCAGGTTAAAATATATATTTGATATTTGGCATCTAAAGGTATTTTTATTAATGTATTTGTAAATTTTGTCAGCTATAGTTTCTCATTCTATTGGTAGATGATGGAATATTATTTAGACTCAACTGTAAATTATGTGTGTACAACAGTCTACTTTGCTTCATAGTTTTCCATAATTTAATAAAAATATTGCTTTTACCACAATACAAGACTCCTTCAAAATTTCTATGTGCATTACCTTTGTAAAAATAAACAAGTAATTTCTTTCTCTGCATTATTCAGTGTTGAACTTTTATGAACTAAGTTTCTTGTAGCTTCCAAATTTCTGTGAGATGGCATTGGAACCTTTAGTTTCATTGGAACGTTTAGTTTGAGTCCATGAATTGGATGAAATTCCATTATTGGTGTTAACTGACTTTCTCTTTAAAACATCTGATAGCACTGATATAAAACTGGAATTGTTTACCTGCTTACAAATTACCTCTGTTAATAGAGCCAAAACACTTATAACTACTGTGGTTTCACTTTTTTTTTACTTGAATAATATTTGCAATAAAAAATGGGTGAAATGAATTTAAAAGGACAATTATTTGACATAAAGAGTCATGCTTCAGAACTAATTATGTTAATGTGTTATCTTCTACACAATCTCTTAAATTGACTAGTTTTTTTTTTTTTTTTTTTTTTTGAAGTACATGGTCTTTAACAGATTTGAGTCTTCTGGCTTTTGTGCTGTCAGTAATATCACTACAGCTCCCATAGGGGATACAGACCAACATTTTGTAAAAATTACATGGTTATCATCAACTTTCCTAGCAATTGGAAATTCCTTAAACACGAACTTTGGGGCAATTGGTATGACAAAGTTTTATTTTAAAAATAAGTATTGCCAAACAATAAAATAAATAAATATGGATTTATGTGATATAATAAATGCAAAATCATTGTACCAACAGCATTAACACTACATTCTATATATTCAATAGCTGGAATGCTCAGCTGCTGTTAACCTCACCCACTTCACAGACTGCTTACCAATAATTTTCCATGCTTCACTCCAATTCCTCTCACATTTGTGGCCTGGCATCTTCCCGCACCATGTAGACTTAGCACACTTCACAGAACTGGCTAGAGTGTATCCCCAAAAATAAGACCTACCCCAAAATTAAGCCCCCTTTAAGACTCTCAGCCAGACAGACACATTTAGTATGTGATGATGATGTTACAGAAGATGACATGACTATCATCTGAATAAATGTAGATTGTTGTACATGAAAAAATAAGACATCACCTGAAAAGATGCCCTAATGTGTCTTTTGGAGCCAAAATTAATATAAGACCTGGTCTATTTTGGGGGAAACATGGTAATACAACAAGAGTCCAGTGGGAACAACTCCACCCATACTTCTCCCACAGTCATCTGAAGCTGTCCCTAGTTATTCTGTTCAGGAAGGCTTATATCAGCAAGCACCTGCATCCTACCCTTCAAAGGGGAAGGTGTCCTGTTGCATTTGGAAAGAACAGTGAAAGTGGAGATAGATAATACCTGATCACGATTTATGTTTTAGCATATGCTAAAATGAAAATTCAGCTCATTGCACATGCATCTCACTCCTAAAGAAGACTATGTGGCAAGCTGAAAGTCAAAGTGGAAATTATTTAAATGTCATGATTATAAATGACATTTCATTAAAAGTTCAAAAACCAGGAACAAGTGCTAAACCAAATGAGATGCTGGGCAGAAGGTAAACTAGGTCTTTGATGGGTTGTCTGGGAGCTATGGTCCCCCTTTTCAGCACTTCCAAATAGTAAAGTCAAAAATTTGTTGATGGAGGTGAGAGATAGTCTTTCTATGCATTTTTCTGGAACTGGCAATACTTTCTTTTACACCTCCTAGAAAAAGCCAATCTTCTTTTAAAACTAAGCAGAAATTGTATGGCTCAGAAATGTTGGAAAAATAAAAATGTATTTTTATTCAGCACTTGGTTAGAAGGACACAGGCAATCAGAAAACTACTGAAAAATCCTTAATAACATACTCATTTCTCAGATAGCAGAGAAAGATGCTGGCTTTGAATTAGCAACCCTGCTAAGTACATGAGCCCTCTCTTTGAAGGTCATCCTTCTGAGAGCAGAGGGTGTCAGAAACTCAGACAAGTGCATGGATTAGGGATACTCTCTTCAGTATTCCTGAGTATTCAGTGCAGCTTCTGCTTGGATACTAACCATGATGTGAGATCTAGTTTACAAATAGTACCCTATCTGCGAATCACTCTAATCATTAGAGTTTTTTAAAATTCCTGTTGTAATCAACCTAATCAAAATGTCCACCCCTGTCCACCAAGTAGACCTAGTAGAATATGGAAACCTCTCCTCAACGTGGCAGACCTCCATATATTCTTGTAGCCTCCCTCAAGCCTTCTCTTCTCAACTTAAACATGCATCTGCATATGCTGCCTGACTACCCCTCATATAGTAAATGAGCAGTTGTTGAGGACTTGTTTTGCTCATTGTTCTAAGTCAGTTCTCCCTAATGGGGCAATTTTGTCACCCACCCTCCCCCAGGTGACATTTAGCAATACATGGAGACATTTTTGTAGTCACAACTGAGGAGGAAGGTATCCAGAGGGTAGAGACCAGTGATATGGCTAAACATCATACAATATATGAAAGTTGGACAATTAAGTTCATGAACTCATCCTAGAAAAAGAGCTATATACCTCACTGATGAATATCACTGTGGTCACCTTCTAAGTACTCCCCTAGGTAAGTTATGCACTGACGCCAGCACGTAGTCAACCCTACAAAGTAATTTTGGAACTCTTTTTCTGGAATGGCCATCAGAGCTGTCCTTGCAGTCCTGAATGTCATCAAAATGTCTTCCTTTCAATATTTCCTTTATCTTCAGGTCAAGAAAGAAGTCATTGGGGGCCAGATCAGGTGAGTAGGGAGGGTGTTTCAATACAGTTACTTGTTTACTGGCTAAAAACTCCCTCACAGACAGTGCTGTGTGAGCTGGTGCATTGTCGTGATGCAAGAGCCATGAATTGTTGGCGAAAGTTTGGGTCATCTAACTTTTTCATGCAGCCTTTTCAGCACTTCCAAATAGTAAACTTCGTTCACTGTTTGTCCAGTTGGTACAAATTCATAATGAATAATCCCTCTGATATCAAAAAAGGTTAGCAACATTATTGCAATAAGTTCACAAACTTACTTGTCAGACCTCGTATAGGACAGTTTTCCTGGATACACATTCACAACAAAGAATCATCTAGTTATAATGTCCATAACATCTGGGTTGATAAACTCTCCTACAAGAATATATAAAATTACTTCCAAAAGGATCATAAAACCTGTCATTTACACAAATGGGAGGGAGGGAAGGAGGGAGAAAAAGAAACAAATGTAGCTTGTCAAAAGCAAATAGAGTGTGATTTTGAATTTTCATGATCTTGACACTAGATTGCAAAGCAGGATATAGCACAATGGTTTGCCTGAAAGAGTCACAGATGGAAATACTGATCTCTCACAGCCCTCTAGACAGTCAGGCAAAAGTTGAGGTTCCTTTTTAGCTGAAAGCAACGTCTCCATTTTATATCTATGGGCTCTAAATTATCAGAATTGCTTTTCTAACCCTCTTATTTTTCAAATACAACTTACAAAGAGGAGGCTATAAAAACACAGATATTTACAAATAGTTCAAGCAAATGCCAGGATAATGTATCATCAAGGTTATGAAATAGAATGCCTCCAACTAGGGTTTTCGGGGTGGGAATTCCCATCCGTTCTCATGAAATGTTTTCCGCTTTCCTGTTCCTGAATCCTGAGAAAACTTGGTCGGGAAATCAGGAAAATCTGCTGCTTGAACCCAATGATACCCACAATGGGAAATAAAAGTACTACTCACAATGTATCTCTTAGACATTTTTCCTATTTATCGCTAGGGTTTCCCGCCCATTCTTGGGAATTTTTTTGGCTTTTCCTTTCCCGAATCCCGAGACTTGGTCAGGAAATCGGGAAAATCAGCTCCTTGAACTGAGGTGGTGGTAGTATAGGCCGTCATTTTGTGGAAACAATTCATCATAAAGAACAGAAAACAGTTTGTATCTCGGGATTCCGGAACAGGAAAGAGAAAAAAATTCCTGAGAACGGGCGGGAAATCCTGCCCTGAAACCCTACTCCAACATCTCAAAGCCCCTGCATTGCTCTCTGCCATCAATGACCCACTCACTTCCCGAACACAGCCACTATCCCTACTCTTTTGACAAATATTTCCTTTCTTTTCATTATGGTCTTATTATGTATAGGTTAATTTCTAAATAATTAAGTTTACTGGTGCGTGCCTCTTTTGCATTTTTCCATAAGTGCAATTACACTATATGTAATTTTGCATATTTCTGCATTCGCTCATGATTTTTCTCTTCAGGTGTATTTAATGCACTGCTTAATGCATCCATTTAGTTCTTGATTTCAGTCATTGTAGTTTTCCTTTTTAGAAGTTTTGTTTTTGTAAGTTTTAAAATCTACTTTGCCACTTTTATAGTTTCCTATTTCCGGAATATGTTTTCAATTTATTTCTTATTTTGTTAAAAATAGGAACTGTGGCTGTTTTATAATCTATATCTGATAATCCCCATATATGAACTTCTTCATAATTCTATTTCCTATTCTGTTGTTTCTGCTGATTCTCACATGGTACCTCACTTTCTGTGTTTCATTATATTTGCATTCTTGATTCTCTTTGTACGATGTTCCTTATGCTAAAAACATTAAGTAACATCTTCAGCAATACCTTGAGGCTCAAGACAAAACCGCATTACTTTCCACAGAGTTTCTTTGTTTTGAGGCACCTAGGAGTCCTGACAGTCTCATAAAATTTTTAAATAAATTCATGCTTTTGAGCTTCTAATTGATGTCAATACAAATTTGAAATCAGTGTGAAAGCTGATTACTTTTCATTTATTCTCAAGGAAGAGAGTCACTTGAGATACCAGTTTTATGTTAGAAAGATTTCTTACTATTTTCTAAAAAAAATTTATTGGGGAATATTGGGGAACAGTGTATCTCTCCAGGGCCCATCAGCTCCAAGTTGTTATCCTTCACTCTAGTAGTGGATGGCGCAGCTCAGCTCCAAGTCCAGTTGCCATTTTCACTCTTTAGTTGCAGGGGGCGCAGCCCACCATCCCATGTGGGAACTGAACTGGCAACCTTGTTGTTAAGCTAGTGCTCTAACCAACTGAGCCATCTGGCTGCCCCTAGGAGGATTTCTTGTTAAACACTCCAATTTTGAATGTGTCCTGAAGTTGGACTTCTCACCCTTTTAGGCAGTTGGGAAAAAAGTTCAAATTTGGCTGGATGGGTAAATTCTTTCATGGCAAGAGCACCTTTTATGGTTTACTAAATTTCCTAGCGTCCCCTCCCTCATCAGTTTTGGAATGATAACTTCTTACTAACTTTTTAGATTTCTTATGCTTCTTAGAAGTTTTCAATCCAGCCTTTTAAATTATTATTAGGAATTATTAAATGATAATTATCAAATTATTTAGTATTTGATCCAAATATCCTTATCCAGCTTTAATCTAAGTGAAATTCCAATTCTATAATTTTCTATTTGTCATGAAATTAGAATAGATTGGGAAACACTAGTATGTAAAATTCATTGGTTCATTCTAAAAAATGTTAGTAAGCATCTTTTACATAAAAGACCTATAATTGTGAACATAGAAGAAACAGAGTCGATCAGAGGAGAAATGCAATTCTCAATGAAAATGCAAAAAAACGAGTAACTATAGACATTTGTACAAAATGTTAGGGGCCAGAGAAAGGGTTCCGACAAACTGTTCTGGAGTTTTATTAAGGAACAAAATATATCCAGCCAGGGAGATCTGAGAAGACTTCTGGTAAAAAAAGATATATAGGACTCTAACTAAAATTGTCTATGTGAAAAAGAACATTAATTTTGAAGACTGTTCTACACTTTAAGACCAGCTTGAACATTACTACTTAAATAGATGCGAATGTTACTGAGACTCTGTCAACAGAGGCTGAGGCACATAAATGAAATATGTGCTTCAGTTTCTGGCTTCAGTTTCTAAGGCAATGCCTAGGCTCCTAATAAATACTTGATATATTGTAGTTATTGAACTATTTCAGTGCAGATGTATGAATATATTTTTATACCCCAGTGAATTATTTTGAGGGCTTAAAATTAAGTCTTGAGTAAGAAAAATAATTAACAAATGAACATTTTTCACCACCTCCCATGTATCTCTTAAGATGGTAGATGCTTTCACATTAATTACCTTTTAAATAATTCCTTTCATTTAGTTTTTCTGTCATAAATACACATACTACCTTAAAAGTAGGCAACAACTGTATTGCATGTAGTTTTAATCATTCTGAAATTGCCAGTAGATGGCTGCAACCTTGGTTGTTTTTGGAGGAGAAACGTAGGAGATATATTTTACCACTCTATAAGGTGTCTTCAACTGATCATCTCACAAATGCCTCTTATTTTAGCTTCCCTGGAAAAAGAACTTGTTTGTTAGCATGTGAAAGATAACATTCAAAGTAATTGTGAAGGCCGCTTAGCATCACTTGACTACATGTACGTCTGTCCTACATTTTACCTCACGAAGAACTTTGACGGAAAACATGACCTCCATTCTCAGTGCACCTTTTTAAAGAAAGGGCTGAAAATTGCATGATTCATGACAACATGTAAACATTTACTCAGAACAAAAACAATTATTTTTTTAAAGTTGGCTACAATTGAAGCCAATAAGCCTGGGAGGAAGGTAAACTTCCTCTTAAGGAGGTAGAATTCTTGGGGAGAGAACTGGCCTTTGTTCAGAAAAATATCTTATAGGGCCTTATGGATTATATAAGGCCAATGCTCTTTGGTATATAATTGAGAAATAAAATTTAGCAAATAAATACAGAACACTATTCACAGGATAAAATAAACTTTTTGTAATAGTATAATAGTAAATATATATGAATGTGTGTATGTGCGTGTGTATAGTATTATAACCCAATAATAAAAAAATAGTAAATTATGCAATTTTTTAAAAAAGCAAATAAGCATTTGAAATCTTTTTTTTTTTTTCTCACCATCATTAGTTATTAAGAGAACACAAATCACAACTATAATCAAAAAGAGGGTCAATAACAAGTATTGAAAAGGATGTGGAGAAACTTAAACCCAAATACTCTACTGGTGGGAATGTACATTGTGCAGCCATTTTGGAAAACAGCCCGGCAGTTCCTCGAAAGCAAACATAAAGTTACCGTATGACCCAGCAATTCAACACCTAGGTATATACCCAAAAGAAGTAAAAGCATATGTCCACACAATAGCTCAGCTGGTTAGAGCATGGTGTTAATAGCACCAAGGTGCTGGTTTGATGCCGGCGTGAGCCACTGTGAGCTGCACCCTCCTTAAAATAAATAAACACACAAACAAACAAATAGGATGAGCCTACAGTAAGAGAGGCTGTCTGAAAGTGCTATATAAAAAAACAAACAAACAAAACTAGTATACAAATGTTCATAGTACAATTACTCATAATAGCCAAAAAGTAACGCAAAGAGCTGTTAAGTGATGAACTGATAAATAAAACGTAAACATCCACACAACGCAATATCATTCCACAATAAAACAAATGAAGTACTGACAACTGCTATAACATAAATCAACCTCGGAAATGTTATGCTAAGTGAAAGTAGTCAGTCACAAAGGTGCACATATTGTATGAAATATACGTAATGTCCCAAATAGGAAAATTGGTAGAGAAAAAAAAAAAAAAAAAGATTAGTTTTTTCCTAGGTTTGGGGGAGAAGGGGTTAGGAGGAAATAGCTAAGGAGATCAGCGCTTAATTTTGGAGTAATGAAAATTTCTTAAATTAATCATGGTGATGAATGTACAACTCTGTGACTTACTGAAAGCTATTGAATTGTACATTTAAAATGGGTGAATTGGATGGTATGTGAATCATATCTCAATAAAACTGTTAGAAATAGAGGACATCTTGTTAAATTTGAATTTGAGATCAACAGTGAATATTTTTAATATACTTATGTAAGTAAACTTTATGCTGACGTCTTATACTAAAAAAAATTGTTTGTTGTTTATCCAAAATTTAAGTTTAATAGAGAACAGTCAATCCAATAGGCCTGAGGCAGAGCTTGGAACTAAAATTCAGAGGCAAGTTGTAGTGAGAGACAAGTTGAGACACGAGAAGCTGGGTGAGATGAGAGAAATGGGTTTAATAAAAATTATCCTTTCACTATCCCAGCAAAACAATAGAGAAAAAGAATTCCTTAAGGGCTTTTTTTTTTTTTTTTTTTTTAATGAGAGAGGTAGAGAGGTATAGACTCATTTGGATTGGAATGTTGGAAAGACTTTTTAATGATCTTTTCCATGTATTAACTTTGATCAACACATCCCATAATGGATGTGGATGGAAAACCATTTTACTCTATACTCCACATTTATTGAATTATTACTAGACTCAAAGTCCATAATTAGCTTTGGGAGGTTTATAAGTAAATTATAAAATTTATCTTCACAAAGATCTTATAGACTAATCTGGGAGATACAACCTTACAAATATTCCCAAAGCAGAGTGAAAATAATCTACCATCAAATTTATTTTAAACTAGTACTATCTTAGCTTAGGCCCTATTTTCTCCCTTCCCAACTTTCTGCTGCCTCCCTTCAGGTCTCATTAATGGTGCTGCTCCAAAAATATAGTTTTAGCTATGATTGCACTTTCTTTAAAATTCTTCATTGACTACCCAATGTCACTGGATAAGGTTCTAATGTGTCACTACAGCGAGCTAATTCAGTCCAGTTTGGTTCCATCCTACCTCTCCAGACTCAATTTGTGGCTTTCTCCCGATGGACCTTAGGTTCCAGCATTCACAGAGCTTTACCAACATCAAAACAATAACAGGATTATTTAAAGTCACAAACCCCCTCCCAGCTGGAGAATTGTGTTAAGGAAGACTCTAGTTCTTCAGAGCATGCTGATGGGTTTAAATATATAAAGAAGGCTCAAAAGAGAGACAGTACAAGGCTGGGTACTGAAGACATAAAATGAAGCTGCTGTGGTAATCCCCGTGGAGGGATGGACGAAGGAATTTAAAGAAAGGGAATATTCTAAATAAATGTGACGTATTTGCATTGTTACCATGTACATTTCTGCTCCCAATTCCACTCCATAACCCACATTGTTACATCTTCAGTACAAACAACCTACTAAATTCAAATGGCTATTGAGATTGGGGGTGGGAAATTCAGGAAGGGATGAACTTGTACTTCTGAGTCAATGCAGTGAGAAACAGAGAAAACAATCAGAGGATGACAAGGCAATTCATACTTAGAGGAAGCCAAAGTTTGGAACCAGAAGTGACCTCAACACTATAAATCCCTCTAAAAACTTTCAGAACACTTGGGGGTGCTTTATACAATTAAGGAGCATGGGATAGGGAACATGAAGCTATTTTATCAGATCTCAAGAGACAAGAGGGACCTGATAAATGAAGTATGTCCATTAGACCATAAATAGTTTTACAGTGCCTCAAGATAGTACAGAACTGTTCAAAGGATTCCTAGGAATGTCACTGGGATCACATTGTAGCTGCACATGCCAGGAGTGAACATCTGGGGAAAAGCAATAGGATTACATTGATTCATAGGGGGGCACACATAATATCATTTCCCCTTGACCTCTATTGAGCTGGCTTCATTATCAAATCTCCTGGTGTTATGGGAGGCATTAATTTCTGAACTGTTCAGGCTGGTGTGTGGATTTTCAGTATCAGGTGTCATCTATTATACCTCACAATGGGATTTTTTTGAACGTGAGCTTGCTGATAAAATCGAGAATCAATCCAACAAATGGGAAATTGTCCATTCAGACCAACCTTCCATCTACCTCTGTGTCTCCAGACCTTAATGGACTTGTCACCAGTTGCCCTTGAAGATAAAACCTTTACTAGTGTTAATTTGTGCTATGTAAATTTCTTCATACATCATAATAAAAACATAAGCCTAATCAGAAAAAAAATTACTTCCGTGTGCCAGTCTAGAGAAAATATTTTTCATAAGGAAAAGGTAACTTTTAATGTTTATCATTCCAAACAATTAGAAATGAATAATATGTGTGTGGGAAACATTTATTTCTAATGAAAATACTACTTTGCCAGGTTGTGATTTACTTATTAATCACGAGACTGAAAGCCCCATGATGGTCTGTTCACTGATACAGCCCCAGGACCAGCCCTGACACAACATAGAAAACTAGCATTTGTCAAATGAATGGCTTAGCAAAGGATGTTACCATCTAAGTTATTTGGTTGTTCATTTCCTTTGTCAGATGGAAACAATTTAGAGCAAAGTAGATGAGTGCAGAATTAAAAGATACAATTAAAAGCAATATTGGCTAATGTTTACTGTTTCCTATATGCCAGGTATATTTTTTGGTACATTATTTCATTTCCTGTACTCCATTCATTTTACAAGCTGATGGCATTTAAGAAATGTGTCCTAATTCACAGGTAAACTGAAGAGTTGGAACGTGAATCTAGGTCTTTTTTATCCCAGAGCCACATTCTTAACCTCTGTCCAAAGTGCCTCTACACACACACACACACACACACACACACACACACACACACAGAGAGAGACACACGGAGAGATCTATCCCATGGGACAGAGTCCCTGGGACATGAGACATAAGTTGTCAAGACATAAGTCGCTTCTTAGTACTATTTGCTTTTCACATTGCCCAGTATGGACCTCCTCTAATAGTTTGCATAAAAAGAGATTACTGGTTATGAGCCAAATTTATAAATTTGGTCAACGAGGAGCTAACAATGTGGGTCCTAGAATAATGGCCTCAAATTTATGTATGTATCCACTACAGCAGAGTTTATAACTGGATTTATTCTTACCCCACTATGCTCCTCCAGTCACCCCCATTAATAAGGAATGAAGATTAGTGATGTTTGAGAACATAAATCAAATTTTGCTTAAAAAGATTTCTCGTTAGAATTATGGATACGCACTGGTACTACCACAAAATTGTATATTCTTAGACTGAATCGAGCAGTGACCACGGCAGCAATTTTAGCTTAGGAATAACTGGATACTTAAATAAGTCAACATCCTTTGGATAATGTTCAAACTGAACACTGAAATCCAGTAAATCAAGTGAATAATCTTGATTACTTTCCTTTAATGGCAGAGTGAAAGCACCCAGTTTAAAGACACACATTTTCCACTTATTTTTATATTTCACTCCCAATAATGACTCCAGTGAAAAAAATCCAAATGCAAAGAAAGACAGAGCGTGTGTAGAAGCTGTTAGAATCTCATTAGGCCAGATGGTATCTACCAAAGGAAGAAATTTCCACGGAGATCTAAGAAGAATAACTGGACAAAATCACTCCAAAGTTGTGTTGGAAGAATCTGTCATATAGAACAAGTGTGATGATTCTGAGATAAAACCAAAGGCTTTTCTCCCAAATTAATTAGTATGAAATTCATTTGCATAAGGAGCGTTGTAGATGTCATGAGATTTTCAAAGAATTAAAAAATCATTAGAAAATAAAATGACTAAAAGGGAGTGTTGCTTCATATGTGCTTTACTGACAGTTTTTGTTCTCACTTACCTTTTTCCCTGACTGTGACTGGATTTCAGTGATGAAGACCCTCTGATTTTTAGCATTAAGTGGGCCATGTTTGTCACATGTATTTTCCCTTTGAGATAACATTGGCCTCTTAGCCACCCTTGCAAAAAGCTTTTGAACATAACTTTTAGTCACTGATTATTTAAAAAAGCTTAAAAACAGAGAGTGAAATTTGGACATGGCATTATAATTTCTGAGCCAAAAGAATCATCTTGGTGTAAAGATAAAGAAATTTGATAAAAGAACCATGGATTGTTGGTTAAAGAAAATCTTCCATTGAAAACCACAAATAATATAAGTGGCATTGTTATGTGGGTTATTTTGCTATGCTTTTTTTCTTTTCTTAAAACCTATATTGAGGTTTTACATTTTCATTCATTCTGATTTACTTCTAAGGTAATTATGTGTACTTTGCATGTGTGGATAGTAGGCATATTTTTTAATGCCTCCAATTTAGTTTCTTATTCTTAGGTTGGGTTTCTCCCCACCACTCCACCAAACATCAAAGCCTAGTTATGAGGTTGGTAATGGGAGCAAGAACAAGGTAAGGATGGAAAAGCTTGAGATCTGCCCATTTGGGCCTATATATCGTGTTTCCCTGAAAATAAGACCTAACAGGAAAATAAACCCTAGCATGATTTTTCAGGATGACATCCCCTGAACATAAGCCCTAATGCATCTTTTGGAGCAAACCTTAATATAAGACCTTGTCTTATTTTCGGGGAAACACGGTATACTGTGGTCCTTCCAGGATAGATGGGAATGAGAGCAAAAGAATATGAAAGTTGTTCTGCTCTGGATTTTGTGAGGATAGAAAGAAGCCAGGAGAGTGAGAGGGTCTTAGACAGAGTTCATTGTCTCCTATCTCCTTATTCTACCTTCTCCAACATACACACACACACACACACACACACACACACACACACACACACACACACTATTCAAAACGTTTCACAACTGGCACTAACCTTTCAAAATGGGCACAATGCTAGAAAGTGTGCTGTGCGGCCTCCTGCTGTGAAAAGCTACACAGATTTTCAGGACGTGGCTGTTGACTAGCTCCCATGGGAGTTCTCCAGCATTTTAAAAACTTGCAAAGCACGCAGGCACAGTGTTAACTATCATTCTCCAACCTGAGTGCTTTAGGACCCAAAGGTGTGAGACAGTATACTGAAATTCATGCCAGAGTAGAGAAATCCAAGAATGCTGGGGAAGGGGCACACTTGTCCTTTAATGAGAAAGCTCTGGAAGAAAGTGAATCTCTAGAAGAAGGAAGCCTTGTATCCAGCCACTTTCAAATGGCATAACCGTGGAGACACAGAAGTGGTGCTAGATTGGTCTAAGGATTTCTGTGATTTTTCTTGTTAATGTTGTGTGCAATTCAAGAACTTAGTAAGAGGAGAATCTAGAGAAATACCAGATCATTTATATACAGATAAAGGTTTAAAATGTAACTGCACACCAGCGAGTAATGTGAGCAGATCTGTAATCGTCCTGCAATTGGAAACTTTCCTTAATTCTCATCCTCTCTCTTACTTATACAGTAACTAAAGGAAAACAGTGGTGGGACAGGAAAGTGTTCCCCATACATTTCATATTGTTTGGCTGGTGTTTTTAAGCATGTCTTTACAGGGTGCTAATCTCTTTAAACATGGTGATAAAAACAGATTAAAATGAAAACAAAGAATTACTCCTTGCATTAAAAATGATCACTTATATAATGTTCCGGGGGTGTTCATGTTTTAATGTGTGTTGTTGCTGTTTGGTTGTTGTATTATTTGTTTTTATTTTGTTTAGTTGAATTGTTTATTTTTCCCTTGGAAATTATATACAAATGGAAACTTAACCTTAATCGCATACAGTTTTCAGGGGAATACAAAGTAAAACCACTTTAAGATGCCACTACATCTGTATCAGATTGGCAAAAATCAAAGTCTGACAAAAAGTCTGGAAAAAAAACAAAAAGTCTTCGCACATATGAAACGATGGGGGGCACTAGAACCCTGTTGGCTGGCGTGTAACCATCTATGACCACTTCAGAAAACAATTTGGCTTTATCTAAGATATATAGATAAGCATTCCCGATAAGCCAGTGATTCTATTCAGCTATTCTCATTTGCCATAGCAAAAAAGAAAAACAAAAATAAAAATGGAAAGAAATATACACTAGTATATACCAAAATTTGTGGCTAAAATAATTCATACAGTGGAACACTATAATATAGTGATAATGAATAAATGGAACCATTGGCATTGATATGAATGAATTTCAAAATAAATAATATTGGGTGAAAAAGACATGGTCACAAAGGAATAAATTCCATTTATAAAAAAGTCAAAAACAAGGAAACGTATATAATGAGCTACTTCTTATACATACATATATGATAAAGCTAAAGAGAGAAGCAAAGAAAAATCTATCAAAACTTCAGGCTGAAGGTGTTAAAAGGGGAAGGTGATAAGGAAGGGTACACAAGAGCTGCACCTGACCAGAAGCGTTATTTTAAAGCGGAGCTTGGGTATTTGGCAATTGTGTTATTATTCTCCTTTAAACTATACATACGCAGCACTGATGTCGTAATGAGCTCAAATATAAAAGAGAAAGTAGACAATAGTTAACTTCAGCCTAGCAAGCACAAACCAGTACCAACCTTATTATTTTAATTTTTATTTCTTAGCAATGTTACTGGCAAATTCTCTTAGATATTCACTGGAGAATATAGGCACATTAACAGATGTGCTTGTTTTACTCTTGAAAATGAAACAACTGGGGAGACATTAAAGGGTACAGACTTGCCACTAGAAGATGAGTAAGTCCTGGAGATCTAATGTACAGGATAGTAATTAGAGCCAACAATACTGTAGTACAAACTTCCAAGTTGCCAGGAGACTAGATCTTAAATGTTCTCACCACAAAAGAGAAATGACATGATAGAGATATTAGCTACAGTGGTAACGGTATTGCAATATATAAATGTATCAGATCAACTCTTTGTACACCTTAAACTTACAGAACATTATATGTCAATTACATCTCAATTAAAAAAAAAAAAAGAAAAAGAAGTAACAAGTAGAAGACAGTTCCTGAAGTCACTTCCATCTGCAATTTGAATGTGGCTGCTGTACCTCCTGACAATAACTCAACTATGAACCGTTGATGAAAATTTAATTTTTTCCTAAACTGGGGGTTGAGTTAGACATGAGAAAACTTAAGATGGTTGATAGAATCCTGATAGGCGTTGTTCATTACACTTCTGGAACACAGACTGCTGAGGCCATACGCAGGATTTGTTCTGTCCTTCCTTTTCACTACTCTTGGTGTTTTACTAACAAATCCCCTGGCTCTCTCCTGCTTCTTATTGATTGTATCATTTCTTGCAGTTTTGAAGAGAAATAAATTGGCCAGTTTCTGGGCCAAAGTTTAGGCTCCACCCCTCCTCACCACATCTCTGCTGGATTTGTACACCAGCCCCAGGGCTTCTTCAATGGCACCCTCATTTCCCAGAAAGTGCTTAGCGGGGATGAAGAATGAGGACTCACTCAGGTTACTTTCCATACTGTTCATGTAAGGAGTTACACCTTCCAACGTGCGTCATACAGACAATATGTAAGGAAGAGTAAGAAAATAGATCATTGATGCTAGGTCATTAGCTGGGATAAACATGAGCCATTACAGAAAACTGTGCACAAGTTGGAGATACAAAGCATTGGTTTTTACTCTTTGGGACCGGTTGTTGCTTTTGTTGATTGTTCTTATTTTATTTTATTTACTGATTGTATTTTTTTTCTAAGAAGATACAGAACAGATTTGACAGTTACATGCTTCCAACTGATCTGGATATCGAAACATGCGTTATTCTGTTCAGAATTTTAGATCAACCTTCTTCTGGCCATAAGAGAACCAAATACCAGTATTACATTTTGGCAGCAGAATTTTGGTTTTGCAACAAGCCAACAAGCAGAGAATGTTGGAATAAAAAAGACTTTGGAATAAGTGAGGGTCAGAAGACATATCTACTTATATGTATTCATTCATATAACTATTTCTTTTCTATGTGTCCCAGCCCTGTTTTAGGTGGTTGTCATTCAAAGTTGAACTAGCCTAAGGGTCCCTTTCCTCACAGAGCCTCAAAACTGGTTCGAGACACTTTACTTACTCTCTAAACAGAGGCAGTACTGGAATGACGAAGAAACAAAACTGTCTTACGTAGTGGAAAACACAGGCCATTAGGTGAACCCCTATCAAAACCTTCAGGGGAAATTGAGTCGTCTGCCTCTACTACTGGTAGTTCTCCATTTTCCTTTACCTGTATTTATTCTTTCTTTCTGCTCTGCTCTATGTCCAGAAATCTAAACTTAATGGGATGCCTTACGTGGACTTCCTTGCACTCTGTTTTTTGTTTGTATCTGGTAAATGGGAAGCAGCAGAGAGAAAGATAGAAGGATGGGAGGACAGGAAGATAAAAGAGTGGAGAACAGGATAATCTGAGTCTCCTTCATTTTACAGCTTCTCTTCTCTGACTCCCTCTTTGAAGTGGACCCCTAATACCATCCGTTCTGCTTTTGCCCTCCCACCATACAATGGTCACATCTTTTATTGTCTTTTTATTTTCTTTAACTGTACACACACATGGGTACAATCCCTTCCTCCTGGGAAGGCAATCCCCATGGGTAAACATCTCCAAAATTCATTGGACTTTTCTCAAATATTCCTGAGAATATCATCTGCTTCTTGCCAAGACTTGGAGTGAAATAACCATCGAGAAAAGGACCAGTGTACATGCTCTTCTGGCTGAATGTCTGAGCAGAGATGGTCCATGTTTTAGCAACAGGGCTCTGCCTCAGTATAAGCCTACAGGCACTGGGTTCTCAGCATCACATTTGTGAGAATTTCATATTAACATGGCATATACCAATTTACAGCACTAGATGCATAAGGGAAACATTATGAAACTACTCTGAGGCCCTCTGGGAGTTTAGTCTGGTGATGGAATGAACCACAGATACGAGTATAACTGGAATACCAGGAATGAGGGCTGTGAGAGAGTATATACAGGGAATAATGGAAGCAAGTGATTAACCTTGATGACAGTAGGAAAGGGTTTGGTGTAATGGAAGACTTAACTGAAAATGGTAATATGAGCTGATACTTGGAGGATGAGTTAGAATTTACTATGCAAGAAAGGGGCAGCTGGATGAGGTGTGCTTGGCAGGACAACTCCGGAGGGCAGTAAAGGGAGAATAAATCATGTCTACAGGGTAAAAGGAGTGAGGAGGCCTGGAAAAATGTGGCCTGTAGGACAAAAAGCAAGTGCACAATACAAAATGGTCGGGACAGGGGTTATGGAGTGTGCAAGGATAGGCGCTGAGGAAGGGGCAAGGGCCCAGCCATGAAGGTTCTATAGGTCAAGGTGAGGATTTCTTTTGTGTTGGCCCTGTAATTGCATGTAATAAGTATTCAACAGGGAATGAAATAATCCAATGTGTGCTCAGAAATGTAAATCAGGGGGAGAGACTGCCTCGTAACAGATAGTGTCTTAGGTACTTCTGAGCCATAAGCCTTACCAACTTCAAGCATGATATTTAGCTGCTATGCACTATTAGGTTTAGTGGTTGAAGCCAGCATCTACTGTAATTTGTTGCGGCATCCATTCCTATTGGCTTGTGCCATGCCTTACCTTTGTAAAATGCCTTTGTATGGTTTCTCTTCTAGGC